>NC_092604.1:7936562-8539375 GCF_047663525.1 Anas platyrhynchos
AGGTTACAGATGGATTCGTGCAGAGATGTGCTCACAAGCCCAGGCTGTGTTGCTAACAGGGTCACACAGGACCAGGGCTGAGCCTGCTCTCGACGGGAGGGCTCACCAAATTCCCAGGTGCAGAAATCATCTAAAAGCACAGCCATGTATCAGAGCAAAGGCCAGTCCAAATGCTTCACTTTTCATTTACCAAGGACCATGCTGTCTGCCTGCCCTGTGCTAGCCTTGGGCACGCTGCTAAGGGCTGGTGCCCTCTTGTGTACAGCACAGATACATGCTTCCTCCAGGAAAAAAAATGACTTTATTTTCCATAAAAAGCAAATGGCCGTTAATTCCTTTCCTATTAGAGTGTAAAATTATATTCAGGGGTAGCTTTTAAAGACAAATCATCTATGTCATTCATTATATTTCAGCTGCAGAGTGCTGGTTTTCATTGGTGCCTTAATTATTCACAGTCCAGCCATAAAGATAGTAAAGAGCATAAAATGATGCATTCCGCACATCAGCTCGCTCGCTCTCTTTTATTACTTCAAGCCCTGTCCTCTGGGTAATGATGTCAAGCCTCTGTGACAGTTACGCTGTGTTCACTGCAAATGCTTTTTATTGCTTGTCTGCAGCAGCCCTGGGGAGCCCTGTGCTCTCCTCTGGTGGGGCAGTAGCAGAAGCAGGCTCAGTCCAAACTGCCAAGGCACACAAGAAGTAAAAGGAAGGACGTGATGAGGGCTGCGTTTTCAGGAGGAAAGCATAGGAATAAAGCATCTGTGAAGTGTCCAAGGTGGTTACGCAGAAAGTCAGTGCCTGAGTGAGCTCTGTGTGGGTCTCAGTGGCAGCTGCAGATCTGAATTGAATGGGAAATATGAGGTCTGCCAGGCAGGAGACATGGGAAGACCTTTTTCCCACTCCAGTAAACTCCAGTATCACATCTGTCCCTATTCTGTGCCAATGCCTTGACCACATGAGCTATATCTAGCTGCAGACCGACTGTAACGCAGTGATGTTACACTGGTGTCCAAGCAAACCCGGGCTGTCCTTTTATAATCCACCCTAGGAGATCTTCAGTACAGCTGCGACTTCTATCAGACTTCTCCTTTACCAACATAAACTTGGAGATGACAAAAATAACTATCATCAAATCAAAACCTCGACCAGGCCTCCAGTTGGCATAGCATCCTGCAGCTTACTATGTTGCTGCGAGCTAAATGAAGTGGGAAATATGCTTTCATTAGACAGAGCTGAGTCAGCAATCTCTGTCCTGAGAGCTGCAAAATTTAAGACCGAAGCCAGTAGAATCCAAAGATTATCAAAGAGAACAATACGGTTAATACAGACTTAATAAAATCCATACATTCACAGGAAAACAAAAAAGCCTTGCATTGGTTTACAAGGGCCAACTGGTGACAACACATACTCTGGGGCTTGCTTTTTAATAAGATGCTCAGAGCCCAGAAAATATTTCCCCTTACAGTATAGCTCTTGGAAGGTAGGTCAGAGTTTGGGCGTAAACTCCTTGGCAGCATTTGCTAACTCCTCCTCTTCATCCCCCCGAGCACACAAACACAACACACCTAATTCCCGGTGCATTACAGGGCACAGGCATTCGTGGTGGGAATTGCCAGTCTCCAAAAAGCAGCAGCTGACATCCCATAGCCAGAGCTCTGCCCACAGCATCAGGGGGCGCGGTGGTGCTCGCGGAGCCTCACACCTCATCCCCTGTCCTTGGCTGAGCTGAAGGGCCAAGGATGTCCTTGGAGAAGTGAGACGTTCTGTTTGTGGGGATAAGTAGGACTTTTGGAATTAATAAGTAATTTTGGGGGTGTATGTTATTGATTTTAATGCCAAATGGTGGCTTGTTTTAAAAGGACTGGTGTTTTAAAAGGGCAGGAGCTGGGCTAAGGAGGAATCCAGCTCCGGATCCCTCATAAACACAGGCCTCCAGATCGTTGTTTGCACTGCGGTCCCACTGTGAGCCCCAGAATGGGACCCCCAAATGCTTATGATCTCCTGAAATCACTAGCCATCAGTCCCAGACAGCTTCTCTGCCTTTTTCCAGCATGATTCTCTGCTCTCAGCAAGCCCCTCATGACCACAGCTCTCAAATCCATCTCTCTGAAAAGGGCAGGACGTGCAGGAACTGGGGTAGTGCCGAACAGAGACGTGCAGGCCGTGGGTGGGATGGGCCGGAGCTCTTCTGGGATCCAGCCCCAGCACTGCCTGGACTCGAAGGTGGTCCTGAGTGGGTGGCTCGATTCTCGTCCTTCAGTGGTTTGAAGTCAATAGTAAAGTCTCATCTCTTGGGTCACAGAGGGTCAGCTAATTCTTGCTGTAGTCCTTTAGCCACCCTGATGAGGTGGGTACCTAACGGAGGATGTTTAGCGTTCTATACTGGAAGTGTCTGGTGGAAATCTGACTGCACAGGCTGCAATCTGTGGGTCTTCCAGTTGTTGCATTGCTCTACATCCCCATTGCAGCCAGCACAGAATGCTCATTAACACAACTCCTCACCCTTCCCCATGCACTTTTGTCTCTCGCAGGGTGACCGTGGCTCAGTGGGACCCCCAGGCCCTCCAGGAGTCAAGGGGTCGATGGTAAGGAGTAAGTCTGCATTCTCTCGCTCTTGCTGCTGCCACTCCCTCTGTCCTAGCAAAGGGTGCTGCTTCTGTTTTTTTGGTTACATGAGAATAGCTGCAAACTCGTCCTGTATCTGGGGGATGGAGGAGGCCCTTTGTGGGCTGGTTATTGAGGTGTAACCTCTCCCCAGCACTCCTGTTCAACATTCTCACCAGTAACACTGGGTTTCCATGTGTGTTCTGCGTCTCCCAGCAGCTGAGGACCTGTTGCATCAAACAGATAACGAGGAACTTCCCAGGTGCTATGGCACCCGAAGGCACCCCGAGGATTATCTTTTCCCAAATGTTCTGGCTACGGGCCAGACAGGGTCTGGGGGCAGGGATTTCCAATCTCTGGTGGTCACATCCCAGCATGAGATGTGGGGCTGCCTGCACACACAGCCAGGCTGCTTTGCTTTGCCATTTGCACCACTCTCTGGGGCCCCTTGTTGATGAGTTTAACAGAGGGGACGTAGTGAGATCCTGTCTTGCCCCGGCATGCACCCCCTGCACACCAGAGCACAAGACCCAAAGATGGATTTTCACATTAATTCAGCCCCCTCTGTTCTGGGCTGCTCAGAAAATCTCGTTGCTTATATTGCTGGTAGAGTTGAGGTTGGGTTTTTTATGGTCTGGCATTTGCCATGTGTGCCCCAGCTCTTTTGCCCCAGCAAATAACAGACCTGCCAAACCTTGCAGGCAGCCAGCACTGCCTCGTTTTCTGTCTTCTCACTTGGGGGAAGAACAGCTGAGCAGATTTTGGTAACTAACACCAGGCATGTCTTCTTTCTTTTCTTTCAGGGACACCCCGGGATACCAGGAGCAGTGGGTTTTCCTGGAATCCCCGGACCAGCAGTAAGTAAAGGTTATCACCTCCTCATAGTGCTACACAGCATCCTATATCCTGGGTGTTCATGGGTTGAGTCAAGCAACCGTGTCCTGGCTGGTTTGAGTTCAAAAGACAGTTTGTGAACAAGACCTCGTGCGCTCTCAGAGCAGGGCAGCTGAGCAGCAGCCCCCAGATGTGCCCTTTGTCTGGATTTGCTCATCTGGTGCACACACAGCTGGGGCTGGAGCAAGCAGTTGGTGAGGAGGTAGATTTTACTCTGGCTCCATTTTCTCACAGCCTCTGTTTAGGTGGAGCTCCAGCTCTCCCAGCAGCACGAGTGCCGCCCCGTGAAGGCAGTGCACGTTGTGTGCTGGAACCAGCAGGAAGGCAGCTTTGGGTGGGAACGGGGAACAGATTTTGCTCAGCGTGTGAATTCCCACGTTGTGGTTAATTGAGAGGAAGATCACAGCAGTGAGATGGGCAGTGCCAAAGGCTTGGCCTCCAGACCCGTGGCAGCTCTGCCCAATGCAGTGAGCTCAGGGATGCTCTGGGCACACCAGCTGCAGCCAGCTGCTGGCTAGGGACAGATTTCACAGCTGCGTGTCTATTGTGACGATGGAAGGAAAGGATTTGAGGTCAAGCAGCGCCCTGGGGTGACCTGCCCCTACCTGAGGAACAGCAACACAGCACTGGCCAGTCCCTTTACAATCAGAGCCCCCAGCAGTGAGCTGCTTCCTGGCCCCTCATGGCAGCATTTACACTTGCTGTTGACAGAAGTCTAGGAGGCAGATGGATATCTTCAGATATCCCTTTTTAGCACATTAGCTGCTCTGTGACTTGGGGATGGCCAGGGAATTCGGCAGGCTCCGTGCCTGTAGGCACTAGAGAGGCCGTGACAACGTCCTGGGCAGAGCTGGGCTCTGCACTGACCTTGTGGCACAGAGCTCAGCCCTGAAGCACTGCCCAGTGTACCCCTAACCAGTACCCTTGGTGAGGGCTGAATTTTGTCTCACTGGGACAACAGTATGGGAAAGGACATCAGCTCTGACCAGGGATGACGAAACCTCCCTGCAGAGCTCTGGGTGCTGAGACCATCCCAGGTCCTTCTGCTTCCCTCGGTGCCCTGTTCTCCTGCAGGCAAATAACCAACAGGTTCATCCAAGCAAAATGTTTCCTCCAAGGCTGCATTTAAAAAGTTGTAATTCAGTAAGTCAAACTTCCCCGCAAAGCCAGTAAATCAAATAATCCCCTAATATTAAATCCCCGCTCTTATTAACTCCAGCTGTTCCTGCCTGTTTCTCCACCAAACAACCCTTCATTATTTGCTTCTGAAGCCAGACCTGTGGTGTGTTGTTGTTTATTATCAACTGTTAAACTCTTGGAGATGAAGCTATCCAGTGGGCCTCAGCAGCCCTGATGGCTGCTTAATTCGGTAGGGGGTGAATGGAAAGCAAAGGAATAGGCAATGGTAGGAAAATCTGCCCTTAATTTCAGCTCACTGAGGCTTGGGAATTTATTTTCTCTCTTCCTTCTCACCATCGTGGTATATCTTTGCTGTTAATTTGTAATTTTGAAAATGATGTATACATACAGGTATATTAAAGGTCACTCATCTCCTAAAATACTTCCTTGAAATTCTGAGCATGGTATTGAATTGCTCCCCTCAAAATTTTGCCACCACAATTAATCTTTTTGTGCTCATTTTTTTTTCACATTGGGATGACTATTTGGGATAGCCTGAGATTTACAGGAGGATATTCTAAATGCCAACAAAGAATTTCATTTCAGTATGTGTTTTTCATAAAAATCTGCATAAAACAGGCAACTGACACATCTACTGCTCCTCCGTGCCAGTCACTACTGACCTCACCAGCAACACTGAGATCTGCTATAATTACAAATATAGTTACCATAAACTAACATTTCCATTTTGAGTGCGAACAGCAAAGCATTTGTATTCTGGGTTTACATGCCATGCAGAATAACTCGGCTCCAAAAGCAAGAACTTTATTAGCGGCAGTGGTACAAGCAGAAGGAAGATCACAGTCCAACTTTGTTCTAGGCCTTGGTGGAGCTTGCAGGGTTGACAGTTGGCAAAAGCTCTGAATATATAAATAGCAAACTTGATGTGGAATTTTTGAGAGAGTAAGAATGTAATGTGTCATTCTGAGGTTTTCTTTTCTGACAGCAGAAAGGCACCAACTTCAAATATGGGTTATTCAAGTTGTAATGTAGAAATAAGTCCTGTTAATTGAACACATCATTCAGTGTTTGAAACTGATACGTGTTGAACAGAGGAATAGCTATTTAATTTTCTTCTGTATTTCCTGTATGCGTGTTAATGAATCAAACGTGTACAAATGCAGGATAAATGACAACATGAAGCCTTTCTGTAAGGGTGTGATGAACAGGATCACCCTCAACACCAACAGTCTGAATGAAATTAGTCTGTCTGCCAGCATGAATGTTTGTGCAGCACTAACAGCACAACAGTTACTTGAAAATAAAATCGGAGTTTGGCTGAAAAGGTCAAACTTGGATACCTACAATGAGGTGCCTGATTTTGGACAACTGAAAAGCACATCCTGGTTATTATTATTTTTTGTACTGACACCGAGCAACAGCTGCTTTTAATAGTTTTGGAGGGAATTCTGGATGCTCAGCTTCTCTTAAAATCATACCATTTACACAGACAACAGGCTGCAGATACTTAAGCTTACAAACCTCAGCCAGCATCCTTGGCCTAAATGTTGATAATTGAGAGGCAATCGGTGAGTTCACAAAAAGACCATTTACAGATGAGGAAACATGGCCATGTCTTTGGCAAGCGCTCGGGGAGCCAAGTGGCTGCTCCAGGCTCTGTGTCCGTGTCCCCTGGGGATCACACAGGGACGTGGGGTCTCACCCCCGGTGCTGCCTGCCTCCTCCTGCAGCTTCACTCTGTTTTCTCTCCCCTCCCAGGGTCCAGCAGGAGTCCGCGGTGCACCAGGAACCAGAGGGATGAAGGGTCGCAGGGTAAGCGCTTCCCGTGGATTTTTTACGCCTCTCCTCTTTCAGCCTTTGGAAGAGGAATCTGGTGGAGTAGTTTGGGGGTGTGAAGATGAGCAGTGGTTGTGGCAGCACCTCCTCAGCTGTGTTTCTGCTGTGTAGAAGGGTCACTGAAGCAAGTCTTACCAGGGACGCGAATACCAAGTGATGGGGATGAGCAGAAGAGTGTCCAAGTGTGGTCTGTCGTGGAAGCAGTCCCTCTTTCCAGCCACCTGCAATGTCAGACAGGGTTTATGGATGCTTCTGGGGAGGATGGTAAAGATTTAGTCATCTGAGGGTGGGCCCCAGCTGGGGAAAGGGGTGCAGGTAAAGGACCGACAAGGTGCCTTTGTTGCCAAGGGACAGTGAGCAGCTGAGGTGTGGTGTGATTTAACCAGACGCAGATACAGCAGGATATGCTGTGCTAAGAAATAGAATCAGGAGTCGAGGCTGGCAGAAATGGGGCTGACAAGGAGCAGAAGAGCCTCCCCGTTGAGCCTCGCTGGATGCAGTCACACCTTCTGGCAGTGTTGTGCATGGTTTCAGAAAGGTGTGCTGTGTGCTGTCGGTGCTGCAAGGTACAAGCACGTCCTGTCTTCCCGTGTGATTTTCCAGCCCATAACACAGGCTCTGATTTTATCTGTGCATATCTAACAGTGCCACATCATGAAGCATGTGTGAATCCGTGCTCTGCCCAGGGAGAGCAGGCCCCCAGCTCAGCACAGGGTAGCATTGCTGACAGTGCTGCGAGTACTCCTTACACCAGATGAATATTTCAGTGTCAGTTCATCTGTGGCTCTTCCTGCTCCATTTGGGTGACAGCCGACAGCAGAATGACCTCTAGACCTGCCAAAGCTGCTTGTTTTCCTGGCTGTGACATCCAGCTCATGTCCCACTGAGCTCCTCAATCTTTCTTCTTCTTCAGCAGGACATTCGTTGCAGGAGCATCTCTGCTGTGGGTTGTTTTTCCCTTTGTCCAGCTGCTTTACAAAGTATTAATAACAAGCACACATGGGTTCTGCTGAAGGCCCCAACAACAACATATTTTGCATTTCTCCCTCCAAGGATCTTGTGATATCTGTTTCCATGTTTTGTTTTCAAAGACGTAGGCTGGAGTAAACTAAACATTTTACCCACCCCCAGACTCTGCTTCTACTGCAATTCCTGCTTGGGGAATTCAGGACAGCGAAATGTTTCCCTCTACCAGAGCTAATACTCCGTTCAAGTAGCTGGGACTGGCAAAAGGAAATGGAATAACCAGCTAGAAAGCTTTATAACCACAGAGTTATGTACCCTGGAACTGCTGTAACCTTTAAAAGCACAGCTAGACAGACACCAAAGACATCCAAGCTGAGCAGATGCATATCAGGGTTCAGCTTTTAGCGTGGGGCTGGGAAGAAAATTCCTCGGCTCTGCTCCCCTCAGCGGGAAGGCTCCTGGGTCTCAGTCCCCAGCTTTTCTCTCAGGGAGTCCCCTGGGAGTGAGGTTTCTCTGCTCCGCAGCCACAATCTGAGCTGCTCGGGCACTCAGTGAGCACAACAGATGAGAAACTGGAGGTGTTCTGCCACGGGAGGCCTTGAGTGGACAGCGGAAAATATCTCAAGGTAAAACTGCAGCACGGAGCTGAACGGGAAATGCCTTCTGAATGAATCCCAGGCTGTGTGGGCTCTTGGAGAGGTGGGTCTTCTGAGAGCACTGGGCATTTCTGCCCAGCGTACAGAGGGGCAGCGGAGTCCCTGCTGCCCCCTCCCAGCCCCCAGCACTGAGCCTGTCCTTACAGCAGGAGCAGCAAACACCTGCAGTGCTGGGTTCCTGGCTCGTGGGAGGTTCACCTATGTAACTCCTGTTCGGCTTCTTAGATCTCTTTTGGCCTAAAGTCCTTAAGCCACAAGGAGAGTATGGCTGACGGGCCGTTTTCAGCTCCACTTGTACTGGCAGGAGTGATGAAGGAGATGGATATTTATTATCTTGCTAGTAAAACCAAGAGCCAAGGTGGATTCAGCTCCCACGGCAGGAGGTGGGCTGGCACAGCAGGGACCTGCCTTCAGATGGAGCTGGATCGGGTGCCAAACCCTCAGGAGCAATCCTGCAGGGCAGCAGCTCCCACCAACGATGTCCATCCCCAAAACGACATACCACATGGTAGAGATGCTCAGCTTGGCAGCCACAGGCTGCGTTTCCTCTCCAGAACCACAGTAACACAATCCCTACAGAATTTGCAAGACAGGCATCCTTTCTAAGATCCCCAACAGAGGGAAGGAACTCGGGCATTGCTTTGAAATCCTACAGATTTCAGTGAGTACGATGTGGGAACGTTGCTGTTGTAAGGACCAACAGATCTCATGCCTGGAGGATTTCTGGTTTGTATCTCCGTCCCTCACGTTTTGTTTCTCTTCATGCTCTCAGAAGAGATTCCAGGCACATGCTATTCTTTGTTTGCTTAGTTTGTCCTGCTCTTCCAGCTCTTGGTTTTCTCAGGATGGGGAAACGATCCCCCAGTTGTAATTTCAGGCATTACGCTCTGTCTGTCCCCGTTTACAGAAGGGGTGTAATTCGATTCAGAGTGGAAACATGAAGGCAGCCTCTGCCAGATGTTTGTGGATTCCATGAGCTCTGTGGATGCTGCGTTAAAGTAATTTCACTTTTGAAGAAAATGTAAATAGCAAGTATGGTTTTGATTGTAAAGAACAATGGAGACTTTTGGGGGCCTGTATTTACATTGTGATAGATTTTGTGTTGTCGAGATAGAAGCACAACTTCTGAAAAGAAATTTCTTTAAGAACTGTAACTTTCTTTTCAATCATGACAGTTGTTCCTCCTTATCTCTTTGTTTTGAGCAGTTCCACAGACGTGGCTTCCTCTCTTCTCTTGGAGAGAGGACGAGAAACTGGGACTTGTGAGTCCAGGCTCACTTCCCTTTCTCACCCTTCGCTGTAGCACCTGGGCACGTGGGTGACATTCACCTAATGACAGCCGTGCACACGTTTAACCTAATTGCTTAGCCACGTCAAGGTTTATGTTTGGAGGAGGCTGATTCTGCCAGTCCCTTACTCTATCTCCGTATATTCCAAAGCCTGTTTCTGTTGATCAGCTCCATGCAGGAGGACAGTGCCTGGCCTCCAGCGTCCTCTGCTGAGGAGTTTGGTATTGAGGAGCCTAGGAATTGACTGAGAGCCTCTACAAAAGGCAAAATATCGAGTGGAGCACTGACTTTGCAACTCATACATAAAGCCACACCTGAAATCCTTCTGTAAAGTGACCTTGCCCTGTTCTGGCCAAGGTGTGTCTGTCCATGTCAACGGGATCTTACCCTCACTGGAGGGGATGCTGGATATTGACAGAGGCATTTGTCAGGTCCCAGAGCACATTTCTCTTTTCCATTCAGCTGTCAGGTTCCTGCATTAGGCATTGCCCAGGTGCAGCCTGCAAAGAGGAGGCAACAAGGGCACATCTGCACCCTCCGTGCGGGGGGACCGCTATCTCCTGCCACCCAGCCCTGCTGCTTTGCAGCAGCACTGACTGCAGGACTTTAAACACTGGGAATTTGTGGTGTTCTGTAACAAACCTGAAAGCAGTTGTTTATTCCAGGCATAGCTGAGAAGTTGCTTACAGAGAAATAGCAGAGGTATTTTTGGTTTGCTCCTAATTGTTCTTTCTAATTGGCTGACAAGCATTAGAAGTGTTGGAGGAAGCGTTAGCTACAGACCAGTGATGTCTCCAAGCTCCAGCTGAGTCATCTGCTTGCTTTCCACTTGGCCACACTGTGACAGTGACGTATCCACACTTGGATGAGGGGTGGCATTTTGTCTAGTGGCTCCTGCGCCGTGGTGGCACTGCCCCAGGACATCCCTGCACTGACCGTGGGTGAGCTGCTTTGGGATGGGCACGGCAGTGCCTTGGAGCTGCATTTTCATCCCACCTGGCTTTGGTGAAACACGTGATCAGTGGGCTCCTGGAGGTGCTGGGCTGGTGACCAAACCCTGCTTTCTCTCTGCACCCTCCTTACCCTGCTCTCGGGACGAGTGTGTGCCGCGTCTGCCCTCGTGCGCCCAGCCGGGCCGCAGGGGAAGGCAGCGTGCTGCACGCCGCGGCGCTTGGCATGGGATGCTCCTGGAGAGCCGCCAGGACCTCGCTCACCCCTCTCTAACCAGTGTTGTCAGTAAAAAAGAGTTTAAAAGATTTCGCTAATTGGCTAAACGTAGCCTTTCCTGTCAGGGCGAATTAGGGGAAGCCTTCATCCTGGGTTTCAGCCCAGGAGGCTTGGGGAAGATGAAGCTTGCCACATGCGTTTGTGAACACGGGGTCACTTTCTCCTCCGGCAGGTCAGAGGCTGATGAGATGTGTTGTGATGGGATTAGCCAGGTGACTGCTGCGAAGGGAGATTGCCCTGGCAGGTCCTGCCATGCTGGTGACAGGGCTCTGCTGGAGGAAACGTGGATACTGCAAACACTGCCCCAGCCAGCCGAAGGGCTGGGAGCACCCAGCAGCCTCCAGCAGTGTGGAAAACCCCGGGGCTGGGCAGGGCAGGCTGCAGAAGATGGCTCTGAAGGGGCGAGATGCATCCTGCTTTGCTTTCCTGGCAGCCTGTCCTGGAGCAGAGGCCTCTAAGCGGGGTCGCTGCTGCCGTTCCCATGTCCCACTTGCCTCTGGACCCTGTTCCTTCATCCTGTAAAACCAGGGCCAAGCTGTTGAACCCTTCCCCTCTGCACAAGCAGGTCAACCCATCGTCTTGGCTAGTACAGGTGTAATGCCCCAAACAGGCAGATTGCTTCTCAGAGCCAAGGGGGGCGGTTTGTTTTCCAAGGAGGGCGAGGAGCTGGGTGGCAGTGTGCCGGTGCCATCCACGTGCTGACACCCCACTGTCTTTGGCAGCCCAGTTCCCAGCCTGGGGCAGGTTTCTGTGTTTTTCTGGGTCTTCTGCGTGCTCCCCAAACCTCCGTGTGTTGCTCTCCTGCTGCTCCTACATACAGAGCTGGAGCTGTGGGGAGCCCTGGTGTTGAACAGCTTTCTATTTTATATCATTGTTCTTTGCGGTTCGCAGGGACGTGGGTTAGTAAAATCTGCTCTGAGGTCTTGTGGGCAGCACGAGCCAGGGCAGCAGCCTCTGGAGCTGATGATAGCAGCCGTGGTGGCAGTGTCACCCCTCTGCTTGTGCCATCCCTGCCTGTGCACAGTTCCCCTCTGTCCGTCCGTCCCGGGGAGCAGGCAGAGCACCGAGAGCCGTGGGGTGCTGGCATGCAGCACAGGCTCTTGGTTATTCCGCCTCTGGTACGCTCAGCGGCACGGGGGTTTGCCAAGCACAGTAGAAGTTTTTGCATTATTTTATATGGACAGTGTTTGTCTGCTGTAATAATTTGGCGAAGCTTCCCGTCCATCTTCTGCTGCTACACTGCCGCTCTTTGTGCGTCTCCCTCTTCGCCTGTCATACTGGAGTTGCTTTTCTAACGCGTTGGCTCCCTAACGCTCTTATTACTTTTGGCACTCGGTTTGCATCCCGATTAAGCGCATTGGCTCCTGTTTTCCCTATTTCCACATTGGCCTGCTCTCAGAATTCCTCTTACCATTACATTCTAGCACCGCTCTGTGTTATTATTTATTATTTATATTGCAGTAGCGCCTCGGAGTCCCAGCTGAGATCACAGCCTGATTACGAACAGGCCGTGTGTTAATACAGTCCCTTACTATGCCCTTTGTGGACTTCTCTGTTTCCCTGCCCTCTCTGTTTATTCCCCATCAGCCTGACCCATGGGTTTCTGGGGTTCAAAGGATGCAGAGGGCTGCACCTTGGGCTCTGCTGCCGTGAGCTCGGATGCTCATCACAGGTGCTCTCTCACCAAGCCCAGTGCTCTCCTGGCTCAGCACCCTCTGGAAGAACATCATCCCATGCTGCAGGATGCCAGAGCCGTGCCATGAGCTGTGCAATTTCAGCTCATGGGGTCTGGGATCGCTCACAGTCCATACTCACATGGGTGCCAGCAGTGTCGCGTACACCTCAAGAGCTCCCAGCCTGTTGGACACCCGCACAGGACCAGAGGTGCCAGAGCAGACACAACCTGGCTGCTCCCCTCCCAGCAGGCATAAATGCATGAGCACCTGCCTGGTTCCTAGCAGCTGCCCCCTCCTTAAACAGCAGGTAACGAACTCAGCTGCCAGCAGGTTTAGCCCTGGGACTCGGGACAGTTGTGAAGGTGCTGTGTGGCAGGGGCTTTGTGCTTCTCCGTGTGCTCTGTAGCTTCATTGCCCCAATTGTGACCATGAGGCAGGTGGTGTGTTATGGGGCAGGCGAACCAGCAGGGCTTTTAGGAAGGAAGCAAAACCATTCTGTGATTCTGTGATACCAGGAAGGCTGGGACTGTGACCCTGTGCATGGCAAAGCCATCAGCATGGAGGTGGTGTCTGAAAATTGGGATGTTCCTGACATGCCTTTCTTCTCTGGTCTTGGTTTGCAGCTGGTGGTTAGTTGAAAGGGGAATAAAAAGTGTTCTGGAGCCGTGTGCTGGTGAATGGTGAGAAATGAGAGAGAACAAAACAGAGAAGGGAACTTCTGGGCCTTGGGCTCTGAGCTGCCCTGCTCAGCCCAGCCAGGTGTGGGTTGGCTTCTCCAGGGCTGCTCTCAGGGGCCTTCCAGGTGGCCACAGCTGGAGCTCCACAGGTGGAGCTCCCCTGAGCCATCTCCTTGTGTGCCCCAAACCTCACCTGGTGGAGGTGGGAGTTGTCAGGCTGTAGCAGGGAGGCTGGGAACCTTCCCCAGACCCAGGCTGCATTGCTGATTACAGTGGCAAAGGAACCTTCCTTCTCCTCCTCCTTCTTTCCCTCTTTTTCTTAATTTATTTTTCCTTCTTTTCCTTTTTCCAGGGTGCCAGAGGCCCTGATGGACCAGTAGGCGAGCCGGGGTCACGAGGTGCCAAGGTGAGTGCCAGCTTGGCTGAGATTGCTCTTAGCAGCGTTATGAAACACCACGGACAGACCAAGGTCCCATCCTCCTCCAGAAACTGGGGCCGTCCAATGGCTCCACGAGAACCAGCCAGCGGGAATGAGTCCTCCACGCAGCCAGAGCAAAATCTTCCTCCAAAGCAGCATTTGCTCAAAAGGATGTAGGTCATGCAGCCCGTTGCCCAAATTCCCCACAGGTTGTGGTGTTCCTCAGGGCAGGATGCTGGGCACCTGGCCTTTCAAAAGCTGCAGGGAATTGGTGGGGGTATCTGATGCAGAAAAACACAAGAGCAGGTGGGGTGAGGCAAAGAGCTTCACCAATACAGCGTGTGTTGTCTTTTTGCCTTGCAGGGCCGTCCGGGGGAGCCAGGCAAGCTGGGGCCAGAAGGGCTGCAGGTACGTCCCCTGAGGGACCCAGTGCCTGCCAGCTCCGGCAAGGTGCAAACCCCCTGGGGGTGCCCACGGTGCCCAGAGACCTGCAGCTTCTGGCCAAAGCGCTGCAGGTGTCCGAGCACATTTCCAGCTGCTAATGGCTGTAACCGTGTGTTCACAGGGGAAGATGGGCGAGACTGGGGAGACAGGATCGCGTGGCTTCCCAGTAAGTGCCCATCACTGGTGCTTTCTTTTATAAACTCCTTTTCACTCAAGTTCTTATATTTTGATTCCTGATCCAGGAGGAAGAACTTGGAGTGTCTCACACTTACAGGGCCACCTTTCCACTCTTCTTACTGCATGTCACTACTATGAAGCATGAAGGATTGCCATGGGGTTGAAACTAACCTTGGTGTCATTTATTTTTCTAGGGTATCCAAGGGCCTTCAGGACCTCCAGGAGCAAAAGGGGCACCAGGCGACCCGGCAAGTGTCTCACCATTCTCTCTCCACCTGTCTCTCTGTGCACACACACACTTCATTTCTTTCTCTGTCTGTTTGTCCCCACTACTGACTCCCATCTCCATCCTGGCAAGTGACAGTGTGGTCAGAGATGTGAAAGATGTGGCTTGAGTTCTAGGAGGCCTGAGGAAAGTTAAGGTCAGACCCCTAGAAAGGAAAAGGGGACTGTGGATCAACCAGGGACAGTGTGGGATACAGCCTGGGCTGGATTTTGGAGGGGAAGGGAGGAAAGAAATGCAAGGTTGGGTCTGGACAGGGTCAGATGTAATGAGAAGAGTTGGGCTGGGCTGAGGTGGGAACAGGAGGGAGTCTGACGGTGTCAGAACTGAGCCTGCAGCTTTGAGGGAGGCACTGGGAGATGAAATGTGCAGACAGACCTGCAGGAGAGCCAGCAGGACCACTGAAACAAGGTGAGGGGCCTTCTGCTGTCTGTGTCTGCGGGACTTTCCTAGACCAAAGGGAGAGGATTAAGCAGACACTTTCAGGTTACCATCAGCGGTTGTTCTAGGTTGGAGCCAGAAAGGAGAAGGGCCTTCTGAGCTGTTGTTTGCCTGTTTTGATGCCTCAGAGCACCCATTACCAATCCCTCTGTCTTGCTGGCCATCTCTGGCACACTGCATAGCTCTGCTGCGAGGTGGGAGGGAACCAGTGTTTTATCTTACAGGCTGCAGAAATGATGGCCCTTCAGAAGGGAAAACAGTTGCATGAAAAGAGCCTTGTGTCTCTGTTTTCCAGGGTCCACAAGGACCACAGGGGCCGCCTGGGCCTTTGGGAGAAATCGGGCATAAGGTAGGTCTGGTCTTTGCTCCTATTTATTTTCCCCTTACATCGAGAGTGGCAGGACTGAGGGAGAACCAAGGGTGCCGAGGTGAAACCTTTCACACCCAGGGACATGAGCAGGAAGGATTTCCCTCAAGTCTGAATACCAACTTCCAAAGCAAACAGTGAGAGACAGAAACCCGAGCATCATTTTCATCTCAGCGCATGGGCACCCCGCTGGTGGGTGGGCAGCCCCATCTCCACAACAAGAGAAACATTGCAAAGCTGGCCACCCTCCAGCACGCACACCTCAGGCACAGCTCCACCACCACTCCAGGGACCACCTCTGTACCAGGGAGCAGAGTCAGAAACAAAATAGAGCCTTCAAAATAAAAACTGGTCTTTTCTGCCTCCCTCACTAGTCCCGTTTCTGACCAGGCACAGTTTTGTCAGCCAGCCTGGATTGCTGCAGCAGTCCCATCAGAGGTCTGCAGCCAGTGGAAGGAGCTCAGAGAAACGCCTGCGCTGCTGACGGTGCTTTTTGGGTTGCTGTTGCCACGAAGCAGTGGCACAAACACACCATAACCAAGGCAGCAGCAGCTGCCAAACAGTGCCCTGATGCAGGAGATGCCTCCATGACTTGCCCCTAATTCATTTACAGTCTTGGCCTTATTTGCTTCTCGTTGAAATGTTAGAGTTTTGGCTGATTATACCAGGGTACCAGTCCCCTTGGGTAGCTCCTTCCACAGGTCCTGAGCTGTGAAGCAGCCATGAGGTTTCGCTTGGTTGTGGAAACAGCAGCAAAGGTGCCTTTTAATACAGTCTACTGCACAGTGTATGAGTCAGGAAAGTTTCCATTCTCATGGCTGCTAGACTGGATGGAGCGAGCTCTCAGCGTGGTAAACCACACTGGGGAGCTGGAAAGCTGCTACCAAGCCTCTCTGGATGCTGCCAACCAAGAAAGTACAGAGGTTTATTCAAATCTGTGTCTCTTCCAGGAGCCTTTCCCTGCACTGGCACTGCTGGGGAAACCAAAGCAGGATTTTTGCTTTCATTGGAGCTTGAGTTTTCTCTTTGCGTGACTTGACCATTTGTTAATAAACCCAGCACTCACCCTGCTCCCTCCTCTGCCCAAATCCATTTCAGTAAGCCAGGAACTGGCTTTATTCCCTGTGCAGCCGAGTGCTCCCTTTGACTATATGCTCTTTTTTCCTTTATTCCTAGCTGCAAAGAGAAGGGGGATTGTTGTCCAGAAAGCAAGTATTATAAGAAAATAAAGCCCTCAAATCCCTTAAAGACAAGCTTTGCTGTCACATCTTGGGGCTTGCTTTCCAGACTGTCATTCCCCATTCTTACCAGGAGTAGCAGAAAATGTACAAAGATTAAAGCTCCCAATAGATCTCAGCACCAAAGGTGTTTAAGGAATTGTGGCCCCACGACTGCAAAGCTGCAAGTGGCAGCTGCACACCTAGTACGAACGATTTGCAAGATCATTCTCTCTTCTACCTTTTTATACCTTAATTTTCCATACTTTGCAGCTCAGGCACTCATTTTTGGCTGTCAGAGGGATCCTGAGCCCCTCTGCCAGGGTTACCAGCAGAGGGTTGGAAGGAGTTACAGAGGAGCCTGGCAGAGGAGGCTGGGGGCGTGAGAGAAGAGCAGAGCCCCCGCAGGGACCAGGCACAAGGGGATGCTGGCTTCTTTGATGCTGTATACCCTGAGCCAGCTCCGGGGAAGTAATTACACTGCAACCAGGGCTGTGCTATCCCAGGAGGGCTCTGCTAAAGGAATTATGCCTTTGATCTTGCTTTCTACTTGGTTACAATGGGTTTTTTCATATTTTTTTCCAGGGACCGCCTGGTTCAATGGGACAACCTGGCCTTGCAGGTGAACCTGGCATGAAGGTAAGAAAAAGCCCTCAGTGCGATTTCTCTGTCAGAGCAGGGAGGTAATAGGCACTTTGGTTCCTACAGGGATGGGTAGCATTGCAGGCTCACCCTCCAGCAGCCAATGTAGACAGCACAATCAATAAAGATAAGGTTAAAAGGAAAAAAAAAAAAAAAAAAAAACAGTTTAACTTCAAGCCCTTGGCTACCAATTCCTGAGCCCCATCACAGCAGGGGAAGCTGTCAGTGCCAGGGACAAGCTCTGTCCCAGGGATCTTCTGCCTTGAGCTGAGGAAGGGCCGTGGCAATAAATTTCAGCTCTTTCACAGGTCTAAAAGCTGAGCAGAGAAGCGAGTCTTCGAGATCCAGAGGTCCAGGCAGCTTCTGATGTGAAACAAGAAGAGTCTTAGGAAGGTCTCAAGCGTAAAATACCCTCAGACAAGGTCTTGCCACAGTTTCCAAGCCTCAGCTATGTGGGGACTGAGCTCCTCTAAGGGTTATGGGGGAGGGAGCCCTGCTCCAGGGCCATGAATGCACCTTCTTGTCCACACGGAAAGGCCTATAAAAACCATCTCTTTGTTTGAACAAAATCCCTGTGCAGAGCAGCTCAGAGGGGTTTTTATTTTATTTTGTCCCCCTCTCGGCTTGGTTTGAAGGTTTACTCCTGTGTGGAGAGCTTGTGAACAGTCTCTGTGTGGGGATTAAATGCAATTTCCTCTTTGCTGTTCTTCGCTCCCCACCCCCAGCCCCATCCTATGCCATGTTTTCCTTGGCAAATCTTCTGACACTTCACTGGAGCTACCGTGTCTGTGGCGTCCTGATACTGCGCAGCTCTCTCAGCTCCCGTGCTCCCGGCTGCCCCTGCACTGCCATCCCTGGAGCAGGACACGGTGATTTGCACAAGCACCCCTCTGCCCCCTGACAGCGCAACTCCTTCCCCTTCTGCCCCTGTCACTGCATTTCCTGAGCTCTCTTCCTCGCAAAGCAGTTATCTTGGATGGCACACATGGGAGGCAGCTGCCCCATGTCCCTTGTACCCTCAGAGGGAAATCCCAGCCTCGCAGCCTGTCACCAAGATCCATCTGCCAGCTCCAGACACCTTCGGGTCACTCATTCAGGGCCCATCGAAGATTGTGGATCTTCTCCGCCCTCTGCAGTCATGCTGGGGCTTGGAGAGCAGTTGGCTGTCTCCTCCACGAGACTGGGATGAGATAAGGATAATTTAATTAAAGGGAACAGGAAGAGGAAAAAAAAAATAGTAAAGGCTGCGTGGAAGCACAGAGAGGGGAAAAACAATTTATTCTCTACTTCCCATCAAGGAGCGATGTTCAGCCATGTCCTGGGAAATAGGGCCTCAGTACACATAGCAGTTGTTTGGGAGACAACTGTGGGAAATGGGGTATCCATTTCCCACCCTTTATTGCTGAGTGTGACACCACACGGTATGAGATATCCCTCTGGTCACTTTAGGCCAGCTGCCCTGGTGATGTCCCCTTCCCATCTCTCACCCACCCCTGGCCTGCTGGCTCTGGGTGAAGTCCTGGTGCTGTGCCAGTACTGCTCACCAAGACACAACACTGGTGTGGTACCAGGGCTGTTCTAGCTATGGGTGCAGAGCACAGCGCTGTATGGCTGCTGCAGGGAACGTTACCCCCATCCCAGCCCCGCTCCTCCATGCCCTGTCCTGGTGGGTGTCGCTGTTCCAGCCCCCGAGCAGTGCAGGAGGTGCAGGTGATGCCAGCCTTGTAAGCTGAAGGTGTTTGTGTGAGCACAGGGACAAAAAGCCAAGATGAGCAGCGCAACAGGAAGCACTCCATACTCATTAGCAGCATCTCAATGTCTGTGGTGCCTTTTTTCTAGGGTGATCCTGGCCAGCTGGGAGCTCCAGGAGAGCAAGGCCTCATCGGTCAAAGAGTGAGTACAGTCACCTTCTGCTCGGGCTCCTCTCTTACACCAGATCCCGGAGGCAGCAGGCAGGGCAGCACTGGCTGGTCCGTGCCGCATGGGAGGGAGCAGGGACGGGATGAGTTCAAGGACTGAAGCTGGCCATGGCTCTTGTCCCTTCTCGGGACCAAGATCAGCTGTTGGAGCAGGATGGGGAAGCCCCAGGTGAAATGAGGGCAGACTGAGTCCCCTTTCCAGCACAGGGAAAGAGCTCTTCTCCACAGCTGGGTCTATGGAGGAAAAGCTCAGAACAGAGCAGGAGGCTGAGCTGCTGCTCTTGCCCCAGGAAGAGCTCGATCAGCATTAGGGCATGGGATGGGACACATCAGAAGTGCTGGCCTGGGCTCCTCTTGCTGCAGCCTGACCTGCTGCCATGAATCATCTGCTGAAGGCATTGGGGAGGGAAAAAAAGTGTGTGGGCACAGCTTTATGTTGCTTGCTTCTGTCTTGCAGGGAGAACCAGGGCTGGAAGGGGACAGCGGACCACCCGGGCCAGATGGAATCAAGGTAAGATGTGCGATACAAAGGGTCTGCAGCAGGCAGGGCATTCTGGTGCAGTGTGCCCTCGTCTCTGATCCCCTCACTTCTTTGATGGGTTAATTTATTTAGAAATAAGAAGTGAAGATTTTTTTTTTCCTGCAGACACACATAATGGACTCCTCGTGTTTCACTCCTCTACCCACATTTTTGGCATGTGATCAGATCTCCAAAAAGGTCAACTCCTTCAAGATCTAGTTTCCAACAATTTGTCTGTTTTATTTGAGTTTTTACAGATTGAATTTCCAGCTAATCAGGAATTCCTGGGGCTGGCAGGGGAAATCAAGAATTGTCCATCATTATCCCCTGCACCGCCGACCAGAACATTGTTTGCAAGGAGAGAAATCAGATCCCCTTCCTCTTGGCAAGGTCCCAGGTGCTTGTTCAGGGCTTGCATCGCTCTCTTTATCTGACTGCTGTGAGCTTGCTACCTTGCCTTTGGAACAGGACTCCGATTTCTGTCCCTGCACAGCCGGCCTTTCCAAACAGGCCAACAGTTTTGTTCCATGGAAAGAAAAAGCAGCCGGTCCCACAACAATGCACTTTATTGCTTCACTCTGGTTAAGCTATTTGCCATGTGTCTCTAGTTCTGCTTATCTCTGAGTGCTGGACCAAAAGATTCCCCCTTAAAGACAGTCAAGTTGTCTGTATTCTTTTGCCACCCCAGTTGTCCCCAGGAGCTCTTGAACCAGGCAAGGTTTCCTCGAACTCAGCTTGTCTCTGGGTAGCAGAAGAGCCGCTGCTCACTGCTGTAACCCAAAGAGACGTGGCTCTGCTCTAGCACAGCAAAGACTGAGTCCATCGAGGCTGGTTGGTGCACCAGCATGGTGCCGCTCTCAGTACAGAATTGGCCCTTTTGATGATCTCCATGAAATGTGTCATCAACTATAAGAGCAGACATGGCATGATACCTACTGCTCCAACCGCAAACCCTTTGCAGGGTGAGATAACGCAGTTTTGTAGTGTTCAGTCAAGCCCTGGGCTGCTTCCTGCTGGCAGGAAGAGCCAGGTGGCTGCTCCAGACAAACCTGTCCTATTTAAAATCTTCCAGCATCCTGAGCTCAGGGTTTCTGGGTGAGGCAAGGGAGTCTCTCAGATGTTGTCCGCTGTCTCATTCACGTGGGAGGTTCAGGCCTCATCGCAGGAGAAGCAGAGTTCACATTACCCTGTGTAATGGGGGAGTTCCTTCTCCTCCAGCCAAGAAACTTTAAAAAAAAATAGTTTTGCTTATTTTTTTAAATGTCAAGTGTATTATGACTCATCCTCATTCATCCTTTTGGTTGCAGGCTCTCTTCCTCCCAGACTCCTGAAATATTAATTATGTGGTGTTTTTTTTACCTTGCGAGAGGCATTTACGGTGATCCGTGCATGGTGTGGGTATGAAAACTCCCACCTTCTCTGTTCCACAGGGAGACAAAGGAGAGCAAGGCCTGGAAGGAGAGAAAGGAGAAAAAGGCACTGAAGGACTGAAGGGAAAAGAAGGGCCTCCTGGATATCCCGGCATCACAGGTGTCCGAGTGAGTCTGAGAAAGCATCCTGCTCACCTCCGCCAGGCGGTCCATGGGTTTCCTGGAGCAGCCAGGGCTCTCCTCCCAGCTGCACTGGCTGTCCATGTGCATCACAGCCAGCCAGGTGCACGTCTTGGCCCAGCACAGCTCCTGCACCCTCTCCAGAGGGTCAGTGTGATCTGGTTTCCAAATTTTGGAGGTTGCATCTTGCCCCAGAAGGATCAGTGATGAGTGCTGTGTGCTCTTGTCTAAATCCCCTACGTGCAAGATGACTTTTGCCTTCCTCGTGGCTGAAGCGTGAGCCCAGATGTGCAGTACGGGCGTCTTTTGCAGCGAGGGGACAAAAGGAAGTTCGCAGTGTTTTGTCTGGGAGGCTGGATTCCATTTAAACCTTAGCAAGAAAGAAATATGCATTTTTATTTGCTTTATTTTTATTTCAAGGACAGCAAATACTGCGGACGTTAGTCCTGCTGTAACAGGACTTGCCATGTTGCAGCAAAACACGTGGGGGCAGACTGAGTGGGAGATGCAGGCACTGAACCAGGACACTGCTTAGGGCAGGAAGTCATCCAAGACATGGCTTGTTGCAAGGGTTGGCGTAAAATGTTATTTTTTTTATACAAAAAAAAAGCTGCATCGAGGGGGAGGGTTGGTCTTTGAGACGTGGATCACTTCTTTGGTCTGCTGCAGGCTTTGCGTAGGCTTTGGGACAGCTCGTGCAGCCTGGGCTTGCCTCTCTGCTGCATCTGCCCTGGCTGTCCCAGCTGGCCTCGGCCTGCAGTTTGGGAATGGCCGGGCTTTGCCCTCTGTCACTTAATTTGGGTGATTACTTGATTACTTCTGTTTTTCCCTTCCAAGATTTCTCCCCTAAATATAGGTAGGAGGAGGAATTAGTAGAAAATGATTTCTGAATCCTCAGGGAATATCCTAGGCTTGTGTGGTTTGTTTGGAGGTCTGATCTCAATGCTGTAGAAAACAGAAACATAATTTTGTCTCTTGAGACGAGAGCTGCAGGGCTGAGGGAGTAGGGCAGGATCTGGCCTGGGCTTATTCGGTGGTGCCGGGTGCAGGATGGCGCTGCCCAGTGCCAACGGGCTGCTCTACAAGTGAAGCCAGATCTCTCTGCTTGAAAAGGGGAGTTATTAGCCTGACGACATGATTTATATATTCTGATTGTTGTGGTGGATGTCAGCTGTTGGAAGCGTGGACTCAGAGGCTCATCATGCAGGGCGATAGCCCAGACAGGTCGGATGCAGCCAGTGCTGCTGGAGGTGCCAGGCTCACCTGGGGCACGAGTTTTGCTGCCCCTGCAGCCAGAAAATAACAGGCCAGCTCCCATCCCATGCATGCCAGGAGGCGTGCAGGGACCCCGCGTCTGAGCGAGGTTGGTGGCAGCTCCTGGAGTCCCTCCTGGGACAGGGGAAGGCTGCGGGGCAGGAAGGTGTCCTTGAGCACGGGGTGGATGCTCGATGCTGGAGTGCATTGTTTCTCCCTTTGGTGATGTTGTGGCTGCTAAAAAGGAGAACAGTGTGAGGGGATGGAAGCAGCAAAGGTGCTGGATATGTGTTGTTTTTGGGCTGAGGTGGGGATTTGAACACTGACTTGACTGGAAAGTGGAAACACTGGCTTTATATGGCAGTGCTGCACCGTAAATACGCAGAACAAGGCTGTAGTCCTGCCCCAAATAAGGCTGCTTCCCCCTGTGCCCACAGGGAGCCCTTGCAGGGTTGGTGCCATCCCGTGGTCCCCAACGTCCCTGCTGCCTCTCAGCACATGGCCCTCCACGTGCTGCTCTTCTGGCTGCTTCACGTGTTGACATTGCGCGCTTCTGAGAACCAATAAAAATACCGAAATCATGCAAAGGCCTTATTAAGTTATAGGGCATAAAATATAGGTTCTCGCAGACTCCATCCCTGCTCTTTGCCAGCATGTCCCTGGGAACATGATGCCATTTTCTGTTTTATTTATATAAAAAAAATACTCAATAGAGCCAAGATTCCGGCTCATAATCACTCCCCCATTTTTTTTTTAATTTTTTTTTACAGCAGAGTGCTATATTTCCATCTACTATTTTAATGTTTCTTTGTATATCCCCTATGTTGAAATTCGAGCAGACTTTCAGGGACCCACACAGGCTCAAGCCAGCTCTGCCTCCTGCCAAGCGCTGGGCCATTACCTAATGCACAGGCTGGTGTTCCTGCGCTCACCGAGCTAATTCAGAGATGGAAGCCCTCTGACAGAAGTACAAATAATTTTTCTCCTCCCATTTTTTCTTGGAGTTTTTTTATCCTAGCTTCCCGTGGAGAAAATGTACAAATATTAGTGGGATCTTCCTCAGATTTCTGCCAAGGTACAAAATTCATGGACCAGAGACGCAAACCACGAGCGATAACCACAACTTCTCCTTTTCAAGCAAGGATTGGAAGCTGCAATACAGTCAAAGCTGCAATAAAGTCAAACCATCCTCTGTGAGACGAGCCACACAGGCACAGCCCGCTGCAGAAGGGAACGATGGACAGAGGCTTTTAAGGCTGCTGGAAAAAGATAAGAAAAATCACATCAGGAGAAAATCTTGAAGGTATTCACACAAGGGCAAGTGCCAAGGTTGCACCGTGACCAGATCCTGTCCAGGATTTGTGGGGAACTGCCCGGTAGCATGGAAATGGCCTGCAGAAGGTGCAGAGGCACCCGCTCCGTGGGGACGAGGCACGCGTGCCTTGGGCTTGGGCGTGCTGTGGCTGCGGTGTGTTTACGCATTGCGCACGCTGCATCTGGTTTTGTTTAATACAGCCGACGTGACAGCAGTGCTGCATCCAGTACCCGCTTTAGGTGGTGTTAAGGAGAACTTGTCTTTAGCTCATCCATCTGCAGTAGGGCTGTGCTGGGGCAGTACCCAGGGGTCTCCACCTGTGCTTTGCTGCGGTCTCACCTGGCTCCCCTGCCTTTTCCCTGGGCTAGAGGCGGTGGTTTGTGCTCCCGTGATGCTGAGATATCCTCGTCTGCAGAAGTGACAGGGGAGATGTCCGTGTCTCTGTGCTGTTACTGGAAGAGACGCACAAGGATCTGGCTGCTCCCTGTGCCAACAAATTGACCTGCAGCGGGGAGCGTGTTGCTTATCTTCTGCTTCTGGAAGAGGTTCGGGTTAGCTCAAGGAAGCTGACACCCATCCACGGTCATGGGCACAGAGATGAGCTCCTGCAGCGCCTCGGCTTGGCTCTGTGCTGCTTCTCTGCACCGGTGCTGGAGGGAACCCACACGGCCGTGACCTCCAGGAACAGCACCAGCTCTGGGAACACCCTTTTCATCACAGATCCCCGCAGCCACACCGCCTCCTGGAGAATTTTCCCTAACACCAAGGCGATGTTTAGTCTTGTTCTTAGTCTTGCTTATGTCTAAAGGAAAAAGACACTTCAGTATTGTATCCCCTTGACAGATGTAGGAAATGAGGCAGACGAGTGCTCTACAATGAGGCAGACAAGTGCTCTAAAACAATCTAGCTTTACTGCTGGTACGTTCTCAGTCTGTGTTGCACACATGGCCAAGGGAAAGGCCTGATGCTGGCAGCTCCCCTGTAGCCCCACAGCAGGTCGAGCTTGGCTGGGCTCGCACAAACTCACACACCACTTGGCGACGGACCAGCAGAAGGGATGGAAGGGGAGAGCAGCGTGTTTGGCCCGTTAAGTCCTACAGCTCCCTGGGAGGGATGAGGGGACGTCCTGGGGCACCTCCACAGGTGCTAGCGCTGGAGGAGGCAGCAGGGACCTGCTCTGCCCTGCTGGGGCACGCCGAGGAGAGGCTTTCACTGGCAGCTGGTCCCCACGGCAGGGCACAGCCTGGTTTCACTGAGTGAGGCTGTTTTCCAGAGAGCCATCCCGATGCTGATACAGCATTACCGACAGAGCACACCCGCGCTTCCCTGGGTGCTCAGGAAGCATTTTTCAAAGATTGTTAGCTTTAACTTGGCCCGGCCATCTCCAGCGTTAACATATCTGAAAATCGGTTTCCACTGCGGTTTTAAAGCTCAAACAAAAGCAGCAGGGAGGCCCCAGCCAAGTCTCCAGGGGTAGTTTGTACACATTTCAAAGCCAGTGGATTTCAGCAAACAAACCTGGCAGCCGAGATGGGCCATGAGTCTCACAGCTGCGGTTGGCAGGCTCGAGGCAGCTGGAGCCGTGATGCACAAGTATCCTCTGTCTTTTGGTCACTGCGTCCAAGTTCACACTGCTCCGTTCAACTCCGGGTCCTGCTCCTGCCAGTTGTCCCTCTGGTAGTGAGTGAGGAGTCAGAGCATCTGAAACACCAACGTACAGCCGAGTGCAGGATCCAGCTGAGGTTTCAGAAATCCATCGGAGATATGCATCTGTTGTCCTACCTGTCATCTCCTCCCGGTGGTTTCCTACTTCGTCTAACACAAACTCGTTGCTGTCACTCGATCTTGACTCTTCTGGGCTTGGCCAATTGACCTCTAGTTGGCTCATGTGAGCTGCAAGGAGCTGGGAACCTCTTCCCCTTGCTGAGCACCACTTCGGGCATCTCCAATTAGGCTTGAGGTGCAGGTCCCAGGCTGACAGCACAGGGAGCAGTTGTCCTCTGGAGAGGAGAGCAGGAGGAGGCTGTACCTCTGCAGTTTGTGAGCAGAATGGGAGTGGAACAGCCCTTCGACCCCAGCTGTCCTGCAGCAATGCAAGTGTCATGCAAGCTCACGAAAATAAAAAGCTAATTCATCGTAACTGGTAATTGTATGAGGGGACAGTGCCATCGAGTCTGAAATACCTGAACATTTTTAGAGAGCAATGTGTATATACAGAGGATCCAGCTGCTGGTCAGTCCCGTTCTCCACTACAGAGGATGGAAGGAACCGAAGGCTGAAGTCAGGGTGTTCAGCCACCCAGCTGGGCACACAGCAGGGTCACAGAGGGTGACCCCCTCCTGGCAGTGCTCCCTTCCAGCCCCCGTCCAGCCCTTCCCGTGGAGGACGACCGGCCCGCGGTGCCGGAGCGCAGGGCCCGGGCCAGTTGGCAGGCGGCAGGCCGTGGCTTTCCAGCTGCTCTCCGTGGCTGCGCGCTGCGGTTTTCGTAACGCGCTGGTTGTCATACAAGGCAGACATCTGATAGCAAGGCTTTTACAGTTCCAGGAAAGCAATTGGAGAGCCTGTAGGTAATGAAATACAACAAGCACAGAAACAAGAAAATCCCTCATTGTTCAGCAAAATTGGGAGCTGAGCTCTTTTCTTTTTCCACTTCCTTTTTAACCTGAAATCCTATCTGCAGTGTCATTCAAGCCACGTCAGGACGTGGAAAGCTTTGAGCCAGATGCTTCAGTGGCAGGAATGGCCATAAACAATGACATCAGAGAAGGTCTGGCTGCCTGTGCCGGCCCCGCTGCCTGGTGCAGATGTGCACCGCCAGGCCCAAAGAGCTCTAGGGCCTTGGTGAGTCCTTTTGCTCTGGTGTGACAAGGTCAGAGTCCTTTTGTTTGCTCCCAGAGGGTAGAGTGACAGGACTGGGCAAGAGTGAAGACCTGAGAAGGTGTTCGGAGGGAACTCAAAGTGATTTAAAAAGGGCAAAGCTACTCGCCTGAGAAATGAGAGAACTCATGGCTCTTGGCTCCAGCACCATGGTCCCAGCCACATCTCCCCAGAGCAGCGGCAACTCCACACACAGCTTTGGGTGGTGTCCCGAGGACAGCATCCTTCCCATCGACTTACACCCGATGTTCCTGTCCTTTCTCCATCATCTACAAGCCAAAATCTTGAAGCAGAAGGAAGACGTGCTGGTCGGGGAAGAGCTTGTGCTCTGAGCTCACATTTTCTCTCCAGTAATGCCACGCCGTGGTCACAGCCATGCTGGGGCCGGTTTCTGGGCTCTGTTATAGCAGCACTGGGCAGGAGCTAATTCCCATCCGCCACCCTGCTCTGTTATAGAGCTGTCCAAACATCACTTACAGCAGCGTTTGTCCCAAAGCATATTTTTTTTGCTCTTTGTTCTTTTCTGTTTCCTGCCCCTGGAAACATAATTCAAAGGTTTTCTGCAACAAAGCGCCTCGCTGCTGCATCCAGCCATTCACTCCGAGCACATGAGCTCAGCGACAGCTGGCAGCACCGCGGCACTGCCATGGCACTCGGCTCAAGAGAGCACTGGGGCTGCCGAGGGACAGTCCCGGAGTCACTTCTGGTTTCAATCTCAGTTGTCCATGCAGGAATCCATGCTTTTTTTTTTTTTTTTTTATATAATAATGTGCTGAGCTGTTGTTTCCTGGACAAGCTGTTAGTGCCCTGGTGGATGGGTTGGGTGTGGAGCCCTTGCTGCAGGAGCTCCCTGAGGACATGGGGTTGCCCTCTGGCTGAGCAGCAGGCCCAGGATGATGCAGGAGGTCAGTGGCAGAGGCCGAAGGGGAGCAGGAGTCTCTCAGCACCATTCCTGTGCCCTGGGCATCGTCTCAGCATGGGCTGTGCTGGCCCACAGGCCAGGCATGTCCCATATACTGCCGTGGGACACTGTGCTTGTCAAGGGGCACGGGCTCTGGGTGCAATGCTGCAGCAGCTGAGTGTCTCTGGGGCTTGTGCATGACCCAGCTCCCAAGGCACAGCCACGGCCTCCATGCAAGAGGAGGGGACGCAGCGGGACGTGCTTCTCCTGCCTGTCCCTTCCAGTCCCTACAGCGCCAGTTCCTCTGCTGGAGCGAAGCTTCTGTAGCTGGAGGTGCTGTGCTTGGCCGTGGCGTGTCATTGTTTAACAGCCTTGGAGCCGCTGAGTGTCATTCCTCGTGTGGACAAACATCCAGCAGAGCCATAAGCAAGTATTGGCCTTGCAGCAAAAATCAAAGGGGAATAGGGTTGCTTAGGAGTGAAGTCAAACGTGCTTGAGCCCTTTGCTTTGGCTAGGGCTGGAGCAAGGGTCGGGGTGAGTGGCTCTGTGTGGCTGCAGCCCCCAGGTTCTCCTTCCCCTTCTGGAAGCGGTGCTGTGACCCCCGAGCAGCTCTGCCCTCCGTGCAGTCCATGTCCTTCATAATCACTGCCCTCTGTGCACTCCTTTTCCCTCAGTACTCACGGCATCTCCAATGGCCCCAGGTTCAGCTGCTTCTGCCGCAGTCTAAACATCCCATTTTAGGGGAAGGTACGTGCTGGATTGTGTTGTTTGGGAGCTTTTATTGCTTTTTTTTACCCTCATCTGCTATTCTGGTGTCCGTGACTCAGCCCACCCGATGCACTGAGTCCCCTGGAGCAGACCGCAGCCCCCCGGGGAGCCGGGCACCCCGCGTTGCATGGGGACTCGCTGCCTGCAGCCCCGGGGCCGTTGGTCCTCGCCGCACGCCGGCCAGCGCTGCTCGGTCCCTGCCGCTTGGGAAGGCAGGCTGATCCCAGCTGGTCTTCGTTTAGAGTTAATAGGAGTTGAAATGAGCCAGAATTTGAAATAAATCCCGTTGACTTGGCACAGTTTCTTTCCTGACTCAGACCAAGGAGACGCGCTTTCTGTGCAGTTCCTCCAAGATTCCCCTCCTTATTGCGAGAGAGGATTTCGTTCCCCTCCTCTTCCACAACCCCAGGGCGTTCGTGTCCTTCAGAAGGAAGATGTTAACCCCTAGTGCTTGCAGGAGAAAAGAAAGACCCGAGCAGTGCTTATTAGTGCAAGTAGGAGTTGTACTGCCGGAGCGCTCTCTCTATTGCTTTCTTCCCAGTTGGCAGCCTCCAGAAATGGCCAATTCTTTGGAGCGTTTTGGTGTCATCTTGTGGGAAAGCTTCCCAGATCCATGGTGCTGAGGGCTTGCACTTCTCCTGCGCCTCCCACCCATCATTGAGCCACCTTTGGGTAGCACCTTTGTCTCGTGTGCTGCCTTAGAGATGAGGAAATAGGGAAGGAAGAAAAAAAAAAAAAAGGAGAAAAAGAGAAATTCCCAGAAACAACAACTCAGTGGCAGTTCAGAGCAATCAGGCCAAACCAGAGTGGCTCAGAGCACACCGCACTGCTCCCCATGCAATTCTCTTTGCTGCCTTGCACTGTGAAACTGCTTACGCTGCTTAGAAGAGATGAGTCAAATAGACGTCCCCATCCACAAAACCAAAGCTGCATATTTCAGAGCGACATTGCCTGCAGATAAGGACTTGCTCTAGAGCAGGGAGTTTGGGATACAAGGTTTAGTTTTGGATTCCACGCTTCAAGCTGAGGAACTCAACTGAGAAGGAAGTCATAGCGGTGCTTGCTGTAGTTTTTCCATCTGAGATCTTTTTGTAGGGTCTCCCAGCTTGCGTTTTCTTTGAATCCAGCCAGCCAGCTCTACCTGCGCTCACCACTTGGGTTCTCACAGGCAGCCCAAGAGCCCGTTGCTTCCCAGTGATCCCAGCAAAACCCTCTGAACCTTACAGTACAATCAGGTCTTTCTTCTCAAGAACAGTTGAGTCTTTCTTCTTTCCCAAACCCATGCAGGAGCTACTGCCGTATCTCCTCCCCTTGCAAACTACTGCTAGGCAGAGAGATTAGGAAATGTGTTTCTTATAAATCCAAAACATTTAGGTCTTCAAATGCCCGGCCCCAATAATCCCACTAATTTCCTGAGTGCTTGTGAGCTGTCCTCTATGGGGGGAGGCTTCTCTCGATCAAAGTTTATTAAGTAGAGGTTCTCATATGGAGACGTTGCTGAGCAGTAGGAAATGATATGGAGCTTTTTCATTTCCCTTTAAATGAGCTGGCTGGCTGGGCCTTGAACAATATGGGCACGGTCATCCTACGCTTCATGCTTACTACCCCTACTGCTGCTTTAGCTTTTCTGCCCTTCCTGCTTCCAGTGCCTCAAACTAGCACCGTTTTTTCCATCACCATTGGCACTTTCTTCTCTTTACTCCCTGGCTGCATTCTGGTTCTTCTTTTTCTTCCTGCCTCACTCTTGGAAGAGGAGAGTGACCTCAGACCCCACTAACTGACACCCAAAACACCCAAAAACATGCTCCACGGCAGTCTTGTAGTCCTGAACCTGCCTGAGACGGGATTTGGGAAGCTGTCTTGCCAGGTCTGTGTCCTCCTAGAGCCTCTCTTCTGTGCCGTGCTTCAAGCCTGCAGGAAAAGCAGAAAGTTGTCCTCTGAAGTGCCAAGAGCCACGGTCTCCTTGAGGCCAACCAGGCCAGGGAGTCTCAGAAACCACGTCCCGAGGCCTGGTGCATGCAGAGCGGAGCATCGCTACGTGCGGGGGAAGCCTGGGGCTGCACCGTAACCTTGTTTGCCCTGCTTGGGGCAGATACCCTGCAGTCCGTTCAGCTTCCTCAGTGAGGTTTTCTGGACGCCTCTGTTTTCCTTACAAACTTATCGATCTGCATTGGACAATAAACCATCCACGTCTCTCTCGTAGGGGAATATTTAACACTGAAGAAATCTTAAAAAATTGGCTCCTTACTGAAGCTGGCAATGAAATTTTAAACAAACTAGACCTAAGATGAACATTTTTGCTTTCCTGGGATATTTTGGCATACTTGAAGTCATGAAAAACTTGTAAAAACTGCTGCTTTCTGCTGTCCCTGGTCACAAACACCACCATCTTCTGAAGATACTGATGTGCTTCTCCAGTGACGGGCGCGGTGTGTAAAGAGAAATGGCCATTTAAAAATAATCCTGCTCCCAGATGAAGCTTGGAAAGATTTGTTTCTTCAGAAAACCAGTGACCCAAAGCATACAACAAAATGTGTACAAACCCCAAGAATAAACATGTCAAGCGTTCAGCGTCTTGGCACACTACCCCAACTGATTTGTATCTAGGAAAAAAGAACCTGGAATGAATTATTGCTATGTATCATCTTTTCTGCATTTCTACCCCTTGTTGCTCTCTCTGCTAAAGGCAGCAGGAAGCCTGGAAACTTCACAGTGCAACGAAAAAGGTACCAAATGGTGCTGGGTTGCTGATGGATTTTGGAGACTCTGCATGAAGTGTCAATCCCACTGAATTTGATTTATCGATTGATTTATTTTTTGCTGTTCTGGCCCCATTTTTTTCATCCCCGGACAGATGAATCAAAAGAACAGGGAGAAAGAAAACTTGACCTTTTTTTGAAGGCTACCAAAGTTGGTGCTGGGCTGGTTATTACCCGTGTGACATGTGACATGGGGCAGCACGGTGACTTCTTGGAGCTGTGCAAACCTCTGCGTGTGTGCCCTGCAAACTTCTGGGACTGCACCAAGCAGCAACCGCATCTGGAGCATCACAAGGAGAGATACCACATAGCTGGGAACCCCAGACAAATGCAGGACTGCCTCTAAACTCATCTGGGCAACATTCCTGCGCAGTTGGAGAAAGCACATCCAGGAAAATGAGCCATATGGTAGGCTTCCCGCGCACCAGCACAGCTCCGCTGGCCAAAGTCCTAGAAAGCGCGCTGGTGGAGCCCAGAAACATCCCTCGCTGATAGAGCTCGCTCTGCTCGAGGAGGTGGCTGAGGCTGCAAGATCCAAGCCACGTCTCGGCTGCCGGCGCTGCCAGCGTGGTTTGACCCATTTATTTACACCGGCGATGCTTTTAACCAGCCGACAAGGGCTAGCACAGCAAGGGAGCCTGAAAGGAAGGGCTCTGTGGTTTACCGCGAGTCACTGCTGGTCGCTCAGCTATCGCTGACAGGAGGCGGAGATGCTGCCAAGTTTTGTTCTCCAGCGATGGAGAAGGAGCCGCACCCCGGCTGAAGGGCTCAGGAGAGCCTCCTGGAGTGGACGAACATCGCTGCTCACCGAGGCTGGTGCATCAGGAGGGGAAAAGCCAGCCCAGGAAGATTTCAGAGCCTGTATCTGTATCCCAACATGGAAAGACGGAGCCCAGGGAGAGTGAGACCCTGTCTGAGCACTGCACAGTCTTCTGTGGGTCGATTTATTTTTGTGCACAGGCCTTGGGCTGTCAAAGTGGGGTTTGGTTTTTTTTTTTTTCCCTCCTCTCTTAAATGACTCTGGCCCTATAGCCAAAGTGCATGATTGTGGCATGAACTTGGATGCTGACAGATTTTAGGAGCAATGTGGGAATTTCGTTTCTCATTAGGGAAGAGTTAAGACCCAAACCCATCTTCTCAAAAAGCAAAGACATTTTTTGGGTCTGGGGCAGAAGCACTTTTCAGTCATTGCTTCCATGGGAGATGTGCTCAGGTGGGGGGACCAGGCTCTACGTCCTGCTCCTCTGATGTTGCTGTGGGATGTCTGCATTTTTCGCAAACCCTGTAACACATCCTCGTCCTGGGGAGGCAAACACAAGTAGCATGGAAGTATTTGTTTCAAGAGATTTCACATCACAGCAATTCAGGAGCACGTCTCAGCGTGCAAAATGACTCTGCTGGAGAAGATCGACAGCTTGGCCCTCACCAGGGCCAGGAACAGATTTAGCTTCAAACGTCCTTTCTCCAATTTGCAAGAAATATCCACTGCCCAAACTTCCAAAAGATCTTAGAGCACAGCCCAGGGAGACTGATGGAAAAAAAATATTATGCAACTAATTGGAAATCCCAGTTGTGTCTTTGTTCATTCAGGTCTTGTTTTGACAGTAAACTTTTGTGAGTGGTACCACTGTTCCCTCTCCCAGTTTTCAAGCCACTAGGCATCGCAGTGTTCCTGCAGAGCAGGGTCTGTGAGCGTTCACATTGCTTTGCTGTGCCTCCAAGCACCGACACGTGGGGAAGCTGAGCGCCCTGGTACCCTGGCAGGGGTTGGGTTGGCTGGGTAGGGGTGGCCACTTCCCAGTCGGATGCTTTTGTTGGCGAGGATTTCTTTGTACTCCTGTCAAAAGTGTACATCGCGGGGTGACGCCAGGGCCTTGTCACCCACAATTCATCGCCTGTTGCGGCTGGGCAGCATCTGTGGGAAACTAATCCCAAAAGTGCTCTCTGGGGAAGTGGCAGCACAAAACAGCCAACAAAAGCCCCGAGCAGACTGGGGAGGCAACAGACCAGGACCCGTGAAGTCCTCGCAGAGACTCGTCCTTTGTGAAGCTCTGAGAGTGCTGGCAAGGTGGGCTCTTGAAACGTTTGACTTATTTAAACGGAGCTGTTCCCTCGGGGGCACTGAAGAGCTGCCACGATTCTTCAGGGCTATAATAAGCCTGAATTGCTCCTTTGTGTTAAGAGCAGGCACTCAGGAGGCCCATGTTTGAGATCAGAGTGAAAACCCTCAGATACGGCCGGCTTTCCAAGTTGCTTTTGTTCACCTGAGAGACCGATGCTGTCCTGCAGCATCAACAGGGGTGCAAACGATACCTCCTTAACGGGGCAGGGGAGAGATGCTGTGCTGGTGTGTGGAGGCTGCTGAAAAGCACGTGGCAGCTGCCAAGAAGTCTGAGTTATTTTCTTCAGTGATACTTCTGCTCGTTTCTGTCAAATCCAAAATATGTTGTCTGCCTTGCAGCCAACGGGGTCAAACATTGAAAAAATAATTTCCCTGGGCTCCCCAAGGAGAGTGTGCTATACTTAGCTGCTCGTCGCCGCTAATTTCGGTTTGTGTGTGTGCGAGGACAGCTGGGGGGGTGTGCTGCACGTGAGACACCCACGGAGGGGCACAGAGCAGGCCGGCGTTTCTGTCTCTCCTTGCTGTGGCTCCCACCTGAAGTGCTGCATCCCCGTGCATTTCTCAGTGCCTGACCAGCACGCTGTGGTTTCTGTGTGCCATTCCTTGCAGGGATAGTAACACGGGGAGGTGGTTTCTGCATTGTGACCTGTGTATGGCAGGTGGATAGAAAATGAAACAAGCGTCTGTTTTGTCAATGTGAAGATAAAGAGGATTGCTGCTGAAGCAGTGGTTTCACTGCCATTGTTCTAAAACCCTCTAAAAAGTATTGATATCCAATTTGGTGCTTCAGCTGATGGTGAGGGAAACGACCCTTGGTGCAGCAGGAACAGGTACCAGTTTTCAGTTCATTGGGTGCTTCAAGGAGCACTGCTGAGATTCCCCTTCCATGCCCTCGAGGACGGACAGACACACCAGGCGGTGGTTTGCCATCCCCTGCCTGCCCTTGCCATGTGGTGTGAAGATGAAATCCGCCGCCTTTCTGCCCTGCTGCTCTGTGCTCACTGGGCACAGGGGTCCGTGTCCACATGCTGCAGCAGCTGAAGAAGAAACTTGACCATGCTCCTGCCAAGCACCTGGAAATTGTTCCCGTGACTGCCTCACCTCCTTGTTGGCTCCCTTGGGAATGGGATGGGATGGGAGAGGATGCTGTCAGGGTTGCAGGCACCAGAAAAATAAACTGAGGACCTGGTTGGGATGGGATTTCTTTGCTTTCCCATTCCAACAGCTTTTTTAATCTCTCCTAGGGACCAGAAGGGAAACCAGGAAAACAGGGGGAAAAAGGCAAGCCTGGCCAGAAGGTAAGAACATCTCCTACTGATAACGTTTCCTCCTCTGGATCTCCCTTTTCTTTGCTCTTCTTTGATATTTATCTGCACGAGCTGTTTTGTCCTGCATTAATGTCTGTGCCTTTGTTCTGCAGGGCAGCAAGGGCTACCAGGGGCAGCTCGGCGAGACAGGAGCTCCAGGGAAGGAGGGGCCGAAGGGGAACCAAGGCCCTAAAGGATCCCGAGGTACCCTGGGACCTATGGTGAGAAGAGCTCTGCAGATGGTTGAACACAACACGCAGAAACGTGACTGTGCTGGGCACGAGCCCGCACAAAGCCCAACAAGGGCTCCAGAGCAGGGAGAGTGAAATGATGCTAGATGGGTTAAATTGACCAAAAGAGCTTAATGATTGCTCTGAGCAGCAGAGGAGACTCCACAGTGGTGGTGGTGCCCGTGAGCCCAGCTCACATTGCAGCATGGCGCTTCTTTACGAGTCCCTAGACGAGCTGAAGTATTGCAGATTTTTTCTTGAGAAGGGAGTGAGCTGATAAGCTATTTTTTGCTAAGATCTTTCCCTTTGAGACTGCACACTCATGGTAAGAGCCGCTTCCAAGTCAAACTGTGTTGTTAAAAGGAACTCTGCTTTGGACTTCTGCCCCGCTTCTACACCCACTCTTGATATAGTTATCTAAAACACTTACAGCAAGAAGAAATACAGCATGGGAAAGGGTTTGAGTTGGGGCTTGAAGGTAAGGTTTTCAGAGAGAACAACTCTGTGGCAGGGAGGGAAGAAAGTTAATTGGCTTTAGGAACGTGAGACAAGCAGGTGTGCTCAGCAGCAGTAAGTAACAAGCACCTCCTCACGCGTGGCAGGCTGGTAAGAAAACTCATTGCAATTTTATTTGGTAGAACTTAGTGAAAGAGCAGGAATTATTTATGAACCGGGAATCGCGGTGATGTTTCAGAACAGTAGCAAATGAGTGATGGAATAAGGGTTCTGCGGACAGTGTTCTCCTGTGTCAAAAATTATGGCCTCCCCATATATCCTCCCTTAGATTCGTTGGCAAAGCCTCCGTGGATTATTTCACAAGAAGCTGAGCAGTGTCCGAGCAGTGTGTTGGGCTGAGCACGTCTCTGCAGTCTGTCCTGAGGAAAGAGCTTCCTTCCACACTAAATGGGATTATCTGGGAAGGTTGCTCTTCACTTTAACCTGATGATCTGGTTAAAACCCTTTTGTGCAGACTGATAGAGATGCAATGAACAGCTTTTGCAATGCTCTCAACCCAACCCAGAAAACTCCCTTCCCAACCTCAGAACCCACACCGAAAGGTTTCCTCCCTGCAGTTTAGGATTAGGTCATGCGTGAGGAGGGTCTCGCTGGTGGACTTCCTAGCACAAAGCCAATTTGGGTATAAAGCGAGGGCGTTTCAGATGGCTGCAGCAATGCTCCCCAGTGGCCAGGGGAGAGGGTGGCCGTGCTGAAAAGCTCCCTTGCTGTGCTGAGCTTTGCTTTGTGCAGCCTGGTGTGTCCTCTTCCTGCGGCTGCACCCGCGGGCTGCTCTCATGGTGCTTTCTGTGCTTGCCTCTCCAGGGTGCTCCGGGAAGGATGGGTGCTCAGGGGGAGCCCGGCTTGAAGGGTTACCAGGTAAGGTTTTTGTTTTCATCCTCTGGCTTCCAGCTCTTCTGAGCTGTAACAAAACTGCCACTGCAGCACGTGGCTATGACTTACTTCTGATCTGAAGTTGGGTTTGGTTTAGTTGTTTTTCTAGTGTCTGTTTGCACCGTGTCAGCTTCTCCAGATCCAGCCTGTTCATCTCTGCCGTGACCTGCGTGTGCCTCCACAGCTGGGGTGCGCAGTGCAGGGCTTGTGCGAGCTGTCAGGAAACCAGGCAGGACCTTTGGTCAGGCAGCTCTCTCCTGTCTCCTCACTTGCTGTCTGCTCTCCACAGGGACACGCAGGACCACCAGGGCCGATTGGACCACCGGGGCCAAAGGGGGAGAAGGTAAGTTGGCAGTGTAGCCATCCGGTCTGTCATAAACGTGAGCCAGCGCTGCTCTGCTGCTGCAGCATCAGTTACAGCCTCAGCACCAAAGCTCAGCCCCAGGAGGCCTGCACAGCCCAGTCACACAGGCCACAGGGACAATGGTCATACCCTGCAGCAGAAACACAAGCTGTGTTCTTGAAAGAGGCTCGTGCTATAGCCATCTCCAGCAGGAACAGCACTAGGATTGCTGTGTCTCAAAGCTCGTGCACCTCCAGCCCACCCATGCTAAGATGAGGTTATCGAAGCGGGGCAGAACCAGTCTCCATCACCCTTGCCCTGTTTCCCTCCTCACTGCTGTGGGCCGAGGGCTCTGACTCAGCCCAGCTGCACCGAGGGGGCTCGGCGAGGGGTGCTGGGCTGACTCAGAGCCCTCTTTCCCTTTCCCCGTGCGTTTTTCCCCTTCTGCTGAGTCAGCGCAGCCGTAACCAGTTCAGGCTGGAGAAGTGACTCACGCCTTAATGGTTTCCTGCCGGCGGGGCTGGCTGCTGTGCTCCCAGGCCAGCCCAGCTGGCTCTGGCCCTGCTCTCGGTGCCGCTGGAGCCCCTCACGTGCCTGCAGTAGCAGCAGTGATGCTCTCTCCCCCGGCACAGGGAGGAAAGTGGTGGTGACTGGGAACGGGCAGCCCTGGGGTCCCAGCAAAGAGGAAAGATGTGCAATCTCCTTCTGCTCCTTTCCGTGTGTGGCTGCAGATGTGCGCCTGCAAGCAGGAGCTTCATTGCTTGTAAAAGGAGTCTGTGGGACTCAGGGCAGAGATCCCGAGGCCACGTCCGTGTTGGGCCTTTGAGTGCATCCTTTTGGTGTCAGGACACCCTGTTCGTGCTGCTCCCCTTGCTCTGCCTGCAGGCTCCTCGTGCTGGTGGCCAGGAGCTCTTGTGCTCCACCAACAAACCTCCCATGTCTCAGAAACGCTGCAGTTCCTGCTGCTCTTTTTCTCCTCTCCTGCCGCTATCACCCCCGTGGCACAGCAGCAGCTGGTGGTGCTCCTGCTGCTCAGCACCTCCATCGTTGCCTTGCTGCATTTTCACCCTCTGCACTCTCCAGTGCAGCCTGGCCAGAGGTTTCTCACAGCCTCTCTGCTGAAACTTGAGCATCCTGGCAAAACACTGGGAACTGTGGCAACCAAGAGCAAAACTGCCACTGGCTTTAGAACAGGAGGAGTAACAGATGTGCAGACAGGTATCTCTGTTGAAATTGTTACTGCTGATTTTTTTTAAATCTCTCCACATTTAAATTTGCCATCTTGAAAGCTCCCATCACCCCAAATCATTAATTTGAAGTGCTCGGTAAGCTGTCTCCCCTTCACCAGCGCTGCTGTGACAGAGCTGCCTGTGTCCCTCTGCTCACCCAGCTGCAAGGAAACTTCACAGCCTGCAGCTCCTCGGAGATAGCACGGATCTTGTGTGGTCAGAGCGCAACAACGCTGTGCAATAGCTTAACCATGGATGATAAAATGGACTCTAATTGCAAGTATCCAAGCTGAAGCCTGGCAAAAACTCCAAAGCATCTCATGCATCTGCTGAGAACGATAAGGCCTGTTAATAACCACAGAGAGCCAGGTCCTGCTCACACCATCCCTGATGCACAGCAGGTCTGCCCGCACGCTGCAGGGAGAGCCCAGCGTCGTCTGCTCAGTCTCCAGCATCGTTTCCTGCAGCACCCAGGTTCTCCACAAAACCTGCATCTCATTCTTCTTATCCATCCTTCCTTCTTATCTCCTCAGAGTTGCCTGGACCTCAGCCCGAGGACAGACAGATTCCTCCCCTCCAGACGTCTGTAACCTCGCGCACGCGTGCGCATGTTAAAATGGAAGCCTGGAGCTGGGAATGGAAGCAGAAACGAAAGTGGGACTGTGGCTGTTCTGTGAGCTTTTAGCTTTGTGGTAGATGTAGGTTTGCTGAAGAAAGAGGATACAGGATGGTGGGGAAGGCCTTCCCTCCTGCAGAGCAGAAGGTGGAGTGGTGAGAGGCATTACTGTGAATCCAGCTCCGCTGTGCCATCCCAGCCAGCTACTCTGCTGTGTTTAATACGTTTACAGCTCCTCAAAGAGGCCTTGCTCAGAGCAGACGCCTGCACTTGGCAGCTGCTTAAAGCAGTCCAGATGGGATCCTTTTAAAAATTACAAACTGGTGTATCTCATTTTGGGAAAGGAGCCAACAACAACAAGCCTTCCCTTCTTCTCCATGCATTTTCCATTTGTATCCCAACATGTTTACTTTGCTGCCCTTTACTCTAACTTCTTTTCACTGCAACTTTCCAAAGAATTAGTGCAGACCTTTCATCTCCCTCTCGAGCAGCTGAGGCATCAGGAAGTCCTGGAGGAGCTCAGTCTCGCAGTCCTAGAGCTGACCAGTCCTGCAGGATTTTCTCAGAAGACAAAGGACAAAGTGGCAATAAGACACAAAACTTCAGAGAGAAGGTCTGTGAGTCCTGATGCTCTTCAGAGCTCCCCAGAGCTGTAAGCTTTCTTTGTGTTCATCACACCCATCTCAGCTCCCAAATGGCAAGGTGTTCACATCCTGTTTGAGCAGAAGCAGTTGGTGCCAAGACTTCTGCACAGTAACACGTATGCTGGGATTTATTTATTTTCTCTGAGACTTGAGAAATGGTGGCTTTGTTTCTCTTCTATCCTACACTCCTTTGATAGTGACTAGAAATTAAATGAGCTGCCAGGTATTCTGCAGCTGACTTCAGTTGGTGAGTTCATTAGCACTGGAAACTTTGTTGGCAGAGCCTGTTAGGCATTGCTTTTCTTTCCTTCTGTTCTGCCACCCAAATCTCTCTGTCCCTATCGCTCAGTACTGCATTCTCAAGCCATACTGGCAGTTTCTCCCCATATATTTTTTTATTATTGCTATTATTATTTTACCAAGATACCTCCCCCCCAAAAAAAACAGGCAAGTAAACAGTTCATCACCCAACAACTGATCTCCTATGGCTATGTGTAACCATAACCTGGGATTATATCTGAAATCCTGGCAGCACCCATCCAACAAATGGTGCAGCAGCAGAGAAAATGCCTCAAGCATGTAATGAAGAGAGGTGCACAGAGCTCTTTGCTGCCTGTTGAGGTTAACTGCAGAAGATTTTCCAAATCTCTAGTCTCATTCTACCAAGCTGCAAATGTCAGTCCTGGTGCTCAGCACCATGAGAAGCGGCACAGCCCCGATTCCAAGCTGTGTGCCCAGTCCTTGTGGAAGCCAAGCCATCGGCTCCATTATCAGAGCTTTTTCACTGCTGCTTATTTGCTGCTCCAGTTATGCCATTAGCAGACACCAGATATTAGCAACGCACCCCAAAAACCTTCTCCCAGAGAAATTCCCACCGAGAAATTGCACAGGCACCTTACTACCAGCAGCTCCAACTCAAGCAGAAGATGAGAGTCACAGAGAAACAGTCAAAGATGGCCATAAGCACACCAGCAAGGGCTGATGCAACCACTGGAAATTGTAGAAGTTTGTGGAAGATGCATGCCTGCATAGCCGTGTGGATTTGGATGTTCGTTTTGGATGTTGACGCATACCAAACAGTCCAAACACAGCAGCTCCACAGTGCCAGAACCCCCCAGACCTCCTCGCTCCAGTAGCTGCAACATCAAAGCATGAGATGCATCCACGCTAAGGAGCCTGAGCGCCAGAGACTGCTTGATAGGAAGTAGCCAAAAGCCGAAGGGGAGCAAAGAAACAGCCATGTCTGAGCAAGACTCCAGAGAAAACAGGACACCATGACCCCAAGTGACTTGCACAACTGAATTAAAAAAAAAAAATAGTTTCTGTTTTGAGAGTCTTGAGGGATCTCTCTGTGGATGTTTTAGAGAGACCTCAGTTATAAATAATCCGGGTGATATTATCTGCCAGCCAAACCATGAGCTCTGAGCTCCTGCTGGGGAGCATCCCCTCGATGAGCAGAGCTGCTCACACAGCGAGCATGAGGGATCGACCTTCTCACCTGGTCCAACGTCAGAGAAGCCCACGGTGGTGGCACACGACCAGGGAGCCCGTCCAGACCACCCCCATTCCCTTGACAGCCCAAGCTGCTCTCAGTGAGGGTGGGGAAGTGCTTGATTAAAGAGTTTGGTTTGACTTTTGGCAATGAAATTCAGAGGCAGAAAACTGTTTCCCATATTGTCCTAATTACATGCTTCTTGCTTAGTTTTAGGAACTGTTGAATATAACTCTTTGCACCTGGCTCCTTAGTGGGGATGGTTAGACCAGGCAGAAACAACCACCAAGAAATCAGGGAAGTGATGTGAACAGTCAGGGTACCACAGGATGTGAAACAAATAAACAAAACAAAACAAATTTAGACGTTCTTTGGATGAGCAATTAGTAAAATCAACGCAGACTTTGACTTACATGTCCATGATATGAGAAGACTGGATAAGATCTGTACAGAAACATCTGCTGTATAAGCTGTAATCTATATTCATATGAGTATTTCTACTCACAGGGAGAACAAGGTGATGACGGGAAGGTGGAAGGCCCGCAGGGACCACCCGGAGACAGAGTAAGATGTTAAATCCCATCTTTAATCAGTCCTGGCCTGTTTTTTGCCAGGGGACTAGTTGTGTTGCTTCCTTACTTGTAGAACATGCATAAAGCCATCAAGATTCTGTGGATAAGAGGATTGTTAACATCTAACTTAAGCCTTTTGTTGTGTTGCTGTAGGGCCCCGTTGGTGACAGAGGAGATCGAGGGGAACCTGGAGACCCTGGTTATCCTGTGAGTCTTTTTTCCCAGTAAATGATTGTCTTATTCCCAGTAAGTGATTCAGAAATTGTAGTCCTGGAGAAGTTCCCCTAATCGGTATCAGCCCCCTGAAGGTCTACCCTTTGCCCAGTAGGCACAATTCATAACCCGCTGTTGTGCCTTGTCAACTGCTGCACGTGGCTGTGTTTCAAACAAGGAAGAGAAATTCAGGTGTCTTTACCTGAAGTGATAAAAATTTTGCTGAAGTCTAATGTAGTTCCTGCAGCTCAGCATCCAACAGTGCTGTGCACATGCTGGAGCACACTAGACTGAAAGAAGGAGCAGGAATTTCTCATTAGGATTATTTGTGGTTATCAAGGAAATGCCCTGGGGAAGATGTGTACAAGTTAGGTCATTGTCAGTCAGACAAAATTCAAGGCTGATGTGCCAATGGCTGTAAACAGTTTCATGGGAAGATCTCTGTTAACTTGGATGTCTGGAAGCTTCCAAAATCTTAATGCAATTACTCTCAAAAGCAAGACCAGAGTTACAAATGATTTCCACTTTGTGGGACATCTCCAGCTAATTGCTGTTGGTCGGAAAGTCTCTGCTGACTGTCTCACCTCCAAAAGCAGCTGGTCAGAGCAACCCATTGCAGGAAAGTACAGAAAAGTTTAAATTCACTGGAGCAGCAGTTAAATTAACTGTGTGTATTTAGGGGCACATTAGAAAAACTTCCCCCTTGCTTAGACAGTTTTTAGCAGTTCCACTTAGCTACTTCTTTCCAATGCATATCCATGGTAGCATGCACACTACCCATAAGCTTCAACATTTGTGCATTAGCAGAATGCAGATATGTTCATCTTACCCTGCCCGTGCTGCTTGTTACACCTGTGTTTGTTCCCCATTCCCACCGAAATTCCCAAGAACAAACAAATGTTCCTTCTCTTGTTTTTTATTTAAGGGTCAAGAAGGGCTTGATGGAGAAAGAGGAAAACCTGGACAGCAAGGCTTACCTGTAAGAGATGCTGCTTTACTGTAAGCTACCCAATGTCACATGCATATGAAAAAAGAGACGGAGGAAGGTAGGAAGGGCTGCAGTAGGGATGTACAGTGAGGTATGAAACACAGGGTGTGTGTTTCCATGAGCCAGGCCTATGAAATGGGCTTTTGGAGTCACATTTTGAGACTAATAAATAGGTGACAGGACAGGGGGCACTTGCAAAAGCCTGTCCCTAGAACTGGCTTTTGTGAAGAACCCAAGAAAGGCTGGAAAGCTTAGGAGGTGGGCAGTGCAAGATGGCAGTGACACTGGAAGGGGCCACTTGGAAATGATGCTTCTGGGGAGAGCTGGTCCAGTGAGACCACAGTGACTCCCAGTTCAGTGCATTGTGAAAGAGTAAATTAAATCCAAATTTAAGGAAATGATTTTTTATTCCTTTATCTATATAAGGCAGATCTAATTTGCATATGTGAGCACACAGACAGACAGACAGACATATTATATCTGTGTACTATTGCAGCCAAGAGTGCAGTAGCACATTCAATGGAGTTTGTACTGGGAAATCAAGTTGAATTGATTCCCATTTTTTGTAGGGCTGCTGGGAAGAACAACAAATTTCAGTTTGGGTTAAAATCTTAGTGCTCTGTCATGTGCTCTGTCTGGAAATGGGTAGAGCTGCTGCATTCCCCAGTGGAGTAAATTTATTCTGAGGGGTGGTTTCCCTGCAGATGTCAGTGTTTCAAATGGAAGCGGGAGCTTTGGCTTGTCTTTAGGAAAGGGCATGAGAAATGCGGCTCAGAAACAAGCTGAAGAGGGGGAGCTCTGTAGGTGGGTCCTCCAGAAACTGCCCGACACAAATACACAAAAATCTGGATGGCCAGAAGAAAGCATGGAGATGTGGGTGATGGGGAATTGAACAGGATGAGTTTCACGTTTCTGTAGGTAGCTGTCCAAGATGTGACATCCAGGCAGAACCAAGGAAAGGGCTGCAGCACGCAAAAAGGAGGTGATACCAACACTGGAGATGTGTTTGCTGTGTGAACCACTCATTCTGCACGTAGCTTGTGCAGTGCCTTTCTCAAACCAGGCTCCCTCCTGCTCACTTCGGGGCATGGTTTTCCAGGTGCAATCTGGAATTTAGTGATTGATTCCCCCAAACACAGGCACCACCCAAATGAGGGGGTAACATCGCTTCTTCTCCAATTGATACCCTGTTAAATGCTCTCTGGAGACAGTTCCTTGCATCTTTTTTCCCCAGGAGGCTTGTCTGAGCACAGGCTGTTCCCGTGAATTGTTTCCATACGGTCAGCGTTGTTAGGGCACAAAAAATGCTGTTCTTTGTACTTCATGCAAGATATTGCCAGAAGAGAATTTCAAGCAGATTTTTCTTGCTTATGTTTTGTAGGGGGATCCTGGACCACCAGGCCAGCCAGGAGCAAAGGGATCCAAAGGTGATGTGGTAGGTTTCAGCAGGGTGGATCTATAGTGTCCCAATTTTGAAGAAAATGTCTAATTAAGAGGACTGTCATGTGTTTTCCCAATGTGTTTGATTTGGCCTATGGTCTACACCTTGAAAGACTGGAAAACCTAGTGGGAGGGCTGTAAACATGCATTTAAGTGTCTAAACCCAATAGTTGGTTGACTTTTTGAAAATGGAGACGATCAAGGCAATAACAGCTCCTGCAAGAAAGGTGAATCTGGGGCAGGTCTTTAGTCCTTGCCATGGGTTGTGCCCCCTTCCTGTACTCATCCATGTGCTGCCTCCAAATCCAGCCAGCTCCAGCTCCAGTCTGTCCCTGAGGGGATCTGAGCCAGCCAAGTGTCCCTCCCCTTCACCTGAACCATCAACTTTTTTGACTTGAAACCTTCCAGCTAGGGAGTCAATTTATCCATGCAGTTTTTACCTTTCTTGGAGGAGTCCCTCTAACTCCTTGCCTTTATTGAGCAAGGAAACACAGCACACAGCTCCTTCAAGGTTCATTGTGGTACCTACTCCAACTTCCACATCTGGCTGTAATGACAGCCTGCTAATTATTCTCACAGAGCGGGGATTTTATTTGCTAAAACATAAGAATGTGACCTCAATACTCAGCAAATTCCTGCTCCCTTTTGGCAGGCATTAGGGTTTTTATTTTTACCCTGTTGTGTTAATGCCAGAAGATAGCCTAACCTACAGTAGGTGTTCTTGGCAAGGAAGGTACCAGGTGATAAGATGAATAAACTCTACCCGTCAGTGGATGATCTGGAACTACCTTTGGGTCTAATGAGTAGCAGAGACAGCACCCCCAGGAATATTTATTTCGTGTAGCTGGTCTGCCTGGTCCTCTGCAGATGGAGAAACAATGCACAGAAAATGCAGTGCCTCAATTTAAAAGTGCTTTAGTGCATGACCTCACTAAAAGAGCCCTAGTGAAGATGGTGAGGCTGAGTTTTCCATTCATTCTGCCGAAATTAATCCTTCTTACAGCTAATAAACCTCTGGAGTATTTCTTATACGTCTTTATTCACAAAGCAGCACTGCAAATTTTAGACACAAGGAACCCTTTTCATTTCCATAACTTCCCAAAATACAGGGAGCTACTTGGGGAGAAATGCCCTTAGTGAATGCCCTGCAGAAGACTTGCCAGTGCCTTGGTTCTGTGCTGTGCTGTCAATGAACAGACAGAGGACGCAGGTTTTAAGCATCTTGTTCTAATGTTTGCCAGTGCATTGAGTCCTCCCTTGAGTTCATCCTGCTTTATTTGTCCTCATCTGCTCTGTATTAGGAAAAATGTAGGTCCTTGCCTTCTAGCTATTCATTCCTGCCCTAGAACTCTCAAGACATACGAAGAATCACTTGTAATAAAACCAAATAGCAGTTCATTCCCCAGTGCTGGAGCAACTGACTTTATAAATCTCCTTTTTATAAAACTCTTTCCAGCCATTATCCAAAAGCACACCCTGAAGTCAGGCTCTCAAGTGGAGTTGTGCTGGAACTGCTGCAGTTTTAGATGTCTTTCTTATTTTCCTTGCAGGGTCAAAAAGGAAAGCAAGGAGCAAGGGGCAGTGCCGGGAGCAGAGGCTCACCGGTAGGTAAAAAATCAATTTTCTGCCCCAGCAGATGCTGTTCAGGAGTTCCATCGCTAACACCTTTGTGATTTTAGGGCACGCTTGGGCTACCAGGTCCTCGAGGAGTGGTGGGAAGGCAGGGTCAAGAGGGTGCCCCTGGCGTGGACGGAGTGCCCGGAAAGGATGGCGTGCCTGGGGTGCTGGTGAGTTCACATTGTAACCTCATAGTATTGATAGCAAGTGCAGCTTAGGAGCTGGAAAAATAAAAGGTAACACAGGAGAAATGGATGTAGTCCAGCCACAGATATCCCAGTTTACATGTACCCAGAGTGGATCCTATGTTGCTCTTCCTAGCTCACATACAGGCGTGGCCAAATCTGTAAACAACCTTGTGCTTCTAGCCTGACAAATAGCTTCTTGCATGCACAGATTTTGCAAGTCCACCCATGCCCAGATGCGTGCTTGCTGCCCCCAGAAGATGTGCACAAGTGGAGACAGAGCGCCGTGTTTCATAACCTCTCCTGGGTTTCATTTCTAGGGAGAGCAGGGAGATGATGGGGAAGAAGGTGTAACAGGGATGTCAGGCAAAAGAGGGAACCCTGGCATACCAGGACTGCCCGGGGCACAGGGACCACCAGGATTCAAGGTGAGTTTGTGACTCTAAAATGCTTCTATGAGCTATGCAGTCTGTGAGCCTCGTGTCTCTAGAGCTTGGATTCTCCAGGGTCTAATGAAGTCTGAACTCCTGCTGCCACCTTTCACTTAGCTGGAGGCCCAGTCAGTCTCCATCCAGTCTTCTCATTCATCCACCCATCCATTTTCATTAAGTTCACAGCAGCTGAATGTCCCAGCAACTTTTCCTCCTTTGTCAAAGTTCTCTGAGCACAGGCGTTTACAAATACACGTACCCACACTGCGAACACGTTAGCCTCCTTTCAGTAGAAACCTGGTTAAAAAAAAATGTGACCTTGGAGAAGCTGCAAGGCAACTGCTACAGCCTGCCTGTGAGATGTCCAGGACGGACAACTCCACTGAAACGTGGATGTCCTCCCCCTGCTGCCCTGTGAGGCCTGAGCTGGGGAAGGGAAATTGTGCCGCTTGCTTTTAGCGTATTTTTACCTGATTGGAATTGCTGGAACCAGCATGGGCTTGGGCATCACTTTGGGTGGAAACAGGGAAAAGCTGCTTGGTGACAGCTGGGTTTCTTACTGGTCCTTGCCCTGGTCCAGACAGGCCCCAGGGCCTAAACTGGACCAACAGCAACTGAGCCGTGTGTAGAAAGGCTCTTAAGTAGGAAGAGTGCAGCTGGGTTTGGGGCTATCAGGTCTGATTTAAATTATGCCTCCCATAACACATCACACTTAAACTGTCACTTGCTGCCCTCCAGCTGCCTTGGGCAGAATAACAGGCTCTTAGCAGAAGTGGCTGACAGACCCTTGTGTAGTTGTGCCACACTCACACCCTGGCTGCAGGGAAATTGGTTGCCCTTTGGCCACCTGCTCGACCACCCCGGGCACTCACCACCACGGATGCTCCATCCCAGCAGCTGGGGTTTGTGCTGCTGCTGGTGCCTGGCGAGGGGAAGAGCTGGGGAGCACACAGCGGTGCTGGGTCTGACACCCTGCTCCTGGCCTTGAGCTGCAGCTGAAGCCTTGGCATGACTTCAGCATTTCCAATGGCTTAATCATCAATTGCTTGGCTGCTAGGGGGACGAGATTATGGGAAACTGCCGGGCAGGACAGGCAACGCACACAAGTGCAAATGAAGATGCTTCAACCCCTTCTGTGCTCAGCCCCCAGGCAGGCAGCACCCCGCTGCTGCAGCTCCTGCTCCACGTGGAGCTCAGGAGGGGCCCCAGCCATGCCCCTCGCTGGCCTTGCATCCTGCAGCCCTAGCAGACCTGAGGCATCTCGTGATGAAACCACATTCCTTATCCTGATGAGACACTTTTTTCCAGCTTTCCATCTATGGCTATTTCGGCTGAATGTTGTTATATTTAGCTCCTGTCCTTTGGAATTGTTTGAATTCTGTTATTTTTAGGGTGAAAGAGGATTGCCTGGACAGACTGGCCAAACAGGGAAGCGAGGATCACCAGGAGGAATGGGCCTTCCAGGGAGCCCTGGCAATGCAGGCCCCAAAGGCCAGCCGGTGAGTGACCGCTGAGCTGAGCAGCGCTGACCCCTCGCTGTAGGAGGAGGTGCAGAGCCTCACGCCAGGACAGCAGGGTGCACCCCAGGAGGGTCACAAAGAAGGGAACCCATAAACCTTGCACATCAGTGCTGGAGTGTCAGAGCAGCTCCCTCCAATGTGCACACTTCTCCGCCCCTCACTGCTCACTTGTGTGCAGAGATGTCTAATCCGTGCCTGCGTTCCCCAAGACAATGCAGCTGTGCCCATCTCCCCTGAGCCTCCGCCTCTCCAGCCCAAACAACCCCAATGCCCTCAGCTGCTCCTGCAATCCAAACCATCCCAAAGGTGCAAGGGGCTGCAGCTCCAGCTGGGACGTGCAGGAGATGCAGGAGCAGGCATCACCCGTGCAGGCTGGAAGGCAGCGGAGCTGCGGGTTCAGAGCACGCTGTGGGAGAAGCACCAAGAGCCCTCGGTCGAAGCAGAAGTTAAATTCCCACACCTGTCTGCAGGGCAGGCTCCTAATCCTTTGTGCGTTTTTATTGTACTGGTGGGATTGCCCAGCTTAGCACTGAGGTGTCACACTTTATCAGCCTGAGGCTATGTTGAGCTATTTGGATTGGGAGCTTTTTAGGCCAGGAGTCACTCTGACAGAGTAGACAACTATAACTATTTAAACACTTTAGATTCACTTATTAGAAATCTTACAGAAGCCCCTAAGCAGGGCCTTTTTCAAGTCTCACTTAATAAACCCTCTGTCTGCTCAGCATCTTGGCACCAGTGGCATTTCCAGCCACCTGATGTGCACAGACATTGTGCAACCTCTCCCTGCCCGGGCAGCCTGAGCATCTCCAGAGCACGACAGACATAAAACCAGAGCGATTAGGACTAACACAAAGCAAGGCACAAGATGGTTATCCTCAACACCTCAATTAAAGGTAGCTGCCCTATTTGCATGTTTTATATCCAACCCTGTGATGGCAGTATTCAGGCTGGAAGGTGGCAGCCAACAACAACAGCATTGTTTTGCCTCTTGTGCCCGCCTCTGGCAGGTTGCTTTGCCCAGAACTGGGGCATACCTTGCTGCGTAAACACTGATCAGGTCCCCTCAGCTGAGTTGACTCCATGGCATTTAGATTTCTCTAAAACCCTTCCGACTTCTCATTTACTTTTGCCCTAAATTCCCCTAGAAAGAGGGCTTGGTTGGGTCTCATAAAACAGGAAAGGCCTTAGTCCTCTGTTAGTAGCGAGTTTCCTTTCCAGGATCCGTAAGCGGGCAGTGAAATCACTTCGTATGCTTGGAAAGTTTCTTACACTCCACCGAGTCCAACCAAGACCTTTCTTGCCAAGAAGTTTCTCACTGTCGTGGCAGGAAAAAACTTCCTAACAGTAAGGTCTCTAGACTGACTCTGGAATAGCCTTGTAATAGAGGTGGTGGAAACCCCATCGCTTGAGTCATTTACAACCGGGCTGAACAAGGCATTGTAAAACATCCCGTAAAGTACAATCCAGCGTGGGTCACACCGTCCAGCTGAGAGGCCAAACAAGCCTTTTCCATCTCTTGTGTTCCTGAGACTGTAGATGAATCATCTGGTGCATGTTTCTGTCCCATTTTTTTTAATGTTGAATCATTTTGCATTTTAACATCTGAGAAGCCCAGAAATGTCAAAGGGCATATATCTTAAACATTATGGTGAAATGAGGGTGTTTCTATACGGACGTGCTACCCAGTGAGGTTTTTTTTAATTCTCAGAGTGCATGCTATGTGCTAATCCAAGCTCAGTGGCCTTCCAAATATTTTATTATTATTATTTTTCTTAAGAAAGTGATCAAAAATCCCTGCAGGGATGAATAGGAAAAGAATTAGGGGATATGTATGGCTTTCCTGGTTTTGAATGGGAGGTTATGTTGTAGGAACACACACTTTTTTGACAGTATAACTGAGCATAGTTTGAAATTACCCTTCAGTAAATCAGTCCAGTTGGTATTAGAAATAAAAGAAGTGCTTATTTTAAAGGGCTTGGAGCATGGACTTCCAGGATCAATCTCAGAGTAGATGCTCTTCACCCTGCTCCTGCTGACTGTGGTCCAAGCTCTCCAAGCTAGCCAAGCATCTGCTAGAAATATTGTAGGTATGCCTCTTGTCTTGGGGGCAAAAAGGCTTAGTCTGTGAGATGTTCTGGAGTTGCTTCCAGTCTGATGTTTGTGTAATGCCTCCTTCAGATTTCTCTCATACTTCTTTCTCATCAGTCCTGCTTAGACTGAAGAATACTAATGGATTTCTCATTCTCTGAAGCTGCTGCGCTCTTGGCGTGTCTTCAAGTGACCAGTTCAATGTGAACTTACTGTTGCTCTTTGTTCTTGTGTTTGTCTTGGCTGCTGTTTCCAGGGAGACTTTGGTGAGGCAGGATTTCCAGGGATCGCGGGCATCTTTGGGCCAAAGGTAAGAGGCTATCTTGTGACCACTTGGCTTTCTAGTCTCTCTTTATTGTGGCCAGACAATGCAATAAGTGCTGAAAATTATTTATTGGTAGTTCTGCATAAACTATTGAAATTAAATTGTGATTCCAACTTTCTTTCATTTATGCATCACAATGTCTGAAAGAATCGTTGACCGTGCTTTGATGAAATTTATTCCTATTAAAATGGGTGTGGTGTAGATGGAAAATGGCTGTCCTATAGCCCCCCACCTGCACATCTTGCAGTCCCTCATTTCTCCAACATCAACCAGTTTAGACCCATTTTATTGGCGTATACTTTTACTGGTGAAGGGGAACCGGTTTGTTTTCTGTAGAAAGTAAAAGGCTTGCAAAAGAGGAGTGGGAATGTTTAAAACTGGACCATCCCATTCCCATAGACTAGGGGCAGCACCACTGCCCTTGCAGCAGGGCTGTAAGCAGGGGCACACGTGTGGGGAACGTTTAACAGGACCTGGCATCTCGTGTTTGCTTGCAGGGGCCCCCAGGAGACCTTGGTTTCAAAGGCATTCAGGGACCACGTGGGCCACCCGGCCTCATGGTGAGTGGTTCTGCAGTTTGCAAAGAGATTTGGTGTCATCACTGAGTCTGCCATGGCAAACTGACCATCGGTTCCCACGTGGTGGTTCATGGATATCTTTTCTTGTCTAGGGAAAAGAAGGAATTATTGGTCCGCATGGCATTCTGGGTCCCACGGGAAGCCCCGTGAGTATCTGCCTTTCTTCTGCCTGTATTTTTTAGCAGGGCACAGTGGTTGAGATCCAAGATGCTTGTGGACATCTTAACTACATCTCAAGTCCTGCTGTAATGAAGGAAACAAAGTGATCTCCAAGATGAGCAGCTTGAGAGAAGCTCGAGACTTAGTCTTTGGCTGAATATGTAGTTGAGGGGGATTACTAACTTAAAAGTGAGGAATAACTCTATTTATGTGCAAGTTTTTGGATAGAGAGATCAGACTGGAAGACAAGAATGTCATTTCAGTTTTGCAAAAGCAAGTTGCCAGCTTTTCCAGAGAACTTGGCCTGGGGGGCCCCAGGGAAGAATAAAAAAATAAAAATAAAAAAATCAACAGAAAACTGATAAATGTATTAAACTGGGACCAGCTGGATTCAGGGAAGTGTTGAAAATCTCTGCCTGCCCCAAGATGCCAAAGGCACTGAACACAGACTAAAGTTCAGGTCAGTGCTTCATAAAAACATGAGCGTGAAGTTATTCAGAGCTCAGCACAAAGAAGCTGCTGTTGGCAGAGGTGAAAACCAGGAAGATGCCGGCAGCCCCATGCTTTGGACACAGGGGTTGCTTGTGCCTAAAGGCAGGCGAGCGGCTGCTCACGGCAGGCAGGGGCTGGGCACCTCTGTGCTGCGTACACGGTTGCTTCTAGGGGCCTCTGCTTATTCTACGTTTCATCTCTGAAATGTCCAGGAATGGCTTTTTTTTTGTTTTGGATGGAGTTTAGGGTGGGAATATGATTTATTTAAGATGTGCTTGGGTGCTTGCAAGGCGATTCTGGGTGGCAGTGCATCCAAAAGCGCAGCTTGCAGTCACTGACACCTGTCTCGTGTGCCTTCACAGGGGCCGAAGGGAGACAAAGGCAGCCGCGGGGAAATGGTAAGTGAGGGCCTCCCCCGGGAGCACCCAGGACCCTCTCTTGCTTGGGCATCGGGTCCCCCCTGGGCAAGATGCTGACCACACACACACACACACACACACGTGCCCATGGACACACACTGCACTTAAAACGCCAGCTCACTTAACCCAATGGCACAGCAAAAGCTGCCACTGGAACGATGACTGCGGCACCTCCAGGCACAAAATGCAGCAAGTGGCTGGAGGCTGCACCCCTTGTGTCCCTCCCACAGGGACCTGTCTGAGTGGTGGTGGTGCCAGGGCACTTCCCTCCTGCTGCCCCCGTTCCCCTTCTCACAGGGGCCCTGATGGACTCTCACACCTTCCTGTAGCTCCTTTTGTTCTCAGCATGCAGGGGCTGTGTCGGGTGTACAGGACATGTTGCTCCTCTTCCTTGGGACCCCAACACTGCTCCCAGTGGTTGTTCCACACACAGGGGCTCTGCCGTGACTGTACAGGGTGTAATGAGCATCAATTTAATAATAAATATCTGAAGGTTTCTTTTTTTTTTTTCCTACAGGGTCTTCCAGGTCCAAGGGTGAGTATTTGATATCACTTTTTTCTGACTAATATATTTCATTTAAACAAAGTAGTTGCTTCTAGCAAATATAATGCTGTAGGGTGGGTAACTGTCCCTACAGGGAACATGATGTGTACCTGGGCATTTGGCATTACTGAGAGCTCAGGAACCAAGGGAAGGAACAAGAGATAGAGCAGGGCTGGACCAGGTACAGACGGATGCACCCGAAACTGGGAAATGGAGGAAACAGAGCCATGTCCTGTCTCCAGAAGTGTTTGAGGGAGAGGATACTGTAAAATGTCAAAAATCTGGAGGATTTTAGCAGGGAACAGACTCGTTCTGGTGACAGCCGTAAGAAACTGTAATGCAAATTGAAGACATTTCACTAACTGATGCCCCTCTGTCTTTAGGGTCCTCCAGGCCCACGAGGACACCCTGGCCCTCCGGTACGTATACATGGAAAGAGTTCAAAGACATTATTGAAACAAGCTGAAGTTACTGCAGCGATACTCTCCGGAGGGACTGTTCACTCCCTGGAAATTATAGCTTAGCCCCATTCCTCATATGCAAAAACGTATGTGTGTGAATGGACTAGTGTTTATCGCACTTCAGCCCAAACCATCTCCAAGTATTTTATAGAGACAGCATTGTTGCCTCTCTCACTCATCTGTATTGAGGGACTCGGGGTAAAGAGGATTTCAAAAGGATATAAATGAGCATCTTTGCAACAGTGAGTGCCCATTGTTCTGGCTGATGCCCCTTTTCTGCTTTGATTTCTAGGGACCTCCAGGAATTCCAGCTTCATTTGTAAGTTCTGTTTTTTGTTCATTTGTTAATGACGATAATAAATCATGCAGAGCTGAGGTGCTGTTGGGGCATCAAGAAGGGCTTGCTGGGACCTAAAGACACACACTCAGGTCTAGCAAGAGACGCCGTGTTAACAGGACAAGGCTTGAATCACATCCCTAGACTGAGAAGGGATTGCTTGCATCAGGGCACGTTCAGCTTCCCCCAGTCCCAGTTACCATCTTTTTCACCCCACACCAGCAACAAGATGGCTTTGGGGCTGCTTTCCGGACACTGATTGACTCCAGCACCGCGCTCAAGACAGAGGTACGGGGGTACTGTGGAACTCCTCCCTGGTCTGTGCTGGGGCCGTTCCCAGCCTTGCTCGTTCTTTGTCTGCTTGGAGTTTCTGTCTGCAATGCTCTGCTTTGTCTGCTTCTTGTGGAGTTACCGGGGTTTGTGCATGCAATGGGCCAGTTCGAGGATGCAGTTCTGCTCCCTACTTGTGAGGCTCCAAACTTCATGGCTTTCCCATTGTGAATTTGCCAACACAGCAGCAATTACCCGTGCAGGACAGTGCACGCTGGCACAACTCACTGCCACAGCCTGCCCTTGGCCCATGGAGTTTTCCCACTATAAAGAGAATTCCTTGTGGTTAGAGCACCTCGTGCCCCCAGGGCACACCTGACTTTGCCTCCTGTTCTCTCCAGAGTTACCAGAATCCAGACCTTCTCATGCTAGACCACGGAGGGGAGATCTTTAAGACTCTACACTACCTCAGCAACCTCATTCAGAGCATCAAGAGACCCCTGGGCACCAAGGAAAACCCTGCACGCATCTGTCGAGACCTCATGAACTGTGAACAGAAGATGAACGATGGTAGGAAGCCCCGAGTTATCCCTCCATCCTGGTCTCCTTCCCTGGGACCAGAATGCAGGAATCAAGACTTGCCTTTGCTTATGCACAGCAAAGTTAAATTTTCTTGTTAATCCCCAAATCCTCTACTTCTTAGGTACCTACTGGATCGACCCAAATCTCGGCTGTTCCTCAGACACCATACAGGTCATCTGCAACTTCACCAACGGTGGGCAGACATGCCTCAGCCCCATCACTGTCTCCAAGGTACACACACTGCAGCATTTCCCATACAACCGTTACGAAATGTTTACCCACAGGCATATTCTCCCGGAACCCGGGACAGTGACCACTGTAACCCAGCAAGCTGCCTTAATCCGGGCAGCAGGGCGAGCGCAGCTGTGCGGGTAGCATTCAGCACTGCTCTCATGCAGTTAAAAACATACCTACATTGTTGACTCTTTTCAAGACAGAGCAGCATGTTTCCAGCAGTGTTTAATTAACCCATAACCTTAACAGAGGCCAGTAATCCTGCAAACATGCTGCCCCCAAATGCTTTGTTGGATTAATTTATGTTCAGGTCACTCTTGCATTTTGTTGTCTGCCACTTGAAAAAGTGTGGTCAGCTTAAATACACAAGTTGCCGCTGAAGTGAATGCCAGGGAATTTTTCTTGAGGAAGTAACTGGACCGAAAAATACCAGTGGCAGTATCTGGGTTCATCTGCAGTGCCCTCCAGAGCCAGCTGCTTTGCTTCCTTGCAGAAGCACACATTGAATTCAAGCACGCGTTGTTTTTCTCCTACTTAAGGACCTGCCAGTTTGTTATGAAAAATAAAGCACCTGCCGTGTCCCCATGGCAACTTTCCAGACTGACTTTGTGCCTGGCCTCATGCCCCTACTCACACCAGAACCAGTTTGGGGCTCAGACACCTATCACAGCCATCTTGACTTGCACAGAGCCCAGGGCACTCCTTTGCTGTTGCCCCTTGCACTGACAAACCACTCTCTCCCCCAGCCCCGCTGCAGGGGGCACACACTAACATCTCTGTCACCTTCACAGCTGGATTTTGACGTCGGCAGAGTCCAGATGAACTTCCTTCGCCTGCTGAGCTCGGAGGTGGTGCAGCACATCACCATCCACTGCCTGAACACCTCTGTCTGGCGGGAAGGCTCATCCAAGAAACCTTCGGACAAAGCCGTGCGCTTCAAGGCCTGGAACGGGCAGATGTTTGAGGCAGAAGGTCAGCTCAAGCCAGAAGTGGCAGCTGATGATTGCAAGGTACGTTGTCCTGAAAGAGGGGAGAGGTGGAGAGAAATGCCAGGCAAAACCCACTCAGCATACATGATAGGACTCCCGTTATGCCTGTGGTTCTTATTCCATGACCACCCCAAAAAAAGAGGGGAGAAGGGACTAAGATACCTGTTTAACACTAATTTTCCATTCCAGGGTGCTACAGGGTTCTCCTGTTAGGAAGACTGCCTTCAAACAGAAAGTTAAAATTTGAATTCCAAATTTACACGTGTATAGTTACACGGCAGAAGGAGAATTGCCACCAGCAGGCTCAGCTCATGCCCAATGTGCTGCTGTGGTAGCAGTGTGCCTGCATTTGGGTTTCCCACTGCATCACGAGTTTTATGATGCCATTTTAATCTGTTTCCCTCAACTTGACCTGGATAAAGGGTTCCCCAAAACCTCTCACCAGCCCTGCTCAGGGCTTTTCATACACCGCCGTGAAACTCACCCCTCTCCAGCAATAAAACAACTTTTTCTGTCTTTCCCTCCTCCCTGCGCAGATCAAGGACGGACGCTGGCATCGGACTCTCTTTTCATTTCGGACGCAGGACCCTCAGCAGCTGCCAATTGTCAACATCTACAACCTTCCCCCATCCGAGCCAGGAAAGCAATACCACCTCGAGGTCGGCCCCGTGTGCTTCCTTTGAACAACGCCGCCAAACCCGGGCTCCAAGGCTTTGACCCCACTTTTGGCCTAGGTCTTCACACAGCATCTCCCACCTCTCTGCAGCAAGGACAGCTGGGCTGTGTCTTTTGGGTCAACTCTTGCTCTAGCCTTTGGCTCAAGGTCTCAAAGAACCCGTGATCTACTGAACTCAGCAGGTTGTGGAAAGGAGGAATAAGAAGGATGGTGGGGAAGCGGGTATCAGTCGGGACGTGACCAGTGAAAAGGGATCAGGGGACTAGGTGTCCAAGCGGTTCCACACACAAAGCTTTTTCCATGACCAAAGAAAATATTGAGAGAAACCTCAAGCAACTTGCAGCGTGTGGGTTTGTTTTTTTCTCTCCCCTCCCCCATTTTTGTCTTACCTGGTTCCTGAGTTACCAAATGTTCTCTCCATTGAAAAGTAATTAAAAAATGATAGAGCTTCCCTCGCAGAGCTCGTCGCTCCCGGACGGCCACGCGCTGCATCGGGCTCTGCCAGGCGGAGCCGCAAGTCGAATCTGGCTGCTCTGCGTACCGGAAGCATTTTGATGTGCAATATTAGAAGAAACAAAAATATATATATTATATTATTTAAAGCAAAAAGAAAAAGAAAAAAAAAAAAACATAAAAAAAAACTAAGTTCCTCCTTCCATGGGTGAGTTGAACCAATGTCCCTTCTCAGGCGTGGCGGTGGGGTAGGGGAGAGTCCCAAAGCTGAAAGAGGGGAATGGAAGGAGGAGAGGGGAAGAGATTGGTGCTAAAATAGAGAGAGAGGATGGGCTTGTCTGATTTGTTTCTACCTCTCACTGTGAAATCTCTGGTGCTCTTAAAAAAAGTGTGTTATTTTATATATATGACTTTATTTAAGGTTGTGAAGGTGCTACAGTGTCTTGCCACAGACCCAAAAAAAGCCCATGGGGCCGTCTCTCTAGGAAGAGAGGTGGTCACGATCTACAGCTAAATCAGAGAAACACCTTTAACGGGATCTTTGAATCACCACGGATGCCAATCCTGCGCGACAACTCGAAGCGCATCCAAAATAATTCACAGGCTGTTTTAAAAGCCAATTTGCCTTTTTTTCTTTTTTTCCTTTTTTTTTTTTTTTAAACCAGCACTTCACTGCTTTGGGAGGAGGGCGAGGGCTCCAGCTCACCCGCAGCCGCTGCAGGATGAAGCCTCAGGGCGCTGCGTGGGCCGGTGCCAGGTCACTCACTCGTTTTGCTGTAGCCGTGGTGGCCCCGTGGCCGCGGCTCCGCGCGCAGCGATTCCCCGGGCTCAGCGCGTGTATTTAAACCCAGCTCTGCACCCTTCTGTCCGGGCCCCTCTGCCGAGACTGAGAGGATGGTACCTGGTTCCAGACCCCGGCCGGGCTTGGAGGGGTTTTCTTTTGTTAAGTTTTGTAGAAATCTAGTCTCTGTATGTAAATTTGGAGGATTTTTTTTTTTTTAAAGAGGATAATTATGGTAATCTTTAATTCTATATAAGGAATAATATTGATGTAATCGGAGCTGTACTGTATCGGAAACGCTTCAGTGCCTGTTTGAAGTTTTCATGTCTCGTACGGACTATGGATTTTATTTTTTTGAGGAAAAAAAAGAAAAAGAAATATATGTGCGTCTCTCTTGGTGTATTCTTTTTTTTTTTTACTACTGCCCGCTGGTTGGCTGCCAACCACCCTCGACACAGGTTAACAGGATCCGTCTCAAATACCTCACCCTCCGCGCTCTGCCCCGCTCACAGATACCTCACCCCCAGCCCCCCGCTGCCCGTGTGTGTTTGCTCCCGGCCGCAGTTACCGTCTGTTCTCATTTACGCTTTTTTTTTCCTTTTCTTCTTCATTTTCTTTTTTTTTTTTTTTTTGGACTTAAATAAATATTTAAAACTGAAGCAACGAAATGGGACTTTTATGTTTGTGGTTTGTTTTTTTCCTTCTTCTTGAGAAATGGTATTGGGGGTGAGGAGCAGGCTCCACGTCCAGGCCCCCACAGGGGAGCCCCCAAATCCCCATCCCACAGCAGCGCCCACCCAGCCCTCAGGGCGACGCTGAGCCCACGACAAGGCTGTGCCCCACAGCTCCCCACCACCACACGTCCCCTGCTGTGGCCACCGGCACCTTTCTCATCGTCACCCCTGTCCTGGCAGTGCTGGGGAGCCAGAGGAAAGGGTGGGGGGGACAAGAGATGAGCTTTTTATCCTTGCTGAACTAAAAACTCACCTCAGTGGCTCCGAGGTGACCTTGGAAGGAGTCTTCTTGCTCACAGCCTGGGACCTCGTGGGTTGTGTCAGGGTGTGTGGGGCTGCAGCACCGGGGTCACTGCTGGTACACACGGCTTGGGAGAAAACAGAGTGAATAAATAAATAGATGTAACGCACGTGGTTGTGCACCCACCAGCCCCAGCCTCGTGTAACGCTGCTGCTCGTGTCCTCGCCTTGTGCCCCCAGCCCGGATTTGGCCCCATCCCAGTCCCAGTGCTCCCATTTGGGTCAGACCCAAGCACTGGGCACCACCGCCAGCACCACGGCCCAGGGGCTGCGTTAGCAACCCAAGGCTGGGCCGAGACGAGCAGCAATTAACCAAAAAAGCCAAATTTTTTGGCTTAAGGGCAAAGGCCGTGGGCAGGTGCTTGCTTGCCCAGGCAGGGCAGGTACAAAAGCCCCCAGCAGCACTCGCTGCCCCACGGCACTTTGCACAAACACACCTGCAGCCCGCAGCGTGCCCGGCCCGCCACCCGCAGGGTGAATTACGGCTTCCGAGAACAAAGCCCGCGGTGGTGCAACGCGTTTATTTTTTTTCTTCACCTTTTCTGCCGGGAAAAAAAAAAAAAAAAAAAATGCACTCTTCTGCCAGTTTACATCCACTCACCTGCTATTGCTTCACGCCTGAGCAAACAGCCCCGTGGTTAAATAAGCGCCTCGGGGCTGCGGCGGGGCCGTAGAGAACAGTGCCGGCGGGCAGCAACGTCCCACCTGCGCCGCAGCTTCACTGCAGCCCCCCCAGCCCCACACAGTGCCAGCGATGCTGCCCTGCCTCCTCCTGCCCGTCCTGGCCGTGGGGCTGGTGCGTGCCCATGCGGACGAGCCCCACGCCTGTGCCCCGCTCCCCCTGGCCGTCATGGACAACGCGACCGTGGATGGGGTAAGCCGTGACACCCGCGGTTCCTAAAATATCCCTCGGGCCCACGCGACCCCCAGGGGAATGAGTCCTCAAAGATGTGCTCTGGTTCCATCGGCAGCTGCTGGGGCACTGGGTGTACATCATGGGCGCCTCCAACTACCCCCCACACGTGGCCGAGATGAAGGAGCTGAAGTACGCCACCTTCACCTTCCTGCCCGGCAGCCACGACGATGAGTTCAGCGTGACAGAGACCCTGCGGCTGTAAGGACGGGGTGGGGGTGGGCCGGGACGTCCCCAGGGCAGAGCCATCCCAGGCTGTGGTCAGGGCTCTGGTTCCGCCATGGTGGGGGACAAACGAGTGGCAGCAGCCACCCCAGTGCCTGTCCTGCTACCTATCAACACTAAATTTGGGGCTGGGAGCTGTTACCCCACATTTATCCCCGCTAAGGGCTGCCCTGCCTCAAGCTCAGGGAGGCAAGGGAGGGGGCCGCAGCCTGAGGACCCTCCCCAGGTTTATTCGGGGCAGCCGTGCCCCATTTCACCTCTCTGCCCCCCCAGGAACGAGACGTGCGTGGTGAAGAACGCCAGCAAGATCCTCATCTTCCGGCACAACTCCACCCTGATGCACGGTACGGCCGCAGCCCCCAGAGGCAGCGCCCCACTGAGCCCCTCCTGGCACACATCCCCCAAAAACTGCCCTTTGTAGGAACCCCCCGGGCCTTTCCTACCCCCATACATGGGTCCGGGGGCAGGGGACACCCCCAGCCCCGCACACTGGGGACATCGGTGCCAGGGGGACACTCCTGTCCCCAGTTGTGTCCCAGTCACTAACTGGGGTCCCCGCGCTCCCCGTGCCTTCCAGTGGAGGGGCAGGAGGCGTCCATGGCCGAGCTGATCAAGACCGACAAGGAGCTGCTGGTCATGAAGCACAGCAAGGAGTCCTACCTGGGCCTCAGCCTCTCGGGTGAGCACGCTGTCCCGCACGGCTGTCAGGGGAGCACCCCCGAACCCGTCCTTTTTTCCTCTCCCCCCCCGTTTTTACGCCACCTTCCCAACAGCACGGACACCCAACGTGAGCAAGGAGCACCTGGAGGCGTTCCGGGCCCAGCTGCGCTGCCTCGGCTTCACGCAGGAGGAGACCTTCGTCACCTCCCCGAAGGTAGGAACCCGCGGGTGGGACGGGGCACCCCGGGACTGTGTCTGGCTGGGTGCGAGCCCCTGTCCCCCCTCCCCAAGGACGCCTGTCCCCCCGAGGGCAAGGAGAAGGACGAAGCCACCTTGGCCACCGCAGAAGAGTAACTGGAGTGAACCCCTGTGTGTGGCCCCCAGCCCCTGCGTGGGGACATCCCCTGGTGCTCGGCTCAGCCTCGGGAGGTCCCGGCGAGTTTTTGTCTTCCAACAGAGGACCCACACCGTGCCCTTCCCAGAAGGGATTTGCAGCTTTTCTGTTCTCACGTCGAGCTGGAATAAAGCCTGCGTGACAGCCGCCTGCTGTGTGCCTTCCCTGCGCCCACACATGGGATGGGGACGGCTGAGGGCACAGCTTGGACCCTGTCTCCTACCCAGTGTCAGACAAAACCCCGGGGATTTAGGGGATGGGGTGAGCGAACCCTCGGGCTCGTGTCCATAAGCAGCTCTGAGGCTCCCTGGGGAAGTTGGGGCCCCGAGTGCCTCTGAGCAGGGCAGGGGGGAGGAAAAGCCACCACCAGGGCCAGCCCGTGGGGCTTGGGGACAGGACACAAACAGAAACCGAGCCAGCCCCCAAGCTGTGCCCTGCCAGGGGTGAGGGCATGGAGCAAGACACAGACGTGGCAGCACACGGGGGGCACTGAGCAGGACAAATAAGGTTACACGGAGGGTTCAGGGCAGACCCCAAGGAAGTTTTCCTGCGAGCAACAGCACCAGGGCAGCAGTGCCGTGAGCTGCCAGCTGGACATGAGGCATGGGGAAAGTCCCCGGCCTGGGGCTGGAGGCCGGGCAGCCCCCGGGGGCCATCCCAGCCCCGCTGTGAGCACAGCTCACACCCAGAGGGCTCCCAAAGCCCCGCGCCATGGCACGAGGCAGTGACAGCACCCATGGCCCGGTGAGCAGCGCAGTTCCTCACTTGTGGAGCCACTACAGCAGCTGCATAGGGGGGAGCGAAACAGGGAAATTTGGGGCAGATTTCACTTTTAAATACGGGAAGTGCATCGCCCTCCCCATGCTGCCCAGCCAGTCAGAGCCCTGAGCTGGGGCTGGGCACCTGGCCCTCACCCCGAAAGCCGCTGTTGCGCCACCGCAGCCCCTGCTGCGCGCAGCCGCCTTGCGAAAGCAAACACCCGAGCAAGCAGCGTCCGTCTGTCTGTCCGTCCCTCCGTCTGTCCGTCCTGCTGGTATGCTCCATCAGGCAGCCATGGCAGCGGCTGGCATCGCTGCCATCCTCATCCTCACAGCACTGCCGCCCGCTGCGGCCGCTCCCTGCGAGCCCACGCAGAGCCCGGCCAACGCGACGGCACCGGGGGTAAGGAGGGGGCCGGGTGCTGGATGGGGGGGGGGCAGGCAGGGAGCCCCCACAGCCCCACGCCTCTCCCGCAGCTGCTGGGGACGTGGCGGTACGTGGCCGGGGCCGCCCAGCTGCCCCAGCACCTCCTGGAGCTGCTGCTCATCGACCACGGCCACCTGCGCGTGGAGCCCAGCGCCGGGGGGCAGGAGCTGCTCGTCACCCAGCACGTGGCCGCGTGAGATGCCCGCACCCCTCCCGGTCCCCAACCCCTTCCTCCTAACCCCCCATGTGTGTTAACGTCAGCCCTCAGTGCCCGGCCTCTCCAGAAGGATATGGGCAGGGGGGGCTCAGCACCACGGCTCTGCCTCGATTCCCCCTCTCCGCAGGGGCGGCCGCTGTCTCTCCAACAACTCCACCTACTTCCAGCTCCCTGATGGTGGTGGAACAGTGCTGGTGAAGCATGGTGAGTGGTGGCACGGCGTGCGGGGCTGTGGTTAAGTCCGCGTTTCAGAAGGGCACGGGTTGATGCCTTGTATTGCCCCACATGTTGTTATTTTGGGATGGTTTTGTGGGTCCGAAGCCTTGGTAAGCTCCATGTGATGCCAGGGCCCCACCGGCAGGCACTGAGCCCACCCCACAGCCGGGTCCCGGCACGCGGCACAGCCGCATGAGGCAGCAATAAAGCCCATGAAGCAATGCCGTGCTGGGAACAAGCAACAAACCTGCCCCCTCCGACGCGGAAGGAGGCCGCTTTATTTTCCAAATGGTTTCACAATCCCTCTGGGAACGGCGGGGAACATTCGTGGCACGTTTCATTGCACTAACGCAGCTCTCACTCCCCAACGCCGGCGCTGCTCTCTCAAAGCCAAGACCCAGCAGACCGTGGGGACGCTGCTGAACCTCAGCTCTGAGGACATTTTGCTCATCCAGCACCAACTGCAGAAGGAGAGGACGTATTCAGCGCTGTATCTCTATGGTACGTGAACCCCATCCTAAGGTAACCTCAAGCTGCCACCCAACACCAAGCGATGGACTGAGAGCCACCACCTAACCACGCACGGCTGCACAGTTCCACCACCAATCTGTGATTTTTCCTCAAACCACCACGCCAGGGTCAGGGAATAGTTCAGAATCCCATTAATCCTAAATCTCTGGGCAGAGCAGAAAGAACAAGTTAAAGCCAAAACCCACTTACGCCATAAATATTCAAAGAACAGGAAGCACACACAGAACACCACAGATATCACCGTCAAATCTCAATATTTTCAAGCCAACCGTGATTTTTCAGTGCTTACCTCCCGGGGCAGAGCACGTGGCTTTGCAGGACCAGCACAGGCAGCGCCGGCCAGGCCCACACGCAGCCCCGTGAAGCAGCACACCAGACCACGATAAAGCTCCCCACTGCCCTTACAAGCTGCAGAGCAATCGCTTAAGGAAGTCCAAAGCCACGTTTGGCAAACACAGACCTGCCTCGGTCCCTGCCTGGGGCACACATCCCTCCGAACACCCCAGGAGCGTGACAAGCTATTGTGCAAGCAGTTACAATGGGAACAAGGAAGGAGTAAATAATAAAAATAAAATTAAAAAAATGACGCCCAAGACTGGCTTTGACAGGTGGGGTGAGGGACCCCAGCACCTCCACAATGAGTATTTGTGGGAGCAAGGGGAGGGCATGAAATACAGACAGGGAGGAGGCACACAGGGACTATGTAAGGCCCCCGAAATGTTAACACTTTTATTTTTCAGCCCGAAATCAGACCGTGAGCAAGGCCCAGCGGGACGAGTTCACCCAGCACGCCCAGCGCCTGGGGCTCAGCGAAGGGGAGATCGTGTACGCACCATGGAGGCAGGTGGGTGCCCTCACCTCCCCGAGCAGACAGATTTGCTTCCCCAGCAGTTACCACAGAGCCGCAGCTCCCTGAAGCAAATTCCTGCCCTTCAGCAGCCCCAAAGGGAATTGGGGTGACTCGCTGCAGCCAGTGGGGATCCCTAACCCCCAGTTTTGCCCCAAAAATCCTCATTTTGCAACCTCAGCAGCAGACGCATCCCTTGGGAGCTGCAGCACGGGACTGAAGGGGCTCATGCCCCTGGGCACACCATGGCTCCCACAGCCCCGCTTCAACTGGAAAAAGCTCGGGGTGCTCCGAAACAGGCTGGGAGTACCAAGGGCTCCTCTGGGTCAGGAATCCAACCCTGAGTCCGAAAAGCCCAGAGTATCAGGAAAAAAGCCCCAAATCCCCCTCCTGCTGCCGACAGAGGGGACAGTGCCACTGACCAACTCCACACCCACTCCCCACACAAACAGAGCTTTTCCCTGCCGTTTTCCACCCACAAGTTTATCAGGGCCAACCCTCACCTCAGCCCCTGCCCAGGCTAAGGAGCACCCACCTGCCTTCCTCATGCTCACCCAGACTTTCCTTACAGAGGGTCTCCCACAGCTTCACACAAACCAGGGAGGGGACGGACAGAGGGACAGAGAGCCCACCTTGAGCCCCCGCGGTGGCAGGGAGGTGCCAGGCCGCTCAGGCAACAAGCAGCACCTGGGGCCGGGCCCAGCTGGGCTCACCAGCTGCTGACAAGGGGACACAGAGGTGTGGGGACTGTCACTGATATTTGGGCAAAATGGAAACGCTTTGAGAAAGCCCAAGTGAGGGGAATGTACCCGAGCAATGTTTCCTCAGCAGAGCTTGGGGATCACAGCCAGAAGGGGTTTCTGTGCCAGGACAAGGTGCTAGAGTTCACCAGGGCTGAAGTGAATTGAAGTTAAAGTGGGAAAACAAATGTAATGCAGGCCTTGGGCTGAAGGAGCCACAGGTGAGCGGAGGCTGGGGTATCACTGCATCAGCCCCAGGTGTTAGCAATTCTGAGCACACAGGTAGTACATGTTTTTAGCTTATTTCCTCATTAAGCCTGAATCTCCCATTCCTTCAGAGCAAGCTGGTGCAGTGTACTGGTACAGCACGGATTTGCTTCAGAAACCTGGTTTCTTTTGGGCATGGGTGTAGAAAAGAGCAGTAGCTCACTGCGCGGTCTGTGCTTCAGGCAGCTCAAAAAGCACATGTAATATCTGTGCCTGTTTAAAACGGTAATCAGCTGAAAAGAAAAAATGATAAAGAAACACCCTTCTTTACAGTACATTCTCTCCTGAGGCCGTGGCAGTTTCATTTATCCATTTATCCGTTTCTGGTTGTTCTGAAGGAGCTGTGTCAAGTGGAGGAAACCCAAGATGGCGGCGCCCAAGGCACGGCCCCCCCGGCCACAGGCCCAGAGCCACCAGCACCAAGCGGGGCCGGGAGCACGACAAGCCAGCACCAATAAATTCTTCACTCCAACACGTCACTGTTCATTGCTGAGAGATTAGGGCTCAGGAGTGCAAAAAAAGAGATTGAGCACCCGATTTGCCTCATGTGTCCCTCGCCTGGTGTTTGGGAACAGCAGCCTCGAGCGCCCGTGGCTGCAGGATGAGGCGCACAGGGCAACCGCAGCCTCTCAGCCCCTCACGGCCCGCTCCAGGCCCGGGTTTGGGAGCTGGGCTCCTCCAGAGGTAACACTGAAAGCAGTGATGGAGGCTTACCAGAAGAGGGCAATCGGTTACCATGCATAGGAGCATGCCAAGCATCTGATGCGTAACTGAAATCCACGTGAGGCCAGAAACTTCTCAAACTGTGGGCTGAGAGGAAGATGGGGCTTAACTGGAATCAGTCCCTAACTCCTGCCAGAGCTGGTCCATCTTGCCCAAAACGAGCCCAGCTGCTGCTGCCCTTCCCTCTTATCCCTTTGGGCCAGGCTGGAGCTCCCCAGCCTTCACCCACAGCATGCCCGGCTGTGGTGACACTGGTGGAGCTGGGGCTGCTAACCCAGGCCTGCAGGATTTTGATTCCTCCCCAGAAAAAGGGCACAATTCCTCACATCTGCATGAATCCAGCACGGTGCTGGGGTATGGTGCTGACAGACACCCCACGCCTCCATCTTCACCCAGGGGAGCACAGCGCTGCTGCTCCGTGCTTGTGACACTAAGGGAAGGTTAAAAAAAGCACCCGTGGTTGCTGCGTGGCTGGGAGGTAATTCAGTCTCAGCTCTAACCTAGTAATTAAGCACTGAAAATATCTCTGCCTTAAAAAGGAGGAAAAGGACGAGCTGCTGGCACACAGCAAGGAGCCCTGCCCCTCCACAGTGCCACCAGGGTGCCTTTACCCTGCAAGGCAGCGCATGCTGGGGAGCATTTCGCTCGGGCTTCTGGCCCAATTTCTTGTAGCAAAACTGGGTTTTACAGAGTGAAATCAGCACGTTCCCTCGGGGTCTCAGGGCACAGGTACCTGGCCAGCCTTTGCTTCCAGCATCTTTATCGGCTTCTGGCAAAAATCTTAACACTCCACCTCAGAGACAGCCATGGAAGGGCAGGAGAGGACAGCAGAGATGGGTGCTGCCAACAGCCTTGAGAGCTGTGGGGCAGAGAAGGCTGCGATGTCTTCAGCTGAGCAGAGCTGACGCTGCTGGAAAGCAGCTCCTCAGGTTGCAAGGGCCAAGGCTTTATAAGTAGAGTTACAGATGAATAAAAGCCTTGAATGACAGTCAGAGACATAAAAACCAACCCCAGTGCGGTCCCCACGGAGAGTTCTGTTTGCTGGTAGTGCAAGTGCCCTCAGATTTAGCTGTTTCCTGGAACCTTCAATAGCTCAGTTTTATTGTTGTTGTTTTAGACAGAAATTGGAAAAAAAAACTTTTGAAAACCTTAAAAGTCCTTCAAGGTTTCTTTGTTCCTTCAGGGGCATTATTTAGACTGCGGAGTTTCCAGATTTTCCAGGGCTCTCACTTCTCTGAACAAGTTATGGACACTGAACAGATGAGGAAAACATCCAGCAGCACTCAGAGCTAAGCCAACCATATCCAAGTTTTTCTGAGCCATTACATCCACCATTACTTTTGATCTCGTTTTTGCTTTTTTCCCCTTTAAGAATTCTTTTCTCCCAGGTCCTTGTAGGGAGAACCATTCCCAGCATCACCATCCTTGGTAAAAGCCATCCTAGTCTGGCCACAGACCACCAATAAGCCATATCGAGAAAGAGACAGACACATGGCATCTCTTTGACAGACCTTTATTAGCAGACTGTTCCCTACATGAAGGATCCGAGTTAGATTTGCATATTAACAATTTGTGGTTACAGCTACAAAGATGGTTGTCATTTTGCATTGATTTTTGCATTCTGATATTCATATTTCCATTAGGCCACACTGGTAGGAAGGAGCCACTGCAAAATTTACAATAGATCTCAAAAAAAAAAGAGGGGGGGTGGGAAAAAATCTTATCACTAATCCAGACCGCTTAGATTCCCATGTGGCTAACTACTGACAGCACTGGATAGCCAAGGCAGAGAGCCTCACCTGGAAGGCTCTCCATGAAGTCTGTCAGCAGAAAAGCAGCTGCTGAGTGCTAACAGATCCTTTTCCGACTTCTCAGGCACTTCTCCCCAGTGTCCATTTGCACGTAGAGAGCAGTGGCTCAGCAGCAGGATCTGCTGATTCAGCCTCAAAGCACAACTGCAGCAGCTTGGGTCCAAGGGCAAGTTTCCTCCCATCTCTCTAGAAACCTGTGTTTTCTTTAGTCCCTGAGATTTCTCCCCCCTCCCCTTTTACATAAAGATTCCCCAAGATCGCTCTCAATTAGCTGTTGTGACACCCAACATGCACAGACCTTCTACTTCCCAACTTCAGCCATCCACCCGAAACCCCTTCAGCCGTGCACAGAGGCAATTCCGAAATAAGGCAGGCCTCACGGTGCACCCTCTGCCCTCATCCCTGCTTCCTCACCAGCTCCCTTCTCTCCTATGGCATCCTGCTACAGAATTTCTCTGGGCTGAGGTCCTCCAGCAACAACCCCGGACTGGGGAAAGGCAGCTCAAGCCCCACAGGGAAGGTACGCTAGTGACTTCAGTGTCCTTCCCACGACTCAGCTGTGTGATGTACGAGAACAAATAGAGAACTTTTTAAAACAGGAGAAATACAAGCACAGTAACAATATTTAAACAAGTCTATAAAAATAGTCTGACATAACTCTGTTCAAATAAATACAAAATAAATATGCTTTAAGCAGTAAAACAGTGGAATGCAACGCTGGTCCATCTTGCCCAAAACGAAAAGTTGGATGAGGATCTCCCAGGCCTCAGAAGCCAGATCCTATCAACTAAAGTAGCCCATAATGCAGAGAAATTTTTAAAGCCAGCTCTTTCCCTTAGCCTTATGAAAAGCACCCTTTGAAAGAAAAGCAAGCGCGTCCTCAGGACTGAAAGCTCACCTCTCCCAGTGACAACCAGCCCCTCTCCCTAACACCCCTTCCCACAACAGACCCTTCTGGCTCGGGGACTCCATCCCGCTAATGCAAACCTGAACATCAATCTACAAAGAGGTCTAAAGAGATAGATAGCAGCGTAGGCACTGGGTTTGGAAAGGTCCATCAGCTACCCTTGGCACCAGGCAGAATGGAATTCAGAGGTCCATGCGATGCTGCACAGGGGCTCTCTTGTCGTGCTGGGAGCACAGCTGCACAGGAGCTGTGAAGTATTGTCATTTATTCACTAAAGCCATGCATCAAGGTGCCGGTCCACCGAGGACTCTCAAGCCTTCCCCTTTCCAAGCCCCTGCTGAGTATAAGACAAGCCAATCCCGGCATGCAAAGGATACAGGCATGCAGGCTCTAGTCTGCTGCTTCTGTTAGTAAGTGCATCTTGTTAGTGGATTTATGAGACACACTTAAACCTATCAAAAATAAATAATCCTAATCCTTCATCAGGCTGGCCTAAGTAACATTCAGCCTGACCGGATAAACCACTGCCCACCAGCCCTCAAAACCAGTATAGTTCAAAGTTACATTTCATGTCAAGTCTTGGAAGCAGAACATGAATGTCTCCTACCCAAAGGAATATATGTAAACATAATGACAAGCCTGGTGTGGCAGCAGCTCCTACACAAGGTTTGTACAAATTTAAACAACAGGTAGGAAGTTAAACAACTGAATGGAAAAAGAAGCTCTTTCAGCAAGTCAGAAGGTGCTCATCTGCAGGCATACAGCTCTGTACATGTCATATGCTGAAAGCAGACTGTTCCCCAAATCTTTGCTACTTTGACCTCAGCAACTCACGCCTTAGGATTGTGCCAGGAGTTCGGCTCCCGGTCTCCCAAAAGGCCCAACAAAACGGACCACCTGATGGTTTACGTAGAGCTCTGAGTAGCAAGATGGCAAAGGACACCAGATGCTCCCCTCCCCTTACTGACTCACAAACTATCTGAGATTTCACAGCTTTGCTTAGTCAGCTTAGTGTCGACACATTCACAGAATGAGAGATGGCTATACGTCTTGGGATTACACCCCAAGATTTCAGAGTTCAAAGTCCTCAGCATCTCCTGGTCACCGTGACTGCACACCCAGAGTCATCTTCAAGTTTTCATACACCACGTAGCTGATGCTTACGGCCGGGATCACCTTCATAAAGTTCGGGGCCAGACCCCGGTACAGACCAAATGCTCCCTCTGTCTTCAGAATGTGTTTGAACAGTCCCCGCATCGTCACTTCAGGAGCACCCTCCACAGAAGCTGCAACACGAAAAGACCCAGTAAGTAATGCAGCCTATGTCATTAAAACACTAAGATAACACCTGTCTCAGAGAGCAGTTCTGAGTCACGCGCTTCCTGTGGATGTTCACAGACCAAAGGTGCTTTAGGGAGGACAGCACCTCACTTCTCAGCAAGCCGTGGCTGTGCCATGCATCACAGCCTTTTTCCCAAACTGCTCTGCCAATGCCCTTAGCCCTAGTTCCTAACGTGAGCAAAACAGAACTGCTCTGTCCTGGAGGTGCTTGACACAAGGTGCTAAGGGCAGATCAAAGTCCACTGTCCTCTTGCAGCATGGCAAATAGCCTATTGCTCAGCTGCACGGGCTAGTTAAGGCTGTTTTTGCAATGTTTGCACCAGCAGACCTTTACCCTGCCCAGAGACCATGGCAGCAGTTCACACACTACTACAGAGTTCCCCAAAGTTCTCACCTTGGGCCTGCATGCGTGTCCTCACAAGAGCCAGTGGGTAACTGGCGAGCTGTCCGCAGGTACTGGAAATGGTGCCACAAGCCAAGAGAACAAAGACTCCAGGGTCAGCACTGTTGACAGCGTAGCGTTGCAACCAGGCATTTTTTAGTGTCTGGAAGGAACAAGCTAGATGTTAGCAGTGAAGAAGCAATCAAGAATATCAAGTTATATAAAAGATCTGGCATAAAGGCCCAGGCAAATGTGTGCAATTTCAACCAGGCTTCTCAGTTTTGTTTTGTTTTTGAACTACTGCTACTTTAGGGGCCGAGGAAAAAACCCTCCTTCAATTTTCTGCTGCAATTCTCTCCAAAAAAGAAGGGATCATGCATGATGCCAATTATGAAAGTAGGATTCTTGTACTGCATTGTCATTTAGGCCATTTTGAGTAAAATTCCACCTGTACCCCCCTTAAGGCTGATTAGGAAAGCCTTGAAAAGTTATTTAAATTCCTGTGGTAACTGACAGGTCTGACAGTGATAAAGCTAAATGAGCAGCACAGCTCTACAAAAGGGTTAAAGGCTCCATACCTCATAGACTGCCAGGTCAATACCAGCATATGGAATGATTCCTAGCATGTTGGGGATGTAGCCTTTGTAGAAGGCAGCCATTCCTTCCTTGGAAAGGATGTTTTTGGCACAGTCCAACATGCCTGAATATTGTCCCGTCTTTCTTAGAGCCATCCGTGTTTTCAGAACCTAGAAGACCAGAAGAAATGCCATGAAGACCCACAGGAGAACCAACAGGAGAAAAACACGCAACGTCATTCTCGGGAGCAGGATGTTCAGGACCAGAGCACGCATCATGTGAGCACCATTACTTGGCACCAGCCTAACTAAGGAGTTCTCAGAGATAAGGGCAGAACACCAGCTCCATGATAAGCTCTCGTCTTGGCACCTCGCCACCACCCTGTGTGGGCTGGGCCGGCAGCCCCATGGCCTCACCTCCATCGGGTAGATGCTGCTCTGCGCAATGGCCCCAGCCAGAGAGCCAGCCAACAGCCGCTCGTGAATCCTCAGCATTTCTTGGTCGGTGCCGATGAACCGCTTGATCTACAGAAGCCAAAAAGAAAGGATTGAGGATCACCGACTATCCCAGCTGCTCTTCTTTCATCCTGGCCTTCCACAGACCCCTCTGCAGCCAGACTCCTCCACGCTCTTTTACTCACCTGTTCGTAGGCCATGAACTTAATGGCAGATTCCGGTGCAATCTTCAGCACGTTGATGCCATTCCCCCGCCACAGTGACCTTGGTCCACCCTCTCGGATCATTTGGGTAAAACCGCCAATAATGCACATGTTGTTGCTGCGGGAGGCATGAACCTGGGAGAGAGAGAGCTTGGATTAGCTCCAGGCCTGATTACGACAGCGTTACGTTCTTCCGTAATCCAGGGACAAAAGGGCACTTTTTTTATTTACCCAGAGATTTGCCAAGGCTTTAATCCCTTCCAAATTACTTCTACAATAGAAAAGCAAGCTTCTCTTCCTTTTTGTAAAGTCCAATGTTAGCTAATGAATCTAATCAATATCTCCTTTTTGGAATGGGGGGAAGGGTTAAACAGACAACTCCCATACCTAGAACAGGGCCAGCTACACAGAACAGACTTCTCAGCTGGCTTAAAAGCAGGTGCAAGCTGAAAATTATGTTTTTGCAATGCCTTTATAACACATAACACTTGCACAGGATGCCAGCTCTGCCTGCCGATCCCCACAATCGCTTCAACTCCCGTGGGAAAACAACTTGAACCTGCTTCACCAAGATCTAAACGACACAGCTCTCCAACTATTGACAGTTTTCACTTCTACCTCCTGAAATCTTCTATCTTTTCTAGACTGTGAAGAATAAAATGCTGACGTGATTTTGATCATTCAAATAACCCAAAAAGATTTCTAAAATGCTAATACAGGAGCAAAAGGATTGATGCCAGTCAGAGTGCTGTACTGTTAGTGAGTATTATTATTGTCTCCTCGGCATCACTTTAGCAGGAATATTAAAGGAATCAGCCTGGCTATTCAAACAAACTGGGATTGTTCCATCATACCTGCATGAGCACTTTCAAGCGGTCCAAGGGAGCTGTACAGGTTCTGGACACGGCACCTGCACCTCCACCTGCAACCAGATGTCTCCACCACATCCCCGTTTGCCTCTCTTCCACTGTGAACTCATCAGGGACGGTCAAATTCTCTCCGACATCAAAGATCTGCAAAAATGTAAGGTGTTGAGAAACATTTTATCAGCTGGCAATCTTGCCAAAGTTTTATTGCTCTTTATCAGTGCTAAGTGTTGAAGCAATGAATATGCTCACTCCGAGTCAGCAGCTTATCTGTAACCATTAACTGTTGTGTCTGACCAGCGGGACTGCCAGCACCAGAGCATGTCAAAGGGTACCTTACATTTACAAGGCTTCTGTCTGGGGAGCTGGGAATTGCTAAACATTTGTCTGCATTCAGGTGCCATGGATCAGGATACGGAACAAAATGATCCACTGCGGGCAACTGCGTAGGGAAAAAGCTGAGCCTCGCTTCAACCTTCACAGCTCGCAGCCAGTTTAATCTCGTTACACGCTATTTACACACACTGAAATATCTCCAGGAAGCACGGCTGCCTGTCACATCAGTTCCTCCTCTTAATGAGTTCAGAACTAGCAGGAGCTGGCCACCAGTACAAGCTCTCAGAGGTAGAAGCCAAACAAACACACATCTTGCAGAAAGTAGTTATCACCTGTGCCAGAGGCTCCAGAAATAGTGCCTGTGATGGGTGGCAAGATAAGAGAACAGAACAGGAAGCAACTGGCTTCCAGGCAGCTACTGAACCATAAAGAAAATGATAGAGACTGCTGATTGCATCTCCTGGGGGTCATGGCTTTGACTGAGAACCTGGGGAAAGACCAAGACCTGCTGCAGGGGAAGCATTTCTTACCGTGGAGTGCTTCCAGTACAGGATGATTTCAGGAATGTTCTCCACTGGGTGCAGCAGGTGATAGTCTCGCCACTCGTTCCAGTCAATTGTCATCGTCCCATTTTTATCCATGCTAAAAAGATTTATCATTAGATGAGCACAGACTCCCACTGGGTGACAGATTCCTCCTCCCCTTCCCTTTGATTACTCAGGCCTACACCAGAAAAAGCTTTGCAAAGCAACTGCTGAAAGACTTCCAAAGAGACACGAGACAAAGCTAGGAAATCTCTTCACCAAACACTGCAGAGAGATAGAAGCAGTCTCCCTTCTCCCCTCCTTCCCCTCTAACTGAACCACAGAAGTTGCTGTACCCCCTCCTACCAAAGCAAGTGCAGCTAGTTTCCCAACTGAAGGGAAGAAAATACTTACTAGGTGACAGGACCCCAGAAGTGTCCCGTCCTTATTCTGACACACAGGCAAACAGACAGAGGGAAGGTTGCAGAGGAAAGAAAGAGGAAAAAAACAGCACAGATAAGTGGTTGTTAACATGTTAGTGCCACATGCAAAACGCACTCAGCATTTCTGAAGAGCAACTGCACAGCCCCTCTCCAAAGCAGCAAGCTCAGGGTAGCAGGACAGGCAGACAGGAATGCAATCCAGCTCAGGTGCAAGCCCTTCCCCACAACAGGCCAGCAAGAAAAGAGGTTCTAACAGTCACTGCCCATAACACATTACAGCATTTAAAGTGTTAATTCATTGAAAAAAAATCAAAAAGAAAAGTACTGGCCAAAAAGGGAGCAGCTGACATGACCAGAATGTACGGGGTACAGAGACAGAGGTTTCCTTCCCTCACCATGAAGATTTCATGTTCAGGACAGAAGAACCAGCTGACTCCTTACCTCTTCAGTATTTTCTCGGCCTGCTGTTCAGAGATCTTGACTCCCAGGTCCCGAAGGGACTGTACAATCTCCTGGGCATCGATACGGCCTGCGAAGATAAGGCCGTGAGTTCAAGTACGTGTACAACCAGCTGAAGCAAGCAGTAGTCTATTGGTGAGCAAGAGAAAGGCGCTTACCATCGTTCTTCTTGTCCAAACTCTTGAAGACCAGTCTCAGTTTCTTCTCGTGGTCTTGGAGATAGTGAACAAATTCCTCAAAATCCAGCTGCCCATCCAGATCCTTATCTCCAGCCTTCACAATTTTCTGTTCAGAAGACAAAAACCAAAAACCATCAGCTCCTTTGTTTGCTCAGATCTGCCCCTTCTTGCACCATATCCAAATACTATTTCCCACATGACTTTGGCCTTTCCCCCTCAGAAAGCAGCTGACAGAATTATGAAAGTTCCTCAAAGAAATCTGAGCAAAGCGTCCAAAAGTCACCTGCTTCCAGGCAACCCTCTTCCAAAGTTAGTTACGCAAACGAAATGCCTCATGCTTTTACTGGGGATACTCTGCTACTATCAGGTATCTCATCTCAGCCCAACATCTTGATTAACATCCTGCATGACAGCTCAAGAGCTTCCGCGGGGATTAAGTGTGAGGCAACCAGATTTGCATAAAATCACCAAAGTTCAGTAATAATAAAGTCAGCGGGAGAAGGAATTTCATGCCTAATACGATACTTAGAGAACTAAGCCACCTCTGGCAAGAACCGACTCTGACCAGAAAGAGCCTGTCCAGCTCTAGTGGACACGGCCAAAGATAAAAACCCCTCCGAACTGGTTTCAGTACCCCGGAGCTATGTGCTTTAATTGTACAAGTTTCCCTGAGAAGCATAAAGAACGAGGAAAGGTTCTTAGTAGGGCAAAGCCAGAATCCAGATCAGATGGTGTCAGACATCTAGGACAAGGCGAATGATGAATTAACTCATTCCAGCATGGGGCAAGAGCAGATGAACTGTCCTACCTAGGGGCACGTGGCTCCTTGTTGACAGGAGAGGTGATCTCCAGGCTGCAGGAATGTGGCTCAGGGAGTTCCCATTTCCCTTCTCGCTCAGTCACTTGCCTTTGACAGCCCTCCCCAACGTGAGTCAGTGAGCGACACAAAGCGGTGCGTGATTCCGCCCACTGCATCGCCTGTATTTTGGTTGTAACCCTGGTACCACTTCTGTGAGCAGCAGGCGGGTTGTTAAGGAGGCTCTGAACCACGACCCAGCACCGGGCTGACCCCATTTGCCAGGATTTTGTTCAATATTTAGGCTTCAGAGGTAACAGAGAAACCCAAGCTGCTGGTGCTATTTCCCCAGCCTCTAGACACCGGTGTCCATTAGCCAAGTTTTGATTTCACTGCTATTTTAAGATAATTTCAATGCTGAACACTTCCCTATGAAAATTCTGCCTTCCCCTTGCCCCGCCATGCCCTGTCATTGCGGCCCTAATGCTACGAGGATCATCCCTAATCATTTAGGAGCTTTAAATAAGAAAGTGCTGTCCCAACCACGCTGACCTTTGAGGCGTGCCCAGCCTCGCTAACCTGCCACTTATCACATGCCTGACGGAAAGTTCATGCCCGGCTCCGCAGCCAGCTCGCGGGCTATAGATAGCCCAACCCCTCTCACATGCTGCAGCCACCCCGACAGCTGAACCAGGGCTTCCCCCTGAGCCTAACCCCGGCCAGCTGGCAGCCATGAATAATTCGGGGACAGCGCCGAGATGGGACTGTGCAACTCGCCGTCCTCTATGAACAAAAAGCTGCCTGCAGCTCCTTGCTGTACCGGCAGGGAAGCGATGGGGGCAGGCAGAGCCGCTCCCCGGCTGCGTTGCACAGCCACCCACACAGCACGTGGACCTGCGGCGTGCTCGGGACCCCACACATCCCACAGCCGGGTTGGTGGCTGCCCCAAAAGCAGCCCCACCGCTGGCTGCCCATGCTCTCGAGAGCCTGGGGGTGAAAACGCTGCCAGCAGCAGCCAGCTGGAAGCACGGGCGGCGAGATGGAGCCAAGCAGAGCGCTCGGCAGTCCCTGGATCTGCCATGAGCAGGGAGAGAAGAGCTCCTGGACGAGCTCCCCGCTCAGCAGCACGTGGCCGCTGCGGCAGCAAGCAGGGCTCAGGGACACGGGGCAGACCCGGCAGCACGCAGGAGGAAAAGGAAGAGGATGTGCAGCCTTTAATTAGAGCAGAGGAAGCCGCAGCTTGAAAAAAAGACTATTTAAATTGCGTCACACCAACTGGTCTCAGCAGCCTGAGAGGCACGGAGCTCCTGCCGGAATTAAGGGAAAAGAGCCCAGGAGCCCACCCGCACTGCTCCGGGACACATGGCCGTGCCCCAATATTACAGCGGGGCCCTAACGAGCTTCTCCCCCCCTTGAGCAGCCACCCGGGGCTGTCCGAGCCCCCCGGCAGCACCCAGCCACAGCCCTACCTGCTTCCACTGGCGGTAGGTGGAGAACTCCTGCGAGGGGATGAAGAGGCTGAGGCGGAAGATGGATTTGAGCTCTGCCGGCAGCCCCTTGGACTCAAAGTACTCGAATTCCGCCTGCTCCTGCCCCAGCAGCGGCACGTACAGGCAGAGGCAGAGCATGGTCCTGAGCCGGAGCCTCGGCTGCCCTGCTCCGACGGACGAGAAGGGACAAGAAGCGAAGGGAAGGCGAGTCCTGAGCCCTGTGAGCTGAGCTCAGCGCGGTGGGAAGGAAATGCCGGCGAGCCCCACGCCACGCGCCTATGAGCGCCCCGGCTCGGGTGGGACTGGCTGCTCAAGCCCTGCCCTTCTGCTTAAAAGGGAAGCGGTAGCAGCCCCGGCGCACTCGTCACAGCCAGCAGCCTCCCACGAAGGCTCCGCCGCCGGCACCAGCCTCCCAGTACACTCCCAGTGATCTCCCAGTACGCCCAGAGCCCTTGCATCACTCCTCGCCGCGGTTAACTCTTGCTGGGTGTCTCCTCTCGCCCAGACTTCGGCCAACACCCGCAGCACTCGCCTGCTGCTCCGTCCACCCCATTGCTCCTTCCCAACCCTGCTGTGTAACACCAGGGACCTGCACGCCCAGCACTGCGGGATCCGGGCTCCATCACCACCTCTCCCAGCAGCACTGACGCTACCTTCCCAAATTACTTCCTATAAAGCCAGTAAGAAGCAGGGTGCCAGCCACTTGTCGCTTTCACATCGTATTTGGGATGCCCACCTCGAGCTAAAGCCTCAAATCCCACTGTTAGAGCAGCTCCTCTGCTGTGCCTGTGTGCAGTGGCTTTGACAGGGGCATTTCCCCAGATACCAGCACCCTGATGCAGGGCATTGCCCAGCAAACCTCTCGGACCACAGGCAGGCTTCCAGCACCCCCAGCTGCTCCCAGCACAGCTCCCCCAGCAGCCAGGAGCTGCCCGGCCTCCCCCAGCCCCAAGGCACTCGGTTGTGCTCCATAATGAAAAGTGGCCCAGGCAGAAAGACATTTCCCAGTTCCTGCCACTCAATTTAGCCACTTGGTGAGTGACTTCCCGAGCTCTCATCCCAAACATGGCCAGACAAGGGGGAGCGTGGCACAGGCAGCAATTACCGCAGGTGTTAATTACAGGCTTGGGGGCGCTTCCTGCAGCCAGGTGCCCAGGATAACGCCCAACCCCGCAGTGAACACACCGCCTGACTGCCAGCACCACTATAGAACACGAGTTATGAACACAAACTGCATTTCTATCTTGAAACTCTCCATAGAGCTGTCCCGCTGAGGACCCAAACCCGGTGAGCAGGGTCCCAGACGCTTGGTGCTGGCCATGCTCGAGGCACCACTGCTCGCACAGCGCCGTTTCCTTGTGTTTGCTCTGCTCAAACAGATCTGCCGGCCAGGGCAAAGTCCAGGCAGCGCTCCCCTCCTCGCAGCTTGATGCTCGGGGGGCCCTTCCCACTGCCACGGCAGTGTTTTGCTCTTTAGATTTGGGGAAAAAGCCAAGGGCATTCGGGAGCTGTTTGCAGGGCGGCATGTCCATGACACGAAGTGAGGATATTTAATCTGGGGGTTATTTCAAGGTTTGTTGTTGGTTTATTTTGCTGAAAAGCTTAACAGCTCGTGCCCTGCAGCCGTGGGGTGCCGCAGGGAGCCGTGACCCACGAGGGCTTCCCAGCACCTCACCTGCCCCGACACCACTGCGTTACCTAACCGGGCTTAACCTGCTCCCTGCTGACGTCTCCGCACAAAAACAGGATCTGCTCAGCGCCTCCCGATCCTCTTAGGGATCAGCTGCAGCAGCTCACCACACGCACACCACCGCACACCCCAGGCTGCCCACCCTGCATCTCGCTGCAAGCAGAGCCCCAACTTCACGCATGGGACTTCCAGAAGCAGCCAGCCCAGGACAGGTGCTGAATGACCAAACAGAACCCAAATTTGCCCACCGAGCCTCGAGATCCCCTGCACGCCTTCCCCCGAGCCGCCAAGCATCACTATTCCAGGCGCTTGGCGGCTCAGTTGCCATGCCGACGTGATGCAGATTTCCCTAATAAACTCCATCGCCAGTTGGCAGCTAGAACAAAAGGCAAAATCTGCACATTTTAGGAAAGAAAGCCTTACCACCTACGTCAGAGGAAAGGAGAGGGGTAGCGAGGCTAAGAAAGCTGATTTATGCAGGGTATTAATTACAGGACAGCGAGCTAAGAAGGAGAGGCAGATTATGAACTAAGCTTATACCGGCAGCTCTGGTTATAATGACGAAGGGAGTTTAAAAAAAGCGTTTACCAGTTCTTAGATTTCACCTAAAAATCATCCTGGTAAGTGTGGAAGCACCCAACAGCCGGACAGGTCTGCGAGCTGCCAGAACTGTGCTGCCTGCACCCCAGGAGCAGGGGCTCGCTGCCCCCTGCCACCACGCAGCCCCCAAATGCTCACGGAGCCCCAAGGCTTGAGATGTGGGATCTTTGGGCAGTACATCCCCCAAAAACAGGCTGTGTCCCCAGCCCATCGAGCCAAGGGCAGGGCTGAGAGCAGCAAGGCAAGCCAGCCCTGCCAAGTCACCCTTGCTATCAGCACCAGCGGTCACCCCACAAATTAAGGCAGCAGCGGAGGGCCCTGGGCTCCTTCCACCAGACACTCGCTTTTCTTCTCACCAAGGAACCCGCCAACCCGTTTTCCAGTTTATTCATAGGATTTGGCCCTTGCTTAAACGTTGTGTTAGCAGCTCAACGGGCTGCCACGTCAGCGTTACCCTCCCCAAGTCATTTGTAGTCCCCCAGGCATCTGCCTCCCCGCTGGCTTCCTCCAGCAGCCCCGGGAGGTACCTCCCAGAGGATGGGCAGACGCAGCCATACAAGGAGCAGAGACTACGCCGTTGGATTTTTAATTTACTTGGCTAAAAAAAAGTCCCTAAAAATATCAAGCAGCGGCGAGCGTCACAGCCGCACGGCTAACATCCTGCGGAGGCAACGAGCTCTTGGGGCGAGCGCTGAGACCCACGGATGGCAGGAGGTCCTGCTGACTCGGGGCTTTGATTGCTGGAAGTTAGCTGATAATTAATTGTACAGTACAGAAAGTCCTCGTGGAGCACAAACAGCGGACGGAGGGGGGAGTTAATGATTGCAGAGACCCCGCAGAGCAGCGCGGTGCAGCGGTCGGCCAGGCCCGGGGCAGGACAGGGACGGGGCAGGCAGACAAACGCTGTGTGACACAGGGGTGAGCACACCGGGAGAGGTGACAGCAGGAAAGGTGAGCCGCTGCGCTGACAACACCGCTCCAAAGTCACAAGTCCAGGCGGTGACATGGAGGGCAGGTCGTGCCTCTCCTGCGCACACGCCCCGGAGCCAACGCATCGCCTTTCGGGGCGGCGTTTTCGCCTAGGTTCTCCTACACCTCGTGTCAAAGCCTTTGGTGAAGGAGCTGAGCTGCCACCGACGCGAGGATCGAGGAGCCATGGCTAGGAAGCACCCTCAGGCATTTATGGAGGCACAAATTCCTTATGGGAAGCCCAGCATGGTGCTGCGTGTGCTGTGAGCAGCTACAGGCACCCTCAGGAAACAAAGTGGCACGCGGCGAAGACACTTACCCCAAGGTCAGCGCCGTGCAGAGGCCAGAAGCCAGGAGTCCCCCACATTTTCTTTACCCCTCCCATAACACCGGCTGCTTGCGGTGATTTACAACCTGCCCCTAAGGGACTTTTTACAACACCCCTACTGCAGACAGGTAATCGGAGCACAGATACACGAGCGAGCCTCGCGAGCTGCTGTCCGTCAGCCGAGCCGCGGTGGCAGGGCGCAGCATGAGCAAGGTAAAACCCATCTGCATAATCCTCCCGAGGAGAGCTCTGCTCCGTATTTTACTGGACAGGGAGGACAGGCTAAAATTACACAGCCCCAGCCCCGCAGCAGATGGGCAGCTCCTTCCTAAGCGGCAGTAACTCCGTGTTAGCGCAGCCTTATCCTCCAGGCACTCCTGCATTAGCCAATTTTAGGGTTCCTACAAAGCCAAGCTTCTCAGGGTCACGGAGGCGAGAGGAGGTCACTGTCAGCGCCCTCCCCACTGCAGAGACAGCCTCATCTGCAGGTGTGGACAGCTGACTGAAGCCATTGTTCCCTCGGCAGGTACTGGAGAGATTTGCAGCCCTGCTCTCTCCAGGTTTTCATCACAACCTCATCTGTTCTGAGCCTCTGTCCTTCTCCAACCTCCACGCACAGGAGCGCTCCTCTTCTCAAGGCGCACACGCCTCTGGATTTGGAGGAGACGCGCAGTGCTCGCTGCCGGCAGCAGGGATGAAGGCAGAAGTCTTCCTCCCTGCAGATATCCCAGCGGGGCTGAGGCAGGGAGTGGCTGCTGCTCGGCAGGACGTGAACACCCCCTGCCCGCTCCCACTCGCAGCCCCAGCAGGAGGTGTTCAGCCCCCCCCCAGCCCCAGCCCGCTCAGTGCCCATTTCAGGTAGAAGCCCAGCAGCAGCAGCCCCGTTTCCTTACGGAGCCAGCTGGATCCTGCCAGCCACCCACCACCTCCCCTCCGCGCCGCAGCCAGCCCCGGCTCCCCCAGGGGCTCTGCCAGGTCACAAACCCCACAGGATGCCCCCCCGGCCTTCCCTCCCCCTCACAAATAACCCAGAACTGCCAGCAGCCAGCCTCGTACTATGAGGCCAGCAGGAAACAGCCGCTTTTGTTCGCCTCCCCCCAGACAAAGCCTTGCCATTCACCCGCCGCCAACCGCGCGCCCCCCGCAGCCCCCGCTCGCCCACCCCAGGCACTTCCCAACCCTACAGATTTTGGCCCCCTCCCCGGGGCCAGCCCTGCCTGCTGCAGGCCATGCTCAGTTACTCAGCACATGGCAGCTCTCTGCAGTTTCCAGGGGGTTGCCAAATGACCAGACCGACCCCAAAGGATTTCAGGACTTTTTGGGGTCCCTCTCCTGTCACTGACCTGCATCACCACCCCCTGCCCTCCAAGTCACCGAGGATCCCAGACCCCCTCCTCCCTTTATAAGTATTTTTCTCCTTGAGCATCACACCCAAAAGGTCAGATCGTCCCTTTGCAGCCGTTCCCCTGCTCCCCCCCGTTTCCCTCCTGGCAAGCCCACGCGTCGGGCCCGCTCGCTGCTGCCGCCCCCTCCCCAAGCACACACACACACGGCTCGGCCCTGAGCGCTCCCCCTGCTCCCCACTGGCCTGGCCAACCGCTCTGCAGGCCCCTGGAGGTCCCGTTACCTTTGGAAAATGCTCTGCGGGTCCAACCACCAGTAGGATAGTTGGTCTCCTTTCAGTGGGGTCAGTCCCTCTGTCCTGGGGCTTCCCCACCATCTTTGGCCCTTTCTCCCCGGGGCCTGGAAGCGGGCTGCCGTTCCCGGCCTCATCCTCTTTTTCAGCTGCAGGACCTTGGCACACGGCCCTGGGAAGGAAGCTAGACAGAAAATGCCAAAGGCTCTGCAGCATCGCCTCCGCGGCGAGCGTCCCCGGCAGGGAAAGCCCCCCAGGCTCGCAGCCGCCCGCTGCCGAGGGTGCTGAGCACCCCGCCGAGCACCCCGGGGACGGGAAGGGGCACGGCACCAGCAGGAGGTTCGAGCCGGCGGCTCTGCAGGCTCCGATTCCTCAGGGCCCAGCTCCTGCGGATGCTTCCTGCCTTTGGAAATTGCTGCTAGCGCGGTCGTGCCTGGCCTGCCAAGCAGCTCATTGTACCAGAGCCTCACAAATCTGGTGGCAACAGACAAAGCGCAAGGAGCTCTGGCGCGGAGAAGCCAAGACGCCGAGCTTTGCACGGAAAAGCCGAGATGCCGCGCTCGGGAGGAGGGCTAGGGAAAAAAAAAAAAAAAAAAAAAAAAAAGAAGCTTTTCGGAAAGGCTCCGGCTTCTCAGAGGCGCCGAGGCGCATCCCAGTGGCAGGGCTGAGCACCGGGGCTGCGTCCCCACTGCAGCAGCGCCCAGCCAATCGCCGCTCCCAGCGCCGCAGGGCTCCGGAGCCAGGCAGCGCGCGCAGGCGGCCGGGAGCGCGCGGGGACCCGCGGGGAGCGCGCCCGGCGGGCAGGGAGAGCGGCCAGAGCGGCCCCGGGGCAGCTCGGGGCTGGGCACAGGGGTTACCTACCCGCTCCTGGGGCTGGGCAGAGGATGGGACTCCGGAGCTGTGGCTGAATGGACCTCGAGCTGCTCCCCCCATCTCCCCAGGGGCTGTCAAAGCACCATCCGTCACCGCAACAGCTGCTGGTGCCGCATTGTGCTCCTGCCAGCGGGCTCCCAGCGCCCTGCTGGCACCGGGTGGCCGCTTATCCAGCACGCTCTGACGCGCCGTGGGTACGGCACCGCCGAGCAAACGGGCTGGGGCTCTGCATGATGAGCGAGGGATTAGCTGGGCACAGAGCGCAGGCAGCATAAGTGGCACCAGCAGCCAGCAGCGCATGGCCCAGAACACAAAACATCCCCCTGGGAGCTCCCGGACCTGCTGCGGGGCTGCACCACAGCCCCCGTGAGCAGCACCAGCCCCCCGGGCACGCCGTGTCTGTGCTGGGGTAGCAGGGAGCTCCTTGGCAGCCCCCATCCCTGCCCACCTCCTGTGCCTGCAGAAGGAGGGCACCGCGTGCCTCGCCTCCCAGAGTGCTACAGCGCTGCCCTACAAGCACAGCTCGTTTCCATACCCCAATAACACAGCACGCTGCACATCCCATCACCGAGGCTCCCACTAGCAGCTCGGCGAGCTCCTCGCCACGCACCCGACCTCCATTTCCAGTTTTTAACCTTTGCCGGTGGCAAACAGGAGGAAAGTTTTGCTTTACGTGCATCAGATACAGAACTACAACCCAAAACCTGGACAAACGACAAGTTTTAAGCAGCCCATCTGCAAATAGATGTGAGAGGAAGAATGTAAAGCATCTCATTTTAGGGGACTTGCTGCTGCTGAATTCCTTTAAGCAACCTGAGTAATGGAAAAAGGGACGAGCACGCAGAAGAACTCACATTACAAAGAATTCTGCAAATGTGCTTCAGGGTTACCTAACAAGACAAAAATGCTGCTCAATCACAAGGCCCACACACAGCACAGTGAGGTTTTAACTTTAAACCTCAAGGCACACACCGGGGCAGAACCAAAAAGGGGAGAGGCAGCCACACAGGGCATGAGCAGGGACACGGCTCAGGCACAGCAGCAGCAGGTACGGAGGTGTCTGTGTGGTGCTGCTGACAGCACAGGAGTTACACTGCTTTCTGTGGACCCAAATCACAGCCCTTTGAGGTGGGGTTTTAGCATTTTAATGCTGCTGAGCCAAAGGAGGAGCAAAGCAGTTTCCCTGAGCCGGGCACAGTCCCACAAAATCCACTTTTAGCAGCCTGAGGCTGCAGTCCCAGCAGCAGCAGCGAACTGGAGCTCTCCTGGTGGCCGTGAGCTTCAGGCAGCTCCCACAGCCTCATCAGCCCCACGCTCACATCGCTCCCACAGCCTCACCGACACAGCCGGGACACGCAGAGCGCTGGGGAATAACTGCGGGCACGGACGGGGTCAGGAGGAGGCAGGCACATGGCTCTACCAGAAGGATCAGAGATACGGAGGGCAGGGCACACGAGCAGGACTGGGCTTGTGCCGGTGGTCACGGCGCTGGGCAGCTCCGTGCGAGGACCTGCCAGGCCAGCAAACCTCAATGGGAAGCACTGCTCGGCTCCGCCGTGCTGGGTGAGCTGCTGGTTGGGGTGTGTGCATGGCAGGGACCCCATCTGCCTTCACCCATGCACCATAAACAGTCATCTGTGCAAGAAAGTACTTGCTCGGAGAGCAGTTCCAGCAGGAACTCGGCAACTCTTCCTCGGCTTTTGTCCTCGCTACTGAAAACCTCGGAGGAATTCCCCCAGCTCCTGGAGAACAGACTTTTCTAATCATATTTGGGAAAAAAAAAAGCTTTTATTTTACCAAGCGAGGAATGTTATTAGGTCAGAACAATGAAGGCAGTGACAGCGGGATGAGACAGCTGCAGGCAAGGCTCTCCTCCAGGGAGCCGCACACCAGCACCACCCCGGCACCAGGAGGCCGAGCGCTCACGCACAGAAGATGCCACAAACGCAGCAGGTCCGGCCTGAGCCGGCACAAAGAGGAACAAAAATTCATGGTTTTTTTCCTAGAAATTGCAAACCGAGGCTGTCTCAAAGCTCCTTTCCCTACCTAACCCCTGGCAGGGTCGGGCTGTCAGGAGGGGAGGGCTCCTGGGGACCCCGCTGTCCTGCATCACCGAGGTACAGCCCTGGGGTCGGGAGGAGAAGGCGGTGACAAAGCCCAAACGGAGACAAAGGAGAAGGGAGAGAGCGGGAGGATGCCGTGATTTGCTTAATTAGAACAGTGCTCGCCTCGTGGTGCCGGCTGGCGAAGGGAGGTCTCCTGGTAGGTTCCAAATCTGAGGTGTTTTGGATCTTCTCCGATCCCACCCCGTACACCCAGTACCTGCCATGTCTCCCGCGGGCCCTGGGGTTTTTCAGGGCCGGCAGCAGTGGGCAGGAGCCGAACCCCAGCCCCTGCCTGCTGTGAGAGGGCTTCTGCACCGCTCCTGGGTGAGCACGCAGCCTCTTCCAGCAGGAACCCAAGTCCGATCAGCAGACAGCTAGCTCACGCCGAAAAAATGCGGGAGGGAGGGTGAAAAGCGAGCTGGGCAGAGGGAAGGGGAGCAGCCAAACCTCGCCTCCCGCGCAGGGGGAGCTGCCCCAGGCCCGGCGTGACCCCGCGGTGACGCAGCTCCGGGACGCCCCCGAGCAGGGACACCCGAGGAATGCTGCTGGCAGCACTCTGGCACTCACCTCTCGTCTTTCCCTACGTAATTAGGGAAAGATGAGACTTGACAGACTTTAAATGGGGAAAGGGAGCCAAGAGGAGCCCTGCACGGCACTTCTGGCAGCGCGCTGGAGGAACCTCAACGTCTTGGCCACTGCTGCTCAAGTACCGAAGCTGCTCAGCACCATCCAGCCCCGCTCACGTATCCGGGTGGTGGGGCAGAGCCCAGACAGCAGCAGGACGAAAGGCAGGCGTCTTCGCAGGAACTGGGCACAGGCACAGTGCTGGGGGAGCTCAGGGATCCACCACGGCCATGTCCCATCCTGGGAAGGGCCAGAAGGGCGCCCTCAGCGCTCAGGAGGTGGCCACTCGGCCTCTCCCTGCACCCCACGGCTCAGCGGGCACAGCCCCGCAGGAAAGCAGCAGCTGAGCCGTGACGGCCCCGCAGCCACGTCACCCAGCCCCTGCTCGCCTCTGGGGACACAGACCCTGTGTGGCAGCGCCTCTCGGGGCAGCTCGGGGCCTGGCGGGGTCAGCAATCGCTCCCGGAGCACAGCTCCCTGCCCCGAGCCCCCCCCAGTGGCCGTGCTCCTGGCAGCGATGCCACCGCTGCTCTGCCTCGCTCTGACAAACTCTGGGGTGTCACCGAAGCGTGCTCATGTCCCACATTTAGGGGCACAGCCATGAACACAGCCTCATTGACCACTTTTCTTCCACGTGTTGCTCATTTGCGGGGGCTCCCAAAGAAGAGGGCAGTCCTCGTGGCAGTGCTAACGCAACGCTGCGCAGCCAGAGCTGTCACTGACTGGTGTTCCTTTGAGGAAAATAAGACTAACACCAAGTACACTAAAGTTTTGGGTTCGTTTCCCTGCCCTTATCCCAGTAATTCCATTTATTCCCCTCCCGAGCTGACCACCCAGCAATGCCCCGGATGGGAGGAGGATCTGTTTCAGGCTGCTCACCAGGGAAGGCAGCCCGGGTAATTAAACACCGCCACGCAGAGCAGCCGGGGAAAGGCCAAAGCCCCAGCACCAGCCGGGCTCGGGGCACCAGCTGCCTCGCACCAGCTCCACGATTTCCTTGCACCCACCTCGGGGACCCTGCAGGCATTTGGAGTGAGCAGCACCCCCAGGGCACAGCCCCACGGGGACACAGGGCACCTCTCTGCAGTCCCCCTCCCTCATCTCAGGCATCACGCCTGGCGCTCTGGTGGGTTGCGAGGGGTTTGTCCACGTCTTCACAACACCTCCTGGGGTGAAACGGAGCTGACTCAGCCCCAAGCACAGACGCAGGGTTTATCTGCAGCACAATCACTGACCTACACCTTGAGTTTCCCCACACCCAGGAGCAGGGCTCTCCTCACACCACGTTTCAGAGCACGCAGAGCCACCAGCCCCGCTCCCCACGGGCAGCAGACACCCTGTTCCTGGCTGATTTAACACAAACCTCTGGAGGTATTTGAGGTGTCATTACCATGAGGTGAAACCGCTCTCAGACAGGCTCAGGGCATCTCCATTTGTTCTCTTAGCCAGGAGAGGCGACTGAGAGGCCACCAGCTGGAACCTCAGCCCGTAACACAGCCTCACTCAGGCAGAGTTGGGGTGGCTTCCTTTGGGAAGGTGAGAGCGAGGCAGTCACACAGGTTAAGGCCGGGAGAAACAAGGATATCAGAGAGGCCAAATCCATCAGTTTTTAGCAACACGCCGTCTCCAGATACAGAGCAGGAGGCACAGTGCTGGCTGCACGACCCCTATTCCCATTAAACACATTTTCAGTTCTAAAAACCCACACAAACATCTTCAGGAGGGGAGGCAGAGAGCAGCAAGAACATTGACTGCTCCCGAGGCAGGACTGTGCTCCCTGCAGGGGACATGAGCCTCCACAGCAGTTTCCCGTGGCTGTTCCCTTCCCACTCAGGCAGCGAGGTGTGCACGTTGCTTCCCGGCCCCAGCACAAACAAGCGTTTCTCTGGAAAGCTCATAGATCTGGCACGCGGTATTTGTCAAATGGCTTAAAGATAACAGCACAGCCTTAAAAAAAAAACATGGTTTACATAAGCAAATTCCACCCCAAAGGACATCTGGGTCCAACTTCTCTCCCCGCCGCCGAAGGCCACCCCAGAACAAAAGGCAGCAGCTTCCTGAACGCAGCCCGGGGCTTTATCTGGGTGAGAACCGGGAGGCTGGAGGAGACAAAACATTGCTCCTTTGCTCTGAGTGCCAGCCCAGAGCGGGCGCTGCTGCCACCAGGACTCGTGGCCTGCTGACAGAGCTCAGCCGCCCACAGCTGGCACTGCCCTGGCATCGCAGGGCTGGTGTTCGTCCCTGCTGTCCGTCAGGCACGGGGAGGGAGCTCCCCTATCAAATGTCCTCCTGCATGGGAGGAGCAGTGAGAGGTACCCGAGGCCCTGAGCGAGTTACTGAGCACAAGCAGCCCGTGAGATTTGTGCTCAAACCCATCTCCAACACCACGTCTGCTCCATCGGAGGTTTTCATCCCGACCTTACACTGCCCTGACTGCGACGTGGCGTTAGGCACCCACGTGTCAGTGTCACCCCGAGCCCGGCTGGGGAAGGCAAAGGAACGGCTTTTAATAGAACTCCCTGGGAAACAGGAAGTTTGTGAAGTTTTTAAAAAAAGCCACAGGGCGGAAGCTTTCCAGCCGGCTCTCACGTGCCCAAGTGGAACCCAGAGCTCCAAACCCTGCATTCAGCCCCTACCCGGAGCTCTCACACTGCTGCAGGGGGGGCTCTGATGCCCCCACCAGCTCCGTTTCTCTACCCAGCTGCTTCCTGCGGAGCAGGAGGGGAAGCAGAGGAGTAAAAAGGGCATTTGGGTTCATGGCACATCCTCACAGCCTGGAAAGTGTCAGGCTGGATGGAGTAAAGTCCCCGGGAGGAGAAGGGAACGCGAACCGAGAGCGGCACACGGGCACAGAACATTCTGGGGCACAGCCTCCTGCCAGCACCCAGGGCTCCAGCCCCACGGGCAGCAGGCCGGCATGTCACAGGGTGTGCACAGCTGATTTATGGGGTGTGAGGGGGGGCGATCGGGTTTCAGCACCGAAGCAAATTGCCATGGAATGGCAAATTTAGAAGCAGCAGCAGGAAATCACCCCCAGGATCCTCGTGCTGCCCAAGAGTTATCACGCTCTGCAGCAAGGTGCCAACCGAAAAGCAACGTCAACACCTAAAAGGGGTTACAGTTAGAAGGGAGCTAGCACCTTTGGGAAGAGTGGATGCACATGGTCAGAGCAAGTGAAGGGATCAGGGAGGGAGCAGGAGCCATCGTTTCAGTTTTCTCCTCTGCCTCAGAAGCTCCCTGCCGGTCACAGCCCGGCTGCGGCCCTTCCCCTCCCTGGAGTCATCCCGGGACACGCAGCGCTTTTATGACCCTACACCCATGGGCCGAGCTGCGTGTGCCCCGATAAGCTGCTTCCTGACTCACAGGGACCTCAACCCCACTAAGCGCGATGAAACGGGGCCGTGTCCCCACGGCTGGCACCGGGGCTCCCCATAGGCAGCCCCGGGAGCTGGGTGCCGGCAGCAGGTGGCAGCTCCCGATGCCCAGCACCCAGCGGGGCAGTTTATAGGGCTCGTGTGCCACCGGCACGGCCCCAGAAACCTTCAAAAAAAACCTGACATGGGATTACCGAGCACAAACCGGGCCCTGCCCGTACCCCCGGTGCCCCCCGCCCCCCGCTCACCAGCAGGTCCAGCTCGGTGCGGTGCAGCCCGAGGCGGCCCAGCCCCACGGCCAGGTCGTGGATGCAGAGGGCGCCGTCGCGGTTCACGTCCAGCTTCTGGAACAGGGCCCGGAGCCGCCGCTCCTGCTCCGAGGCCTCGCACAGCGCCCGCCCGCAGGGACCGGCACCGGGACCGGCACCGGAGCCGCCGCCACCACCACCGGCAGCACCACCAGCACCACCGTCGGTCACGGAAGCGGTGCCGGGAGCGGCGGCGGCCCGCGGGGAGCCGCAGGGGCAGAGCACTCCGCTCACCACGGGGGACGCCAGCGAGCGCCGCGCCCCCGGCATCCTCCCGCCGCCCGCCCCGCCGCCAAATGGCGGCACTTCCGCCGCCGCCAGCCGCCGGCCGCTTCCGCCTTCGCGCCACGCGCCGCCGCCCCCACGTGACGCCCCCCCGCCGCCCAATGGTAGAGGTTCCCGGCGCTGACGTCACGCCGGCACGCGCTGCCTCCCGGCTCGCAGCCAATCGGAACGCGGCGTCGCGCGCGAGCCGGTATAGGAGGGCTGAGCGAGCGCCTATTGGTTAAAACGCCGGGGGGGAGGCGGGGAAAAGCTGCGGTTGCTCCAATCAGATCGCGAGCCCGGCCTCCGTTTGATCTTGACGGACGTGGCGCGCACCCAGCAGCTTCCAGACGGGGGTGGGCGCTGTGCGTTGATTGGCAGGGAAGCAACCAATAGGATTAGAGCGGGGAAATTTAGGGGCGGGCCCGGCCTCACGGAGGCCCAGTGCCATGAGGGAAGCGGGGAGGCGGGGCCTCCCCGCCCCTCCCCTTGACGGACAGCCGGATCGACCAATAGCCGCGCTCCTCTCCCACGGGGGGGCGGGACCCTGAGGGTGACGAGCAGCCGCGCGGCCCAACCAGGCGCGGCGGGACGGGGGGGCTGATTCTGGAAGCCATTACGCCAGTGTCGGAGGGCGGAGGCCGTTGAGCGGGGCCCGCCGGCTGCCGGCGGTACGCAAATTGCGTACCGTTGGCGGTTGCTAAGGGCCGCGGCTGGGGGGGGGGAGCGGGAAGGGGGCGCGCGGCCTCCACAGGGCCCTGAGGGGCCCCGCGCCCCCCTCCCCGACCCGGGGGGGGCCGCGACCCCTCGAGGCGCCCCCGAAAGCCCTTCACGAGGCTCCCCTCGGGGCCATGGCGTCGCCGCCCGCCCCCCCGGCCAAGAAGCGCAAGATGAACTTCTCGGAGCGCGAGGTGGAGATCATCGTGGAGGAGCTGGAGCGCGGCAAGCACCTGCTGGTCAACCACTTCAACGCCGGCGTGCCCCTGGCCGCCAAGGCCGCCGCCTGGCACGACATCCTGCGGCGCGTCAACGCCGTGGCCACCTGCCGCCGAGAGCTGCCCGAGGTGAAGAAGAAGTGGTCGGACCTCAAGACCGAGGTGCGCCGCAAGGTGGCCCAGGTGCGGGCCGCCATGGAAGGACAAGGCGGTGAAGGACAAGGCGGTGGAGCAGGAGGAGGAGGAGGAGGAGGAGGAGGCACGGCGGAGGGCGAGGAGGCGGCGGGAGGGGCGGCGGCCGCCCCCGTCATCCTCACGCCCATGCAGCAGCGCATCTGCAACCTGCTGGGGGAGGCCACCATCATCAGCCTGCCCGGCGGGGAGTGCGGCGCGGGGGACGGCGGCGAGATCCCCATCACCGCCGCGGCCGCCACCGTCACGCTGACGCAGAGTGAGTGCGGCGCCCGCACGAGGGGCGGTTGGAGGTCTTGTGGGGAGCCCCACCCCCACCCCAAGTAACAAAAAGCCCCTTCCCAAAGTGCTGTAGGGGAGCGGCTCCAAGGTGGTCATGTACTGCAAGTCAGCTTTGACAGCTGGGGTCGGCCTTAAGAGCAGGAATTGTGCGGTCCCCTTCTCGCAGAACAAAAGCAAAGGGAGAAATATCTCCAAGGCCCACTCCCTGGTGTGCCCCAAAGAGGAGCTGTCTGGTTGATAGGCGCCGTTCTGGGCCTTTGCCCTTCCGTCAGTTGGTGAATGGTGCTTGGAAGGAGCCCGCCAAACTGCAGGGTGAAGCGGGATTCTGTCTAGACAGACATAGCGTGCCCTGTTCCCTTGGACTTTAGCGTGTACACCCCAGAAGGAAGCCGAGATGAGGGTGGAGCAGCCTTAAATAGCTCATTTTGTGCGCTCACTGTTTGCTGGACGTTATCTCGGCGAACAGGCAGTGTTACAGTTACCTTCATTGAATAGTTCTGTAGATAAAACCACTCCTTTTGCTGCTGCTCCTTACCCCTTTCTGTCCTTTGTTCTCAGTTCCTGCGGAGACGACCTACCACAGCCTGGAGGATGGCGTCGTGGAGTACTGCACCACGGAAGCCCCCGCGACGGTTACGGCCGAGGCACCCCTGGAGATGATGGCGCATCAGCACGAGGTGTCGGCCAAACCCCAGGAGCTGAAAAGCCGAATCGCCCTGAACTCAGCCAAGCTCCTGCAGGAGCAGCGAGTGACCAACTTGCACGTGAAGGAGATCGCCCAGCACCTGGAGCAGCAGAATGACTTGCTGCAGATGATCCGGCGCTCCCAGGAGGTGCAGGCGTGCGCGCAGGAGCGGCAGGCGCAGGCCATGGAAGGCACGCAGGCCGCGCTCAGCGCCCTCATCCAGGTCCTCCGCCCCATGATTAAGGACTTCCGTCGGTTTTTGCAGAGCAATACGCCCAGCCCTTCGGTGACTGCTGACCCCAGCCAGACTGGGCAGCAAGATGGCATTATCCAGTGAAAGATATGATACTGGGACGTCTTTCTTGGAAAACAAAACTGCCTCTGCTGCCGTTGGGCCCGGAGCGAGGGCTGCGAGCTCTTGTCGGTGTGAAACGGCCTCTCCTGGGAGGCTGGCCGAGCCCGGACAGCTTTCTTCTCCCCTAATCTTATGCTAAGCTGCCTTTTCAGACTCACCGTGCAGAGGGGTAGCCGGGTGTGTAATAAAGCAGGAATGTAACATTGGTTGCTTTAGTTCCTCAGAACAATAGATTTGTTTAAAAAAACGTAGAAAAGACGATAATTATTTTTATATTTGTTTGAAAACCTCTCCTAAGTCTGATACCTCGATTCCTCCCCCCCCCCCCTTTCTCTCGCCTTTAGCTGCCTTGTAACAGGGAGAGCCTCCTTGTATCACAGTGCTGAAGCTGCCAAGGTACAGTTACTGTAACTGGTGCATGGCAGTGGGTGATTTCCTGTCTCTTGCTGAAAGCATTTGCTGGAAACGCGGTACCAGGGGCGGTTCAGCCCTGTCTCTGCACTGCGAGTGGTGGATGCTGCTCTGGGAGCACGAAATGCAGCCCACGCAGGCCAGCATCGAGCCTACATGCGGTTTAAATCCCACCCACGTCCCCTTAGGATATAAATGGGGTTAAAAGCGAGCGTTCACCTCGTGTTCTGCCTGTGTGCGGCCAGGAGATTGCACTTTCAAGTTCGTAGAGATGAAAAGGCCGTGCCTTGGTTAGCAGGCGCTGCCCTGGGCTGCGTGTCGGAGCACACACAGGTTGCACTCAGGTGGGCCTGCAGGCGAAACTCCAGCTCTGTCACCTCCCTGATCCGTTCATCCATCGAAGGGCCCGGAGTACAGGGCTTCAGCCACGCAGTGACTCCCAACCCTGAGGAGTTTGTCAGCCCCTTGTTCTAGTGAGGTTTGGAGCATGAATTGGGTCTAGCGGTGGTGTTGGTTCCGTCCTTCTCAGAGCTGGAGGCAGTACAGCAGCTCTTTGTTAGCCTGCTAACAGTTATTTCAGCCGGGTTAGTTTCCTGGCTTTGACCAGGAGGCTGAGAAACGGCTGCGAGGCTCAGCTCAGCCCTTCCTACAGTTACACGGGGTTGGGCAGCGTTCGCAGCCGCTGTTTGTGAGGCGCTCAGGCTGCTGGGTTCAGTCCTCACCGAGCAAGCTCAGTGTCACAAGGCACTAAATGGGATTTGTACAGACCCAGGGTAGCTTCATGACATTTTAGACAGAGCTCCATGTGTACATGCATGGAAACAAACCCCAAAACTAAAGAGAAGGAAGCAGAGCTCTTTTCCCCATACCTTGCAGAGTGTTTCACGTTTAATAGGCTTGGTGCTTGCCGGATGCTGCTTTTGAAACCGAACCTTTTCAGAGCTGGTTTTTGCTTGCTGTTACGTCTCCTGTGGGGCTGAGAAGTGGTGAACAAAGACTGCCGAGGGAGCGAATTGGCACAACCAAACGAAACCTTTACGTGTGTTATGGTGAGGTGCCGAGGGGGTCCCCCGGGTTGGGGTCCCCCGGTTGGAGCAGGAGGCAAACAGGCTCCTGCTGCCCGCCCCTGTAGTGATCTCGTCTCATCTGCAAGTCTGAGGGCAGAGAAAAGAACAACGCAGCCCCAAGGCTTCGGCCCGGGAGGACTCCTGACCCCCTGACACCGACAGCTCTGCGCTGAGTCAGGGCGGCATCAGCGGCGCCTTCCCACCTTGCCTGGCACCGGCCGCGTGAGTAACGCTCGCCTGACTCCTCTCAGACGCGGTGGAGTCAAATCAATTGCTCAACTGAAGGCTATTTTTAAAGCAAAAAGCTCTGCCCTGTGTGTTGTTTTACCTCGTTTGTGTAACGATCTCTCCTTTGCAAATATAAATTTTAATAAAAAAAACACGTTTTTGGTAAACAGCTTGCAGTCCGTCGGTGTGCTGCGGGGCAAGGTGAGCTCGTGAAACCAAGTCAGCAGCACAGAGGGCTCAGTGAGAAACAGCCAAAGGCAGCTGTAAACAGCCAGGTGTCACGGTAGGTTTTTTTCCTCGTTTATGAACTTTGTGGCCTTGTATTTGCATAATTGTGCTCTTTTTTTTCCCCCAAATCACAGCTTTTACAGCCTTACCTCCCCGCGTGTGACAGACTCCCGAGGGATACCGACCTCCCGGCTGCTCCAGCCCAAAAGGAGGGATGTGGTGCCAGCCTCCCGATCGAAATCAGCGCTCGTCCTGGCGGTGCGAAACCCTCAAGGTGTCACTGTTCAGAGGAGTGAAGGCGCTGCCCTCGGAACCTCCCATTTTTCTGATGTTTTCAGCATAAACACGGAGCTTAGTCAGGCCGGCAGCGTTCGGGAGCGAGTTCCGCGTGCGCATTTTTGTCTCATTAAAGAGCTGTAGCAAGGTTTTAAGTACAGGGTGAGCACCGTCATTAGGGGCTTGGCTCATTTCAAGGTCATCGGGCTCGGGGAGGGAGAGAAAACGTGTCCCTGAAAGCCAAAACCAGGGGGGCTGGGCACACGGGGCACTTACGGGGCAAACACATGCATGGCATGGCGCTGAATGGGGAATTTGTGCCCCAAGCAGAACGAAAGCTAAGGGGCAGCATCTCACAGGTGTCTGTTTGTACTCCTGTGCTGATGTTTTTATACCAAGAGATTTGTGTTTGGCACCCAGAGCAGCGCAGGGCTGTGCTGTGCCTCAGAGGAGAGGATGAGCAGCCGGCGGTGAGCAGCATCCTGCAGACCTCTCGCTGCTGGAGGAAGAAACGCTTCTGGTGGGGCAGGAGACCGCTGAGCAGCAAGTCCAGGCAGTGGCCAAGCTGCTTGCGGCACCACCGGGTCCTTCAGAAGCAAAAACCTGGTCGCGAGGCTCAGGCAGCGAGCGGCGTGTGCAGCTCAGGCACGGCCTTCCAGGAGATGGCACTGCGCAACGCGGTGATGCCGAGCTGCAGCCTGCAGCAGGGTTCTGGGCGCCGCAGGGATGGTCCCAGAAATCACCCAAGTCCTCCAGCCCTCTGGTGGGCTTGCTTCATCCTCCTACCGCTGGGTCTGCTCAGGTCGGAGAGCCCACAGAGGCAGAAATTCAACGGGCAGAGCTCAGGGAGGAGGAACGCTGCTCGCCATGGAAAATTCGGGCTGTCTGGGAACGGGGACACGGGCTGTGATGCTGGGGCTCGCAGCGATGAGTTCACTGCAGCACCGAGAGTGGGCAGGCACATGATGAAAAATGCATGAATTCCTTCATTATAACCAAAGGAACCGGTTGGAAGATTTTCTTTCCGAGGCCACACACGAATGTGTCAGCATCCCACGGGCACAGCGCTGAAATAGCTCCCTGCCAGCTCTGGGAGCCGATCCTGCAGACAGGCTGATATCATCCACACATCCACCGAACCTGCCTTGCCTCCCCCGACATGTTCTTAGTTTGTCGAGGCTGTTTTGGCAAAGCACTCTGCAGTTGGGTCGTCGGGTTGTGTTTTTCTTTTCTGTTGCCATCTGAGAAGTTATCGCCAACAGATATTGTCAACAGAAGCGTGGCCTGCTTAGCTAACTATGAAAATTGAGGTGTTTCAGGTTCTTAGGGTTCTTGAAAGCCTCTGATGACCAGCTTACACAGATGACCAGCACAGCTTCCAGGCGAGTCAGCCCAAAGCCCCCACCGCCTGTAAACTGGGTTCATGAGCCCCTGGTGCCATCCTGCACAGGGCAGAAGCCCGGCCCCAGCGGGGTGAGTTGCCTCTCGCTGGGATCCCACACAAAAAGCTGCTGTGGCAGGGGAAAAGCGCAGTCCCCTGGTTGTTCCTGCTGTGTTTGGGGTCAGAGCGGCACTTGCCGGGGCTGCAGGCAGAAGCCTGGATCAGCAGATGGGTTGTGGAGGTGCCGAGGGTGGCAGCGGGGATGCCAGCACTGGGGAAGGCTCGCTAACTGCAGCACACCCCGAGGCAAAGCAGGTTCCACTCCGAAGGCTTTAGGAGTGGCAAAGCAGCCCTGTGGCCTCCCAGCGAGAAGCGGGGAGCCCCGCCGCATGTTCCCAGGAAGCAGGGAGCAGATATGGGAACCAGCAAACACACCAAAAGCAGGCAGCTGGGTTTTCAGGTCTGGCCACGTGCCTGGGGAAAGGAATCCACCGGCTCCAGATTCCTGTGCTCCCTTTGTCTCCGGAGATAACAGGATAACAGGATCCCCGGACCCGGCGGGTCACAACCCCCCCAGCAGGTGTGTCCTCTGCGTGGCCAACAGGAAACCCAGCCTGGTGCAGAAAGTGAAACAGCTCCTGGCTTTTATGGTGATAAGCCCAGTTAAATATGGAACTAGCGAAAACCCCAAGCAGATCAAAGTCGAGCTCGCAGCCGGCTATTAAATTAAGCAGAGAAGATGCAAGCTTAGGACAACTGTACCCCAGGAAAACCTTACAGAATTGGGGAGGGGGAGGTTCAGCACACTGCAGGCAGGGCTGACACCACCACCGTGGGTCCTGCAGCCTCTGCCCCACTTTGGGGGCTCCCCGAGCTCTGGGGAAGGCAGCTCCCAGCACAGCTCCGGGCAGCAGGTGCCTTTGCAGGTGCTTGGCCACCGGCAGCAAGAAGAATATTTATAGCAGAGAGCATCGTGTGGTATCTTTTTTGTAGTTTGGTTGGTTGGGGGGCGGATGACAGCACTGGCAGCCCATTAGGGTATTACAACAGAGCTTCCAGATGTAAGAGAGGAGAGCCATTACGTGTTTACGCTGTTGCAGCAACCCTGTGTAATTTAGTTTTCAAACTTTAATCATTTGGCTGCTGGGACAAATGGATTAGTCTGATGATGTTTTCCAGAGGAAGACGCTGATGATGTAGATTACAGGGCTTGATTTGCTCGTGTATCTGGGATTCCTCTGGGATATGAGGCAGGATCTGATGGCTCACCAAACGCATTATCTCACTTCACCTCGCTGAGCTGTGTCCCTTCTGAATTTATCTTGCCTCGTTTCTTCCCTGCTTCTTTATCCCGGTACCCTAAGTCGGGAGGGAGGAGGCAAGAAAAGCTGCCTCTGTTCCTGCTTGCCCCTTGGTCCCGACACAAGCAGAGCCCACAGATCCCAGCCCCTGGCTGGCGCCTCTCCAGCGGCAGCAGAGGTGAGGCCCAGCATTAAGCAGAACCCAAACCGATAAATTATTATCTCCGGCTGATACAATAATGCCCTGAACCAGCAAAAGTTGAGGAAGTGGTGGCAGCGCCGGGGAGAGTCATCAGGAAAGGCTCGGGGCAGGGAGAGCACGGGGTAAGGACGTGGCTGAGGTTGGTGGAGCGGAGGTGAAACGGGCACAGTGGGGCCGGGGGCAGGGAAGAGCAACCACCGGCATAAAGAGCTGAGCAATGGGGTCTGGGCTGAGCAGAATTAATGTACATCAGAGCACCCTGATCGTGTATACGACCCCTTAACAAACAATTTGGACCTGGATCGGAAAATAATACAAAGCCACTGGGATGGTGGATGGGCAGACACACTGCCCATCCCTCTGCTACCTGCACGGGGCCCAGACCGACCGACGGGCTCCGAAATCCCTCCCAGCAGGGCTCACCAGAGACCCTCAGAGAAGCACTGCTCCTTTAAAAAATGTGGCTTTGTCCACAAGTAATTATGCAGCATAAACACAGAAAAATCAACAGGGTGAATTTCGAACTAATAGAGATGTAATCTCGAAGTCATGAGGCTGCCTTTGTTAGGAAAATATACATACCCCTGAGAATCGGCTACGGTTGCTATCTTACACGCTGCTCAGCAGCTCTCTGGGCACTTTTCCAAATCAGTTTATTTTTAACATCAGTCACATTATACCATTAATTATAAAAAACACTGAGGTTTTCAAGAGAAATTTCTGCTAAAACTGCAGGGTAAATATGCGTGAGAACAGCGCGGATTTAAAGCCCTGCAAACTTTACCATGTGAGGCTGTTGCTACAAACAAGAGAAGTCCTCCGAGGAGGTTATTTATCAGAGTGAATCACAGCAGATAACACGAGGCCTCCTCCCACACTGCAAACAGCGATCATTTGGCCTTTACGTGGCGATGGAAGAGGAAGATTGACACGTCTGTCGGTGCTATACTCGGGGAATGAGAAGTGTGAGGGACCGGGCTGGATTCCTCAGATGCTTCCCGCATTCAGGCATCCCAGCTTACAAATATTAAATATTTAGCAGGCTGGGCTCCTTCCCACCCAGTAAATTAACAAACAAAGTGAAAAAAACAGCCTGTTTCTACTGATGTCTTGAGGCACTGAAAGCGCTGAATATCAGCTGATGGGATGGATTCAGTCCCTAGCCTTAAACAGCCTCCACAACCCCTGCTACGTGGGCAGGCTGACATCTCCTGCGATGGTTTCCCTGCACCAACACAATAAATGTTTTCCCAGTCCCAGGCCTGTGGATCTGTTTAACCTGGTAAACAAGAATCAGAGCAAAGCATTTGGTCTAAGCCCGTGCTGGCCAAGTATGTTGCTGTGCACTTTTCCTAGCAGATTTACTTTTAAAAGACTTATTCTGTGGTAAAACGATTTGATAGCTCTGATACCGTCTGCATAGATGGCAAAGATTAAAGGCAAGGAGTCTGAGCATCAAAGCTTGGCAAAAAGAGCCGGGACTCCCAGCCTTTCATCCAGGCCTTGCCAGACATGCAAATCAGCCTTGGGAAAACTCCCTCCCACACCAGCCTCAACTTCTCAGCAACACGGCTCCTTCGGCACATCCCTACCCTTAAAAAATAGGCAAATCATGCCGGTGATTGCAGCCTCCTCCGGGACAAGGAGGGACGTTTTGTTCTGCTTGCCCTTAAACAATGGAATCCTGCCTAACCAGGGAGCCCAGCCGCCAGCCGGGGCCAGGGCAGCGACACCTCAGCAGGAGGGAGCCATTTTGGCCAGGAGCTGCCTTGAAGCGGTCGCCACATCGCACACACACAGAGGGCCAGGCTCCTGCTGCAGCCATCCCAGGCGGGTCAGCCTGCCCCACGGCCCGCTGCTGGGCACCTGGAGGCTGCTGAGGATGGGACGGGCACGAAGCCCAAACCCTCATTGCTGCGTCCCCCATGGCCCCAGCCCAGCCTGCAGGGAGGTGCAGACACCTCAGCTCACCCCCAGCGCCATGTGGCTGGCCCCGGGGCTGAGGTGTGCCTCAGGGAGCCCTGACACCCCCTCAGCGAGCCCTGCAAACCCCAGAGCCCACAGGGGGGGACCTCAGTGCAACCTTTTAGTACTTGAAGAGGGCTTGTAAAAAAGATGGGGCACAACTCCTCGCTCAATCTGATGATGGGATGACAGGAATGGTTGTAAACTAAAAGGGGGGGGGGGGGTTGATTAGTGGTTAGGAGGAAATTCTTCACTCAGGGCAGTGAGGTCCTGGCACGAGCTGCCCAGAGAGGCTGTGGGGGCCCCGTCCCTGGAGGTGCTCGGGGGCAGGTTGGATGGGGCCATGGCCAACCCGGTCTGGTGGGTGGCATCCCTGCCACGGCAGGGGGTTGGAACGAGATAATTTCTGAGCTCCCTTCCAACCTAGGCCATTCTGTGATTAAACAATTATTTTAAAAGCCACCTCGGGGCTGTTCAGCCCGAGGAGGTACTCCCAGCACCCCGCTGTGGGGCAGGAAGGCCCCACGACGCCCCGGCCGCACGCAGCCCCCCTACCACCGCGGCGACCCCCGGGGCCGCCACAGAGCCTCCCGCCTCCCTCCCACTCCCTCAGCCGAGAGGGGCGGGACTTCCCCAAAACAGACAGCTCCCTCCTCCAATCCTCGCACGCCTTTCCCCTCCCCTTTCCTAAACCGACCAATCACCGCCCTTTCCTCCCCTCCCCGCCTCTTTCCTCTTACCCAATGGGGCCGCGCCGCTCTCGCCCTTCCCTCCTCGCGGCCCCAGGGAGGAGAGGAAGGCGGCGGAGGGGAGGGGCCTGGCGTAGCGCTGCTATTCACGAAGCGGCGCCGTCCCTTCGCCCTGCCTCGCGGCCGCTTGCAGCGTTGGCGTAGCGGCCGCCATTGGCGTAGCGCGCGGAGCGGCGGCGGGGCAGGAGCTGCGGGCGGGGGCCGGGCCCAGGTCGGTGCGGGGCCGAGGGCGGCGGTGGGAGGGGGGCGGCCGGGGCTCGGGGCTGCGGCTCGGGAGCCTTTGGGGGACCCCGGGAGCCGCTTGGGGGACCCCCGGGTGTCTTTTGGGGACCCCCGGGTCTCTCCTGGAGCCCCCCGGGTGTCTGTTGGGGACCCCCAGGAGCCTTTTGGGGACCCCCGGGTCCCGCTTGAGGACCCCCGAGTGCCTTCTGGGGGCCCCCAGGTGATTTTGGAGCCCCTCAGGATCCGTTTAGGGACCCCTGGGTCCCCCTTGTAGCCCCCCTGGATCCTTTTGGGGTCCCCCGGGTGCTTTTGGAGCCCCCCTGGACCCTCTTAGGGACCCCTGGGTCTTCCTTGTATCCCCCCGGGGTCCTTTTGGGGTCCCCCAGGTACATTTTGGGGACCCCCTGGAGCTCCTTGGGTCCCTCCTGGAGCTCCCCCGGCCCCCCAGGTGCTGGGTCAGGGCTGTGAGCACAGAGCCCTGCTGGCCCCTCCGCTGCCATTTCATTCCTGCCATCCCCTGGGGGCTGCTCCCTGGTCACAGCCTCAGCCCCTTGGCACCCCTCGGCCTCACCGCCACGGCGCTGCTGAAACCCGCAGCGCCCCGAGCGCCTCCGGCCCCAAAACCCGAGCGTCTGGGGCTGGCGGTGACCTGGTTTGGTGGTGCTGTGCGAGCCGGAGCCGGCTGCCTTCCTCTGCCCTTCTTCCCCTCGGCGTTGGGTGCTCCATTTGTAAGATACAGGTGCTGGTGCGTAGGGCTGCTCGGAAAAAGGGAAAAAAAAAACAAAAAACAAACAAAAAAAACAAACAGCTCTGGCATGTTTTGAGACATTTCTGTGTATTCTCGCCTGCGTGTTCGGCTGATCTGGTTTGCAAAGTGCTCCTGGAGCCGATGGGGGGGAAATGGAGCAGATCTGTGTGAGCTGCTTTGCAAACAGAAATTGGGAGGGGGATGATGACAGCGGCGAAGCTTGCCCGAGGCAAAAAGGGGACGGAGGATATGGGGAGCGGGCTAATTGGGGCCATACCTCTTCAGATTGGTATGAGCCTGGGCTGAACATTACCCCTCCAAACAGGTTTTAGAGGAGGAGGAGGAGCCCGAGGCTGCCTGGGACTAATTTCCTCATTTCCCTCCCAAAGGCTGACCTGCAGACCTGCATCGAGGAGCTGCGCAGGAAGAGGAGAGAGCAGCTGGCAGCTCTCCGCATGTGCTGCACGCAGAGCGAAGGCTTCTTCAGAGACCCAAGATGACTCCCCACGAGAGATGCTTCCTGGAGGGGTTCTGCTGAAGGCGGAGCGCAGCAGCCTCCCACGGGGACAGCTCCTGCTGGTCTGGAGCTGAGGCTTGCTTCCCTCCCTCCCTTTTCCCTCGGAGATGTTGCAGAGGTTTAACCTGACCTCCTCCTCCTCACCTGCAGCCTGCCGTGGCGATGATCCAGCAGCCCGATCCGACCACCAAAGAGAAGAGGATTGCGCGTTTGAAGCCGGGCCCTCGTTGTAACTGAACTGGAATTTACTCCCCTAAATTTACGCCCCTGGAGCCAGAGCTGTTCCCCTGCTCGGCCCTGTGTGTGCTGAGCTGCTCCTCCCCGTCTCGTCTGGAGTTCCCGGGCTTTCCACGCTGAATTTGCCCATGGCTTTCCTGATGAAGAAGAAGAAATTCAAATTTCAGACCAGTTTTACTCTGGAAGAGCTGACTGCTGTCCCCTTCGTCAATGGGGTTCTGTTCTGTAAGATCAGGCTGCTGGATGGAGGAGACTTCGCGAGCTTGTCTACCAGGTAAGCAGCCGCCTGCGGGCTTGCCTCCTGGCTGGCCTTCTTTTCCTGGTTAGTCTTTAATTGAGTGGATTGGCGTTTGGCTACCTCTTGCAACCCCTGGCTGTGATTTCAGCAGTTCTGTTGTAGGGCCACGCTGTCCTCCAGAGCCGGGGAAGAACACAGCTGGGTTTTGGTGGCTGCTCAGAGCCAGACGGGGTTTTTCAGAGCCGTGGGGAGGAAGGGAACGAGAGGTTGCACCCCAAGAGAGATGGGGTTTAGGGATGAAGTTCTCTTCTATTCTTTTTCTCCCCCCTTACCCCAGTTTTCACACTATTTCAGATGTTTTGCTGTATTGCTTTCATGCCTGATTTGAAACTTAGCTCTGAAGAAAACCACGTCCAGCTGACCAAACCGGCCCCTTCTGACTTTGCTCTCCCCGTTGGGTTCTGAGTTGCTGTTGGTGGTGAGGGTGGAAGGAGCTCGCTTTGCATTGCAAATTGCTGTGCAAGGGAAAACTGCTGCCTGCAGTCAGGGTTGTCAGTGCTAAAGATACAGTTTATCTCCTTGAGCAAACGCCATGGTGTCTCCCCACTTTATAGCTGCAATACTTTCTTTTCCGTATGATTTCTCGTATCGGGATCGGTCCGCTGCACATTTTATAAGGTTGTTTGTGTAAGGGCATTTCTCAGGCTCCTTCAGGCAGCTCCGTCCCCGCTCCTGCTGCTAATTGCTAATAAAAACTTGCTTTGTTTCCAGCTCTGCGCGTAGATTATCACCAGCAGTATGTAAATGTAAACGCAAATTCCGTAACAGCCTGGGCTTGCTTTCTGCCTGGCTGTGTGAAGGAAGCCTTCGGTGGCTTTCCAACTTGTTTTTTTGCTTTCCTGAGTACTTGCATTTAAAGGTGCAGCGTGGGTTTGCTGCTAACTGTTCTATCGCAGCACCAAAGCCTGTTTTGCTCTGGTTTTCTTCCTTGTGGTGCTGCGCCTTGAGCTTTCTTATTTTGGGAGAGAAGACTTTTATTGGATGAGTGTAAAACATTTGTCTGGGAGTAGAAGTGGCAGGGCATTGCTCGAAGCCTTTTTTTTTCCCCTTTGGAGGCATGGTGCAACCTCAGCTGAAGTCTATAGAAACTGTGGGCGTGGAACGCGGCCAAAAATGGGTCGTGAATTAATTTCTCTTTTGAAGAAAATCTATCAAAAGAGCTTTTCCTTACAGCCTTCCCCCCCTGAGGCTGGGTCCTTGCTGCCTGGTGGAAGCGGCTTATCTAAGGAATTCGGGCAGTGTGTGAACTTGGGAAGGAATTAACCCCTCTGCTGCCCGGAGCTGCGACCAACCGAGTCCAACTGGGGCTGGCTCAGGTGGGCCTGTGCTAGGAAACGTCCGAACCCATCTCCTCTCTGCCCTCACAGGTGGCTTTGGGAGCACGCTGTGGGTTGCGTGGGGCTGTTTTCTGAGCTGGCTGGGGTTCAGCAGCGCTCCTTCCAGCTCCCACACCAGCTGGGATTCAAACCAAGCGCGGGCGCTGAGCCCCGGTGCCCTGCTCGGCGTGCTGCCTTCCCCTCACCTCTCTGCGCTCGAACCGGGAGCACGTGGAAACCTGTTTCTGCTGGAAACGTGACGGCTCTCTCGGTGGTATTGAGTCATTTGACCTTTTCCAAATGTTTTCCTGCTGTGGCAGTTAAAGAAACTTGGAGAGGGCTGGATGTCCAGGAGCAGGGAGAAGTTACTGCGCTCCAGTCCTGTTCTGTGACCTTTCTGAGATGGTGTGGGTCTGGGGAAGGATTGGGAAGCAGATGCTGTATCCGTGGTGTTTGGGAAGTCTGTGTGGTTAGTTGGGGCCTGTGATTGCTTTCCTGAAATCAGCCGCTTCCCAAAATGGTCCCATTTGGAGCTGGGAGGTCTGTGGGGTCATCCCACCACGAACCACTCGTGTCAGTGTTGGTGTGTTCTGCAGTCCCTTTGGGCTGTGGCAAGAAAAAGAAGTGTGCAGCTGTGAGCGAGCAGACCAGGAGCTCGTGGTGTCCGTGTGTTTCCAGAGCCGATCTGGACAAGGTGTCCCACATCATTCAGGGTCTGTGAACGAAGGGGGCAGGAGTAGGTATAGGACGTGCCAAGTTGGGATTTCTTTTTCCTCGATTAAGTGGCTTATGACGAGGAACAAAGAGGGTTGTCTGGGAAGATCAGGTTCTCCAGGAACTGATGCCTTTCAGGGCGTTCACAGCAGGTGACCCGAAAGCTGGGGCAGGTCTGTGGTGAGCCCGGAGTGGCCGCGGAGCTGCTGGATGGCAGCGGGTTCAAGTGACCTGGGAGCAGAGAGCCTCGGTCCCCTGGGGTCCCTGAGGGGAACCTGGATAAAGTGCCCTCAGGAATTGCCCTCTGAGGAATTGAGGGCGCTCTGGAGGAGGTCCAGGTCCTGCCAGCGCATTGCCGTGAGGATCTGCCTCTTGGTTTTGTGTTTTTTATTCATTTTTTCGTACAGTCAGGTGCCCTCCTTCCATGCATGCTGTGTTAAGGCCTCAGTTACACCGCGGGTATTGCAGTGACTCAAGCTGCAGCCATAAATTTCCCTTCACCCTTCTCCTCCTCCTCCTCCATTTGTAAAATCGTCTCCTGATGTTCTGGCAGGTCTTCTGAGGATAAGACCGGCTGCAGCTTCCAGCAACCCACCTGACAGCCGCCCATGGTCTGGGGCTCTGCCGTTGCTGGGTTTTAGAAGTTGGTCTTCTGGAAGTGCCTCTGGGCCAGGTGCAGCCAGGCAGGTGCCGGTCCGTGCCTCGAAGGCCCTTAATCCCGGTACCCCTTAATCCCAGTACCCCTTAATCCCAGTACCCCTTAATCCCAGTACCGGTACAGTTCAGCTGCCTGGGAGTAGCTTTAAAAATAGCAGGCACGGGGCTGTGCTCATGGCAACCGTCTGCAAAGCAGCTGGGCTGCTGCATCCTGCACCGGGTCCGAGCTCTCCGAGGGGGCCTGCACCGCTGCTCCTGGACAGATGCTGCTGAAACAGCCCCACAGGGAGGGCTCGGATCCAGCGGGGTGAGGGAGCGGGGCTGGCCAGCAGCACGGCCTAAAGGCACGGCCCCACGGAGCTCGTGTGCTTACGTCTTTGGGTATTACAGCGGGGGAAGAGTTGCTTAACCCCCCCCTTGCTTACGGGGTCACAATTAATGCCGAGTGGTGGCCAGCTGCTCCTCATCCCGCTGCTGGCTGACTGCTGGCAGGGAGTGCTGCTGTGTGATGTGAAGGGGGAAGGCCAGGTGTCAGCCACGTAGTCCAGCACCTCCTCCTGCCTCATTCCACCTCCTCCTGCCTCGTTCTGTTAGCTTGCCAGCAGTTCCCCTCCGGTATTCCTGGCCCTGAAGGAAGGGATTGTGCTCTGAAAGCCCCTGGCTGACTCCAGAGGAAAGGCTTTTGCAAGAGCTTAACGGCACTGAGGGCATTTCCCACCTTCTACGTCATCTTCTGAAGGCAAAAAAATCCCAAATTCCAACCCAGGCTGTGTCTCTGTGTCTTGAGCACATTTGGCGTTTCAGCCTGGTTTCTGCTCCTGGCACTGCGGCCCCAGTCAGCCCAGAGGCTGGATTTTGCCTCCCGCAGCCCAGCAGCGGCTTGCAGGCAGGATTCAGAGGAGCAGTCGTGATCTGGGAAGAGCCACCCCTGCCTGTTGGTGTGGTCTGGCCTCGGAGCATTTCGGTGCTGCAGCCTGAACCGAGGATGTTCGTACAGCTTGTAACGGGGTAGGGGTGAGAGGCTGCTTCCTGCCGCCTGTGCGTGTGGAGCCGCAGGAAACGCCGGGGCTGGGGCAGGCTCCTGGTGCCGGCAGCTCCCCGTGCATTAAGGCCTCGTCCTTTTCTGTAGGACAGCAGGAAAGGGGAGAAGCGGTGCCCTAAGTGGTGAATCAGGAGCTTCTCTTAGGGCAGGTGCAAGCCTCTGAAACCCAGCTGTCTGTGGTGCGAGTTAGAAATAACAAATTCCCATAAATAGCTGTCATGCCTGATGCTAGAGATCCTTCAGGGTTACCCTCTTTGGCTCCTTCTGGCCAGAAAAGCCTCAGTTTGGCTCACCAGAGGCTACAGGACTGCTTCAGCCCCGCGGAGGTGTAAATCTTCCCCGCTGCCTGCCTGAAAACAAAGGCGAGGTGACTGCTCTCTCCTGGAGTCAGCCTCGCCAGGAGGGGAAGAAAACCAGCAGTGGGGAAAGAGGAGGGTTGCTGGCTTTTCAAAAATGCTCTGGCTGCAAACGTGTCCAAAAAGGCAGGCCTTCCCTGTGTGTAAACACAGCCCAGGTATGTGGGTCGAGAGAGCGAGCGTTAATGCTCCAGAGCAGCTTTGCCTTCCACGTGGTCACCTCCTGCTCCTGGCCGCAGCCTCAGGAAAGGGCCGGGAGTGCTGGAGGAGAGGCGTGGGTGCAGCCTCTGCAAACACCCGGCAGTAACACAGCCTGGGTGGGCACAGCGAGGGCCTGACACCTGCACCCCTCGGTTCCTGAAGCTGACGTGGGGAAACCAGGCAGCAGGGAGGAGAAGAAAGGGGTTTAGAGTCAGACTCCCAGGCTCGGTGACCGGTAGGCTGTAAATGTCTGGGTGCAGGCTGCTTTCAGGCTTCCCCCTCGGGGCTGGCAGTGCCCGACAGTGAACTTTTGGGATCAGCCTCACCTGTGTGAGCTGAGCAGCCCGCAGCTCCGAGAGCTGCTCCTCGGGGCTGGGGCCCAGCAGACTTACGGGGTGCCAACAAAATCTGCTCTGGCCGAGGACAAGGGCAGGTAGCAGAGGGTGCCCCCCGCTCCCTTCAGGCCCTGTATTTGTTTCTGGAATACAGGGGGAAACCTAAATGGCTTCCAGCCTGTTTGTTCTCGGTGCTCTTTAGCTGCTGTCAGCGTTGACTCCAGCTTTGAGGCTGTATCTGGGAGGAATTCGGGCATGCCTTCAGCAGCCTGTGGTCTCTACACGGTTGTTGGTATTTTAATAGGCCCTAAGTTGCCAACAGCAAGTTGTCCCAGTGCTACTTTCTAGACAAACGAGGCAGGCACAGATTTATTTCTTATTATTTCATTGCAGGAAGCTACACCTGCTAGCATTTCAGGAGAGATCTCCGGCTCCTTGCTCCCAGTGAACCCCTTTTTGCTGCGGGGCACGTCTGTCTGCTCAGGAGCACGAGGAGCAGCGCGGTGAGCCCTTGCACCATCACCTGCCCCGTGCTCTCTGAGCTCTCCTTCCGTGTGAGGACGGACGGATGTGGCTGTGCGTGGCCTCCCTGCTCAGGCAGGATGTGTCCCGCATCCTCTGCGCTGCCAGCCCTGCCCTGCCGGAGCTGAAGCGGGTCAGGAATTAGTCTCTGGCTCTTTACGTAGACATCAGCCGCCTTTAGGAATATCCTGGGCAGAGTTTGGAGCTGCTGTTTCCTTTGTAACAGCCCAGGGGCTCGTATCAGGGATCCGCGCCGTGTTATTTCAGGTGGTTGAATTTATTTCATGTTGCACCACCCCAGCACCAGCTGCCCAGCCTGCAGGATGAGAGGTGGATTTTTTTCTTGCAGGTTATCCACGTGATGCCTTTGTGCACTGGCTGGGACACACGATGCAGGGCAGCACCCTGGCTTGGCACCGGGAGCTCTGGTACCACGCAGCGGGACCCAGCAGCCCGTCCTCGAGCCCGCGTCTGAAAGGCTCTTCCCAGCGGCGAACAGTTGTGCCTGTGTTTGCCGGATGAACGGCCGTGTTGTTCGGGGGATTTGTAATCCGATGAGCAAGAAAGGGAATTGTTCGGAGGGGTTGGAGGGCGTCAGGGGTGTCACTTCCACGTGCTTCTCGTGAGTCTGCCACGGAGCCCGATTGATCCGGCTGAGATGGGGAAAAGGGGACGGGGACGAGAAGGAAAACGCACAGGAAGCAGATGGAGACAGAGGCTTGGGAGGAGGCAAGTGCTGCAGAGACAGGATGCTCCAGATAAGGCGCTGCATGGGTCTGGTCCCTGTAGCGGGTGCTTTCCCTGCAGACAAGTGGGCTGGCGGGGCGGCAGCATCACGCCCATCGCGCCTTTCCTTTCAATTCATCAAATCTGGTTGCAGAGAGGAGGCCCGGTGCTAGAAGGTCCCGTGTTGCTGCAGGAGATGGGCCTGAAGCTAAAAATACTTCCTTTGCTGTACGCTAAATAAGAAATGAGCGCTGTGTGTCGGGGCTGAAAGCACCGGGGCTGCTTGCATGGGAGGGAGCAGGCGGGTAACTGCTGGGAGGAGCAGGGAGCTGCAGCACGGATCGGTGAGGCAGCTTCACAGAGCTGCATCAACCTGCGTGTGGTGGGTAAAAAGCTCCAAAATGTGCTCTCTAAAATAATAATAAGAAACCCATTAAAGCTAGAAAACGTTTGTGGGATTACAGCTTCCCAGAGCTGTGTGTTAGCTGAAACGAGGCAAGTCCCTGCTCACCATTCAGTGCAGAATGTGAACGCTGGGGTCTGTTTTAGGGCCCTTCACCAAGCATCGTGCTCCAGCCTGGCTCTGCGATGGCAAAGCAGAACGAGGAACCCACGGGAGGAGAAAATCCCATGAATGGGACGCGGCCTCGGGGCTTCAGTTTGGGGGTTTGGGGCAGCCACCTCTGTTTTGCTCCCAGAATGAAACTTCGTGGGAAGTGGCTGCGGAGAGGCGATCGCTCACGGCTCCGGGGTGTATGATTGCTGGAGGCCCTGCGGCTGGAGGTCCCATTCCTCCTCAAGTGCAAGTTGTGGGTGTGAGCACTGCAGAACGAGTGCTGCCGGGGGGTTGCTTACCCTCTGCTCTGCCCAGTCACTTCTGTTTCCATCTCTCGGGGATAACATTGCTCATCGCAACACGCTGATAGCCAGGAGAAGGGGAAGGAAAGGCTTGGCTGGAAAAAAACAGGCTCAGAGGTTTATTCACCCCGCCACCAGCTTTCTGTCAGACTCTCAGGCTTTATCCACGCTTAGCAAAGGTCAGGTTGGTGTCGTGTCAGGGTTTTCGGTGGCTTTCACCATGCTTTTTCCTGCTTTTTTTCCCCCAATTCTTCCCATTATCACTGTGCCCGCACGTTGCTGACTGTGAGGCAGGAATATCGGATTTTATTTATAATCCCACAATCTTTTCAGGTTTCTTAATGCTCCATCGCACCACAACGAAGCAGTGGCTGAGCTTTTTCACTGCCTTAGCCTGGCTGTGCCAGGTCCTGCTCATGTCCTGCTCCCAGCCTGAGCAGCGCGGGCTCCTTCGGGGTCAGGCTGCCTGCCTCGCTGCAGCTCATCATGCAGCAGCCCCCCTGCGTGGCAGCTCCTTCCCTGGCTCCTGTCAGGGGCCTGTTGTGTTTTATTTCATACTTGGCTAACACCAGGCAGTTACATCTGCATAAATGCCGAATTCCTTTCGAGTGCAGAGCTGCTCAGAGCTGCTCATCGGTGCCCTCAGTAGCCTGCAGTGCTCCTTGCCCCGGGGGAAGCGCTGTGCTGAGGGGCAGTGGATTTCCTACAGCTGTTTCTGTATTTTCTGCCTTCCAGCTTTGTCGAATTATTTGCTGGTCCTTGGGGGTAGCTGTTGGTGCACCGTTTGGCCGCTGTTCTCTTTAAGGCTGCTTTCTGCTGTAGGTTTATGGCCATGGCTTTTCCCGCTCGCTGTGTGTGACTGCTCTTTCAAAACAAACCTGCGCGCTGCCTTCCCTCCCGTAGGGGTTCCTGCTCGTCTCCGATTGCAGGGGCTCTCAGCAGAGGAGGATCACAGAGATGTGTCCGAGTGCTGCTGGTGGTGACAGCCCTGGGGGAGGTGAATGCTCTGACCCTCCAAAACCCGCTCCTGGCAGGCGAGCAGCGAGAGCCCAGCCAAGCATCTCCCGGTGGCACAGCCAGCGCAGGCTGGTGTGTCACCAAGTGCAGCACTTTCCCTCCTCCTGCTCCTAACCGAGATGTAATTTGTGTAATTACCTCTCTGATTAGGGTGCCGTTACGTCACGGGCTGTCGGTCCCAGAGAACTGCCTTTATCGAGCTGTGGGTCTGGAGGAGCTGAAGCCGATCCAACCGCTGCGTCTCCATCCCCCTCCTCTCCCCCCCTGCTGGCTCTGGCACTCCTCTGACCTCACTGTTGCGGTGTTAAACTGATAAAATCTAGCCAAAAGGCAATTTGTCCCTTTCTGCCAGCTCTGCGTCTTGAAGCAGCGTGACACCGGGGCTGACGCACGCCGGAGTCGAGGCAAGAGGAAAAGATGGGAAAGGAGAACGGGGACCGGCAGCGCTGGGACTGCCAGCCTGCTGCCACCGGGATGGTGACGAGCTGGGGATGCAGCTGGCTTTGTCCAGCAGCTTTCTGTCATCTGCAGACCTTCGAGCAGCCTTTTTGCAATGAGCAGCACCAAACGTTGATGGAAGGGCCTGAGGTGCAGTGTGAGCGTGCCTCTGCCTTGTCCTTAAAGCCTTGTCCTTAAGCGCAGTGACCTGGTTCGTGCTGCTGAACAACGCCTTTATAAACCATCATAAAACATCCGTGATGGGAGGGCAAAGCTGGTCTGAGCCCACAAAGGGATGTTTTCCTGGACCATTTTATTGTTTTTGACGAGCTGTGTGCCGTGTGGAGGTGATTCACTCCGAGCATGTCTGGGCACAGCAGGGTGGTACCTCTTGGGTAACCAAACATACTTTTAGCACCGGGGTTGACTTCAGGCAGCTTATTTACTGAAGAGCTCTTCAGCACACTCGAGCCAAATTGCAGTGATGTTACATCACGCGGTATTAATGAAATTATTCCCGAAACGAACTTGGCCTTGTGCGCAGGTTAATTTACACTACAAAGGCTTCTCGGGGACGGCTGCGCCGACGAGCTCTCCTGGCTGAAACGGGGCCGATACTGGCACAGGATGGAGCTCGAATAGTTGAGCTTCAGCATGGCTTCCTGTGCCATAAATCTGCCTCGGAGGCCAACAGATTTGTTCAGTGCACGTGTTGCTTGTGTCGGGGATTTTGCTCCTCGTCTTGTGCCGATTCCCTCCAGGGGTCTCATTTTCCAGACTCGCTGTCCCAGCAAAGCCCTGGAATATCCCATCCCACGTCCCATGGCATCTCACGGCGTGGCTGGGGCTTGTTTTTTTTGCTTGGGAAGGGGGCTTTCTTTTTTCTTCTTAAGAGCAATCTGTTCACAAGCACAGCTTTCTTGCAGCACGGCGTCGTGGCCGTCTCTTGTACCCCTCACAGCAGGGACATCCCCAGAGTTTTCCTTGCTGGATTTTACGTTGCTGTCTGTCTTTAGTAGGAGCCCAAATTTAGGCAGCCAAAGGCAAAGCTGGAATCGCTCAAATTGACAGCTAACACTTAGGGGATGAAGCAAGTTTATAAATATATCAGCAGCGGATAATCGGCCAATCTTCATTTCCCATCTACAGGCTGCCACAAGCAAAAGGCTTCCCAAGCTTCGGTGTCACAGAACCTTGTGCTGTCCCAGGGAGCCTGAATTAACCTGCGAGCGCCTGTTCAGAGCAAACCTGTGGGGTTTTCTGAAGCTTTGGGTCCTCTGTTAGAACTGCAAGGCAGATTTCTGTTGGGATTTGTCCCAAGGGCACGCAGGTACAGGGGGATCTGGGAGGTTTTCTTTTCTCCTCTCCAGTCCCACGGAGGTCTCGTCCCCCTAAATCCAGCTGGCTTGGGCAGTTTGCTGAATGTCAGAGCTGAGGGCTGACCAAGCATGGTGGAGCTGTTCCTGGTGTTTTCTGTAAATACTTGTGCGTTTGCTTACGATAAGGAAGCGCCGGTGCTGGATTTGGCAGCCTGGCACCTGACTCCTGCTCGGCTCATCCAGCCCCAAATGAGCCTCAGAACAATGCAGGTGGGAGCCGGGGCGGTGACTCAGTGCGCTCGGGTGGTTTATAAAAAGCCAAGGCGTCTTCCAGCCTTCGATCTGTGCGCTGTTACAGACCTGGATTTTGGTAGCTGAGTCACCCCTCCAGCTATTCCTTCCTTTACACTGAAGAGTTTGGGTCCTTGGGATGTTTTTGCTCCTGGCACGGGTCCCTGGCCGCTGCCCAGAAGGCGCTGGTGTGCTGGGGATGTGGCGAGCAGCCCTCGGATGCGTGCTGCTCCGGGCTGCTCCGGCTAAAGCACAGCGTGTAACAGGAGCTGTGTTGCACGATATTCACTGCTACAGGCCCTTCTCGTCCTTGCTTTCCTGATGGCCAGCTTGTTCTTCAATTCAAGAGGGCAGAAAAAAAAAACAACCCTCAAAGCAGCCTGTGCCCCGTGTGCATCCTCGCCGCTCACTGGCCGTCTGTCAGAGCATTTCTCCTGCCCTCGCTGTGCTCCACCCTCACTCACCCTTCCAAAACTCATCTGACTTGTTCTAGAGCTTGTCTTCAAGGTTCATTATCCCGTGTCTTTTTTCCTCTGTTTGGCCCAGTTTTTATTTCCCTGAGCAACTTGTGCTCTGGCGTTCCATCACCGGCTGTGTGCTGATTTTTGATAACCACCATCAGAAAGGAAGAGTTTAAAGGAAAGGAAGAGTTTAAAGGTTTGAAGATTTAGATGCAAGAAATGATTGGAAATTCTTTTTCCTCTCTAAAACGAGCCCCAATGCTAGGTTTTAGGAGCACTGGATCTCCTGGACAGCGAGGGTTTGCTGCTGGTGCTTGGCTGCTGCCCCGCTCTGCAGCAGGTATTGCTGCTCCCTGCCTTGTCCCAGTGCACCTTCATCGCGATTGATTATTCTTGGAGGGTTCAAAAAGCTGCGTGTCTTTGGAAGCAGCCCGCAGGAGATAAGCTTAAAGCCATAAAAAGTCAATTGTTCGCCGACCCGATAGCGGCTCATTTTCATGAAGAGCTCAGAAATCGCTCGTTGCATCCTGCTGTTATTTCACGCTCACCTGGATTTTGCTCCAGCTCTTTCCTTACCCACCTCACACGTCGTGGTGCCGTCTTCGCCCCGATTGGAGATGGTCTCAGCCTTCCCCTGGCTTCTCACCTGTGCCCGAAGCTGCTTCCCTTAGCTTTGTCTTTCCCATACAGTTGCTGTGTGTCCTTTCTGCTGTATCTGCCTCTGGCTCACATGAGGACTTCACTCCAAAGGCATCAGTGCTCAGACCTGGCCTTTGGAGAGCCCTTTGGCACCTTCCTGCCCCTCGGATGAGCCCATGCAGAGCAGGCGTGGGGCTGGCAGCAGGTCCTTTTGTTGCCAGACAAAAACCCCTCCGTGCAACTGAATTTTTATATCCACAGAGCCAGGCTAAGCTGTCCTGGGTCTTGATACGATTTCTTTATCCAGCCGTTTCCCAGTCCTGCGTGGTGCTCCCCGAGGAAGATGGTCTCTCTCTCACCCCCTCCTGCATGGAATATGTTTCGGCTGAACCTCTCAGCACCGTGCTCAGATCTCTGCCTCTTCCCTGCTTCTGCTTCCTACCTGCACTCGGCAGCAGGTAGAGGAAGGGATGCAGCCTGCCTTAATAATACGTGCTGCACTCGAGTGCCTGCTCCTGAGCCGTTATTTGGGGCCACCTACAGCTTCTGGATTGTAAACCTAAACCAGCTAATGGCTAGGTAAAGGCTCGCTCTCTGTTATGTGGATTTTCACCTCCCTTTTGTATTTTCCATGCTTAAAGCAGCAATTAGGCCCTGTGTGTGTAGCAGGAGCTGTGTCTGAGGATGGTGCAAACCTCGGTGTGTTGGGAGCCCGGCGGTGTGGCTGCTGGCTACAGACCTCAGCAAATCCCTTTGGGAGGGGGATCTTTGGGTGCTTTTCCTAGGCCCTACCAAAGGTGTCTCTTCAATTAGGGCTTTGCAGTAGATAACCTGGTTAAAATAGTAGTGGTATCCTCCAGGGCATAGCACAGGACTGATCCAGGGAGCTGGGATCCAGGGAGCTGGGGTCCAGGGAGCTGCCACGGCAGCTTTTTAGTACTTAAAGGAGGTTACAGAAAAGCAGAGTGACTTCTTGCTCAGTCAAATAACGCAGATAGGACAAGTAGGAACGGATTAACTCACAGATAGTAGATTTAGATAAGATGTTAGATGTAAGATAAGATGTTAGGAGGAAATTCTTCCCTCAGAGGATGGTGAGGCCCTGGCACGGGCTGCCCAGAGAGGCTGTGGGTGCTCAGGACCAGGTTAGATGAGGCCATGGCCAACCTGGCCTGGTGGGCGGCATCCCTGCCATGGCAGGGTTGGGACTGGGTGTGCTGTAGGGTCCTTCCTACCGGGGCCGTTCTGATTCTAACAGTGTGTGTCTGCAGCTGGAAGCAGAGCCGAGACACACGTGGAAGGAAATGCTGGAGGAGACGCATGGTGTTGCCATTTAGATGCAATCTGGTGACCTGATTTTGTTTCATTTTCTCCTTTCCCTTGTGCCTGAGGGAACGCCCTGGCACCTGCACCACCTTCCTCCCCAGCAGACCCCCTGCGGGAGTGCTGGGACCCCTCGGAAGGCAGCTTATCAACCTGCACCGTAAATGGATCCAAGCTGGGGCTGGCCTCCTTAAAACAGTTATCTTTTTTGTGCCTGATGGTATTGAGATGTGGCTTCAGTGACGTGCTGCCATGTGAAGAGGTGAACCGGCGAGGGGAGCGCTGCGTGCTGTGAGCCTGTGGGGATTAGCCCTGCCCTGGGGAGCTCACCCAGAGCCACCCCTCGGAGGCTGGGGGCCGTGGGCGTGCGGGCTGGGCGTCACAAAGAGGAGAGCTGCCCTCAGCCTTTGTGTAAATGAGGAGGAGGGGACGTGAATAAGCAGCTCTTTGTGCGCACTTATCTCTGTACCCTCTTGTTTAGCCCGAGGTTTGCCCACATCTGCTGCTGTGTGCGCAACACCAGCCCGAGCCGCGCTGCTCTGCTGCAGTGCTTGGCGTTGGGAAGCTATTTTTGTTGTCTCTGCCCCCCCCCCCCAGCGAGCCTGTAGGCTTTTTAGGATGTTTCGTGCTTTTAGCTCTCTTACATATGGCTGCTGCCATAAAGCACAAGCCAAGCAACCGCTCCTGTAAATGGGTCAGGCCAAATTGGTTCAGCGGGTTGTGTTTGAAGCATCACACCCAGCTGGGCACAGCTCGGCTTTGAGGCTGTAAATAGAAGTTTTAATCTCTGTTGTGGTGCTTCGGTAGCTGGCTTGCCTTGTGGGACAGACCCCGTGCTTGTCCTGGGCAGCGTGGCTCCTACACGTGGCCTCTTTCTAGAAGCCTTTCCCTGTGCGCTCCTTTTAGCAAGCTCCCGGTCAGCATCGTGGCTTTCTGTAACAGTGCTGCTCTGTCCGTGGCACTAAAATCGCAGTTGGTAAACATCTCTAATGTAAAATCTGTTGTTCGTGCCTTCCTCCGCCTGCCTCCAGGGCTGCAGGAAGGCTGCGTGTGAGACCTGAGCCCGGGGAGGTTTGTGGGTTTCACCAAGCGCGCTGTGAGCTCTGCACGGGATGTAAAAGCCATAAACCAGCGGGTTGCTTTGCGCATCGCTCCCACGGGTCAGGTTCCTGCCACGCCAAAACATTTCCCCGCTGCTCCCTGCACAGCACACCTTTGCTCTACGGGGACGGCGGTGCCCAGGGACGTGGCTTGAGGTCCCTTTGGGCTCGCTGCAGGGCCGGAGGCAGGCGAGGAGCTCGAAGCTCCCCTCGGAAGCCCACTGTTCACAGAAGCCAGCGCAGGGCTGCGTTGGTTTATTCTGCGGCGGTATATTTAGGTCTGCAAGAGTAATTACATAGCTTTGAGTAAGTCTCGAGTCAGAAGAGGGCAAAGCTTAGCCTGGCAGGCATTCAGCCTTCTCAGAGGCTTTTTTTGCAAAATGCTACGGCCAGCTTTTTTTAAAATAAAACTTCTGAAGACCCGTTGAATTGGCACCTAGTGCTTGGCGTTGCTCTCATCTATTTCTGGCGCTTCAAATACAGAGTACGACTTAAAATTAGACACTTTTGGTTTAAAGCTGTTAGCTTCTGCCTCGCTTTTAGGTGCCCTGTGATCAGGATGGAAAGAAACACCTCCCTGTGCATCCCTCGCCGCGCTCCGGGTGTTCTGGAGCTAAATGCAAAACCGCTCCTCATCCGAGTCCACTCTTTCTTCCTATTTTAGTCTTCTCTAATTACCATCCTGATGATAACTTGCTGGGAGGCGGATAGACAAAGCCCATTGCTTCACCCCATGCTGGCTCTTGGAAATGTGGAACTAATTTTTTACAGTTTGGCTCGAAACAATGCTGCTGCTTGCTTGTCTGGTGGTACGGCCCCAGCCCCCACCCTGAAAAGCCACTCCGAAAAGACAAAAAAAAGTTGAAAGTCCTTGCTGAATGATTGTGAAACTTGTGACTGGAAAGCAGCTCTGAGTTTTATCTCGGTTCCATCCTGTGCAGCCCCCTCTGAGGCCATGCAGGTCCCTGAGCTCCATGCACACCTGTAGGCATGTCGCTCATGGTGCTGCTTGTCCCCAAATCCTCTCCTCGCCCCCTGATCGCCTGGGCCATGCTGCCCACAGCAGCTTGGACAGGCTGACGTATATTGTTAATAAGAAACAGGAGGGCTGTTAGCAGAGCTCGTGAAGCAGCTCTTTATTCCCAGGCAGGACTTCTTGCCACATTTTTTACTTGTTAGCCTCTGCTGGGCTTAGCCACATCCAGCAGATGCTGAATCAGAGCCGCTTGGTAGCGCGAGGAGAAGTCACGAGGAGGGAAACTGGCACGCTGCAGGGGCTCCGGCACATCGGGAGGGTGAAGCAGGGAGCTGGCATTGCCAGCTGGGGTGTGCCGTGATGAAGCTCAGGTGCCTGTGGCACGGGGAATGGTCTGGCCATATCTGGGGTCTGTGCTGTGAGCCCGTGCCCAGGCAGGAGACGAATAACGCTGCTACAAGAGCCTGGGGTCTTCATGTCCCACACACCCTCCTTGCAGATCTGAAACATGTGGGTTTGAGGGTGTTATCCTTCTCTCTTGAATGCTTTTCTCATCTGTGTCTGAATTCTCCTTCCTCCAGGTCACTTGAGTTATGCTATGTCAGGTTTCAGGCACCTCAGGTCTGAAACTTCCCTTGGCTAGTTCGGGGAATGTTTTACTACGGACAAAGCCCCTTTAATCCCTGTGGAAATGCATCTCCTCTCCTCCTGCCCCAAGGAGTTGGACTGAGCTGAGTGGAGCAGTGAGAACCAGGCCTCATCTTGAATTAATCCCAAACTCAAAGGTGCTCCTGGCATTTAGATGCCCGGTGTTTCAGTGCCTCCCATCGCCACCAAGGAGTCTGAGTTCACCGCCTCGAAGGGATCGCGGCCTCCTGCTTTCCCTCCTTTTACCCAGGGAAGACCATCCCGTATCTACACCACAGTGGGTTATAGGGTTTGGTTATGTCACCTGCCTGCCCCGTTTCTGGTCCCTGCTGTTCCCTTCAGCCGGCTTACTGAAGTCCCACAGAGAAGTTTGGAGGACTGGCAGGGAGCTGCTGGCTCAGGACCCCAGCATGCTCAGGACCCTCACCTTCCCTTCACCTCAGGGTTGGGGCAGGGGCTGCAGGGCTGCACTCTGGTGTCTGCCCCGTCCCTCCCAGCAGCAGGCCACACCACAACTGGTCTCGTTTCCCTTTCCCGCAGTCTCTCTGGCTTTCCTGTGCCCGGGTCGGTTGGTGGGAAGCTTCCCTTTCCCTGCTGAAGCAGACAAGGTTTTTGGTGTCCTGGCTCCTTTGTCCTGTGCCGAGAGAAGAGCTGTATGCAAACTCGGTAGCTCAGAGCTGCCAGGAGCGCCGTGCCTCCCCCCAGCCTCGTTACTTTGAGTGCTTAATTGGCTGGGGGCCAGGGGCTGAGCTCTGACCGGCTCAGGTAACCAGATCAGGCCTCGCCATGCAGCCTGCAGGGGATTGCTGGGTACCCAGGGCCTCATGAAAGGCCCCCTGCACCTCCTTCCCCTTCGAACCCTCAGTCTTCAAGAGATGAAGCTTGGCTTCCTCAGAGGGCCTTGTGGAGCTTGAGCCCTACCAGAAGCAGCTCCTGTGCTCTGAGAGGAGCCACCTCCTCCTCCTCATCTTCCTCCTCCTCCACCCTGTGCCCGAGTTTCAGCCTCCAGACTCCACAGCCGGTGATCAGAGCCGAGCGGTGTGAGGGACACGCGCTCCTCTTCACCTCGGGCTCTTCTCACATGGCCTGGTCCTGTCTGCCTGCACCCACCGGCATTTCCACCCCTTCGTGTCCTCCCTCGAGCTGGCTGTTTTCACGGGCTCAGTCCCGGTGCACAGAGCAGGGTAGGAAGGACAGAAAGCACCTTTACTGCACAGGAGGCTGCACGCAGCGGGTGGTGCAGGAAGAGAAGCTCGGAAACCTTCAGCCCTGCTGAGTTACAGAGCCCGGGTCTGTCCAGGCTGGACCATGAGGAGCTAAACCAGCTGAGCAGGAAACATCGAAGGGCTTGGGAGAGTTTAAGGCGAATGCTGATGAGATGATTAACCTGTGCTGGGGGCCGAGTTAGGTTGTAGAGGAGCTTTGCGGACCGTCTTCCCGGTCAAAGGTGACAAGTGGGACTGATTTGGCTTTGTACCTGTGTTTGAAGACTGTATTTCTTTGTTTTCTCACAGAGAAGAAGTGCAGGAAAACTGTGTCCGCTGGAAAAAGAAATTCACCTTCGTGTGCAAAATGAGTGCCAACCCCGCCACGGGGCTCCTGGACCCCTGCATCTGCCGCGTATCTGTGCGCAAGGTGAGCGTCCAGCGTCTGCTTCTGGCCAGTACCACCCCCATGTCTCAGTGTTGGTTCTGTTGCTTTTTTAGCAGCAAGAATTGCAGTGGGAAGGGAGGATTTGTAGGGCTAAGACAGAAACCAAACGGAGCTCGCCTCCGCAGCGAGGGTGCTTGACCGAGGGTGGGAGGGAGCAGGGTGTTGGGACAGGAGTTTGTGAAATCCTGAGACCAAATTCCAGGATTGAGTAACGACTTTCCCCATGTTTCCCCAGCGCAGATAATAGCTTCTTTTCCTGTTTGTTTTGTCTCCCATTATAGGAGCTGAAGGGCGGAAAAACCTACTCCAAGGTAAGAAAGGGTAAAGAAAGGGCAAATGTGTCAGAGTGGTGATGGTTTTGTCTGCTGTTAGTGCTCCGTGCCCAGCAGAAAGCAGTGTGAACTGTCAGAGCGCAGCATGGCTGCTGCGAGAGGCACTCTGGAGAGGCACTCGTTAGTTCATCGGCCTGAATTAAGTGATTTCCCAAAAAAAAAAAGCTTAGTTACTGGGACAGGATCCAGATTGCACTGGATGTGGATTTGAGAAGGGGGTTGGGAAGATGTTCTGCATGTCCTCAAACTTTGGGGAAGTTCTGAGTCAGATGTGAACTTTCTGGCTTCTGGCAATGTCTTGCTAATAAAGAAATACAGACTCGAGTTACTGTGCTCTCCCGAACACAGTAACCATCTGTGGCTGGGGTAGGCACCTCGCCGCGCTGTGAGATGGGCAGAAACCTACAGCAGAAATCCCTGTCCTCCAGGGCACAGGGGGCACCGAGGCAAGAAACAAGCTGATCATCAGAGACATCAGTTTTTCGTTTTGTTACACACACGCTCGCCCCACTCGTTTTCTTGCTCAGGCTGTGGGAGACAATGGGCTGGGTGCCACCCCTTCGCTTTGTGCTGGAACAAGAGACAATGTTGGCTTGGGAGCTGCGTTCGCACAGAGCCCCAAACCATGTTTGTTTGAAAATGAGTCACTGGTGCTAGTTTCTAATAAACAGATGTTCAGGTCACGCAGAGCCTCGTAAGAATTTCTCCTAATCAATATCCTTCCTGAGACCGTGGGTCTAAAAAGCTTCGAGAGCAGAGCTGCACTCACACCTGGGGACTGCTGTGCCCTGCGGCAGAGGGCTGCGGTGCTGCCCACGCTGTTCCTTTTTTTGTGGCTAACGTCAGGACGCTGTCTCGAGGGCCATCGGTTTCTCTCACTAAATTTACGCTGAGGGGGAGGTTTATTCCTCCGTCCTGCAGAGCTGCCTGTCCGGGGAGCGCAGTGTAGCCGGAGGAAGAGGTGTGCCTGGGAGGTGTAAACGCGTCGGCCTCTTCCTCCTCCATGCCCGTCCTGAGGCTTCCCACTGTATTTGGGAAAAATTAAAGGAAGCTGGAAGGCAGTCTCCGTGGTGGAGTTAACCTGGACTCTTATTCAGGTCGTGCTGTAACCTACTTCCCCTTCGCTCGGTCTGCAGCTGCGTTTAGAGGCGTGTTAAGAGCTTTAGTTGCTCCAGCCCCAAATCAGAGACCAAAGCCCAAGTACTCATCATCTCTTGAGCTGATGCCTTGCTCGGTCTCCTGTGAAGAAGTGGAAGGTGTCGCATGCATGCACGTGGTCCTCACTGCCTTCCCACAGCTCTCCCCAGCCGGGCTGGATGCCTCGAATTGGGGAATGACCCGTGTGGAGGTGAGGGGTGCCGCACCAGACAGTGGTTATAGGCTTTGCAGTCTTGGCCTGTGGACTGGGCCTGTTTAGACTCATTTCCAGTCAGATTATTGTGACAGAATCAAGTCACTTGGTACTCCCAATGTTTGTAGCAGCAGTCTGTGTCCGTGCAGTTACTTCCCCATTCCTACACAACCAGTCCTCAGCTTCTCGATCTACCTTCACTCAGCTGGAAACTCCCCTGATGGTGGGAGGTGCGGAGTGCCCTCCCTACCTGCTCCCCCTTCAGCAGCGGAGCTGTTTGTGCTCAGGAGTTTCCATAGACTCGTGTACCTTTGGTTTGACGTTAATGTCACCTCGGTGTCAGGGGTTATGGAGCGGAAACCACCAGGAAGGCCTGATAAAGCGGAAACTCTTTCCCCGAGCTGGAAGAAACGCCATCAGCTGGCTGGAAAACTGAGGAAACTATTCGGAAAGGTGACATATGAAAACATCCTCTTGCTAAGGGATCCTTCCTCTATATACTGCGAGTCTGCTTCCTGAGGAGGGCTTCTGACCTCAGCACGCAGCGTGGGTGCTGCCAGTCCCGTCCCACATCTGTCCCCTGATGCCCAGCTCCTCAGCAAGGCCCTTGTTAGTGCTTTGATGTGGGTCGGGGGTCTGGGCACCCCTCGGGTGTCCCCTTCTCCTTCTGGTGGGGCTGTGCCACCTCTCTTCCATCCTCCAGTTCTGTTGCTCTGATGCGTTGCATTGCACATGGCTTTCTCCTCCCCAGTTTCTCTCTGAGAGCTAAAGTCTCTACTTTTTTGCATTATTGCTGAATATTCAGCAAAAACCTAACCCTCGGCACTGCGAGAGAGAGGAACACCTGCAGCAGGAACTGGAGAAGCTCGAGTTATGGGAGCCCTTTCGAAGGGAGAAGAGTGGGAGTGAATTGAGGTCGTTTTTCTTCCTTCCTTTTGCTGAAGAAAGGTTCCTGTTCTGTCCCACTTCTTATTTGCCATCAGCGCTTGTTCCCCTTTGAGAATGGGACGGAGGACAAAGGTACCTTAATCTTGTTGCTGTCATCCCATCTCGTGCAGGCTGTGGTTTAGACTTTTGATGTGGAATAGTGGGAGCAGTCCTGATACGGAACAATGCTCATACAGCAGGGACTGCTTTGGGCTCTAACTCCCTATCAGCTGAGAGCACCACGTTTCCTTAGCGTGCTGCAGGTCTGAGGCTCGTGGTTCGGTTCTGTCATCCAGGTGTCAACGCCAGGGCAGGAGAAATGCCCGGTAATTCACAAAATAACAGCTGGGTAGGGGCATTTGCTTGTCCAGCTTCTCTCCGTGTTCTTGTGGAAGCTGACCTGTACGTTGAGGTGATGCTGACCTGTGCTGGGGCTGGTTGGTCAAATTCAGGGACAGCATCTCTTTCTGGGCAGGGTGGGTGGGACACAGCTGACTTATTGCCAAAGTTCTGAGTAAAAGAAGCTGTAATTTTTTTTTCTTTTGGGAAATCACTGTATTCCTAGAGCAGAAGAGCAAAACTACTCCTCATTGTGTTTGTGCTCTAGAGGCGTCCATCCCCTCTTTGAATTTGCCTCTCATCTTTAACTTTAGCACCTTTCCTATTTATTTTCTCTTTGTTCAAGAAGGTTTGGAGAGCTGATAGCTAAATCTCTGCAGACATTTCTCTTCCTCCTGCCTGCCAAATATACCACTAGCTACTTAAACCCTGGAGATGCTGAGGAAGCTTTGCTACAGGGGATGCCCAGCGCAGCAGCTGATCTGTGGCAGTAGGGCACTCACATGGCCCTGTGGCTCTCTGTTCCCAGCTTGCGGTGCTGCAAGGCCCCGTCCTGTGCTTCAGGACAGTGTCACTTTCCCCTGTAACAATATCCTTTCATCTCCCGGTTCGCATGCTCCGCTGCACTCCGGGATGGCCGGGCACAAAGAGTGCCTTATTATGTTTGTGTGTGTGTGATTCTGTTTTTTCCACATCGGTGACCTAGTGCCTTCCATGTCCTTGGTTATGCAACTGCTGCAGGCTGGTTAACGCTGTCCTGGCCAGCACCACTGCTCTTTTCCTCCCTTGCACGGGGCTGATGTCCCGCAGAGCGTTCACCTGGCTGGGGATGAGGAAAGCAACCTCCCACCCCCAGCTCTAAGGGGTCTGCACCCCATCTCTGCGTCTGTGGTTTGTGTTTCTGCCCTAACTCACGGCGGTGCTGTCCTCCTCTGCTCTGGGTGACACTGTATATCCCCTTATTGAAGTGTTTTTTGTTTTGTTTCTTTGTTCTCTCCCCTTCCCCTCCATTGTTTTCCTGGCTACAGCTGGGCTTCGCTGACCTAAATCTGGCAGAATTTGCGGGCTCTGGATCCACTGTCCGTTGCTGCTTGCTGGAAGGATACGACACCAAGAACACGCGGCAGGACAACTCCATCCTAAAGGTACGGCAGCTCGTTCTGCCACAGTGGAAATCCTACTATTGAGTAAAAAAAGATCACAGCCAGAGTGCAGCGCTGAACCTCAGAGATCCTGTTCTGTACGGAGAGGGTTCTGCTTTTAGGCTGCTGTCTGAGCAGGGACATTTGCTGTTATCACAGCTGCCCTTTGATGTCTTGGCATCCGTTTGGCCAAGCGATAACCCTCGATAACATTTTTTTATCATCAGAGAAAGCATGAGCTTGGGAGGGGAAAAAAGTCTGAAGTGCACTGTCAGGGTTGCCAGGCTGGTGTCCTGCTGAGCCCCTACAGCTCAGAGCCACTGATGTCTGCTTGGGGAAGGGAGGGGATGACTGGCTAAATCCCTGGAGCTGATCTCCTTTCGGGAGGAACTGGGTCTCATTAATCTTTACGCCTAGCCCTTGACCTCCTGGCTGCTAAGTGAGGAGCTCACTGCAGGATGGCTAACTGTGGGCCTTGTTCCCTCTCTGCAGGTCACCATCGGGATGTCCTTGCTCTCGGGGGATCCCTGCTTCAAAACGTGAGTTTCTGGGTACTCCTCCTGTTCTGGGGGGACTGGGGCTCAGACTCCTGGTGCTTTTGCAGTCTACTGTTGGAGACTGAAATTGCTGAGGAGGAGGAAAAGACGTCTTTGAGATAAGGAAGCATGGGGGAAAGCTCGAAAATGATGGTCTAGGCTGTTGGATCAGCTGGTGTGGTATAGCGTGACTGCTTTTGGTTGGTTTGTTCTCTGCTGTTGTTTCCCAGTTTAAAAAATAACAAAAAAAAAACAGCTATAGGGTGGGGAAATTCTGAATTTCGGGGCCAGTGGTAACGTTGACTGGTGATAGGAGATGTGAAGGGTGACCTGCGAGAGCTGCTGAAGCATGTGGCAGTTTTCACTCCTGCTCTGTGAGATGGGATGGCAGGGGGAGTATTTTCAAATTTCCCATTTAAACTCAAACCTGATTTTCCAAATCTCTTGTATTCTTCTGAAGGACTGGGGTCATCTCTCTTTTCCCTTCTGGGGGAAGAAACAGTCTTCTTGTGCTTGGTGTTTTTTTTTTTTTCCTCCTAGTGTCACTGAGTTTTGGAAACTAACAGACATTGATAATGAACTTTGTGTTTTACACGAGGGACAGTTTCTCATAGCTCTGGGGTTGGTTTCGGTGACCTCCAAGAAGGGAAAGGTCAATGAAGAAAACAGTCTTGGAAATCACCATGTTTCAGCACATAGCACTCAAAATAAAGACGCTGAATTGAAATAGCAACAAAAACAATGCAAGGCTGAAGAATTTTAATTCTCCTTTTCTTCTGCAGGAACCTAGGACCATAATTTGTATTGATTAGTAGAGAAACTGCAGTCATACACATCTTTTATTTTTTTTAATCCATTGTAGCAAGGAAGAACAAATGCAGCAGAGCTGGAGAGCAGTCCTGTTGCTTTGCTAATTGTTGGGGAATCAATTAACAAATACAGCAGTGACGTGTGCCCGTACCCTGCAGTGATCCCAGCCGGTGTGCAGCAAGGTGTGTAACTGCTGCAGGACTGCCCTGGGCTGGTGGAATATTTCCTGGAATATTTCCTGCTGACTCCCAGCAGTGTGGGAGAAGAAAGCTTTACCTTAAGGTCACCTCTCGTAGCAGCGACATTCTGGGCTAAATGGTCTAATTTTAGGAGCTGGCTTCGAGTACATCAATGAGCTTGCGTTGTTATAAAAAGCTGCCTAATTTGTATGTTGTGAATGCCTTTTCATAGTGCAGCAATATTTGTGAGCCTTTCAAACAGTAAATGCAGTGCCATCAGATTCAGAAAAAGAAATCTGCTTCAGAATTAAACTCTGAGCATCCTCAGTCCTAACCTTGTAATGGTAACAGATGCTTTAACAGATGTTTCCAGCCTAGGTTACTAGGATTAATTTCAATGACAAATTGAAGCGATGGCTGACAACGTTTGACAAAAATACCTGTTGCTTTTTCATTGTGGAATCAAACCCCACTGTTAGTACCTGGAAATTATACAGCATGGAGCGTAAATATCCCTGTAATGTAAGTGGGGTCAGGGAAAGTCAAACCTCCGCGTTTTCTTGCAGGATTTTTGCAGTCGTCCCCATTTTTTCTTTATATGGTGATGATGTGCAAATGTCTAAAAATGGAAACTTTGCATGTAGAATAGTCCTTGATCAGGGGAGCTGTTGAGAAATGACACTCGTTAGAGGGTTAGGCAGGAACTGTGCTGGGAAGTCACTCCTGAATGTGCTCGCCGAGGACTCGCTTTCTGCAGCACCCGGAGGAACCTTCCCCTCCTGGGTGTCGTGCAGGAGGGGAGAGCAGGCTGCTAACCCGACCCGACAGCTGCTGCAGCAGCAGTGGGCTTGATCGAGGCAGCAGGGGCTTTATTAGCCTGGGAAACAAGGTCCCCAAAGTACCTGGCTGTGTGTAAATCACCGCTAACACGGTTAGGGAGGTGCTCTAGTTCCTTGGTGGTTGCTCCTCTCTGCCTCAGGAGGGTGTGCTGGGGGTCTCCTGTGACCTTTGTAGCTGTCTGGCTGCCGTAAGAAATGGTTTTAGCTTTTTATTCTTTCTCCCAAGCTATTTGATGGTCCCCTCGTGTAGCATCTTCCCTCGCTCACCTCAGAGCTCCAAGTGAGACGAATAAAAGTTTGGCTTTCTTGCTCCTCACTTAAAAAGCGTGGTACAAGCCATTAGTTACAGCTCGGCCTTCAGGCTAGAGGGAAGTTAGGGCTCCAGCAGGAATATTAACTTTGCCACGCTGCACATGCCGTGGCTTTGACCCAAAAACCCTCCTGCAGGAAGGGAGGGGGCTCAGGCGCTTGCAGTTCTGTCCTGGAGTCAGCATTTACAGAGGGATGTCGGGAGCACGCAGAACAACCAGAAAAACGATTCTGACAGCTGGAAAAATACTTTAGTCTCACTGAAAAGTAGTTTGATCATCAGTTAAAAAATGGAAAGGTCACTCGATGGTTGTAAAAAGCTCTCGTAGGGGTGCTGGGATAAAAGGCTTCTCTCTGACCCGGGTCAGAGAGGTGTAGCAGGATGGCGCTGGGATTTCGAGCTGGCTGAAAACAAGCTGGTTCCTGTTTGTGAGGCCGGCTGGCTGCTGGAACATGTGTTGAGGGAAAAGGGCAGCTCTGGATAATTTCCTGGAGGAGAGTGCGGTTGTCCTGTACGAATGACTGAGTGGTCGCTTTCTGCCTTAGTTTACCTCAACCTTGCTTTTCCTTGTCATCAGCAGTTTGTAAAGTGCCAGCTCTGCAGTCCGGATGTGTTATGGATTAGGGAAGACCCAAGTTTTAGGGGAGGGAGCAAATGGCACGCTGTGCTGTAGCCTGGGGGGCTGCCAGCCCTTCCCCAGGGAGCTGGGGGGGGCCTCGTGACATAGTGAGAGCCCCCCGTGGGATGGGACGAGCCCCGATCCCTGCCCTGCACATCCTAACACTCTTCTCTTCCGATCGCAGGCCGCCTTCCACAGCAAAATCCATCACCATCCCGGGGCAGGACTCCACCCTGCAGCTCACCTGCAAGGGCGAGGGAACCACAAGCAGCACCAGCACTTCGGCCCCAATTGGCTCTCTGCGCCAGAGCAAGCCGCGAGCGACCATCCTCAGCTCGGGTAGGAATGCCCATCCCCGAGCCACACAGTGCCTGGGGCTGCCTGCACACTCCCTTCTTTTTCCCACCAATTACAAGCACAGATTTTTTTAAAACGTTTCATGATTTCCCAAACCAATCCTCAGCTCTTTACTCGTTTAAGAAAATTAAGAAAAACAAAGTTAGCTGTTAGGAGGAAGCACCAATCTTTGCCGCATGCCTACTTGTGTTGGTGGAGATAAAGCAATTAGTTCTTTTTGCTGTGGGTTTAATAATTCATGTGTCGCCCTCATCCCTGCCTTCCATTGTGTTCGGTGCCACTTAACATTGTTCTCCACTCAGCTATTTTGGTGCTCGAGCTTATCTTCTCGAAAAGTTCCTCTGAAGGTTTCAGAGGCTGGTTTAAGGTCTGATGGCCTTGTTCCAGCTGCTGATGTGGAGTTCTTTGGCTTCTGTGCGAGCCCATTTTCAAGGACACCGCATTCTCCCGTTGCCTTTTTTCCTTCCCCGCACACTCCCAGCGTGCAGGCAGGCACACTGCACCAAAATAGCACTTGTCAGATCACCTCATGCTTAGCACGGTGTGCAAGTGCTGCTCTTAAAAGGCTGGCAAATGTTACACCGGGGCACTTTTGGATCAACTTGCTGCAAGAGAGGCAAGATGGGGCAAGGGCAAAGAAGCAGAGGTTATCCTGAGGTTTCAGTGCCAAGTTCGGGTGTGATTTAAATGCTAAATGGCATGGACTCTGACAAGTAATAGCAGGAGAAAAGTACTAACAGGAGGAGTGCCCAAATGGAGGTTATAATGCTTTACTGATAGTGGCCGTTTGCTTCCATGGTGTTAGCTGTTCGTAGTTAAAGGTATTAAACTTCAGACACTAATTGTCCTTCTGGGCTCTTCAAGGCCCTAGAGATGGCTGTTAATTCAGGCACTGGATGGTAGAATTAGCGATCAGAGCTTGACACAGAACCTTGTTGTTGTCTTCCCTATTTCCAAGGTGCTTGTAGGCGCTGTGCCGGCCTGTACAACAGGCTTTGCCAGCAGACTTGCGCTTTCCTTAATCTGGTGTCCCAGCATCAGTGGTCAGTCCTAGGCAGCAGGCAAGATGCTGGCTTGGTTGTGGTGTAACCAGTGCCTTGTTTCCCAGCAGGTGTCCCAGAAGAACCCGATCAGAATCTGTCCAGCCCCGAGGAAGTCTTCCACTCGGGGCACTCGCGGAACTCCAGCTACGCCAGCCAGCAGTCCAAGATCTCTGGTAACTGTTGCTCTGTGTGGTTCTGCCAGCAGCGGCCCCATCCCTTTCTCTTTCCTGCTGCGAGCTCTTGTGAGAGCAATTTGCAGCCATCTCTCTTACCCAGCCCTGTAATAGCAGAGTTTCCTGTTTAGTCTCTACAGATGAGTTCACTGATGCGTGCATAAACCTCAGTATCTGGGAACAGAACCGCTGCTCTGAGGCTGCCCTGCCTGTTAGCTGAGCTGCCAGGAAGGAGGTAAAACGTGGTTTGTAACTGCTCTGCCTTTGCAGGTTACAGCACGGAGCACTCCCGTTCCTCCAGCATGTCGGACCTGACCCACCGCCGCAATACCTCCACCAGCAGCAGCGCGTCCGGAGGGCTCAGCATGACGGTGGAGTGCCCCGAGGGAGAGCGCGACCACAAGCTAGAGAAGCCTCCCCGGCCCCCCAGACCAGCTCTTCTGCTGGACAGACCCTCTCGGTAGGTAACTGGTGCAAAGCCCCTTTGGGAAGGAGAGACAGAACCTACTCCTTGGTCTTCAAGCAGCAGTAAAGTGGAAGCAGTCACTGGGAGGCAGGCTGTTGCTCAAAGAAGCAAGAGAGCATCTGAAAGTCTGTCTTGACAGGCTGAGTAAGTTTTCCTTTTATTTTTTCTCCCCAGGAGGAAAAAGGATTCGGTGGAGAGTCATCCAACCCGAGTGGATGACACGAGGATCGATGCGGACGATATAGTGGAGAAGATAATGCAGAGTCAGGACTTCACAGATGTCAGCAATACTGAAGGTGAGAGGATGATCCTCACAGGGGAGGTCTTGGCTTTTCCTTTAGCAAGGCTGCCAAGCTTTTACAGAGCCACATCTGATCTGTTGTAGGCTCCCTTCCCCACTTGACAGTATTTTCTTTCAGTGCTTGCTAGGTGTTTCTGTGGTAGATAAAGAAACCATGTGGATTTGAGTGCTGCGGTTTTTGCAAACGGTCAAGCCTAGAAATCGGTTTAGCCTAGAAATCAATCTCATATCCTTTATCTAGTGTGTTTTTTCAGAAAGTTTTAAACCTGAGCCTAACTTCTTGTTAGTACTTCTACAGATTACTGTTAGTCACCTTGAATCACTGGATTTGATATTAAATCACATGGGGATCTCCACCTCACTCAGCATGGGTTTAAACTAGGCTGAGTACAGCCACCTCTTGCCAGCAGAACAGGCTGAATTTCTTTTCCAGTGATGAGCCTACAAAAAACAGCATGGGAGCCCCAAAGTTTACCTGTTTAGATGTGTTAAAGCTGACCCAAAAACTTATATCAGTTGGAATTGCCTTGAAAGAAGCAGCCAGAGGAATGTCATCGCATTCATTTCCCTGCTTTTACTCTTCCAAAACTCAGTGTTGTGCTTGATTTGTACGTGAGGCTCCCTTTTAAAGCAAGAAGAGTTCCCGAGGGCCCTATTACTATGGGAACACCAGAAAGCGTGCGTATGGATTCACAGAAATACACTTGTTCCTGTGCTGAACATTGTGTAACGCACCTGGGAGAGGGGCACCTGGCAACCAGCAGGAGCTCTGGATTTTGATACCTGCTTCCTTTTCTATCTGCAGATAGCAACCTGAGGTTGTTTGTGAGCAGAGACGGAACGACGACACTGAGCGGTATTCAGCTGGGAAACAGGTAGGTTTCCTGCAAGCCTGCAGACAGCGAGGCTCCAGAGAGATTAGTTGGCTGTTTGTACCCAGGAAACTTTCACCTTTGCTACGGGAGAGATTTCTGAACATCACGTGCTGCCCGGTGGCTTTATTCCCACATTAACGCCCCCAGGTGTCATGCTGACAGGCTGCAGCTGCGCTGGAGTGCAAGTGAATTGTCAGTAGAAGCTCATAGGGATAATTTGATCCCAGTTGCTAGATCCAAGAGCAGAAGTAAGTGAGGAGTAAAAGGACAAAATGGTAGAGGTTGGTTCCTGTTTGCTTCCGCACCCGACCGAAGGCAGGGAGCTTTGCCTCCTGCTGGACTACAGCAAAACTGCAGCAGCTTGTTCCATTGTCCCTTCTCCCTGCCCCCTCCGTCTGTGTCAAGGGCTTTTTCTCTTGTGAAAGACTTCTGGACAAATAAAACTTTGTCTCGCTGCAATAGCCCTTAACGCCGTGCATTGACTGGCTGCGTTTGCCAAGCTTTGTAGCACCTTTGTAGGAAGAAAAGCAGTAATGGTGAACACAGAGATGCGTCAGGTCAGTGGTAAAATTGGAAGCAGAGCCAGGAACGCTGGCTCTCTGCACAGTGTGCTCCCTCCCCAGCCCTTTCCTCTGCCTTCTAGAAGGATTTATGTGCTACACCCAGCTCTTTCAAGTGCTCTAGTGTTAGCTTGCCACGTAGCTGTCTGTTTTGTGTTATGTGCGTTGACGTCCCGCCAGCCTGACTCGTTATTTTCAGTATTTTGTGTGAGGTTAGAGGGCGATGTTCATGAGCTGAGAGCTCTGAATAGAGGCTTGTTTGCTCTAAGCGACCGAGGAAAATAACCTGGCTTTCTCCTCCTCTTCCCCTCTGCCTCCTCAGGGTCTCATCTGGAGTTTACGAGCCAGTGGTGATTGAAACCCACTAAATGTGAAGAACAGGGTAGAGCTGCTGGAAACAGGCCCCCTACCCGGTCCGCTGCCACATGGATGCCAACCTTTACCTCTCTTCATGCAGCATTCCAGAAGGGATTTTCTCCACGCCCCTCCCCATACGTTTGCACTGCAGAACCACTCCGAGACCACTCCAGACCGTGCACTTTCCCTGTTGGCAGTACCCTCCTCGCTTCCCAGTTCTTCCAGTGCCTGCCCTCCCCTGTTCCCGTGCAGACACCAGGTGTCTATTGGACGTATCCTTAGTCCTAGAGGACGTTGTTCTTCTGCACCCCTCGTTCCATCCCTCCATTCGCAACAGGGGGCGTCTCAGCTTTTGTCTCCCCAAAACGTTGGGTTATACCACTGTGAACTCTTCAAACCACTGGGGGAGGGGGAAACCATTGCAACCAAACCAAGAGCTGCTTGTTGGTGACACGGTGGAAGGGCCGCTTGCAGGGTGCTTCGTGCATCGGCTCCGCACGGGAGCGTCACCTTCCAAGGCAACAGTTTTACTGACCGAGGGGTGCTGTGGTGTGCACTTCACCTGGCTGCCCTCACATCCCCAGACAGCTTCTCATAGGAAATATCTCCCGAAAGTGCATTTCAGAAAATTACTGCGGTCCAGATGGGAGCTGATTAAATGGTTAAATGCTTGTTATACCACTAACTGCATCGTGCCCTTCCACTGCTGGGCATGGAAGGGCAGTGCTCACCTATTAGCATTACCAGGAGCACTTTACAGGTTCCAGATTTTACCTGGAGGAGGCTTAGACTGGCTTTTCCAGGGTTGTAATCCACATTTGCTGGACTGATTCAGCAAATAGTTACTGTTGGAGCTTGGAATTCAAAGCCTCTTTTTTTTTTTTTTGTTTTGGCTCGGGAAGGGAGCTGCCCTTCTTGGACTGTGAAAAGATTCTCGTTATCTGACGGCCTCCCCGGGCCGTGCAGTTACCCGCAGTGGTCTCTCTGGTGGTGGTGGTAACAATTGCCTCTCTGGGCCTGGGCCAGTATGGGAGCTGGTGTTGGGTGGCCTCTCTTGACCTGTCAGCAGGGATCTGCGCCTGAGCTGGTTCCTTTAGGGGCTGGGGAGCAGTAGGGCAAGGTGAAGCCCCCGTCTGTGCCCTCAGAGGTAGGACGGATGTTTCCTGCCACGTTAGCCACAGCAGCCGGTCCTACCTGCTCCGTGGTGAGCCAGCTCTGACAAGGCTTCAAACTCTTTTTCTGCTTGCTCCTTCAATTGTTCCTCTTTGGGATTTCTCTGCAGTTGCCTGACACTCGAGCTGCCTCCTTGGCAGAGACGGCAGGCCCTTCCAGCTCCCCCTGACAGATCCTCCGGGCAGCTGCGTTGCAGACGGGGCTCTCTGCAGACTCAGCCCTTCCTGTACAGAGACTCTTGGCCTGTAAGCTATTTCTGTGTAGTGCCCTTCCCTCTTTTTGCCGGTGTACTGTAGTAGCACTCAGCAGCCATGCACTTTGAGCAAGGGCGCGCTCCTGGCCCTGCTGGGAGCGTGCCCTCCTCTGACACACGGTGTGCGTGCACACACACGGGCACACACCTGCCCCGCTCAGCAAGGAAAGACTTGTGACTGATCACCTTGTTGTTCAAACTTAGCTATTGTAAAGCCTTCTTAAAAAGAAAAAGAAAAAAAAAAAGGATTAATAGTGGTCTCTGCGGCCAGAATGCATGCGGATGAGCTACTGGAAAAGGGAATTTGGCAGAACGAGAGATGAGGAATGAAAGGGCCTTGATTTTAATTTTTCTTGTTTTTTTTTTTTTTGCCCTGCTAACTAAGGATGGCTGCATGGGGAGGGTGTTAGGCAGTGTGGCAAAGCTATACAGCTGCTTGCTCTGTTTTGATGGTTCCTGTCCTCAAGTCAAGAGGTTTCTTTCTGTGTTTGGACAGACCGCACTAGGACAGGGATCTTTCTCACCCCTTTTGCTACAAAGGGAGTTAAAATTTGGGTTACGGTTCAAAGGGTTACAGACACCACTTTGGTTTGGTTTATTGTAGGGAAAAGGTATTGATCTTTTGAGTCTGTCTGAAACAAAAGCTCTTTCATGCTTTTGGTGTTTTCAACTGTGATCTCTCCTCCGCTCAGTCTGGGGAGGTTTGGCACTCGCTCGCAGGCTGGGGAGCTTCCTGCTCTGGGTGAGAGGTGCCCTGTGCCGGGGGTGCTCGCAGGACAGGGAGAGCTGCTGCTTGCTTTTTTTCACTCCCTGGGGTGCTGCCAGAAAGCCCGGCCTGGTCTGACCTTCTGTTCAGGTCAGTGCGAGGGCAGAAGCGCACCAGACAGCACCGGGTGTCCTTGCTGTGCCCTCGGGTGGCTGTAGCAGGGGCTGGGGGTCAGGCTGCTCCCCGGCACAGCACCTGCTGGAAATGGGGTCCAGTGTTGCAACCAGGACTTGAAAGGGGCAGAAATAAGCTAGGAAAGAGGCCAACCCAGCTCAGTTCTGCTGCTTTGCTTCTATTCCCATGAAAAACAATGGTGGTTGCCGTCAGAGCAACTGGGAGCCAAGGGCTTTCTCCTGGGCTCCAGTTGGCACGAGTCTGTCGCTCCGAGGTGCTGGCAGCCAGGCGTTGTGAATCTCCTCTTCCAGCAAAGCAAGGGCAGCAGCAGCTGAGCTTTCCAGCGAGCTGCTCTCACCTCCCCAGCCTGGCAGAGCTGTAACCTGCTCCGTCGCGTCGCTGTGGCCATCTCTGGCTTCTCTTCCAGCTGCTCGGCACATCACTGCTCGGGTTCTTGGTAACGGTGTCTCGTTGGGTGTCTGTCTCTTGTCTCTGCATCAGTATCGACTCCACAGATCCCGGTCATTTTATTTTCTAGCTCTCCCACCCCTCATTTTCAGTAAGAAGGCAGCCCTAGTCGTTCAGCCTAGTGCGGCACAGCCAGGGCTGGAGGGCCCTGTGGAGGGAGGGAGGCAGGAGCAGCCTGCTTCTAGCCCTAGACCTCGATTTGAGTTCCCTGTTGGCATCGCTGCCGTCTGTTCCCTGGTGGGCTTTGAACATTGAAGAAGTGAATCAGTTTCCAGACCCAAACCGCTGGCTAGTTTCTTTGTTTTTTTGTCTTGAAGTTTATTGATTTTTTTTTTTTTTTTATAAACCCAGCAGGCTGGTGTTTGTTTTTCTCTTTTTTTTTTTTTGACTGCGTTATTGTTTCATTGATATTTTATTCCTGGGGGGGCTGAGGGGGGACGACTTTCTTCCCTACATTGTTCCCTTTCTCAGGGGGATTCAGAGGTGACTGAAGCGAGTAAAAGGACCTTATTGGCAAGCCCCTGCATCCCCTGGCTCTCGGGTGCTGGTGAGCAGGGCTGCGCACGCCCGGCTGGCCCTGGAGAGCAGAGCTGGCTCTCTGCTCCCTGCTCAGGGCCAGGCAAAAGCTGTGGGCCCTGCTCTCAGTCTCCGGACCCCTGCTTGGTGGAAGCCCGTTGCAAAAGGCATGGGAAATTTCAATGTAATTTTTTTTACTAACTTTTTTTTTTAAAAAAAAAAACGGTATAAGTGGAGTGAATGCCCGGGATGGTAGGCTTAGTTGTGACTTGCTGAAGGAGGTGGGTTTCAATCGGAAATCGTGGTGGAAAAAGGGGGGAGAAGGATGTTGCCCCTCTGTCCCTATTTTTTTGGTATGGTTGGCACTTTAAATGGGGGGCTTTGTGCTGTCCTCACCCTCGGCGTGATGGGCAGTGGGTGGTGATCTCTTCCCCCCCCCGTATTGCCAAATCCCTTTGCCCCCTGCAGAAAGCTAAGCCCTTTTGAGTGTTTGCTTCAGGTTTTTAGAGGGTTCTGAACTGGGCCGAGACCCGAAGAAACGTCTTTCATTCGAATCTTAATAGGAGGGGGGTGACTTTTTTTTTTAATTTATTTTGTCGTTGCTGTTGTTTTTTTTCTTTTTAAACTGGTGGCTGTGCAGCTGGACTCTGCACGCGCTGTTGTGAACCTCTGGGAAAACCTCACTCCAGGTACGCTAGAGCACCTAGGTGAAATGCCCCTCCTGGAGAGGGGCCCCGTCCTGTCCCCCCCCCTCGCTGCCTTACCTGGGGGCTGCCGAGCCCCCCTCTGCCCCCCTGCCCTGCCCTGACCCCCCCAGCCTAGGCTCTAGCTGAACGAATTGACGCTCTGGTGACTTAGCCCTGTGGACAAGGCAAGTCCCCAGGGGCGAGTTGCTGCAGACACTGCCTGGTAGCACGTGTTTGCGCTGAAAAGCCACTTCCTCGCTTGGGGGGGCTCCCAAATGAGCTCCCCCCCTTCCCTCTCGAGCGCCGCGTCGTCCATCAGCCCACCCGCGCCGTCCCGACCCCATCCGTGGCTGTCCGGGAGGGAGGGAGCTGGAAACCTGGGAAAAAAGAGAAAGGAATTGGGGTGAAGCTTGGAGCTAGAGGTGTGGCTGAGCCTCCGAACTGGCCTCGACTGTAAGGAATAATGGGAGAGCCCGTATTTTTGTGGGGGGAGGGAGGGGAAGGGGAGATTATGTTTTATTTTCGTGAAAGCCAATTGAGCTCGGTGATCTTCGGATGAGGCGCGCACTTGATTTATATCAGATTCTATAGAGAGATCGCTGATATTTTTGGAAAGGGAATGGGTCTATGCAAACTTCCAAAATTGCTTGAAAGATAGTTTAACATTTTTTTACTTTGAAAATCTAAAGATAAATCTCTAACTTTTTTTCTTAAAGCAGAAGTGCGTTTAGAAAGAGAAGCTACTTCCACTGCTCTATTTTGATGATGATTCTTGGAAAGTTTGAGCTGGAGGGAATGACTATTTTTCACCATTTTTATCTCGCTCCTCTAGTTTTTTGTTTCTTTTTCTAACGGAATGCTGTGCCGTCTTTGATTCAACAGATCGTGTTTGTATTTTCTGTATCTGGTTCCTAACGTAGAGAAATAACAAATATATGAGGAAATCAATATAATGTCAAATGTTGTTATGGTTTGGGGGAAAAATAAAGGTTTTTGGTACTTCACAATGATTCTTCTGGCTTCGTGTTTTTGTCCTAGACAGACGTTTGCTTCAGAAGTACTGGCTGAGGAAGCGAAAAGGTCAGACAGTGCCTGCTGGCAGGCAGAGCTTGGCAGCCAGCAGGGCACCGGGTCCCTGCCAGCCCTCCCGGGGGCAGGAGAGGGGCTGGAGCAGGGCAGGCGCCGCAGCACGTGGCCAGTAGAAGCAGGAGCCCGAAATCCAGGGGGAAGGTGACCTGGCACCACCGCCAGCCCCTGGCACAGCCTCGTGGTCCCGAACACCGCGTCCCTGCCAGGGCTGCGCTCAGCGGCCGCATCCTGCCCCGCTGTGGGGACGCTGCCACAGCCGAAGCGTGGCTCCAGCAGCACCTGGGGAGCAGGGCAGCCTCTCCTCTTCCTCCGTGAGCTGGATTCACCTTCCCCAGCCTCCCAAAGCTGTAACATCCGCACCTTTCAGTCCCAGCCCCTCCCCGCCTCCCCTTCCTCTGAGGCTCCCCGCATCCCTGGGCTCTTTGGGCTCCCTTTTCCTTCTCCAGCTGCCTTGTGAGTGAACCGGCTGCGAGGCAGGATGTTAGATCTGCCTGCTGGAGCTGTTGGAGCGCGCTGCTCTCAAGATGAGTCACTTCCCTCGGAACTGAGCAGCAGGTGGCTGTGGGAATGGAAACCTGCTGCTGCAGGAGAGGGGGAAACCGATGCTGCAGGAGCTGCAAGCCTTCCACCAAGGGATTTGCTCCCAGCACTGGGGGTTTTTCTCCACCATAATTTAGCACTCAACTACAGGGTCACAGGAGCACCAGGCCTAGGCTTAGTGATTCTGTGATTCTAAGGTTGGAAAAGCCCTCCAAGATCACCTGGTCCTACCACCACTGTCACCTCCAAACCCTGTCCCCAAGCACCACGTCCAACCTCTCCCTGAACACCCCCAGGGACGGTGACTCCCCCACCTCCCTGTGCAACCCATCCCAGTGCCTGACTGCTCTTTCTAAGCAGAAATGTCTCTTCATTTCCAACCTGAACCTCCCCGGCACAGCTTGAGGCCATTCCCTCTGGTCCTACCACAGTTACCTGAGAGCAGAGGCCGACCCCAGCTCCCCACCCCTTCCTTTCAGGCAGTTGGAGGGAGCAATGAGCTCTGCCCCAAGCCTCTTACAGCGCAAACCCCCCCAGTTCACAGGACTTCTGTTCCAGACCCCTCACCAGCTTCGCAGCCCTGCTGTGGGCACGCTCCAGGGCTTGGCGGGTTCCCTTTACAAGAGCTGGGGGCTGTAGGGCTCCAGGCACAGGCAGCTGGGGCAAAGAGGGATGTGAGGGTAGAGGTGAGATATGGGGGTAGGGGTGAGATAGGAGGTTACAGGTGGGATGTGAGGGTATGGGGTGAGATGGGAGGGTATGGAGTTAGGGGTGAGGGCACAGGTGAGGTGTGAAGGTATGGGGTGTGATATGAGGGTACAGGTGAGATATGAAGGTTCGGGCAGGTGAGATGTGTGGGTGTCATGTGAGGGTATGGGGTTAGGGGTGAGGGTACAGGGTGAGATATGAGGGTTCAAGCAGGTGAGTTGAGAGGGTACAGGTTTGATATGAGGGTACAGGTGAGGTGTGAGGGTTCAGGCAGGTGAGATGTAAGGGTACAGGTGAGATGTGAGGGAATGGGGCTAGGGGTGAGGGCTCAGGTGAGGTGTGAGGGTATGGGGTGTGATGTGAGGGTATGGGGTGAGACACGAGGGTTCAGGCAGGAGAGATGTGAGGGTACGGGTGTCATGTGAGGGTATGGGGTTAGGGCACAGGTGTGATATGAGGGTACAGGAGAGGTGTGAGGGTCCAGGTGAGATAGGGTACAGGTGAGATATGAAGGTATGGGGTTGGGTGTGAGGGTATGGGGTGTGATGTGAGGGTTCAGGCAGGTGAGATGTGAGGGCACGGGGTGAGCCATGAGGCTTCAGCTGAGGTGTGAGGCACTCGCCCCCCCCCCGCTGCCCCTCCGCCTCCCGCCACACTCCGGGCGGGGCCGCGCCTACATTTCCCACCACCCCCCGCGCCCCGCTTTCGGGCTCTCCCTCTCTGATTGGCCGCTTGGAGGCAGCGTGACCAGGGGGCGGCGCGCTGATTGGCGGGCAGCAACCCGGAAGGACGGCGCGGGCAGGGGGCGCCCGTCGCTATGGTGAGCGGGGCCTGGGCCTGGGCCTGAACCGGGGCCTGCGGGGCCGGGCCAGGGACTCAGGGCCCGGGGCCCCCCCTGACGCTCTCCCCCCCTCTCCGGTCTCCCTTCGCAGGCCACGGCGACGGATCGCGCGGTGGGCTTCGGCCTGGTCGCCTTCAGCCTGGCGCTGTTCGCCTACTACACGCTGTGGATCGTGGTGCTGGTACGGGGGGGGGCGACGGGGAGGGCTCGGGGGGCGCCGGGGGAGGGGGCACCGTGAGGAGAAACCGCCCCGGGGGTGTGCCGGGTGTAGGAGCCACGCACGGGGCCGGGGGCATCGCCCCTGGGGTCGGGGCTCCCCTCACGGCTGCCCCAGGGTTGGTGGTGCGGGCCCCAGTGCCCCAAAGTGCCCCAAATTGCCTCAAATTGCCCCAAATTGCCCCAAAATGCAGCAGTGACCTCAGGGAACAAATCCCAGCAGGGTCTCAATAAAACAGGGTCAGTGCCGGCCGTTCCCTTTGGGCAGTGCTGGGGGCTGGCTGTGCCCAGCCCCTGCCCGCCCCTCACCAGCCCTGCTGGAGCCCCCGGCCTCCCCTCCATCCCCGTGGGCTCTGCAGCTGCTGTGAGGGCTCCACCACGTAGGCCCAGCCGCTCTTTAATTAGCAACCCCCTCCAGCCGGGTGTTTCCGTCCTGCTTTTGAAACCAGCCGGCTGCAGGTGTGTGTGTGTGTGTGTGTCCTGCAGGTGGTGCCCCCCCGCTGACCGCCCCCTTTCTCTCTCTGCAGCCCTTCATCGACAGCGCCCACGCCATCCACCGCTTCTTCCTGCCCAGGGAGTACGCCGTTATCATCCCCGTGGTGGCCGGGCTGCTGCTGCTGCTATTTATAGGTGAGCGTTATTTCGGTTGCTCTAATTAAAGCCTTCTAAATGAGGAAGAGAGAAGGGGGTTACCAGGGGGGTGGCTAACGCACGGTGCCTGTGACGCGCTGCCCGTGGCTCCTGCAGCAGCTCCGTGTGGCAGGGACCCCGGCAGTGGGCTCTGTGTGTGCACACGTGCGTGGCGCTGGCTCCTTGAGCCTCTGCACGTGGGTTTGTTTCTTGCTCTCTCTGCTAAGATTCCGTTCCTCATCATGGCGTGTTTTAAAAGCTCCCCTAATTAGCAATACTCTGACCTAATTTGTTCTCTCCCGTGGCAGGTGTCTTTATAATGGTGGTGACGTGGAAGAGCAAGAAGCCCGCCAAGAAATCGGAGTGAGGGGCTGGCTGTGAGACATGAGGGGGAGGCCCCCGGCCAGAAAGGGGCTGCAGCACCGCACGGCCGCCTCCTCCACAGCTCGCTCACAGCCACAGCGCCGGGCTGGCCGCTCTCCCTCCCCACATTCCTTCCTGAGAAGCAGCAGCCTCCTGGAGTTTACGACTTACTGACCAAAAGGGAGCAAAACTGGCCAACGGGACTCGCCAGGAGAGGGCCCGGAGCTCTGGCTCTGAGGGTGCTGCTCCCAGCGGGGGCTACGTGCAGCCCCTGCGCTTCAGCTGGGCCGTGCGGGAGCTGCCGGGGTGCAGCCAGCCCAGCCAGACCCCTCAGGTGCTTGGTAGCCCTTCCTTTCTGCTCCTGCTGTGTCCACCAGTTTGTTCCCTGATTTTTTTTTGTTTTTTTTTTTTTAATCGGATTCAAGACTGTGAATTAAGAAATCAAGATTTTGGGCTAGGAAGAGGCAGTCTCGTGTTCTTCCTTTGCCTGTTGGAAGGGCTCACGGTGCTGCTGTGGGCTCTGGTGTTTCAGAAGAGCCCCGTGGTGAGGCCAGGCTCACAGGGACAGTCCCCATCTCCTGCAGCATCCAGCTGAGGCCGTGGCCGTGCCCTGGCTCACAGAGGGAGCATTTGGCTGCACCTCTGTGGGGGGAACCGCATCCACCCGCTAAAGGTGTCTGCAGGGTCTCCACCTTCGTCTTCCTACCGTGCTGCGTTTGGGGGTGCAGCTCCAGCCTCTTCTCCTGCCTCGGGGAGATGAATTTGGGCTCGGGGGGCTGGAGACAACAAGGGGAAAGCATTGGGCTGTGTGTGTTGGCAACTCTGGGCTGGTGCTGCTCCTTCCCTGGGGCGCTGTTCCGCAGGGGCCCTGCCCCCTGGAAGGGGCTCTGGGGACACGGAACGTGCGCGCACGGTGCCGGGCGGTGCCCCCTGAACCACCCCTGCCTGGGTGGCCAGTGCTGGTGAGGGCTGGGGTGCCCCAGGGGTGTGCATCTACCCCAAAATATCACCCCCACGTGGCCCCTGCCCTCCTGCAGACCCCATGCACTGCTCACACCGCGTGTCCTCATCCTGCCACCCACAGGTCCCCCAGCTGCGGGCTCCTGTGGGGCTCTGATGGCAGGGAGCCGGCTGCTGGGACAGTGAGGGGACAGTGACGCTGCCAGGGGCCATGGTGAGCGGTCCCTGGGCTGGGGAGGGCAGCGGGGTGGGAGCACGGGGGGGCTGGGGGCTGTCAGGAGTGAGCTGGAAGGGGCCGGGGCCCCCTCACCCCACCCCACAGCCACCACGGGCACCCCGTTTCCCCCCCCAGGCTGCCGTGACAGAAGGGACCCCAGCGAGCCGCCCACGTGCTGGGGGTCTCCGCCTGTCCCCGCGAACCCCCCAACAGCACAAATTCGGCCTCTTCGAGATCGGCCCCGAGCACCAATTCCACCTCCTCACCTGCCGCCTGCGCATGGGGCTCCGCGCTGCCACCCAGGCTGCCATTGACCACCCGCCCGCGGTGAGCACCCCCCTGCACCCACCGGGGGTCCCACACTTCCCCCCCTGGGGACCCGCTCACCCCCGTGCGTCCCCCCCTAGGACACCCCCTGCGACAGTGACTTCGCGGCAGTGCTGAGGCAGCCGCACGAGGTAGGAGCTGTGGGGTTGCCACCGTGCCCCCGTGGCCGTGCCGTGTCTCACCGCGTGCCACCGCAGGGCTTTGAGCTGCTCACCTACGCCGGGCCGGCCTTTGCCCGCCTGCGGCGCGCGCTGGGGCTGCCGGAGGAGCTGTACCAGGCGGCGCTGAGCTCGCGGTACTTCCAGTTCGTCAGCAACTCCAAGAGCAAAGCCCGCTTCTTCCTGACGTGAGCGGCGCCGGGGAATCCCCCTGCAGTGGGGTGCGGGGTGCTGCGGGTGCCCCCGGGGTTCCTGGCCGCCCCCGGTGCCCCCCAGGCACGTCTTGCCCACCCCAGGCAGGACAAACGCTTCTTCCTGAAGACGCAGACCAAGCAGGAGATGCGCCTCCTGCTCGCCAACCTGCCCCGCTACCTGCGGCACCTCGAGGCGTTCCCGCACTCGCTGCTCGTCCGCCTGCTGGGTGAGGGCGGCCAGGGGGGAATTGGGGATCCCAGGGGGGGATTTGGGGGTGCCCACGGCCTCACGGCGCTCGCCCCAGGTGCCCACAGCATCGTCGTGCCCCGCCGGAGCAGGGCAGGTGCCCCCATCGCAGCCCTGCCCTGTCCCCAGCGCTACTTCACCGTCACGCTGAGCGTCTTCTTCCCCGACGAGGGGATCCTCGAGAGGTGAGTCGGGGAAGGGCAGGGCTGGGGCGTCCGTCTGTCTGTCCTGCCGGGCCTGGGGTCCGTCTGCTGTGTGCTTCACACGTCTGTCTGTCCGTCCTGGGGGTGGCTGCGTCCTGTTGTCCCAGGGCGTGCCATGTCCGTCTGTCCTGGCAAAGCCAGGTTCTGTTTGGCGCCTGCCCTTGGTGCGTGGTGTCCGTGTGTCCTGGGGAACGTGGTGTCCGTCTGTCCTTGGTGCCTGGTGTCCATCTGTCCGGGGCCATCCCCCCCGTGCCGGGCTGTCTGTGGGCACGGAGCCGCTGCCCCCCCCCCAGGTACGACATCAAGGGCTGCAGCGTGGACCGCTGGGCCGAGCCCGCGAGCGCCGTGGTGCTGAAGGACCTCAACTTCGAGGGCAAGTCCCTGGTGCTGGGTAAGGCGTGGGGGGCACGTGGGGGGGACACGGCGAGGCACGGGGGGGGGCTGAGGCTGCCCCGCGTGCCGCAGGCTCCCAGCGGCCGTGGCTGCTGCGGCAGCTGGAGCTGGACAGCCGCTTCCTGGAGGAGCTGCGGGTGCTGGACTACAGCCTGCTGCTGGCCGTGCGGCCCCCGCTCCCCGACAGGCTCACGGCACGGTGAGTGCTGCCCGGCGAGGGGACCCCCTGCTTCGTTTTTTGGGGGGGCTGAGCCCCCTGCTTGCTTCCCCGCAGGTCCCCGGTGCCGTGCCACGTCCTGCAGGGCTCGGAGCTGAGCCAGAACCTGCCCGGAGGCAGCAACCCCCTGCACTGCATCGACGGGCCGCAGCGGCGCTACTCGGTGGGGCTGGTGGATCTCTTCACCTCCTACACCTTCCGCCGGCGCCTCGAGCACCTCTGGAAGAGGATCCGCTACCGGGACGGGTCCTTCTCCACCATGCCCCCCGCTGCCTACGCCCGGCGGCTGTGCCAGTGGGTGGAAGCGCACAGCGAGTGACGGCCACGCTCGGGGCTCGCCTAAAAAACCCATTCCTGTGCCAGAAGCTGAGCGGAGATTTGTTATCTGGGATGTGGACACCACCCCCTCGCCTGCCCAGAAGTGTCCCCAGAAATGCTGCCCTGTCCCTGCCCTGGGCTGAGCCTCGTGGGGCTCTGTGCCCACCTCGGGGCGTTTGGCTCCCCGTGGGATAAGCGGGGAATGCCGGGCTGCAAAGGGCAGCGGCCCTAAAAATAACCCCGGGGAGCAGGCGGCGGCACCACGAGGTGGCCGTGCTCCAGCCCAGGCTGAAGGTCAGGGCGCTGGGTGTGCCCCGTGCAGCTCCAGGTGCCCTCAGCACCACGCTTTGTGCCTCAGTTTCCCCCCTCGCAGCCTCTCTCGGGGGGCAGCAGGGTGTCCCCACCCCAGGGGGCTGTTTCTGGGTGCAGCCCCATGCCCCATTGTGCCCTTCCCCTTTCAGGACCCCCTCCCGTGGGCCGATGTCCCTGTCGCTGTGCAGGATCCGGCCCCACTCACGCCGTGCCCCCACCAGCACTCCCCAAATCGGCATGGGGTCTCACACCCCGCATCCAGCACAGCCCATGCGCCGTGGCAACACCCCATGTTCCCCTGCCAAGGTGCCGCAGGGCCACCCCCTGCCCTGTTGCCTGCATCCTGGGCACGAGAAGAAGGCGGAAACACGGTGGAGAAAAACCAAACCCTCCCCGTGGCGCTGCTGCTGCGAGGCTGGGCAGCCCAAACTGCGGCCCTGAGGGACGCAGCCACCTCCGAGCGAGCTGAAGGATTGAAGAAAATCCACGGCTGGCAATTTGGGAGCCATTTGTGCCTGGCGTGGGATGTCCAAGGGTAGGTGGGTGCTCCAGTCCATCACGGGAGGGCTGGTGGATGGGGTCCCCTGTGCAGACGTGGTGTCCCATGCCACCGTCGCTGCTTCTTCCATCCCTGCTGAAGCCTGTTGGGATGGGGGAACCGGCTTCGAGGTGGTGTGTTCAGCCCAACACCTCAAATTGGGGGAGAAGATACAAGGACGGAGCTCAGGGGCTGCGCTAAGGACAGCGACGGCTCCAGCACGGGGCCCCGCAGGCTTCCAGCTCCTGAGTGGGCTCCTCCGTGGGCTGCGGGGCAGCTCCTGCCCTCCTCCTGTGCTGACGCACTGGCTGCCGCGCTGTTCCTTGCACCTCAGCCCTCTCTCCCCCAGCTGCAGGGGCGCAGCATTTTTTTCCTTCACTCTGCTCTCCCCAAGGCCCACCCAGCACCGCTCACGGCCCAGCTCCGACCACCAGCAGCAGGTCCCTTTTGGGGTGCCCGGCACTGGTTTCCCTCTGGCATCGGGGAGCCGCTGGGCTCTGCTCCCAGACCCCCCCCTGCAGCTCCCCAGCTCCCACCCCCTGCCACGCAGCCCCAGTACAGAGGTTGTTTCTCTTATTTCCTTGTCTTCTCCCTGGAAAAACAAATGCAAGGTGCATCTGGCAGCTGTGAGCAGGCGGTTCCTGCAGGTGCTCTGCGCCTTGGCCCCCGTGCCAGGGGCTGCAGGGACGGGCAGGTGGGTGGCGGGTGGCCCCCTGAAGCCATCGGCCAGGACAGGGGCACCAGGAGGCCAACCTGCCCCAGCCCCGCTCCCCAAATACCCCCCAGGGCAGTGCTGCTGCCCCTGAGTGCGGTGAGCCGCTCCGGGCTGGGGGGCACGGGGGTGAGAGCGGGATTTGGGGACGTGGAGGGACCGGCGGGGGGGGGCTGCGGGGACCCCCAGGCTGGGGAGAGAGCTGGGAGGGCACCGCAGGAGGGGGCAGAGGAGTGGGGACGGGGGACGGGGGACGGGGCCCGTCCTGGCTCTGTCGGACCCGGGGGACGCAGACCGGGGACAGGGGCGCAGGGGATGGACGGGGACCGGGGCCGGGGCCGGCTCTGCCCCGGGGGCTGGTGCATGGGCGAGCGCTCGGGGGGCGCACGGGAGCGCTGCCGGGGGCTGGGGGCGGCTCCGGGGGCTGCGGGGGGCGGCTCGGGGCCGGGGCGCACCGGGCTGGGACCGGGACCGGGGCTTTGGCGCACCGGGAGGGGACCGGGGCTGGGACCGGGGCGCACCGGGACGGCACCGCAGCCGGTACCAGGGCGCACCGGGGCTGATACCGGGGCCGGTCCCGGGGCTCAAACCAAAGCACCAGGACGGTCCCGGGGCTGGCACCAGGGCGCACCGGGAGGGTCCCGGGGCTGATCCCGGATCCTGTCCCGGGGCTGGTACCAGGGCGCACCAGGACGATCCCGGGGCTGGTGCAGGGGCCGGTCCCGGGAGCCGGGCGGCGGGGCGCGATGCCGAGGCTCCCCCCGCGGGGGCGGTCCCGGCAGTGCCCGCTCGGTTCCGCTCCGCCCCGGCGCGGCGGCGCCAGCCCGGCTCGGGGCAGCGCAGCCCGGTGCAGCGGGGATGCGGGGCCCGGCGGTGGTCCCGGGGGCCGGGCAGCGGCACCCCCGCTCCCGCTGCAGCCCCCGCGGGGGCTCCCGGCTCGGTGAGGGGGGGGCCGGGGCCTGGGCTGCGCTCCCAGCCCCGGGGAGGGGGGGGGAGGAGGAAGCGGTTATGGGATGGGGGGGTGGGAGCTGGGTTTGGGGAGGTGATGGTAGAGCGGGGGGTCCTGGGGGTTCGGTGGGGGACACGGTTCAAAGGGAACGTCCCGGGGATGGGGGAGGTTCTGGGCATAGGGGGGGGGCATGAGCGCGGGGAGGGGGGTGTTGGGGTACCGGGGGGTCCCAGTGGGGTCTCCAGCCGTGATGGGGGGCAACCAGGCACCAGCCCCTTTCCTTTCCCCCCTCCCTATCCCACTGACCCCAGCCTGCATGCAGGCTGCGTGCCGCGACCCCCCAGGTAACGCCGGCTGCCCCCGCGGGACCCCCGCCGGCCGCCCTCACCCAGCAGGATGAAGACGCTGGTGAGTACCCGGGGTGCCGGGAGCGGGGGGCTACGGGGCCGGGGTGGACCCGTGGGCATCACGGGGCTGCTCACCCCAAACCCCACACTGGGGCACCGGGGCAGGGCCCTGCCCGGCCGCCCCGCTGGGCTCTCGGCACCCCCTTGGACCCCAGAGTGGGAGCAGGGGCCCGAGCCTGGCACGATTTGGGGAGCTCAGCCCCACGGCTCGCAGCCATGCAGCGCGTGGGTCTGGCTGCGTGCAGGAAGTGAGTCACGCGCAGGCACCGGCGGCTCCTCGTCCCCACCCCAGCGAGCGCCCGAGCCCGTGCGTCCTCCCCCCGAGAGCCTGGTTTTGCCGCGAGGCGTCCCGCTGCCTCCCCGGGCACCCCACACGGGGCAGGCGCACGTAGCCTGGGCCTGGAGAACCATCCCCGCTCTGCTTCCAGCTCCGCTTCTTCCTCGCCCTGGTGTGCGTGGCCGCCGTCTCCGTGCTCTACGTCCTGCTCTGCTCCCTCGCCTGCCTGCGGCCCTGCTGCCGGGCGGCGCAGCGCTGGGATGGCCCCGCGTACGCTGCGCCCGCCGTGCTCAGCTTCCAGGGGTACAGCCGCGTCCCTGACGGGCAGGTGCGTGGGGACGGGGAGGGGACAGCCCGACCACCGTTCCCCCAATGCCTCGGTTTCCCCCTTCCTCGGGGGAAGCGCTGGCACCTGGAGGGGGCCGTGCTGACGGCGCGTGTCCCCGCAGCCGCTGCGGCGAGCGCCGTGCCACCGCTGCGCCGTCGTCTCCAGCTCGGGGCAGATGCTGGGCTCGCGCCTGGGGCAGGCCATCGACGGGCAGGAGTGCGTCCTGCGCATGAACCACGCGCCCACCGCCGGCTACGAGGAGGACGTGGGGGCGCGGAGCACCGTCCGCGTGGTGTCGCACACCAGCGTCCCGCTGCTGCTGAGGAACCAGCCCTACTTCTTCCAGCAGTCCCAGGAGACCGTCTACGTCATCTGGGGGCCCTCCAAAAAGATGAGCCGGGAGAAGGGGGGCCCCACTTACCGGGCGCTGCTGAAGGTGATGGAGATGTACCCGCACCTGCAGATCTACACCCTGACCGAGGAGAAGATGGCCTACTGCGACGACGTCTTCCAGAACGAGACGGGGAAGAACAGGTACCGCGGACCCCCCCGGGGGCGCTGAGCCCCCTGCTCTGGCCGAGCCCCTGCTGGGTGTCCGTCTGTCCGCCCGCCCGTCTGCCCGTCCGTCCTCCAGCGCGGCCGCCTGTGCGTTGCAGGGTGAAGTCGGGCTCCTTCCTGAGCACGGGCTGGTTCACCATGATCCTGGCCATGGAGCTGTGCGAGCGCATCCGCGTCTTCGGCATGGTCAGCGAAAACTACTGCAGGTGCGGGGCCAGGGGGGCTGCTGGTGGCGCCGGGCAGCGGGGGGGCCGCATCCCGCTCAGCTTCCTCCCTGTGCCGCCAGGGAGAAGAACCACACGAGCGTGCCTTACCACTACTTCGAGAAGGGCCGGCTGGATGAGTGCAGGATGTACCTGGCGCACGAGCGGGCGCCCCGCGCCGGGCACCGCTTCATCACCGAGAAAGCCATCTTCTCCCGCTGGGCCAAGAGGAGGGACATCGTCTTCACCCACCCGTCGTGGGCGGGCGGCTAGGAGCGGCACCGTGGCTGCCTCAGCCCTGCCCGTGCCGTGGTTGGAGGCCCCCCCAGGTCTGGTGGGTGTGTGGGTGGCAGCGGGGGGACCCCCACCCCGTACAAGCACATTGGGGACGGGGCTGGACCCACTGAGCCCCAGCTGCAGGCACCAAGCTGCCTTGGACACAAGGGGACCTCACCGGCACCACCAGATGGATGCTTGCTGTGGGATTCAGCGTTTGGTGACGTGAGGAGGGGAAACTCAGCCCCCTCCGGCCACTGCCTTGGCCCAGGATGGAGCCCCAGTGCCGCGGGACCTGGTGCCACATGTGGGGCACAGGGAATGGGGCCGGGCTGTCCCCCCGGACTGTCCCCAAACTGCCCCCAGGGCAGGGCTCTGCGTGCCTCCTGCCCCCCAGCCCAGGGCCACGTGCCCTGGGAGCTCTGAGTTGCCTTGTCACAAGTGCCCTTGGACCGAGACCAAAGCAAACTCCATTAAAGCCTTCCTAATTCCACGGGCCCCGCGCTGCGGCCGCGGCGGTGACAGGAGCCGGAGGTGCGCGGGTGGCAGGCGCGTGGGGATGGGAGCAGGGGGGGACAAGGGGGGCAGCTGGGGGCTGCCAGCACCTCGTGCGCTGCCGGGCTATAAATACAACAGGGATTTGATGCTCGGGGTTAGAGCAGGGCCCAACACGGAGCAGGGCACTGGAAGGGGTTATTTGGGACGCAGGGGTGGCGGTGCTATGGGACAGGAGCTGGCCCTGATGTGGCTGTGTGCCCAGAGAGAGGGGGCGAGCCGTGGGCACAGCGTGCAGGGCGCTGATGAACGGCTCCTGGGACGGACGGGGTGGTGAGCGGGGCGGCAGAGCTGTGGGGTGCTGGGCTGGGGTCATGTTCACTCCCATTTCAGCCGGCACCTGCCGCTTTGGGGCTGTTCCGGGGGGTTTTGGCAGCGCCGCTCCCCACACACGGCGCTCGCAGCAGAAGCCGGGGAGCTCCTCGGCCCCGCTCCGCAGCAGAGCCAAAAACCCCGGGGATGGCCCCGAGTGGGTCCGTGGGCTCCGTACCGCATCAGGACCTCGCAGCCCCCCCAAAATCAGTGGGGTGCCGAGGGGGCGCAGCGCTGCGCCACCCCATAAATGCCGCGCACCCACGGGCACCCGCGCACCCAGGGGCACCCCCAGCCACCCACGCCCCCCCGGTGCACCCCATGCGCGCCCCATCGGGGCGGGCGGTGCTTGGATCCCCCCCAGCGCGTCCCCGCCCCGGGCAGCGTGTGCGCGCGCGCGCGCGGCCGGCGAGCCCCGGGTGCGCGCAGCAGCGGCGGCGGCGGCGCAGTGCGCAGCGGAGCGGGTGGTCCGTGGGTCGGGCTGTCCGTGGGGCTGTCCGTGGGGCTGTGGGGCTGTCCGTCGGTCGGTGGGTGCGGGGCTGGCACCGGGACCGGGGGGGGGGAAAAAGGGGGCGCTGCACGGGCACGGCCAAGGCGGGGGGCAGCGCGCACCGGGCTCGGGTGGCTCCGGGCCCCGGCCTGCATGGGAAATGCAATGGGGGCTGCCGGGGGGGTGGGAGGGAAGGGGGGGTTATAGGGGATTCCCGGGCACCGGGGGGGTTGCATGACGGAAAGGGAGGGGGCTGCGTTCTGGGAACAGGGGGGGGTGCGTCCCGAGAATTGGGGCTGCATCAAGGGAACCGGGGGGCTGCATCCCGGGAGAATGGGGGGCTGCGTGCTGGGAATCTGGGGGGTTGCATCGTGGGTACCGGGGGGGCTGCACCCTGGGAATCTGGGGGGGTTGCATCCTGGGAACGGGGGGGTTTGCAACCTGGGAACCGGGGAATTGCACCCCAGGAATGGGGGGGTTGCATCCTGGGAGCTGGGAGAGCTGCTTCCCGGGTACTGGGGGGGCTGTTTTATGGGAACTGGGGGGATTGCATCCCAGGAACTGGGGGGGCTGCATCCCAGGAACCAGGGGATTGCATTCTGGGATCCAGGGGATTGCATCCCAGGAAGAGGGGGGCTTCATCCTGGGTACCGGGGGGAGCTGCATCCTGGGCTGGGGGAGGATTTGCCTGGCAGAGCACGAAAATGCGGGGGCGCAGGCAGGGCTGGCATAGCGGGGTGACACGGGGGGGCGGCAGGGGCTGCGCGCCGGAGCTGTGGGCGGGTTTGCACTGGGGGGGGGGGGGTGTGGGGGTGGATTTGGGGGCGGCTGGCAGTGTGGGGAGCCGGGCTGGCTCAGCGCTTCCCCGGCACGGCAGCGATGTGACCCCCGGTGCCACCATGGCCCTGGCGCCGGCTGGAGGGGCCCGGCAGCACCCCGCAGCTCGGGGGGCGCGCGGGGAGGAGGAGGCGGACGAGGCCCCCCCGGCACCGCTCCCCACCCGCTGCAGATGAACTCCCTGGGCCAGGTAAGGGACCCCCGTGCTGGGGTCACCCGCAGCAAAACCCAAAATGGGGGCCCGGAGCTGGCACCCCCACCCCTGGCACCTGCGTCCCGTGCTGTGCCGTGCCCTGCCCCGTGCGGGGATGGGACCTCCTGGCACCGACCTTTCTCCATGGGGTGGGGGCACCGTAAAACGCGGCCATTCCCCAGCTGTTGGCACCTTCCTGGGCAGCGACACCAGCCCTGAAAGCCCTTCGAGGCCCCCCAGGAGGGTTAAACACCAGCTGCTGTGTAATTTTCCATCCCGGCTCCTCCCAAGGCAGTCAGTAAAGAGGCTTCGTGTTTTTTTGTTTTTTTTTTTTTTTCTATTTCTAATTGCTCTTGAGTACTAGGCGGTGACTCACGGTGGAGGACTTCCAAATATTAATCAGGGCAGGGTGAGGGGGGAGAAAATCGGGTCCCCCGCAGGGCGGGCATCCCTGGGTGCACCCACCCCGTGGCCGTTTTAATGGGATTCTGCTGGGAGATCCCGCTCACCTGAGGCAGGGGGGGGCTGATCCGGCGTTGAATCGCGTGGCTTTCGCCCCAGCGGCACTGGGATAATCCATCCTGCCCAGAGCTCAGCCTGGTTTGGGGATCAGCCCGTCACGTGCGGCTCGTTTTGGGGACGTGCCCCCCGTTGTGGTGCTTTTTGGGGTGACCGCGTGCCTTGCAGGTGCTCGCAGGACGCCAGCGATCGCTGTGCACTGAGGCCGGCCGGGAGACATGAGCGGCAGCACGGTGAGAGCCGGGCACGGTGCTGGGCATCCCATGGGGGTCTGTGGAGCCCCCCTAAAAACCAGCCTGCGGGGCTGGGATTGGGGTGGCCGTGCCAGTGCCAAGCAGGGGCTGCCCCGGCCTGGGACCTTCCTGGCAGCTCTCCTGCCTCTCGGAGCATTATTCACAGCAGCAAACACTCCTCCTCCATCCTCCTCCCAGCTCTGGGGCTGTTCTGTTATCCAGAGGGGGCTGGGGCAGTGGCACGTGGCCGAGAGGGGAAGGGGAGAGATGTCCCCATCCCTGTCCCCATCCCCGACCCTATTCCTGTGCCTCCTCGCTGCCCCCCTCGCAGCACCGCGCCGCTCGGTGCCTCCCCACGGCCTCGGGTGTTGTTCTTTAATATCTGGAAGCAGCTGAGCGTGGCCGGGGGAGGGCTCTGCAGCAGAGCGTGGGGGCAGCTCCTGCTAAACCCACAGCCGGCGAGGGGGGAGCGTGTCGGGGCGCCGGCACCCCGGGGGTTCTCCCATCTCCATCCCCTCTGGGAGCCGGCACCTGACGCTGTCCCCCCGCCCGCAGAGCCAGCGCGCCGCCGTCTTCGTGGTCCTCTTTGCCCTGCTCATGCTGCTGATCATCTACAGCTCCAGCAACGGGACCGAGGTCTTCCCCTACGGCGCCCTGCGGGGCCGAGCCCGCCGGCCCCCCGACCTGCGGCGATGGGGGGTGAGCAGCGGGTACCTGCCCGTCTCCGGGAACAAGGTACGGCGGGGTTGGGACATCATGGTGGGCACTCACTGCCCCGTGGTGGCACCCAGCAGCACTGTCCCCGTTGGTGGGACACCCAAAAATTCCCCCTCTGACCCCGTTGGTCATCCCCAGAGCCTGAGCGCCCACTGCCACCAGTGCGTCATCGTCACCAGCTCCAGCCACCTCCTGGGCACCCGCCTGGGCTCCGAGATCGACCAGGCCGAGTGCGCCATCCGCATGAACGACGCCCCCACCACGGGCTACGAGGTCGATGTGGGCAACAAGACGACGTTCCGCGTGGTGGCCCACTCCAGCGTCTACCGCGTGCTGAAGCGGCCCCAGGAGTTCGTCAACAAGACCCCGGAGACCGTCCTCATCTTCTGGGGGCCGCCCGCCAAGATGCAGAAGAGCCTGCTGAAGATCATCCAGCGCGTCGGGGCCTCCTTCCCCAACATGACGGCCTACGTCGTGTCCCCCCGCCGCATGAGGCAGCTGGATGAGCTGTTCCGGGGGGAGACGGGGAAGGACAGGTACCTCGGGGCCTCCCCCGGCACCTCGTCCCCAATGGTGGTGGGGACAAAAGGCAGGGCCGGCTCCCGGGGCTGCTCCGTGGGGTTGGCTGCGGTGTCAGGCTGGGGGGATTTGGGGGTTTTTGAGGGGACTCAGGGGGATTTGTGGAGATTTAGGGGGGGTCGTTGTGTCTACATTGTGGCCTCGTTTCCCCCCCGCGCCGTGCCCCAGGGAGAAGTCGCGCTCGTGGCTCAGCACGGGCTGGTTCACCATGGTGATCGCGGTGGAGCTGTGCGACACCATCCACGTCTACGGCATGGTGCCCCCCAACTACTGCAGGTACGGCGCCCCCCGTCACCCCCCCACCCTGTCCCCACCCCACAAACCCCAAAAACCCCAAATCCTCATCCCTGGGGGGCTCAGCCCGCTCTCTGCCCGCAGCCGGAGGCCGCAGCCCCGCCGCATGGCCTACCACTACTACGAGCCCAAGGGCCCCGACGAGTGCACCACCTACATCCACAACGAGCGCAGCCGCCGGGGCAACCACCACCGCTTCATCACCGAGAAGCGCGTCTTCGCCAGCTGGGCCGGCCTCTACAACATCACCTTCTCCCACCCCGCCTGGCCATAGGGCGGCCGCGCCGAGCGGGGACCCTCGGGGACGGGAACGGGGTCCCTTTGGGGTGGGGTCTCCATGGGTTGGGGTCTCCATGGGATGGGGTCCAGGCCACGCTGTGCGCCCCGGAGCTGTTGGAGCCGTCGAGGACCGCCTGCCACCGCTGTGCCCAAGGGCTCCTCGTGCCCGTGGGGTGAAGGGTTTTGGGGTGGCGTGTCCCCTCCCGTGGGACAGCGGGCAGGGGAGCCGTGGGGACACCGCACGGGGGTTAAATCCTGCACTGATTTAATCCAGCTCCAAACCTCCCCATCTGCCTCACAGCCCACCGCCCCGCAAGCACACCCGGGGGCACCGTAGGGGCTGCATTGCTTTCACGGCAAAATTTTGGAGACCCCCTCCCCGTTTTACTCCCCTCTGCCACCCCCTGCACTGCCAGCCCCAGCCCCCCCGGCACAAATCCTGACGTTTTCGGTGGCGTCGCCCCCAGAGGGGGGGCCCTGCCCTGCCACCCAGGTAAGGATCCACCCACGGGGTGCCCACCCCAAAAACCCCCGGCCCCGTGCTCGCTGCGGGGGGGGGGCACACTGCCAAAACCTTTTCTATCGGCACAATGGGAATTTGGGGCTTGGGTTTTTCTCTTTTTTCTCCCCCCCCACCTCCTTGTCCCGCTGTCTGTACTCGTTTTCCCTCCCCAAACTGAGTGCGTGGTGGTGGTGGTGGGGGGCCATGCACCCCCCCCACGCTTAGGGGGGGGGCTGTTGTTTATCTCCTGGCACTGGAAAATTGGGGGAAAATCCCTCCAAGTGGCGTGTTTGGGTGCTGAGCCCCAGCAGAGCGCAGCGCCGTGCCTCAGTTTCCCTGGGGCCGTGGCAGCGGGGGGGGCGGAGGGGGGATGCACACCCCCTGTGCTGTCGGGGTTACCCCCGGGGGGGGGGCTCAGCCCCATGGGGGGGTCACCCCGCGTTTTGTAGTGATTTGTACAGAATAAACCTTGCTGCAGTCTGTTGCCTTGGGCCCTGACTCCGGGCTGCGTTTTTGGGGGGCCGGGCGCTGCTTTTGGGGTGGGAAATTTGAGGGGGGGGGTGAGAACGGGACCCTTCGGGAGCCCCCCCCAACGTTTTGGGGCTGATCCTGGGGGGGCAAAAAAAAAATAAATTATTTATTTATTTTGGGGGGGAGCGGGGGGGTCCCCCCCCAGGATACCCAGCATTGCGCAGGACCCCCAGCCCCTTGGGACCCTATGGAGCCCCCCGCAACCCCCTGCACGGTGCTGGGGGGGGGGCTGCGGGCAGGCAGCAGTGGTTCTCCCCCCCCCCCCCAGCCTGTGTGTGCCCCCCCCTCGCTGCCCGCTCCCGGCATGCTCCTCGCTGCATTATATCCAGCTAGCGGTACCCGAGCAGGCAGCTGCCCGCCCCACAGCTCCCGGCCCCACAGGTCAGTGCCAGCCCCCCCAGCCCCCCCCCAGCATCCTAAACCCCCCCCCCGAGCCCTGCAGCCCCTCGGCACCCCGGCCCTCACCCACCCCTGGGTGCCCCCCCCCTCGGCTCCCCCTCCCCACGGTGACCTTGGGGAGGGCGTTCGGGCAAGCGCTGCGCGGGGGGCTCCTGGGGGGGGGGTTTGGGGTGAGCCCCCCCGCACTGTAAGGGATTTAAGGGGGGTGGGATGGGGATGGGGGGAGTGGGGTTGTGGGGGTAGTGCTTGGGGGGTGGGAGCGGGGCAGTGCTGGGAGCACCAAGGGGGGAGATAGAGGGGCTGGGGGGGGTGTATGGGGTGCTGGGGGGGTTATATGGGGTGCTGGGGGGGTTATATGGGGTGCTGGGGGGGCATGGCAGGGGGTGCTGCACTATTGCACGGGGTGCTTGGTGGGGGTACACTGCACAAGGTGCTGGGGGGGGTGTTTTATGGGGTGCTTGGGGGGGAGCTTTGTGGGGTGCTTTTGGGGGCACTGCATGGGGTGCTGGGGGGCTATGGCAGGTGCTGCACTATTGCATGGGGTGCTTGGGGGGGGCGTTGTATGGGGTGTTTGTGGGGTGCTGTATGGGGTGCTGGGGGCATTGCACAGGCGTTGGGACGTTGCTTGGGGTGCTGGGGGGGCATGGCAGGGGGGAACACTATTGCACAGGGTGCTGGGGGGGCATTTTATGGGGTGCTGGGGGGGGACATCCCACAGGGGGGTTTGGGGGTCTCGCTGCTGCTCTTTGGCCAGGCCACCAAGGGGCATTGCATGGGGTGCTGCTGGGGGGGCTGGGTTACCGCAGGGGTGCTGGGTGCTGAGTTGAGGTGGGGGGGAAAAAGGGGGAGTGGGATGGGGTCTGGGGGCTGTCTGAGCTCCTAATGGGATCACACCACACCACAGCTTCTCCCGGGCACCCCAATGCCCCCATACCCATGTCCCCCATGGGGTCCCGCACCCTCCCGGCCACCCCGTGGGGACATGGCGGGGTTCGGCCCCATGGCACGGGGTGGGGGGGTGGGGGGGCCGTGTCCCGGTGCAGGTTTCAGCCCGTCCATTCTTAGCCCCTGCCCTTTCGGGGCTGTAACACGAGCGGGGCAGCGGCGCAGGGCCCCTGGCCCCGGTCTGGCCGGTTTGGGGAGCGCGGGGTGACGCGGGGCGGCGGGGTGCGGGCAGGGAGCCCAAACCCACAGCGGGGACCTGGGGGTGCAGCAATCCTACAGCAATCCTACAGCAATCCCCCACCTCTGGGCTGTGAGAGCGGGCTGGCCCCCCAAAACCATCCCCTAAAGCCTCCCCTCCGGCACATGGTGAGCCGGAGCAGTGGAGGCGCCGCTGGCGTCACCGGCGTCCCAGGGCCGTGTGTCACCGCGGGCACGGGGATGTGGTCAGGGCAGGGAGGCGCAGGTAATGCCACCCCATAGCACCCCGTGACACCCCACGTCACCCCGTGTCACCCCGTGTCACCGCCGGCAGCCAGGTAGGCGATGGCCGCGGGAGCCGAGCTCCCCAGCTCCTAAAGCCACAAAATCCAGGCAGCGCCGTGCCTGTCGGATATATTTTAGGTTTTAGGGCCAAACTAAGGGGCAGGGCGGCTTCCGCCTCGCCACCACGAGTCCCCCAGCGCTCGGCTGGAGACCTGCTGCGTCCCATAGGGGAGGGAAGGGAGAGCTGTTGTCCCAGCAACACCCCCACAGCCCCGGCCCTGGGGACCCCCCCGTCCCCGCCGAGCCGCTCACTGCCCCCCTCTCCTCTCCTCTCTCCGTCCCCACAGCCCGATTTTCTCCTCTGCCCCGCCGGCAGCATGTCGACAGGTGAGTGCTCTGCTCGGCTGTCCCTGCGGCCAGCTCCTCGTCCCCTCTGCTTCTGGCCCCTTGGCAGCTGTCCCCCTGTCCCCTGCGTCCCCCTTGTGCCATCCTGTGTCCCCTTTCTGCCATCCCGTGTCCCCCTTGTTCCCATCCCCTTGTTCCCAACCCCTCGTTCCCATCCTCTGCGTCCCACTTGTGCCATCCCCTTGTCCCCATCCCCTTGTCCCCATCCCCTTGTTCCCATCCCCAGTGCCCCCTTGTGCCACCCCTGTCCCCCCCGTCCCTCTTTTACCCAACCCCTTTGCGCCCACCCCCAGTGTCCCCACCCCGTGTCCATCCCCCGGGTCCCCTTTACGCACCTCCCCTTTTGCATCTGTCCCCTGTGCCCTCGTATCCGCCCCCTCTGCCCCCCTCGCACCCGCTCCCCGTGCCCCCCCCGTGCCCCCCCGTGCCCCCCCCGTGTCCCCTTTCCCCCCTTCCCCCGTCCCCCGGTATCCGATTCCCTGCCCCACTTCGCTTCCATCCCCTCTGTCCCCCCCTTGCGTCCATCCCCTGCCTCCTCCACCCGTCCCCATCCCCTCTGCCTCCCCCTTGTGTCCACCCAGATCCCCTTGGGGCCTCTTCCCAACCCCAATCCCTTCGCCCCCCCATGCGCCCCCCATCTCCTGCCCCCCCCTTCCCCACCCTCTTGGCTCCTTCCCCGGGTGCTGGAGGGGCTGAAATTTCAGACGGCCGGGCTGGGGGGGGGGGCTGTGCCGGGCTCACCGGTATTTTTAGCTCCCCTCGGAGCCGGATCCTGCAGGTGGGGGGCACCCTGAGGGACCCCCCCATGTCCCGCAGGCTGGGGGGGCTCTGTGAGGTGCTGGCACCCGGCCCCTGCTCCCCAGCTGCCTGCCCCAGGCACCGCTTTTGGGGACAATCGGTCCCTGGGGGGGGGGGTTTAGGGGCTGCTGGGGGTCACACCAAGCACTCGAGGCACCCGTGCCAAGGGCAGGACCCGGATCCGGCCACGGGGATGGATGTGGCCCCCCCGGGGAGCCCCGCGGGTCCCCACCCAGACACCGAGGACAACGAGCGTCTCCGGGGCGCCGGGGGGGTTCCAGGCCCAAGGCTGAGCCCTGGGGCTGAGCTCAATGGGGTCCCTGTGCACCAACCCGGCCAGCTCCGACGTCCCAGACCCCTCAGGTGACGGGGACAAGGGGCACGCGTGGCCGCTTCGCACCCCGGGGTGGGCAGGGGTTGGTCCCCCGCTGGGGGGGCTCAGCCCTGCTGCTGGGGACAGCTCGTTCGACGGTGCCCTTTTGGCTTTGAGGTTGATTATTTTTCTTTTATTTCCCCCCCCCAGAAAAGCTCAAGCACCACAAGATCATCTTTGTGGTGGGTAAGTGGGCGGCCGGGTCCTGCGGCTGGCAGGGTCGAGGTGGGGCAGGGGGTCCTCGAGGCCACCGGGGGGGTGCTGGGGACCACCAGCAGGGTGGCAGCACCTGATGGGGCACTATGGGATGCTCCTGGGGGGGATACCACGGGTGGGGACGGGGTCCTGGTGTCCTGGGTACCATTGGGGTGGTGACACCTGGGTGCTGATGGGGTCGTGATGTCCTGGGTGCCATCGGGGTGGAAATGCAGAGGTGCTGATGGGGTCCTGGTGTCGTGGGTGCCATCAGGGTGGCGATGCCCGGGTACCAATTACCCACACCAGCAGCCCGTGCCACCCCAAGCACCGCCACCCCCCAGCCCCCACCAGGAGCAGCTCTCTCCATCCACCTGGTGCTGGGCTCGGGGACCCCGTCCCCTTTCTCCCCAGGCTCTGGGGACTCTGGTGGCTTCCGTGCCCCTTCCCCCGCCTGCCCCCCAGCTCCCTGCTGTGCGCTGGGGCACTGCCACCGCTTGCAGGTGGCCCCGGCTCGGGGAAGGGGACGCAATGCGAGAAGATCGTGCAGAAGTACGGGTACACCCACCTCTCCACCGGGGACCTGCTCCGGGCTGAGGTCAGCTCGGGCTCGGAGCGGGGCAAGAAGCTGCAGGCCATCATGGAGAAGGGCGAGCTGGTGCCCCTGGTGAGTCCGCGTGTGCCCGCCGTGGTGGTTGTCCCCCCTCCCCGTGTGGCCATGGGGACGGGGTGGGCGCGCGGCCCCACGAGGTGTCCGTGCCCCGTCCCCAGGACACGGTGCTGGACATGCTGCGGGACGCCATGGTGGCCAAAGCCGACGTGTCCAAGGGTTTCCTCATCGACGGCTACCCCCGAGAGGTGAAGCAGGGCGAGGAGTTCGAGAAGAAGGTGAGGGCTGGTGAGGCCGCGGGGTGCCCCCGAGGGCTGCGTGGAGCTGGTGGGAGCAGATCCCATCCCGATGGGGGGCTGAGCTGCCATCGGGGGGGGGACACATCGCTCCAAGGCGTCCTCAGGGATGACGGGGGGTGGCTGTGGTGGCGCAGAGCAAGGGTTTGGTGTCCCTGGGGCGCCCAGACCCGGGTTGAGGGTGGCACGGGGTGGCACAGGGTGGCACGGGGTGGCACAGGGTGGCACAGGGTGGCACAGGGTGGCATGGGGACACCCTTGTGCCAAGCCCGCGCGGTGCCAGCCCCCCCGTCCCCGCAGATCGCCGCCCCCACGCTGCTGCTCTACGTGGACGCGGGGAAGGAGACGATGGTGAAGCGCCTGCTGAAGCGGGGCGAGACCAGCGGGCGGGTGGACGACAACGAGGAGACCATCAAGAAGCGCCTGGAGACCTACTACAAGGCCACGGAGCCCGTCATCACCTTCTACAAGAGCAGGGGCATCGTCCGCCAGGTGAGCAGGACCCACGGCGGGGGGGGGAGGGATCAACGCATTGGGGGTAGGGGGCTGATATGGGGGTAGGGTTCCCCAAAAGGGGCTTGGAGGAGCCGGCGCCCCCCTAACCCCTCCCTGCAGCTCAACGCCGAGGGCAGCGTGGACGAGGTTTTCCAGCAGGTCTGCTCCTACCTCGACAGCCTGTAGCCGTGCCGGCCGCCTCGCGCCCCCCGCCCCGCGCCCCCCCCTCCGCGCGCGCCGGCAGAGACAGCGGAAGAGCCCTCATCCTGTTTTCGTGGACAGAGCCGCGCGAAGGAAATTTCAAGGACATTGTGTTTGGCTCTTTCCCGTCTCTCCCCAGTAAAGTTCGCTTTAATGAGCCCAGACTTTATCTTTTTCTTCTGTCGGAGGAAATGAGTTTTTCTTTCCAGAGATTTTTGGTTTGTTGGTTGTTTTTTTTTTTTTTTCCCCTCTCCGAGCCCCCCCCCCCGAGCCCCCCGCCTGCCTCTGGAGCTGATTAGGGCAGGAAGCGGGTGTTTATCCCGCACGTGGGATGCTCGGAGGAAGGGAGGGAGCATCCCGGCCGCTCGCCTCGGCTTCCCGGCTGCCGCCGGGCTGCAGGGGGCCCGTGACCCCGTGCCGGGGCCAGTCCCGCTCACCTTGACCCCGTCCTGCCCGCCGAGCCCCTGGGGAAGGGGGCAGCGTCTGGCCCACGTCCTGCCCCACAGCCCTGGGGATGGGGTTTCCATCACTTTCACCCCGTGCACGTGCCAGCCTCGGTGTCTCCTCGCTGCTCCTGCCCCCCGGTGTGTTTTGGGGTACGTGGGGGCTGCGGGCAGCTGTGGCCAAAGGTGTTGGGGTGGCACCGGGGATATCGGTGCCACCGCGATGCCCTGGGTGCACCCTGACCAAAGGACACGCTGGGGACACCCCCCTGAGCCTGGCCACCGGGGTAGGGAGAGGGTGGGGGTCCTCGGGGGGGCTCAATTGCAGCCCCCCAGCCCTGAATATTTGGGATGCTGGCACAGGGACATGGAACGGGGACATGGAACGGGGACAGGGGGGCTCCCCAAAGCTGCCCCCAGGCCGTGCTCGGTGTCACTTTGCCCAGCCCCGTGGCAGTGCCGTGTTTTTCCCGGCCGTGGCGCAGGAAGGAGGCAGCAGAGCCGTGGCCGTGAGCTTTGGGGCTGCCATAAATCATAAATCATAAATCATAAATCACAACTCAGCCGCGGGGCCTTGGGGTGGGCAGCGGCTCGGGGGCAGGCGAGGCCGCCGGGACGGTGCGGAGGAAGGAAGCGAGCGGGGAAGGCGAGGGGAGGGGGGGGGACAAAAATCCCCCAAGAAAAAAAAAAAAAAAAAGAAAAAAAAAGAAAGCAAACAAAACAAACCCGACAGAACTCCTGAGCTCGCCAGGCTCGGACGTCAGCCGGGTGCCCAGGGGTGAAGCAGCCACGAGCACGGCGGGGCCGGGGCGCTGCGGGCGGCAGGGCGGGAAGGATGCAGCCATCCGGCCAGCACTGGGGCACTGCCAGCACCGCTGAGCCCCCCCCTCGGGCTGCTGGGGGCAAGGGGACAGGAGATTTGGGATGCCGAGTAGTCCCAAAGCCACGCTGGAGGAGCTGGGGGAGCCACCTGCCCTTGCTGTCCTGTCCCTATGGGGGTGTGGGGTCAGCCCTGCCTCAGTTTCCCCATGTGGTGAGCGGGGCGGTGGGGCTGGGGGGGGGCCCTGCCTCCCCGCTGGTCACTTTGGGTGATTTTTGGTGGCTTTGCCCTGGCTGGGGAGCCTCTGAACTCCCCATAAGCTGCAGGGGGATGGTGCCAGGGGCTGCGGCCACCCCGCACAGCCACCCCCGGCTCTGTCACCCTGCCCTGGGGGCCACCACTGAGGGCCCTGCTGGGGACAGGGGCGCAGGGCTGCCAGCTCCGGGCCCTGTCCCCGTCCCCGCGGTCCCCAGGAGGTGGCAGTGCGCTGTCGTGGGAGGCGGCTGCTGCTCACCCCGGGGACCTGGTGGCCGCTGGGGACAGACCTCGCCGCCTGCCCTGCCGGGTGTCACCCCCCGGCCCTCTGCCCATCGCCACGGAGCGGTGCGGGGCCACCACGGGGACCTGGCCCTGGCACAGGCAGGAGGGACGGGGCAGGAGTCCCCCTTGGCCCTCTTGTCCCCACAATGTCCCCTTGTCCCCGCAGCCACCCCGCTCCCCTCCGGCTCCTGCCTCGGTGCCGATTTGCTGGGACCCAGGACGGGGCTGTCCTAGAGGGGCCCCAAACCCCAAACCTGCCCGCCCAGTGGGGACATCCCAATACTGGGGACATCCCGGCAGTCCCCAGCTGTGGCCTGGCCATGGTGCAGAGGGGGCAGGCGGCAGTGCCACACGGTGTCCCCCCAGCCACCAGTAGCCCCGGGGCCGGTGTCCAGAGCCCTGGGACTCTCCGTGCCATGGGGCACCCTACCCACACCGGGACACCTCGGGGCTGCCCTTGTCCCCATCGCAGTGGGGCAGCTCCTGCCCTCAGGACATGGGGCAGCCCCCCTTCAGCACCGCACGGGGCAGGCTGTGCTGCTGTGTGTCCCCTAAACTTTGGGGAGGGGGTATTTAGGGAGGGGGGCGCACCGTGCCTTGGCATCCCGACCCCTGCCTTGGCACCCTTGGCACCCTGCCCACCTTCAGTGCAGGCACTGCAGCCACCCCCTCCTTCTCCCTGGTGCCACCCCAGGGTGGGGGGGACCCCACTTTCTCCCCCTCCTACCCCCCCTCCAGCACCCGGGCTGCCTCCAGGGCGCCCCGCGGCGGTGCGCGCACCCTGCGGGGAAACTGAGGCACGGCGCGCCCGGACCCCCCCCAAACCCAAACTCCCCCCTCTCCGGCCGGCACGGCTCCAGGGCTGCGGAGCGGCATTTCCTCCGGGCGCCGACCCTCCTCCTCCTCCTCCTCCTCCTTCTCCTCCTCCTCCTCCTCCCGAAGGGAGTCGGTTTCCTGCCGCCGCCGCGCCCGCTCACTGCGCTCTCGGCTTCGGGCAGCGGCGGCGGCCGGGATGTGCCTGCGGAGCCCCCCCTCGCTGCTGCTGCTGCTGCTGCTGCCGCTGCTCGCCCGGCCCGGTGAGTGGGGAGCCCGTCGGGGGGCACCGGGGACCGCCGAGGGTTGGGGGCTTCGAGCTCGGGGCTCCCCGACGGCGGCACCGGGCTTGGCGCACGGGAAACGCGCAGGGGGGGAGCGCGGAGGAGCCGCCGGTAACTCGGAGGGGAACGGGGGGAGAGGAGGGGAACGGGGGTGGGGGGCGAGGGGTGAGCTGCTGGGGTGGGCTGGGGGTGCGGGGGCTGATACAGCTGGGTCCCGGCTCGGATATTGCCTCCCCCCCCTCCGCCGGCCCCAAATCCAGGCTGCGTCACCAGGGTCCCAGGGGTGTCCAAGTGCCCTTTCCCCGGGAAGGGGCAGGCAGCGGGACCCCCTCAACGGGGGCACCGACCCGGGGGGGCTGGGGAATGAGGAAAAAAAACCAAAGCCCCCCCCCCGGTGTCTGTGGCAATAGGGCCAGGGACTTTTTTGCTGCTTTAGCTGTTGGCCCCGCAGCCCTTGTCCCGTGACCACAGGCGCTGCGGCTTCGCGGGGAGGATTTTGGGGGGTGCAGGCGTGGGGACACCCCCAGGTGGGCAGGGAGCTGGGGACACGGGGACGGGGTGCTCAGGGACAGGGAAACATGAGGGCAGCGACAACGCAGGGGCAGTGGGTTCAGCACGTCCCACACGGGTCGGTCCCATGGGGGCTGCTGGGGGTCCCCACTGCCACCCCCGGTGCTGTCACCCCCCTACAGGGCCTGTCCCCAGGGGCTGGGGCCGTGCCCCGGGGGCTGTGCTGTACAGTCCCCATCCGACGTAGCTGTGCCATATGGTCCCTGTCCTGTGGCTGTCATATGGGCTCCATCCGAGGTAGCTGTGCTGTAGGGCTGTGCCCCCTGCAGCTGTGCCATACAGCCTGGTCGTGTGGCTGTGCCATACGGTCACCATCCCAAATAGATGTGCAACAAGGTCTGTGTCCCGTGGAGCTGTGTGTATGGGCGCTATCCTAAAGAGATGTGCAATAAGGTCTTTGTCCTGTGTAGCTGTGGGGTACGGTCGCCATCCTAAATAGATGTGTGATAGGGTCTGTGTCCTATAGTCGTGTGGTACAGCCCCCATCCTACAGCTGTGCCATATGGTCTGCATCCTGTGAAGCTGTGCTGTACAGGCCCTGTCTGTGTGCCATATAATTCCTGTCCTGCATATCTGTGCCTTATATCCCCCGTCCTACAGTGCAGTCTTGTACGCAGCCGTGCCATACAGGCTGTGTCCTCTGTCCTTGTGCCATACGCTCCCCGTCCCACGTGGCTGTGCCATACAGCCCCCCAATGTGGCTGTGCTACACAGCTGTGCCATACAGTCCCCCATCCTACTGAGCCGTGTGTCCCTGTGCCTTTTAGCCGCGCTGTATGGCCCCCATCCCATACAGCTGTTATGCTGTCCCGTCCCACACAGCTCTGTGGTGCAGCCCCTCTCCTACCCGCTGCATGTTCCCTGCCCTGTGGTGTCTGTCCTAAGGAACTGCGCAATGCTGTCCCTGTCCTATAAATCTGAGCCATACAGCCCCTGCTATGTGTGACTGTGCCCCTGAGGTCCCTGAGAGGGACTACTCTGAGTATGGGGCTCTTCCATATATCCCATGTCCCGTATGGCCGTGCCACACCGTCCCAAACATGTGTAGCTGTGCCATCCCCGTCCCGTGTAGCTGTGCCATACGGCCCCTGCCCTGTCTGGTGCAGACCCTTGGGGCTGGGGTGTCCCTGGCAGGCACAGCACCGTGGGGCCGTGCAGACACCGGGGGGCTTCCAGGGCTGGGGGGCTTTGAGCCCCCTTATGGCAGCACCAGCAGGGACCGGTGCTGCTGCCCCGGGGGGAACGCGGTGCTGGCTCTTCCCTTCCCAGCCCAGGTGAGGCTGTGCCCCTCCTGGGGGCAGAAAGCACATACAGAGGGGACGCAGGGCTTGTCACCTTCATCCACTTGGGGACAGGCTGACATGGGACAGGCTGACATGGGACAGCGTCTCCCCCAGTGCTGCACCCAGAAAACCCAGTGTCGGGTGGTGTGGCCACATCTACCCCCTCCCAAACCCCACTGCCACCTCCATGAGGCACAACAGTGGCCCGGGGGTGACAGCACCCAGCCCTGCGGTGCCAGCTCCATCCCTGCTGAGCCCGGCCAGCTCATTGCACAAGTGCCAAGGCGGCACAGGGGGGACGTCGGAGCGGTGCTGCCCGGGAGATCCTGCCCTGCTGGAGCCAGCCCCGGCGCCTGCCCTGGCCCCGTGCCCCCCCCTGGCACCCCCGGCACCCCCTGGGCTTTGTTCTGCACCCGGGGCCTTTGATCCGCTCGCAACAAAACAGGAATTTCCCCCCCCCCCCCAGACATCCACGCGCCGGGGAGACGCGGCAGCTCCGTCCCCGCTCCCCGCTCCGTCTGCGCCACGGCGAGGCCGAGGGCGGGTGGGAGGCTGGAAAAACATAAAGTGGATTTTCTTTCTTTCTTTCTTTTAATTTTTTTTTTTTTTTTTTTGTATTTCCTGGAGTACAAAAATAAATGCGCCCTTATCTGATTGACCCCGCGGGTGCAGGCTGGGCCCAGCTGAGCGCCGTTATCTGATGCTGACATCATGCTGGAGGCTGCTGCTGCCTTCCCCCGGGGACGGGGACGGGGATGGGGACGGTGCCCGGGTGGCACCGCTGCCCCTCGTCCCCTCCGCAGCATCCCTGCCCCACGCCGGGGAGAAGCCGGCCACGTCCCCACACCCTACGGGATGCCACCCCGCGGGATGTCACCGGAGAGGTGACAATCTGCCCGTCCCCTGCCCTGCGATGCCGGGGGCCGGGGGCCGTGCCCGGTGCCGCCGGGGCAGGAGCGGAGGAAAGAGGGCCGCGGGCTGCGGCGCCCAGATAAGCGGCTGTTTATCTTCCTCCCGATGCTGCGGCCGCCGCGCCGGGGGGAGGAAGCGCCGGACAATAGGTGGGCCCGTGGCAGCGTCACCGCGGGGCCTGCGCCGTGACCCCGCCGCCGCGGCCTCGCCACCCCGACGCAGCCCAGGGACGGCTCGGGGGGACCCTTGCCAGGCTGCGCCACCCTGTCCCCGTCCCCATGGGGTTGTTGGGTGCCCCGGTGCTGGCACAGGGCCCCGGTCACCTCCCAGCGTGGTGGCTGGAGCTGCCAGAGAGCCCCCGGGGAGGGGACAGCGCTCGGTGGCCACATCCAAAGCAAGCGCGGAGCCCCCAGCCCCACAGGGATGCCCTGGCGCAAAGCACCCCGCAGGGCAGGGACCCTCCCAGCCGTGCCACCCATGGGTGCAGGGGACGACTTGGGGACAGCTGGGCTGTGGCAGCACTGCCCAGGGCAGGGGAAATGGCCACGGTAACCTCTGAGTGAGGCAGGCTCGGGGCTTCAAACACCTTTTTTTTGCCGTCAGGATTTCCCTTGGCAGCTGCGGGGCCCCGCTCGCTCGCCAGCCCCGTGTGGGGCTCTCGGTGTCACCGCCGCCCACCCGCCTCGCACCTCGGTGCCATTTCCACACCTGGGCTTCCCAATTTCCGTCAGCACCGGGGGGAGGGATGCGGGGGGGCCGCTTTTAGGGGAAGCCACGCGGGAGCTCTGGCACGCGGCGGTGCCGCACGGGGACAGTGGGTTTTTCCAGACCGGATCCCAGGGCCATTAGGGGATCGCTGCGCCGGGCAGGCCCTGAACAGAGCCAGGACTGGGGCCGGCGTCGCTGTGCGGGTCCCCTCCCGCTTGTCCCCTGTCCCCAGTCTGCGTGGCAGTGACTGATTTCTCTTGTTTTCCACCCAGACCTCGTCCCCGCCGAGGGCTGCGACCTGCGGCCGGTGGCGGCGGAGCACCCGGTCACCCTGTCCTACAGCACGAGCACGGTGCCGTGGGGCTGCGTCAGCAGCAGCTCCCTGCACAGCGCCAATGAAGTCCACGTCCTCAGCATCCAGTGGTCCAAGGTGAGCCAGCAGCACCCCACACATCAGCCCCGGGCACCACCGGGGTGCTCATGTTGGGGTTTTCCGTGTCCTGCCCCCTCCCTGGTGCTTTTCCAGCCCCCCCCGGGTAAATGCAGCCCCCTGGCCCCTGGCACGCTGCGCTCAGCGCGGGGCTGTCGAAAGCATTTCCTGTAAATCAGGAGCGGGGAGAGGAACCAGATTAACCTTTTCCACAGTGCAACTTCCCCACACGGCTGCGCTTCTCCTCTGAGCTGAAGCTGCAGTTTCTCCGTGTCCCCAGAGGGGAAGTTTAAAGCCTTTTAAAGGCCACCATTCTGACACTTCTCTGGCACCGCAGGGACTGTCCCCACAACCCGCACGTCCCGCGGGGAGGTGGCTCTGCGGGGAGCAGCAGTGGGGCAGAGCCCAGCACCCACGGGGACGGTGCCGAGGAGGGCAGGAGGGATGCAGGGAGGCTCGAGGCGCTCACATCACTGGCAGCGGAAACGCAGCCACCAGAGTTTCACTGCTGCCTCAGGGCGATAACCGAGCTGGGCGCTCCGGGTGGCTTTGGGGTGGCGCTGGGCACAGCGGGGCAGCGAGCTGGGGCTGTGTCCCCACCTGGTGCGGTCCTGAGAGCACGGGCAGGGCAGGAGGAGGCAGCTGGGGGGGCAAACCCCACTGTAGGGCCCCTGCTGAGCTTCCCTTGAGCTCTCAGAGCCCCAGCAAGCACAGCACCACATTTTAGCCCAGCCCCAGCTGCCCAGCACCACGTTCCCCCCGCCGCCTCCCAGCTCTCCCAGTTCTGCTTTTTGGGGGCGCTGAGCAGGGGCGGCGCAGGGGGAGCCGCTTTGGGGGCAGCTTCTGCAGTGCCCCACACCCGCGGCGCCCCGGCACGGCCTCACCCCACACGCCCTGACGGGAAACCTGGCCCTGACGCAGGCAGGCGCCTGTGGCTGAGCGTCAGGGCCGGGGGTGCCCCGGCTTTGTCACCGGAGGCGGCAGGGGACACGCGCTGATGTCACGGCTGCGGCACTCGGCTCGCCGGCACCGAGCCCTGGGCGCGCGGGGGGGAGCGGGGCAGGGACCCGGCTCCGCTCGCAGAAGAATTACTGGAAGCCGCTTTCTATAAGCAGATCCCTAAGAAGAAAAAAAAAAAAAAACAACACCGAGAAGAAAAACCTAAAAAAAGGCTGCAGCGGGGCGAGACGCAAACCGAGCCTCCCTGCGCTCGGCGGGCACCAAACAATGGAGCGCCGCAAAACACGCGGCAGGAAAACCAGCGCCGGCTCCTCCCGCCGCCACGGGGCCACCCGGGGTCCCCGGCCACCCACGCGGCCAAGCTCGCCCACGGGGCCACGGCCGGGCCAGGCGGTGCCCTCGGCCCCGTGGTGCCGGGCAAGAGGCTGGCACCGCTGGTTGTGCCGTGCCTCGGTGCCCACGCAGCCCCGGGCGGCTCGCCGTGCCCGCTGTTGTGCCGGGAGCGCTGAGCCGGGCGGTGGTTTCCAAACTTAGCGCCTGGCTCCCCGGCTTCCTGACGCGGTTTTCCGGCTGAGCCGAGCCCTGCGGCTGCCCCGGGGCTGGAGCGGCTCCGCGGTGTCAGGATGGGGCCGGGAGAGCCATGGTGGGGGATCCTGGTACCCAGGGTGGGGATGTGTCGGTGCGTGGGGTTGGGGATGGGCCAGCCCCGGTGTGGGGACGTCCTGGGCTGCTCTGTGGGGATTTCCAGTTCCCGGTGTGGGATGCCCCAGTCCCCAGTGCTCTGACACCCACAGTGGGCACCCTGGCCGCAGCATGGGGTGCTCTGTCCCTAGTGCAAGGACACCCTGAGCCCTCATCTGGGGACAGCCGGAGGGTTTTGTCCCGCTGTGGTGTGCATGAGCATCCAGGTGGCATCCCTGCATCCCTCACCTGCCCCAAGGCCATAACTCCAACCCCACAGCCCAAGCATGGCCAGCCTGATGTCCCTCCCTGCTGCCCCATCACCGGGGACACAGGGGGGGCTCTGTCCCAGCCGTGCCGCGGTGCTGACCCTCTCCTTGCTCCCCCAGGGCCCATCCACCACGCTCAATGTGTTGGTCACGGCTCCAGCCAGCGGCTGCACCCGGTCGGCGGTGCTGGTCCTGCAGTGCTCCCAGTGCTCGGCCTCCATCACCTCCCCGTGCCCGGAGCTCATCGTCCTCACCGTGAGTGCTGCGGGGACAGCGCCCTGGGAGCACTCCTTCTGGGGGGCACAGCGGGGCTGGGGACATCCCCGGGGTGCTTGGGGTGCCCACGGGGGACGCCGGTGCCCTCTCCCTCTCCCCAGGGCCGATGCGCCCGGCCCCCGGCGGCGGATCTGAGCGCGGGGCAGGCTGGGCGGCGAATGACGCACGGGGCTTGAAAAAGCTGCCGTTTCCTCCGGCTGCCGGGAGGAAGGTCAGCGATGGGGTTTGGCTCCAGCGAGCTGAGCCAGGGCCGGGAGCTTTGTTAGGAAAATAAACCTCCGGCTTTGTTTTGCGGCTAATAATAAAGCGGGCCGAGCTCCCCGCGTGCCGCCGGCCGGCCGCGCCGCTCCCCCAGGTCCTCCACGGAGCCGCGATGGGGTCAGGCCCTTGGAGATGCCCACCAAGCTGCCTTCAAAGCAGCGCCCTCCGTGCTGGGAGGGTATTTTCCTGGCTGCAGACGGAGCCGGGGAGGGATCCATGCGTCCTGCCCCGGCTCACGTTGCCTCTCGCCCTCAGGACGCCTTCGTGATCCAGGGCAGCCCCGAGGTGCAGCAGAGGGAGCTGCCGGCGGCTGCCAGCAAGGGGCAGCTGCTGGACTGGGCACGGGGCACCTACGGGGGCATCACGTCCTACAGCGAGCTGTGGGACCCGCGCACCATCCACCTCCGCCTGGGCGAAGGTGCGTGGGGGACAGGGGGTGGCGGGGAGGGGGGACACACCGGGTGGCACCAGGGTGGGGAGGAAGGGGCTGCAGGGCTCTCCCTGCTCCCAGCACACGCCGGGTCCACGGGGTGGTGGTTCCCCTGGGCACCCTCTCTGTGCCCACCGAGCGCGGTTTGGTTTCGGTGACCCCAGCTCTGCCTGTGCCCCCCCCCAGATGCCCGCAGCCCCCCAGACTGCGTCCCCCAGGAGCACTTCGACGCCGCGCCGCACCTCGATGCCGAGGTGTTCTCCCAAGGGATGAGGAGCTGCGCCAGCGGCAGCGCCCACAGCTCCAGGACTGCCCACATCATCCAGCTGCAGCCCGAGCACAGGTACCGTGCGTGTCCCCCCCCCGGGAGGAGGGCACAGCTTGGGGAACCTGGGGAAGGGGTCGGGGTCTCTTGGAGACTCCGGACCCGGCGGAGTGAGGGGCTGAGGCTGGAGGGGGTCTCGTGCTCTTGCAGCTCGCCCCTCACGGAGGTGAACCTGTCCATGAGCTGTTCCGAGCCGGCAACGGGCAACCACATCCTCATCCTGCAGAGCCACACCAACCTCACCTGGATCCTCTCGCCTACCGGCTGCCACGTCAGCTTCCTGGTACGGCGGGGACGCGGCGGCCCCCAGAGCCTGTCCCCACCTCGGTGCGGCCCCGACCGCGGTGGCTGCTCACATCTGGATGCCCCCGGCCCCGCTAAGCCCCCCCCGTGCCACCCCCACAGGTCTCCAGCCCCTACAGGATCACGTCCATGCCATGGCAGCTCATATCTGGAGGGACGCTGCCCGACACGGAGCAGGGCCTGGTCGCCAAAGCCTTCGAGAAGAACTGCAGCGTCATCGCCTCCTATTCCATCATCCCCACCAGCCCCCGCATCACCCTGGAGATCCAGGAGCGCGGTGGGTCCTCGGCGCCCCTCCTGGGCTCAGGGTTTTTGGGTTGGGGGTGTCCCCGCTCAGCCCCCCGCGTCCTCTCCCCGCAGAGGTCCCGAGGAAGCCGCCCCCGATGCTCACGTCGCCGGCCCCCACCTTGGACACGCTGCCCAACGACCTGCTCCTCATGCTCCGGCCCTGGAAGTGCACGGATGACACCATGGAGATCATCATCACCAGGTCCCACCTGGAGGTGAGGGCACCGCCGGCGTGCTGGGGGGGGGTCTCATCCCGCTCCAGGTGCTGGGGGGATGCTGGGGGGGGGCTGGCCGGGCACCCTGGAGGGAGCTGTGGGCACGGCTGGTGGCTTTTCTCTTAGCCCATCAAGGACGTGGTGAACATCACCCTGCGGGACATCAGCTGCCAGGCGGAGAAGAACGCCACGCACTTCATGCTGCGCACCCCCCTCAGCCACTGCGGCACCTCGCTGGAGAGCCAGGGCAACGCCAAGAACGAGGTGAGGGGATACGGGGGGGGGCAGGAGGTGTCCCCATCCCACCAGGGATAAGGGACCCCACCGGCGGGATGCTCACGGCCACGGCTCAAGGCTGACCGAGCCTTCCTCCCCTCCTCGCAGCTCATCCTCAGCCTGTCCAAGGGCTCGGTGCCCAGGATTGTGCGGGTAAGTGCCGGTACCGGTGCCACGGGGTCACGGGGTGCCGTGGGGTGGCTCACGCTGTCCCTGTCCCTGTCCCTAGGTGGCCTTCCAGTGCCAGATCCCACGGGAGCTCTTCCTGCGCCTCTTCCCCACCGCTGCCTTCGAGGTGCCGCAGACGGAGCTGGAGGTCAACAAGGAGGCTTTCGTGCAGGTACCGCAGCGCCCGGGCACCGCGGGGAGCGTGCCGGGGGGGGTGGCATCCCTCACGGTGACCCCGTGTCCCCCATCCCCGCAGGCCTCCATGCGCTGGGACGACTACCCGGCCGACCTGCAGCTGAAGGAGTGCTGGCTGGTGGCAGCGGGGAGGGAGCCGCTGCTGCTGGTGCAGGCCAACAAGGCGCAGAGCTCCAGCGTGGCCGTGCTGGAGGAGCCCCCCGGCAGCAGGGCCAGGAAGGTTTGGCGATTCCGCTTCACCTACGCCGTCCCCGAGGGCGGCCACGTCCCCTTCTCCGCCGCCCTCAAGTGCAAGGCCGGGCTGCAGGTCGGTGTGACACCCCCGTCCCGGGGTCCCCGCGGGTGTCCCCAGCCACCCGTCTCCAGTGCCAAGCTGGGGACAGCGCCCCGGGGCCACAGAGCCCCTGGGTATGGGGGTCCCCAGCCCCGTCCCCGTGGGATGGTGGCACCGGGGTGGTGGCGGTGGGGCAGGGCTGTCCCCAAGCTCACCCCAACCCTCCCCGTGCGCAGAACAACACCATCTTCGAGAAGGTTTTGGAGGTGACCGTGAAGGACGTCTGGAGGCCACCCAACAGTGAGTTTGGGGCTGGGAGGAGCCGTAGGGAGGTTTTGGGACGGTGTCACCGTGCTGACGGCCCCGTGTGTGTGTCCCCCCCCCTGCAGACCGAGGGCTGGGGCTGGGCGCCGTGCTGGGCATCACCTTCGGAGCCTTCCTCATCGGGGCGCTCCTCACCGCCGGGCTCTGGTACATCTACTCGCACACCCGTGAGTACCTCTGTGGGTGTGGGGGCGGCGAGGGGGGGCCCTACACACGTCCCATGGCTGGGAATCCCACCCTATTCCCCCGTCCCAATCCTCCTGTACGTCCCGGGGGGGTCCTGCTGCTCTCAGCAGCGCATCCCTTCTGGCCGGGGCTGTGTGAGAAGGAGCCTGCCCGGCGTGGCCGCGGTCCCCGGGGTCCCAGTGAAGCCCATCTCCATCCCACGCCTTATCGGGGCCGGGGGGGGCCGGGGAGGGGGCGCGAGCCCTGCGCCAGGGCCTGGAGGCTCTTATCGGGCTGGAAAGGTCAGGTCCAGGATGAGCCATCCCCGGCCGGCCCTGCTGGCGCCGAGATTTGTTTTTTTGTCCCTTCATGTTTTTCTTCCCCCCCCCCCCTCCCCTTTCCTATCCTCCCCCTTTCCAATTTCCCCCCCCCGGTGGTAATGCAGGGCCCATCTCCAAACTGCAGCCGGTCTCCACCACGGCGCCGGCCTCGGAGAGCAGCAGCACCAACCACAGCATCGGCAGCACGCAGAGCACCCCCTGCTCCACCAGCAGCATGGCCTGACCCCCCCGGACCCCCCCTCGCCGCTGCCTCCGCCTCAGCCCCCTTAAAAACCCTTTTTCTGCCCCCCCACCAGCCCCCCAAAAATAATTTGAGGCTGAGCCCGGAGGGGGCCGCGGCCCCTCGCCGTCCCCGGGGCCGCCCTTACTCATTCAGTGAATGCTTTGGCCCCCCCCCGGCAGCCCGTGGAGGGAGGTGGGGGCCCCCTGTGACCCTCCCCGGGGGTCCCCAGCAGATGGGGGGGTGCTGGGGGCAAAGGGTGGGTGCCCCCGGGGTGCGCCCCGGTGCTCTCCATCCTGTGTGGGGACAGTGTAGCCCCCATGTACCCCCCCCAAAAATGCTCCCTGAGCAATGGGGGGGGCCCAGCACAGCCCCGATGGGGTCACTGCCCCCCCCCCCAGCACCCCCCCACTCTGTGTCCCCATCCCATAGAGGCAGCGGGGCTGGGAGCAGCGAGAGGTTTATTGGGGTGGGGGGGCTGCGGGGCCGGGCGGCACGGTGTGACCGATGCGCAGAGAGCAGCCCGGCCCCCCCGCCCCCCCCAAAACACCCCCACCCCCCCCCAGCCAGCTCCAGGTCAAAGTTACAAACTTTTAATAATAATAAAAACCTATCCTACGTTAAATTAGTCGCCGCAACGAGGAGCCTCGGAGTCACACCCGGGGCACCCCCAAACCTCTCTGTGGGGGGGGGCAGCCTGCGTCCATCTCACCCCCCCCACACACACACCCCCCCCCCAAGGGGGGGCCAGGAGTGTCCCCCCCCCACCTCATGGGGACACCCAGCGTGGCCACGGCCACCGCCACCCCCCCATGGGGCTGGCACAGACAGAAGGCACTGGGGTGAGAAGGGCCGGGATGGGGGGGGGGAATCCCATGCGTGCCCGCCCCCCCCCCAGCAGTTCAAGTAAAGGGTGAAGGACCCCAAATCCCGCTCACTGGGACAGGGAGGGGTCCAGCAGCTTGAGGACCCCCCCCACCAGGTGCAGGCTGCCGGTGACGAGGACGTGGATGGCGGCCGCCTCCTGCAGCAGCACGGCCCCGCTGCTGGCCACGGGCTGGGGGTGTGCCCCCCCCTTGGGGGGGGGCGCGGGGAGGTGGGGGTCCCGGCCCTGGGCGATCCACTGCAGGGCGTGGGAGAGGCAGGGGAAGACGAGGGAGGGGGAGTTGAGGGGGCGCTCGGCTGGGGGCACCAGCAGCAGGGCTGCCCCCCCTCCCCGTAAGGGGGCCGGCTCCAGCAGCCCCCCCACTTGCCGGGGGGGGGACAACCAGGGGGTCTCCTGGCCCCCCTTCTCCTCCAGCAGCCGCCCCCACGTCTTCTGGTTCTCCAGGCAGCGGGTCAGGGCGTTCTCCAGGGTCACGGTGAAGTTTTGTTGGTCTGGGGGGAGGGGAATGAGTAAAAAGGGGGGGGTCTGGGATGGAGAGGAGGGAGGGGGGGCGCACCAGGAGGTCCCAAAGCCCCCCCCTCCCAGCACTCACCAGCACTGCCGGTCACTGACAGCTCCGTGAAGTTGGGGCAGAAGACGGCGTAGTCGAAGTGGCAGGGCTGCAGGGAGAGGGGGGCTCAGCGTGCAGGGGGGGCACCGGGACCCCCACCCACAACCGCAGTGCCACTGGGACCAGTCCCAGCCCAGTGGGGCTCTTGGGGGGGGGGCACGGAGCTGGGGGTGTCAGGACGGACAGACAGACAGACAGCAGCTCCACCTCGTGGCTCCTGCACCCACGGCACAGCGGGGCCCAGGGGCACACAGGGGGGGGCGCTCAGCCCCCTGCCAGCACCCGCTGCCCCCCCGTAGCCCCCCCCCCCCAAAAAAAAAACCTCACCAGCAGCAGCTTGAGCAGCGCGGCCGTGTCCCGGTCCCCCGTGGCGTTGAAGAGCAGCACACGCACCTCGGAGCCGCTGCGGGGACAACAGGGAGGGGGTGAGCGCCACCCTATAGCCCCCCCCACCCCCCAAGGACCCCGGCATGGCCACCGGGTGTTTGTGTGCCCCCCCCAGCTCCCCCCCCATGTCCCCTCCTTACTCCTGGGGCTTGTCGTGGCTGAGGGCAGCCTGGCGGAACCAGCGGACGCAGGCCTGGACGCTGCTGGTGGTGTGCGCCCCGTCCAGGTACCAGGTCACGGCGCCGTGGGGCAGCACCTGCGTGCGGCCCAGCCACTCCGTGTCCCTCAAACCTGGGGGGGGGGACACAGGGGACACAGGGGACACAGCTGGACCCCCCTCATTTCATCACCGGGACCCCCACAAGCAGGGGTATGGCGGTGGCACAGCAGGCGGCGGCAGAGCATCACCACGCGGCCGTGCCAGGGACACCCGGGATGTCCACAACCCGTTACAAATGCGCTGGTGGCACCGGGGGGGGTCACACGCGGCCCCCCCACCCCGTACCCACCCCTCACCTTGGATCATGGCATCGCTGGGACGAAACACGGGCGCCAGCGGCACCGATGGCTGTGCCAACAGCTCCGTGCTGAGCGGCACCTCCGGCAAGACCTCGGGACCTGCTGCGGGACAGGCACCAAAACGTCACTCATGCCCCCCCCCCGCCCTATTTTCCACCCCGTCTGCCCCCCCCCTTTCCCCGCCTTACCCTCGTAGCCCCGCCGCTGCAGCCACGTCCTGGCGAGCTGCAGTGCCAGCGCGGCGTTGGAGCGCTGGTGGCCGCCCGCCAGCCCCAGCTCCAGCGCTTGGCTCCCGGCCTCGAAGGCGTCCAGCTCCGGGCAGACGTAGAGGGGGCACTGCGGGGACAGGAGGCTGAGCCCCCCCCCCCCAAACACCGCACGGAGCCCCCCCTGCTCGCTCCCAACCCCGTCCCTGAGCTCACCCCAAGCTCCCGGGCTCGGTCCCGCAGCACCTCCAGCGGCCGCTCGGGCTGCGGCACGGTGAACGCCGGCACACCGGGCTGCGGGGGGGAAACACGGAATTAGGGACGGCCCCCCGAGCACGGCCCCAAAGAAGCCCCCCCTCGGGGGCGCGGGGGCTTGTCCCTCACCTTAAAAATGCCCCCCTTCTGCCAGGCGATCTTCTCCACCGTGTCCCCCAGGATGCTGGTGTGGTCGATGCCCAGTGAGGAGACGCCGCACACCACGGGGGTCCTGGGGACACGTTGGGGGGGCTCAGTGGGGGTGGGGGGGGTGGCACGGGGACGATATGGGGACAACGCGGGCGCCCACCCTACCTGATGATGTTGGTGCAGTCGTAGGCGCCGCCGATGCCCACCTCCAGCACCGCCAGGTCCACCTGGGGACAGAGGGCATGCGGGGAGATGTCAGCGGCGAGCGTCCCCGGGGATTTGGGGGTGACGGGTGACGGGATTTGGGGTCCACCGGCACCACGAGCTGGGCACGACCCCCCCAGGGGTCATCCCCCCCCCAAATCCGCGGAAGCACCGCGCCATCCCCTACCTTTTCCTGCAGGAAGACGTGGAAGGCCATGATGGTGAGGAAGCGGAAATACGCCGGCATGCTGGCCTGCGCCGCGTCCTGCCGCGATGGATAAGGATTAGGGACGACCCCAAGGGGCTCCCCAGTCCCCACTGAGCCCCCAAAGCCCCCCCCCGGTCCCAACGAGCCCCGGGAAGCCCCCACCTTGGTCTCCTCCAGGCGGTTGTAGACCAGCCAGAAGTACTTGCTGAAGAGCTCCTTGCTGAGCGGCTGCCCGTTGATGCGGATCCGCTCGCGCACCTGCACCAGGTGCGGGGAGCTGGGGAGGGAGGGGGGGACACCAAAAAAAACAAAAAAAAAAAAAAGGAGAGAGGTGACACAGGTGACACCCTCAGGCATGGCCTACGCGGTGTCCCCGTGTCCCCCCCAAGCCCCCCAGCCGCTCCTGCCCACCTGTAGAAGCCGGTCTTCAGCCCGTAGCCGCGGAGGATGCGCTCGGTGAAGGCGCACGCTGAGCCCTGGGGATGCGGCAGCATCAGCCCTGGGTCCCTGTCCCCAGCCCTGTCCCTGTCCCCAGCCCCATCCCCATCCCCTCTGTCCCCATCCCTGTCCCCATTCCCATCTCCATCTCCATTTCCATCCCTATCCCTTCTGTTCCCATCCAAGTCCTCTCTGTCCCTGTCCCCATCTCTGTCCACATCCCCATCCGTGTCCCCTCTGTCCCCATCTCCATCCCCATTCCTGTCCCTATCCATGTCCCCTCTGTCCCCATCCTTGTCCTCTCCGTCCCTGACCCCTCTGTCCCCATCCCTATCCCCATCCCTGTCCCCTCTGTCTCCATCCCCATTCCTGTCCCCATCCCCTCTGTCCCCATCCAAGTCCTCTCTGTCCCTGTCCCCATCTGCGTCCCTGTCCCCATCCCTACCCCTGTCCCTATCCTTGTCCCATCTGTCCCCATTCCTGTCCCCATCCCTGTCCCCATCCCTATCCCTGGCCCCTCTGTCCCCATTCTTGTTCCTGTCCCCTCTGTCTCCATCCCTGTCCTCTCTGTCCCTGTCCCCATCCCCATTTCCGTTCCCATCCCCATCCCCTCTGTCCCCATCTCCACCCCCGTCCGTCCCCTCTGTCCCCATCCCTATCCTCTAAGTCCTGTCCCCATCTCCATCCTTGTCCCCATCCCCATCTCCGTCCCCATCCCCATCCCTGTCCCTACTGTCCCTATCCTTGTCCCATCTGTCCCCACCCCTGTCCCCATCTCCATCCCCGTCCCCTCTGTCCATGTCCCCATCCGTGCCCCCCCGTGCCCCCCCTCACCTTGCCCTTCGTCCCGGTGACGTGGATGATGTTCAGCCCGTCCAGGTCCTCCACCTGCAGGTCAGCCACCCCGTGGGACCCCTGCGGCCACATCCCAGGAGGGGGGGACAGGGGGACAAGGACCGCGGGGCCACACTCAGGGGCTGGGGGGGTGACATGGGGGTGTGTGGGGGTGTGTGGGGGTGCCCCCCCCTCACCTGCAGCCCGCTCCTCTCCAGGAAGCCCCTCATGGCCTCCAGCTGTGCCCGGGGGTCGGGGCGCTCCCTGCGGAGCTGCTCCAGGAAACTGGCGTTGGTCTGCAGCGAGTTCAGCGTGCGGATGGCGTCCTGAGGGGGCACCGCTGTCAGACACCCCCACAGCCCCCCCCACACAGCCCCCCCACCCCAAAAACACCCCCCCACACCCCCCCAACCCCACCCCCAGCACCCAAACACCCCCCAGGCACCGAGTGCGGACCCCGCTGCACCCCCCACGCTACCAGTGAGGGTCCCGCAGTCCACTTTTTACCTCAACCCCCCCCAATTTGTTGCCCCCCCCCCCCCCCCCCAGTACCTGATAATCCGCGGCGGGGGCGCGCGCGGGGCGCGTGCTCAGCCCCCTCCTCCCCCCCCTCCCCCTCCCCGCCGCCGCGGCCCGCAGCGCGCGCAGCCCCCGCGCCACCATCCCCGCCGCGCGCCTCTCAGGCCCCGCCCCCCCCGGCCACGCCGCTAAACGGCCCCCCCCCCCCCCTTTTTTATAAGCCTTGACGCCGCCGCCGCCATCTTGGTTGAGGGCACACCCCCCTCCCCTCCCCTCGGCATCCCGCCGGTGGGCGCCATGTTGGAGAAGGGCAGGGTCCCCTCATAGTGAGGGGCGCTGAGGCAGGGCTGGGTGCACAGGGAGCCCCACAGCACAACCGCGGGGTGGGGGCTGCGAGCACAGCCTTAAACCGCCCAAAATCCTCACAAAAAACCCCCAAGATGGCAAAAAGGCAGCACAGCAGCCCCGCTGCCTCCTCAGGGAGGATGCTCGGTGCCCGCTAGTTGTGTTACCACAGCGGGCATGGCGCCCTGTCAGCAGAGCCCTGTCAGGGCACGCTGCGCCCCGCTGCCTGCCCCTGCCCGCCCTCTGAGGCAGCTCCCCAAACTTTGGGAGGTTAAAGCACAAGAAGCAGGGCCACACACAGCGGGGGAAGGCGCTGGGGAACAAGATCACCTTTATTCACAACCGGCACGAGGCATCGGGCTGATCACTCGCAGCTAACTTCATTTTTTTTTCCTCCCCTCACACTTTTTTTCCCCCCAAGTCCCCTCGCGTCCAGGCATGATCCGGGTGCCCCCCACAAATTTACCTTATAGGTGTCCTTTATCATCCTTGGGGGCTGCTCGGCGTGGGGTGAGCTCCCCACCTCCTCCACCACGAGCTGAGCCACCACCACCGCGGCTTTTACATTGGCCTGGTTAATGCACAACCTCCTAAAGGCCAAAGGTTATCACCCGCCGCCTTTCGTGTGCATTTACGTGTTCGAAAGTCTTGGGATCCATGTGGCTCAGGAGAAGACGGCCATGTGCAGCCGGCAGCCGTGGGGACGAGGTGCTGGGCAGGACCTGAAGGAGCACTTGTTCCACGCCAGCCGGGCTCCAAAGCTCCGGCAGAGTGAGGCAGATGCACGCCGGCACCGTGTGCCACATCTCTGTGCCTGGGGACGGCCGTGGTCCTGCTCCAGACCCACCCATGGAGGGCCAGGACACAGGAGTGGCCCTGGCTCCTCCAACACGGCCGTACCACGCTGAAAGCTCTGCAAGCAGGGGGTCAGGGGCTGCCTGCAAGCACCCCCAGCTCCCTTCCCAATCCAAATTCTTGCTGTGGTTAGCACTAAGCGAAAAGCAGGCAGCCAGCTAGGTGTGTCCCACAGGAATCCTAATTGCAGCTTGGAACCAAGGAAGCACGGACGCCGAGCACTGTGGCAGAGACCAATGATTCCCACCGTAAATCCCGGCTGCACGGAGCAAGGAGCTGTGTCAGCCACCCAGCAGGACCCTTTCCAGGCTGCAGCCCAAAACTCCAGTGAGAGTTAGTCACTCCAGGCAGTATGACGACGCCTTCCCTGAGACATGTCCAAATTACTCAGAGGCACCTGCCTCATCCTACACCAGCTTCTGGGTGCTCAGAGGACACGCTGTGTAGGAGCTAAGAGCAACTGAGAGGCAGAGACGGCCACCAGCGGGGCCCAGTCTGATCCAGGGCAGCTGCTCCCAGCCCTGCGGCTCCCTGCACTGTTTGCTGAGAGCCTCAGCGAGCCCCCGCACTGACACAGCCACCTCCTCCGTCACCAGGTCCCTAACAATTGATCCATGAGATTACCCTAACCAATACAGATTGCCCCAGGGGACACGGGCTGTGGGCCAAAGCTGCAGGGAAACAACCCTGGGCTCGCAGGCTTCACCTCCCCACTCATTCACTCACACACACACACACACACACACGGCTCGCACGCCGCAGCTCCTTAGTGGCAGAGCTGCTGTGCTAGGAGAGGGGACGGCAGAGCTCAGTTAAAGCCACCAGGCACTTCGCCGTGAAGGAAGTCCCTGCCCAGAGAGAGAGACAGAGAGAGAGAGACCCCGCCAGCACACCCCTGCTCACTGCACCTCCCCGAGCAGCCCGGCCGGGACCCCGCTCAAAAGACCCTGTCGAATTCGGTCTGGTTGGTGGCCGCGGGGTTCCTGCCCTGGTTGGCTGGCTGCTGGGGCATGTGGCCACCCCGCCTGCGCGGCGGGGCCAGGTACTCGAACATGGACTGGTTGTGGGTGGACAGCATGTTTTTGAGGTCCGAGGGCATGGGGTCCGACCAGAAGAAGTCGTGGTTCAGGGCGTCGTCGCTGTCGATGCGTTGGGCGGGATCCAGCACCAGCAGCTTGTCGATGAGGTCGAGCGCGTAGGGGTCCTTGACGTAGGCTTTCAGGCGATCCTTCACCTTGCGCTTCTGGCCCTTGGGAAGCTCCAGCTTCTCAAACAGCTCGTATTTATCCACGTTCGGCCAGACCTGGGAGGGAGCAGGAAGGGGAGGGTTGGGAGATAGTTCCAGAGCAGAAGCCATTGAAGCTAATGCCCTCGGGCAAATTGGCATGAGGTGTGCTGAGAGAACAATGCTACTTCAGAAGCTCCAAGCCAGCAGGCCTTGTTCCCACAGCACGGAGACACTGAAGCGCACACCAAAGCCTACAGACACGTGGACAAGTCAGGACAGAATCCTCCCGGAGAGGGAACGGCACACAGCACAGCGCTCCTGAGGATGCCAAAGGATTTCTGTCCTCCCACCAAAAAATAAAAATAAAAAATCTACTGGAGAACCAGCTCAGGCCAACTACAACATCCAGAAAGGTCAACGGACAAAACTCCTCGCTGATAACAACCTGGATGTTCGTGGCACCTTTTATCTTTAGGAACCACAGCCCGCTGCAATCACTTATACTTCCCTCAGCCCCAGTCCGGGACAGGCCGCAGCAAGTCCGTGGGTACAAAAGGGAACACCTCCAGTGCACCTACCAGCGTCCCTGCAGCCACGTGCACAGCCGCCCTCCTCTCACACCCTATTTGATGAAAACCCTGGCCAAGGTCCCTTTCAGCTCCACCTTCCAGCAGAGGGCAGGACTGGCTGCCCTTAAGGAGCTGAGAAAGGGCTGAGCGCTCCCAGCAGGGCTGAGAGCACAGCACTACTCATCTCAGAAGAGCCACGTTCACCCTCGGGTGTTTCAGAGGCTGCACAAGGCTAAGGAAACATCTGGAGCTCACACGAAGCAGCACAGAAGTTCAGTGTCACAGGACACGGCCCCCAGCAGCAGGCACAACGATGCTGGGCACACGCAGCAGCCCACACGCGGGGCAGGGAGAGGAGCAGGAGCATTTGGCCCCAGTTCCAGCCCTCACCACCCCCCTGCAGCTCCCTCCTCCTGCCCTCACCTCCGGCGTGATGGATCCGCAGAGCTGGCTGATGAGGGTGAGCTGGTGCTGCTCCGTGTTGCCCTGCATGATGGGGCTGCGGGTCCACATCTCGGCCATGATGCAGCCCCCGCCCCACAGGTCGATGGGGGGCCCGTAGTCCCGCTCCCCTACGGAGAGGCGCCGCGTTAATCACCCGGGGAGCGAGGAGGGAGGAGGAGAGGACAGAGCCCAGCGCCTACCTAGGAGCAGCTCTGGCGGCCGGTACCACAGGGTGACCACGCGGTTGGTGTAGCGGTTGGGCTGGCTGTTCTTAGCCAGGCTGAAAGCTCGAGCCAGCCCGAAGTCCGCGAGCTTCAGGACCCCGTCCCGCGTGATCAGGACGTTGGCGGCTTTCATGTCCCGATGCAAGATCTGCACGAGGACGGACGGGGAAAGATTGAGCCACCCAGGAGCCCTCCTTTGGCACCCCGGCCCCGGAGATGAAGGACGAGGAAGGATTTCCCCCCAGCCTGTGCTGAGACACCCGCTCACAGAGAGCAAGGTGGGGCTCGGAGCTCAGCGTGGATCCAGCCCGTTACCTTGTTCCTGTGGATGTAGTACAGCCCGTTCAGCAGCATCTGCATGACTTTCTTGATCTCCGAGAGCGTGAACTTGACGTGGGCGTTGCTGAGGAGGCCGGCCAGGTCATGCTCGCAGAAGTCAAACACCAGGTAGATGCTGCCCTTGCAGCGGTTGTACGGAGAGGCTGCAGGAGGGGCAAGCAGGGACAGTCAGAGAGGGACCCCCAGTGCCACCACAGCTCCTCCTGACCTCCAGCCATCCCGGAGTAAAACCTCAGGGCACACAAACAGGGAAACACAGACCCCACAGGCCTCAAGGTCCTTCAGACAGAGGCACTAAGGCAGCAAAAACAAGCATTGGAAGAACAGGGGGTGAGCAGCAAATGTCACGAGAAAGGCAAGGAAAGGAGACAAAAATCTTTGAAAGCTCGATTTGTGTGCCTAACAGCTGTGGGGCTTCCTCCCTACAAACCCATCGGTGCACACAGCGCCAGCCAAGCAGGATCAGCACAGCAGCAAGGGCAAGGACAGTCCAAGAAGAAAAAAAGCAACACAGGAACAGAGAAAATCTTTCTAAAATAACATTAGAAAGCAAGGCGTTCTGCAACCTCAAACGGTATCTACGAAAACAGCCTGATCCAGATCAATACGATTTAAAACTCCAATTTCAATTGCCATTTAAAGTCAATAGCAGGAAACCTCAAATGAAGCAATCAATTTCAATCTTGTTCCTAGGGCACACGTGCAAAACATTAAAGCAAAAGGCCGATTTCCATCAGCTGTACGCAGCAAAACCGCCCATCAGCAGGCAGAACACGAGGGCTGAGCTCCCCCCTGGCTGGGAGGATGCCCGTGGGTCTGTGCGAGTCCCTGACAGGGGCACAGCCCTCACCACGTGAAACGACAGAAGCTGGAGGTCTGGGAACAGTGAGTGCCACATTCCTATTTTTCACGTGAAACTGAGGTCAAAGCGGATTTGGAAGGAAAGTGGAATTTAAACAGAAACCAAACAATTTTACACGTCCACAAAAATATTTACCTTCGGCGTGCCAGACACAGGCAGTCATCACAACTGGCTTAATCACACAAGGAATTAAAAATTAACTCGGTGGCAGTGTTTTTCCTTGTACCCGCCAGTTCCAAAAACTGACAGTAATCAATAGATGCTGCGGAGTAAATTCCGGTCCCCAGTCCTGGGCTGGAGGCTTCCACCTTGTGTTTTTAACAGACCAGCAGCAGCAGACAGCTGCCACTTGCATTTTATTTAACCGAAGTGACTGGCTAGAGCATGGCAAGCTTTAACATCATCTGTCACCTCCAGAACTGCTTTTTCTGGTAAAATCCACAGAAGGGGTTGATGGATATAAAGCAGGACACGTTTTAACCCCATTTCCCTGGGAACTGAGCCAGACCAGGTGCACTGAGCACAGCAGGCACGCTGCCTGCCCCGGGGACAGCCTGCAGCGAGGAGGTGGAGCAGCAGGTAGCTGGGCACCAAACGGGGCCATGGCACATCTGACCCTGCCCCGAGCCTGAGCCCTGGCTGCAACACACCCAGCGAGGGGCTGAGTGAGCCTCCAGCTGGAACACAGCTCCCAGCACAGCCCCGACACCATCCAGCCATAAAATCCATGCCAGGAGGAACGCCCCCAGCTTCGGGTGCTCTCCAGCACAGGTTTATTTAAAGCCTCTCAGGCAGCACGGTGACAGCAGCATGCTCTGAGGAGGGTTTTTTTCCAGCCAAGCTGCAGCACCCATTGAGAGGCAGCTTCCCAAACCGGGGGTGCTGTCACCCCAAGGCCCAGCTGGTGGAGCCGCCCCCCCCAGGGCACAGCGCCCTGCTCAGCCGCCACGCGGGGCTGAAGGAAAACCCACAGCCCCCCAGCAGCTACCTTTGGTCCTGCAGATCTCTATGAGGTTCACCACGTTCTCGTGCTTGAGCAGCTGGAGGATTTTAATCTCTCGCAGGGCCGTGATTGGGAACTGAAAGGAGAAGCAGAAGGTGTGGGTCAGGAGCACAGCCCACAGCCGCCTGGGGGACAGGGAAGCTGTGAGCACAACAACACGGCAGGGGAGCTGCTGGAGCAGCAAAGAACAGCTTATTTTATCAGTGCTTCAAAACGTGACACCGGGACTGTCAGAATTCATTCACCACCGTTATCAGGGGTGATTCTGCCACCAGGCGGAGGAATTTTATTGACCCTGACACCCAGTCTCCCGTGTTTGTTTGCCTGAGGACACCGCACAGCCCCGCCTGGCAGAGCGGCCTCCCCGCTACCCGTTAACGCTGCTCCTCGAGACCTGGCACGTCCCAGCTGTGACCATTATCAGGGAACACACAGAGAGGGAGAACACCCTCTGCTATCAGAGATCAGCCCCACTCCCCGCACGCTCCCCCCCCGACCTCCCCAGTCACAGCCACACGCAGCTCACCCCCTCCTTCTCGTTCTCCATCAGCACCTTCTTCAGCGCCACCTTCTTGCCCGTCTGGCGGTGCTTGGCTTTGAAAACCTCCCTGGGAGGAGGGGGAGAAGGGGGAGAAGGCTGTGAGGGGACGGGGTGGGGGTAGGGTCCAGGGGTAGGGTCTGGGGCTAGGCCGCAGCCCCCCCTCCCGGCCGCAGCCGAGTCCCCGCGGCCCGCGCTCTCACCCGAAGGTGCCCTGCCCGATCTTGGCGAGCTTCTCGTACTTGGAGACCTCATCGCAGAAGGGGCACTCCACCATGTCGTACTGCTTGGCCATCCCGCCGCCGCCCCGGCCCCGGCCCCTGCCCCTCTCCTCACGGCTTCCCCCTTCCCCCCCCTCCCCTCCCCACTTCCTGTTTCCCGCTTCCCGCCGCTTCCGGCGCGCCGCGCTGCCCGCTGGGAGTTGTAGTCCCGCCGCCCGCCGCCATCTTGTCAGCCCTCGCCTTGAGGCGGGCTCAGCCCATGGGGGGCGCCGCCCCCGCCCGCCCCTCAGCCCCCCGGGGGTCGGTGCTGGTGGGGGGGACCCGTGGGGATCCCCAGCCCCTGTCCCAGTGTACACGAAGCACAGCAAACACGGATGGGGACTGCAAGCACTGCCCGTGCCAGGCTCTGTTTGGGGTCATGGGTGCCCAAAGGGGGGACCCCAAATGGGCAGGGACGGGGGCGCACGGCTGGACACAGCCCCATGGCTCCCCGCTGCCCCCACCTCACCTCATTCCTCCAGGGCCCGCAGCCCAGCAGGGTCTGGGGGTGTGAGGTGGGCACAAGGCCACCACCCAGGGACTGGGTGAGGGCAGGGGCTGAGCCTGGTGCCCAAATTTATGGGGTCACCGCGGCTGGGAAACAGCTCCGGGATCACCCGGTGCAGCCACTGGCAGCCAAAGGGGGGGCGTCATCTGTAGGGCTGGCACCGCCGTCAGCGGGATGGCACCTGGGGTTTGGGGCAGCCCCAAAGCTGTGTCCCCGGGTGGCTCCTGAGCGGGCAGGTGGGGATGAGAGGACTGTGGGGACAGGGGGGACATCAAGGAGCATGGTCAGTGGGTACCAGGGGACAGTAGGGACAGTGGGGACAGCGGGGACAGAGGGCTGCCACACGAGCAGATGACAGCATCAGGGAGGAAGCGAGTGATCAAGAGAGCGAGCGAGAGGCGGAGGGGGGGGACAGGAAGGGAGGAGCGGGCAGGGACAGCCTTCAAGTTTATAAACTTGTCCCTCCCGGTCCCTGCAGCACGGCCATGGCTGAGGGCCAGAAACGAGGGGGCTTCAAGAAATTCAGTAAGTCACCGGGGGATGGAGAGGGCGGGTGCCGGGTGCTCACCTGGGCAGCCTGGCCCCAAAGGGGGGGATGCACGAGCACGGTCACCTCTTGTAAGGGAGAGGTTGCATCAGGAAACCCACTGGGGATGAGAGGGGCTCTGGGGTTTTACATCCCCAGGGCTGGCTCGAGCCCTGCTGATGATGGGTCAGGTGCTGGGAATGGGACTGGGACCGGTCTGCATGCACTGGGTGCCAGCGTGCACCCAGTGGGGGTGAACCCCACTCTCACCCCACTGGGGATTTCGGCTCCCCAAATCACGCCTTGCAAGGAGCATTCACCCCGCTGTGTGCCTGGGGGTGAAAGCTGGGGCTGGGGGTGTCCGGGACCGCTCCGGGTCCTCCTGCAGCAGCGATTTGGGATGGAGGCCGGGGGCGAATCCGCACCGATGGAGCCGCACTCGGGGATGAAGCGCTGGGAGCGGGGCGCAGAGGAAGCGGTGGTGCCCGCGGGGAGGGAGCCGTGCTCTTTCTCACAGTTTCTGGTTTTCCCCAAAGCCCTGGGACTGCACATCGCCAGGCCCCGCGCTGAGCAGGAGCTGGCCTTCGCTGCTGCTCTCCGCATTCCTCTGCCTCCACGTGCCGCTGCCGGCGCAGTGGGAGGCCAGCCCCTCCGCTCCCCCGGGAGCTGTGCGAGGGGCTGGGCAAAACTCATCTCCCACGGCCCCGGCTTCCATCGGGGTGGGAAGCGAGGCGATCGGGAAGGTCCCCGGCTTTTCCACTCTGCAGCAGCCCCGAGCGCAAAGGATGCTCGGCCCCCGAGGGGGGCTTTAACCCAAAGCACTTCAGCTGCTGACAGCGTCCAGGCCACCAAATTTCAGCTCTGCAGGAGTGGTTCTGGCTTGCTGCAGCCCCTTTGCCTTGTCTGGTGGCGGGGGCACCCTGCAGCCTGTGCAGGAGGTGGGGTCCGAGGGCTGAGCCCCCCGCACCCAGGCTCCTTACGCAGTGCAGGGTGCAGCTTCCTGCCTCGGCACACCCAGAGGGGAAGAGGCTTCGCAGGGCCCCACTGCATAATGTAAGAGTTGCAAAACCCCAAAAGCACCCAGAAAACCAAAGCTCCAGCACCGCAGCTCTGCTGCCACCCTTGCACCAACGCGGGCGGGGAGGCAGCGCAGCGGCACGCAGCACCGAGGTGCGAAAGGCAGAGCCGCCCAGCCGGGGTTATAAATACTCCTCCGGCAACCGCTGAGCGCTCGGCGCTTGCAGGTGGCTCCGGGGAGCCGCAGCGAGGCTGCGAGGGGCTGAGCGAGGAAGTGGGGAGGCAGGAGGCTGCCTCCTGCTCGCAGCCAGCACCGCAGTGCCGGCCCCAGCCGGTGGCCGGATCCTGCTCTGGGCAGGGTGGCGACGTGCACACGGGGCACGTCCACAAATCCGGGGGCTCTGGGGTAAACGGAGCGTGGGCTGGTGCTCAGCATGGAGAGCTGCAGAGCCTGGAAAGCCCCTGGCAGTATCGCATGTGCCCCAGGCCACACGGTGACAATGCTGCATTGGGACCGGTGGTGCAGCAGGGCTGACACCGGGCTGCACCATAGCGCGGTGCCCGTGCCCACCCCTCATCTCCCCCCTCTCTCCTCTCTCTTCGCCAGAGTTTTTCAAGTTCAAAGGCTTCGGCAGCCTGAGCAGCATCCCCCGCTCCTTCACGCTGCGGCGCGGGGCCGTGGCCCCCAGCTCTTCCGAGGCGGGGGAAGGGGGGCTGCCCCCACACGGCTTCCTGGAGGAGCCCTTCGGCAGCACCCAGGATGATCTCAACACCATGCCCAAGAGCCCCGGCCCCTACGCCCGCTCCTCGGACATGTACAGCCACATGGGCACCATGCCCAGGCAGAACCCGGGCAAGGCGGGGAAGAGCCCGGGCAAAGCCAGGGGCACCCAGAGCTGCCGGGAGAAAGGGACCCCCAGGGACAAGATGCCCGGCACAACCCCAATGAGCGGCCCCAAGACTCCTGGAACCCCAGACGCCGGCACAGACCCGTCCTCAGCCTCTGGGAAAGCAGAGCAGGAGGAGGAAGAGGCTCTGCCCTCGGGCACCCCAGCAGCAGCGATGTCCAGGATGGAGCAGGAACCTGCAGGGAACACCTCCTGCCCCAGGATGGAGGCACCGAGCCCCAGAGCAGCCCCCGACCCCGCACCAGGAACGGAGACCACCAGCAGGGATCTGCTGGGAAAGGGGCAAGAGCACCCCAGCGAGGGCTCCCCGGACAGGTAGGGCCCCATTCCCTGTGCCGGGCCCGCTTTGTGCTCCCCAGGGGGGGGCCGAGGGGTTGGGATGCAGCAGGGTCCCCACGGGATGCACCTGGCTGGCGGCACAGCACGGCCTGGCTCGGAGGCTGAGCGAGGTTTCCTGTGGGATTTCTGCTCCCTCCTGTTTCCGCAGGGGATGGAAACACCCCGCGGCCTCCCCTGACCCGGCTGGCCCTCCTTCCCCTTCCAGCCCTGACGTCCTTCACCCCCCCAAACAGCCCAGCCTCTGTCCAGGCACAGGGGTAATCCCAAAACCCCCCCAGCCCCAATCCCTTCTGCCTATTTAACCCCTCTTCAAGGTTTTGGGGGCCTTAGCCCTCCTGAATCGGCTTGTTCAGAGGGTTTTCACCTCAAAATGAATGAGGGATTTTTAGCCTTGCCCATCACCTGGCTGTCTGGGCACCGGGGTCAGACACATCCCTACTGTGGGACTGGGGGCACGGGCAGAGGACTCCAAATTTCCCCCCGTAACGATGTCCCGTCGTGCCAGCCCCAACCCAGGACCCCATAACCCCCCTCTTGCACCCCCAAATCCCCTTTTCCCCCAGCACCACCGCGGGGCTCATCCCGGAGAGGGAAGGGAGAGGGAAGGGGGGGTTGTGTGGTGCCAGGAGCGGGGCGAGGAAGAGGAATCGGTGCTGGGAACCGGCTGCACATTCCTGCCGGCCGCGAAGGGAGGGCCAGAGGAGGGCTGGGACGGGAAGGAGGAGGGTCTGCCGCCGCGCCCCACGTCCCGGCTCGCAGCGAGCACCCTCCAGAGCTTCTCCCCGTCCTGGAGCAGAGGTTCTCGCCCAGCCACGCGGGGCCGATGACAGCGGTGGGCAGGAGGTTTCCCACCTTGGGGCAGGGCAGGTAAGGATTTGGGATCGCCACCACTCTCCCCGGCACGGTTCAGGGCACGGGGAGGGGGAGGCTGGGAAAGGGGCTTCGCTCGGGGCGCACAAAGCCTCAATGTAGGGCTGTGGGAGATGCCGAGGCCCCGGTGTTTGCTGATGGAAAGCACTCGGGCAGTGCTGCTGCACCTCCGGGTGGGCGCAGAGCCCCCACGAGGGCACCCCTTTTGCCCCAGAAATTAATCAGCCCCCAGACCAGGGCGAGCAGGAGCCAAGCAGTGTGGGGACGGGTGGTGGGCACCCGGGTGTCTGGGCTCTGGGGAGTGCTGGAGGGGGGATTTGGATCCCCAAAACTTGAGCACCGAACTCCTTTGTGCATCACCTGGGGCTGTCCCGATGATGAGCGTGGCCGTGCTGTTTGCTGGGGAAACTGAGGCACAGGAGTGACCCAAGCATCAGGGGTGTTTCTGCCCCTCTGGGCCCCGTTTGGGGTTTGGGGAGCCCTGCTGGGGGCTCGGGGAGTGGCCGTGTGCCCCAGGCAGCCCCGGAGCCATCCCCACGGCTGGACTGTGCTGTGGGACAGGCGGCGGAAGCAGGACCGGGGCTGTGCCGCTCCCCAGCCCTTCCTCCTGCGCACGTCCTTGGGACAGGGACAATCCTTCCCCGCCAGGACATGAGGGGGGGCTGGGGACAGCTGCCCAGAACAGGGAGTGCCCGCGCTAAGGGACCGCGGAGGGGACGAGCGTGGCCCTTGGTCATGTTTTCCAGCCCTGGAGAATCTCCAACGCCTCCTGCTTGAGCGCAGGCCCCCAGGGCAGGGCGGGCTGAGGGTGCCCACGCACCCCAGAAGCTCCGTGCAGGATCTGGCCCCTTTGGGAACCACACTCAGTGGGGACAGGGTGTGCAGCGCCCAGCCCCGGGGCTGCTGTGACCCCACAGGAGCAGCGGGGACAGCGGCAGGGACACGGTGACCCACAGGAGGTGACCCACAGGGGAAATTTTGCTTCCCATGGGGCATGGGTTGGGCACTGCCAGCACCGAGGGGCTCCAAGGAGGGGAAACTGAGGCACCGTGTGCCCAAACGCAGCCCCCGGTGTACCAAGGTGAGCGGAGCCTGGGCTCCAAACTGGCGTTGAACCCACCCCACCAGCCCCGGTGGTCCCCAGCGCAGAGCCTGGCAATGTCTGCGTGTCACCACGCTGCCCCCAAAATCTCCCCCACCCCACGGGAAGCCCAGCAGCGGCTCCGAGTCCCAGCGGCCCGGCTGCGGCCGCGCTCCAAAGGCAGCCCAGGAATTTCTCCCAGGCGCTCGGCTGCCCCCAAAAATGCCGTTTCCTCCAGGAATGCGTGGAGCCAAGGGGGGGCTGCGGCCCCCGGCCCCCTCCTCTCACCCTCCCCAGCCGCAGCTGCTGCCCGTCCCCAGCACGAGGCCCCCCCCTCGCCTCCAGCCCTCGCCGCGTCTCCCAGCTGCTCTCATGCTCCCGATTTCCTGCCCGGAGGCCCCCGTCCTCCTGCCGGTTTTTCTCACGGCTCTCGCAGCACCAGGCGCTCTCTGCGGCCGTGTGAAAGGCAAACGGGCTGGAGAGGCAGCGTCAGGGTGGGCAGGCAGCCCGCAGCTGCCCGAAGCAGCTGTGCGCCCCCCCACCCCCCCAAAAAAAAAAAAATCCTCTTCTAGCTTTTCCCCCACTTGGTTTCCAACTCTGCTTCTCCTCTTCTGAGCCACTGCAGCCCGGTGGGCTTGGGGATGGGGCAGGATTCGCGTGGTGCCACGCACCGCAGCTCCCAGGGGGCTCGATTGATGGATTGATTTTTGGACTGATTGATTTCTGAGCCAGTCCCAGCCAGGAGGGAGCCCCCAGAGGAGGGATTTGGCCCCTGGGATGGGGTCTGTGCAGTGCCAAGGGGGCTCTGGCTGTGGCAGTGCAGGTGGCTGCGGGTGCTCAGTGGAGCGAGGCGGCTCCCGGATGGAAAGTGACGTCCCAGGGCTGTGACACCATTGGGTTTGGTTATTTCTTGGCTGCAGCCGCCTGCCCGGGCCACAGCCCTGTGCCAGGAGGGTGATCTCAGCAGGCAGTGGGGTGTCCGTGCTGAAGCTTGGAGTTTGGGATGCGATGGGTGCTGGGTTCTGCTTAAAGAAGTCTGGATTTTTGTGTTTTATTCAGATAGACGAGACCTCAGGGTCGCATATCCCAGCTCAGTTGTTATGGCCTCTCTACCCCAAACTCTCTCAATTCCATCGGGAATTAGCCCTACAGACAAACACCTCACCCACAAGGGCACAAAAAGCAGAGTTGCTGCGTGCTCAGGAAGGAGAAGGGCATTCAGCACCCCCCAGGAAAGAATGGCTGAGAAGTGGCCAGCCCAGCTGTTGGGTTGGTTGTCAGTAGGGCCAAGAGTGAACACATCACTGAGAATGGGAGCTTCCACTGCAGTCTCAGACCCGACACCACCCTGGGTTTGATTCTGTGGGTTCGCACAAAGCTGCAGAGAAACAACCAGCCGCCCCCCGGGCAGCGTGTCCCAACAACTGCCCGGTGGGACTGAGCTCTGCCAGGGCACGGGGCACGGGACCCTGCTTTGGCACGCAGCCCCGGCACCATGACCCAAGGGGACCTCAGCCAGGCTGTCCCCAGCTCTGCTCACACGGTCCCAAGCCGATTTGGGGCGAGATCCTTTCAAAAAAGCCCCATTCTTCCCTGATCGCATTAGGGAGGCTCAGCTCTGCGTCGGGAGCGGGCACGGGGGCCCTTGGAGCCTCCCCAAACCCACCTCACAGAACACAGCCCCCCTGCTGTGCCACCACCGTCTTTGCCCGACCACCACGACTTGCTGCCCTTTACCCGCACAAATTTATTTTTCTCCTTTCCTTCCAGCCACCACAATGGCCTGGAGTCCGGCAGTGAATACGTGAAGGTAAGACACCGAGCGCGGGCGCAGCCCGTCCCGGCTGGGGGACAGGGACAGCGGGGGGACAGCGACCCCGGGGCTGGCCATGCCCTGTGCTCAGCTCTGCGTCCCCATCCCACCACCTCCTCTCTTTGTCCTCGGAGGACATTTGCTGCCAGAAGCAGCCGGGCAGGCGAGGCACAAGCCGTGCACGGTCCCCCCACCGCTGCCTGCACTTCGCGCTCCCCATCACTCGCGGCGCGGGGGCCACCTCCTCCCTCCACCCCCACGTAGCAGAGGAAGGGTTTGAGCCACTTTCCGTGGCTGTCACATGAAAGTCGGTGTAAATCTCTCCAAATCTCTTGCTTATCCTCCAGCAAACTATTAACATTCCTGAGGACTCTTCATGTCTGGCCAGAAATTCATTAGCGAGGCGCCTGGCTCTGGAGGAGAGCCGGCCCTGCTGCAGGAGGCTGCTGGCACGCCGGGCAGGAGCAGGGTGATGGCCACGGGGTGCCGGCTCTTTTGGGGTCGGGGCACTGAAAACCTGCCCAGAGGGCGATTTGCTGCCACACGATGGCAAAAGGGAGTTTGTCTGAGAAGGGATAGAGCGTCCTGAGTCCAGTTGCTTGATGGGGACGTGCAAAATGGGGCAGCGGGGCCAGACGTGGCTTGGTGACCCCCAGCACTGCGAACACCCCGGTGGGACTTCTCTCCTCTCTTACTTCCCTTTGGCAACGCGGGACGAGCAGCCTGGTGGGAGCTCAACGTGCTGGCGGTGCGATGTGCATGGAGCGGCGAGGCTCCTGCCCGCACACACCAGTCCTGCCAGGGCAGGGTGGAGTGGGTGCCGTGCTGTGTTTCCCTTTGCTCTATCAGTCTGTGCACCCGGAGGTGGGCGAATTTTATGGCTCGTGAGTGAATGGATTGAGACAGCATGGGCGTGGAGCGATGGGCATGGCTTTGCCTGTAGGATCCGAGCTGTTTTCGGTCAGCCAGGAGAATTCCCCGCTGTCCAGGCGGATGCCAAACCCGATCCGTTTGGCCTTTATTCCTTACTCATCCCCGTGGTGTCCAGCTGCAGCCCATGGGCAGTGTGTGTGATTTACACCCCGCTTCCCGTGAGCTACGGAAGCAACCGATGGCTGCGGTGACAGCAGCTATTTTAGGCAAAGAAGTAATTAGCTGGAGTGCGCGCGGCCGAGATGCTGGGGGCACGCCGGCTGACTGCAGGCACCGTGCCTGGCGGGGAGCCCACAGCCCTGCCTGGATGGGGTGCTCAGCACCCAGCGGTGCCCAGCCCCATAGCCTGAGGGGATCGGGGTGGCTGGGTGCCCGCTGGCATCGCTTGGGAGCAAGGCTGGGACCTGGCACCCAAAGTGCTCCCTGCTTTGTGGTGTGCGGGGTAGGCAGCCAGGATCAATAAGCTCTTGGTAATTAACGCACTTTAATAATAGCCTAAGGGCTGGTGTTCCCAAACTGCCTGGGGGATCTGCACTCGGGCTCTGTTTGCTCACCTCCCAGCGGGGTTTGCCAGGCAGCCCCAGCATAGGTTTGGCCCTCTTGTAGGGGAAGGCAGGGAGCTGCAAAACCCCATTATGCCCTGGGGGAGCTGCTGCCAATAAAGCTGATGTGTCCCAGTGAGTGAGCGCCGGGGGCTTCAGCTTCCCTTTGCGCCTGCGAAGGGGCAGCACAGGCACAGCTCCAGCTCGCTCCGTCGGCAGAAAGCCTCGGATCCGCCGCAGGAGGGAAGCAGCCGAGCCCTTTGCGGAGGAGAAGCCTCTGCCGGCGAGTGATTCACCCTCGGATCCTCGCAGAGCGGCGTCTCCCCACGTGCTGCCATCTGTTCTGTCCCTCTGCCCCTCGCGAGGGGAGAGGAGCAGCCACGCTCCCGCTAGGGCTGCAGGCACCTCTGGGTGCGGGGCCACCCGCCGCCCTGCACCCTGTGCTCTGCCCTCCTCCTCCTGCTGCTCGGCCCCATCCTAAATCCAGGCGCTACCCTCCTGCTCCCCTTTCCCCTGCAGTAGAAGGGGCAGAGCGCGGGCCCAGCGAGCGCGGTCGAGCTCTTTGTTCTGCGTGGAGGAGCCGCTCTGGAGACCTGTATCTCATCAGCCCTGCCTGCTTCCTCCTCGCCGGGGGACGCGAGGGGCTCGTCTGAATTAATTAGCAGAGAGGCCGTGCGGGTGGCAGCAGGAACACCTCTGAGCTCGCGGCGTGGCAGGGCAGAGGCGCACCAGGAGGCATCTTCGGCCGGGCACACGCGTTGAGGACGGCTCTCGCTAACTGGAGCTGGTCCCTGCTGGGAGCAGGGCTTGTTCCTCCTTCCTTCCTTCCTTCCTTCCTTCCTTCCTTCCTTCCTTCCTTCGGCAGTACAACCCGGAGAGCAGCAGCGCAGGATTTACAGCCACATCCCCTGGTGCAGGTTCCCTGCCCTATGCACAGCCTCGTAAATCTCTGTCCGTTTCTGTCCTTAGTGGGACCGCAGCTGTTCGGGGAAAGCTGGGCAGCGAAGCTTCATGGCAGGGACATCCCCAATGGAGTGGTATAACGGGAAGGGAGCACTGTGCCAGCACCCCAAGTCCTGTGTCCCCCAGGACTGCTCCCACAAGGGCTCCCAGCGCCCCGGTCCCTGCTGAGAGAGGCAAAACGAGGACAGCGGGGACACGGGACGCGGTCCCCGGGGCTGGTTTGTGGAGCAGCAGGGGGCTGCGGGGCTGGCAGGCGGCTCGGAGCCAGCAGTGCCGCCTCGTGCATCCCGTTCCGCGAAACCGCAGCCTTAATTAAACCGGAGCGGAGCTTTAATTAAACGCGACTCGGAGACAGCCTACGTGGGAAGCAGGCAGCCGGCTGCCTCCACGTGGGGCAGGAGCCGGCGTCTTCCCCAGAAAAGGACGGCAGGAGGACGGGCAGGGCGAGGAGGGATGGGGTGAGGGGGAGCAGGGACCGAGCCTGTCCCTGACCCCGTGTGTCACTGCGGAGGGCAGATTAGGGTGAGGAGATGAGGGGTGCCAGCTCCTTTGGGGGAACCCCTCAGGGTATGGAGGCGATGAGGGGTGCCAGCTGCCTTCAGGGACACCGGTTCTCCTCAGAAAACCCAGTTCTCGGGACATGATGGGGCTGGATCCCCTCAGGGACACCAATTCCCCTCAGAAAACCCCGCTCCCCTCAGGACATGGTGGGTTTGGATCCCCTCAGGGACACCGGCTCCCCTCAGGATGTGGCTGATGGGGGCTGCCCGGTTTCCTCAGAAGACCCCGCTCCCCTCAGGACGTGGTGGGGCTGGATCCCCTCAGGGCCACCAGCCCCCCTTGGGGCCACCAGGTCCCCCTCATGGCCACCAGCCCCCCTCAGGCCGTGGCAGCCCGGGGCCGGCTCCCCTCAGGGCCGCGCTGTGGCGGCTGCCGCGGGTCCCTGCGGGGCGGGCCGGGGCGGAGCAGCCGCTTCGGTGCCGCCTCCCGTTGCCGACAAGGGATGAGGTAATCGGGGAAGCGGCTGAAATTGAAGCCCGGCGGTGGTGGCGGTGGTGGCGGAGGCAGCGTGAGGGGCAACCCGGGGCCGAGCCGAGCCCAGCCGAGCCGAGCCGAGCCGGGCCGGGGGCAGCCCGGAGGGGGGCTGAGGGCGCCGCGCCATGACGGAGCGCTGCAGCCTGTGGAGCGCCCTGTCGGCGGCCGCCTGCTGCTTCTACCGAGGCTCCTTCATGCAGGTCCAGGTGAGCCGGGCCGGCAGCGAGAATGGGGAAAGCGGAGGGTGGCCGGGAGCCCCTCGGCTGGGTGCCCCTGGGGGTGGTGGTGGTGTTGAGGGGGGCTTCATGGGGATGGCGTTGACCTTGCGGCCGCTGGCCGGGGCTCTGCGGGGCTGACTCGAGGTTTCGTGCCTCAGTGTCCTCAGCCTGCAGCGCTGCCCTGCTCAGGTGCTTGGTTTGGGCTCCAGCATTGCCCCCTGCATCCCCTCTGGATGCCGGGTGTGGGTCGGAGCTGGAGCCGGAGCCCCGGAGCAGCACTCGGGTCAGGGGCTGCGAGCAGCGGCCCCAAAGGCAGCCCTGAGGGCAGGAGACCTCACGGAGGGGAGCATTTGGCTCCCTGCAAGAGGCAGCACATCTCCAAAGGTGCTCCAGGAGCTCCTGCTACACTCTGAGGAGAGACGGAGCCCAGAGGGACCCGCAGCACCACGGCCTGGGGCTGTGTGTGAGCTGCACGGCTTGGCCGCGGTGCCGGCACCCGGCCTGTGGCACCTCCAGCGCTGCCACAAGGTGAGGTGTCCTGTTTGGGGCTCTGGCCGAGGAAGGGCAAAGCCCCAAAAACCGGTTCCTTCGTTTACCTGCTTAGGGAGAGCGCCAAGTGCTGAGGATCGCAAGAGCCGAGCAGGCTCTGATCTGAAGCAAGAGCTCCCGGCAGGCTGCAAGTTAAAAAGGGTGAGAAGCGCCCGGAGCTGGCAGCCAAGAGAGCTGGCAGCCTCAGCCAGCGCTGCTCGGGGAGGTAGGTGCCGAGCTGTAGAGATTATGCTGGGTAAGACGGAGCCCAGAGGAAGCGTTTCAAGTCTTGTCATGATTGCTGCTGATCTCAGTGCAAAGCCAGGGATTTTGATCGCTAGTGGGGGCGAGGAGGGAGAACGCAGAGGAGCTGCTCCTGGCTGTCCAAAAGCCACCGAGCAGCACCGGGGGACGTGCCCTAGCGCAGCAGTCCTGGGGCTGAGCATCGCAGCGAGCTGCTGCCAGAACAAGGGGGAGACAGGTGGGCACAGGGGATGCGGGAGGGGATGAAGGGCACTCCATCCCGGCGCCGGGAAAAAGAGTTCAAAGCGAAGCCCCGAGTGCTCACCTGGCTCTGCCAGATCTTTCACCGTCTATTTGTGTCCAAGTGTGCCCAGCAAACACACACTGAAGTCCCCATGAATGACTGGAGCGCTTCCAGCTGACAGCCGCATCCCTGCTCACCGCCAATGGCAGTGCACCCAGCCTGGGAAGCACTGACATCATTTCTGGCCAATAGCAGCTCCGAAAAGGGATGCAGCAGCAGCGGCCGCCGCCGTCTCGGAGTGAGATAAGTAATATATAGATGGATGGAGATGTGTGTACACGCACGCCCCAATGCTGTGCTGGAGACCCGCTCCCCCAGGGCAGCGGCGCGCTCCACCACCCCGCAGCGCAACCTGGGGCGCCTGTCCCATCTTAAGGCACCCAGATGTTCCCAGGCAGCACCCCCCAGCTGCTCCCCACCCCTGCCAGCCAGGTGGAATTGCTCCAGAGCTGCCACAAAGGAGCACAGACAGGAGAGGAGAACCTTTGGGTGGCCAGGAGCACTCCTAGGAGAGGCTGGGAGTGCCAGGACAAAGATCCCGAGAGGCCCTTTGGGTGCCCGGAGTCATTGCGAGATGATGCAGAGAGACAAACCAGTTCTTTCCCATCTGGGCAACTGGTTCACACCAGGGTACGTGGGTGTGGAGCAAGCCCATGACAACCTGGGGGTGTTTGCAGTGGGATTTTTCCCCCGTTGCAGTCCCTCAGGATGGACCAGCCGCTCTCAGGCACGTGGGGAGCTCACGCAGCAGCCCTGCACCAGGCAAGCAGAGCAGTTCTTGGGTTCGCCATGGCCTTGGCTGCCTCAGCAAGGATGTTTGCGCTGAAATACTCCGCCGTGAAGCAGCCCGTTGGCAGGTAGGGAGCTAAGTGGAGAACAGAGAGATTCTGGTGATCCTGGGGCTTTCCCCATGCACCTGCTCCAAGTGGCTCCGTACTCCCTTCTCTCCCACTTGTGCTTCCCAGGCCCCACAGCTGCTCCAGCCGGGGTGAAAGAGCTTGCAGCAGGGGCTGGGATTTCCCCGGTAAGGGTCCCAACATGGGGCAGGCAGCAGGAGCAGGAGTGGGAGAGCAGCTGCGCTTTGTGCCCTGAGGTTAGCCAGGAGATGCTATCGCGGGGCGGGGTAGGTGCCGCACACCTCGCTTTCCAGGCTGACTTCATGTTCAGGTCTGGGAGGGGGGAGCTGGAAAGCAGGCTGCAAGTCACTCCCGTTTCGTAAGAGTACCTCTGCGAGGAGAGAAAGCCAAATGCCAGCCTTTGAAGCTCTCCTCGCACCAGGCAGAGCAACAGCCGCTCTTTTACACAGCCCACAGCTGCCAGCACCCTCCATCCCCCCAGATCTTGCCCTTTGGCTGCCAATTCCCATCCCTGCCCTGCAGCTGGGACCAAAGATGCCTCCCTCTGCCAAGAAAGCAGCAGGTAGAGGCAAGGAAACGAGCAGGGATGGAGAGCCCAGGGAATCCCCTCGCGGTGAGCACTGCCCCCACTGCACGGCAGCTCTGGAGGGATCCCGCAGCCCCGGGACCGTGAAGCAGCTTGTCTGGGTGCCGAACGTGACCAAGGAGCTCTCCTTTCTGCAGCCAAACCACGTTGGCTGCGGCTTGGGATTCCTCAGGCAGAGCTTGGCATCGTCTCTGGCAGCTCCTGAGCTGGTTTGTCTGGTGGGGCTGGTTTGGGGAACCGCTCTCAGCCCCGTTTCTCCCCCTTCTGTGGGAAGAGGTGCAGGAGGCCGGCACCAGGCACCCGAGCAGTCCAGGCTCCTCTCCGCAGCCAGCCCTCTCGCCTGCGAGGCCTCGCATCGGGCCCGAGCATCTTTTGATGTCCTTTTGGCACAGCTGAGAGCGCCAAGCGGTGCCCTTTTCAGCTCGGCACTCAGACATCCGCTTACACGCTCCCGACAGCTCCGGGCCGGCCGGGGCTGCCTTGCTGTGCCTCGCCGGCACCCGGCCAGCTGGCAGCCCCTCCGCCTCCTCCGAGACACACCACAGAGCAGAAGGAAGCCCAGTCAAAGCACGAGGACCGGTCCCCGGAGCCGCAGAGCACCAAAGGAAAAGGATTCCTCCCCGTGCATCGGGCTCCTGCTGCCACCCTGGCTGCAGGCAGTGGCTTTTTGGTGGCCATGCAAGCCGGGTGGGACCGTGACACCCAGCCAGGAGGACAGAGGTGGCTCGTGGCTCCCTGTGCTCACAGCTGTCCTCGCTCCCCCATCTGCAAGATGCAGAGCCCCCCGAGCCTCCGTGCTAGCTCAGCACCTGGCTCCTGGCACGGATGCCAGCCGGCTGCTGCCCAAATCCAGGCTTGGAGACGCCGGGCGCTGCTCAGCTGGGTTTGAGTCCCTTATCCCGCACATTTGCATGGGGAGGATTTGGGGGAAAACCCAGCTGTAGGACAGAGCGGAGAGCTGCTAATCCCCAATCCCCTCTCTGGGGGCAGCTGGGGGAAAAGCAGCGGCCCCAAATCGCTCCCAGCTCAGCCCCAAGCGCTGCGGGGAGGTACTGAGCACAGGGGCAGCCCCGGCCACGGGTGCTGGGCAGCAGAGGAGTTGTCATAGGAACAGCATCTGCTTTGGCCTCGGTCCCCCGGGAGGCAGCTGGACCTCGGCAGCCCCGTGGCTACCATTTATTTTTAATAGGGCTCAGCAGCACCGAGCGGCTTTGTCTCCACGAGGGCCCCGGGGCAGCAGAGGTGCTCAGCACCCCGCGATGCTCGTTGAGGGGGATGTGACCCCAGAACGTCTCCTGGTCAGGTCCCTGCGGCTCCAACAAGCAGGACGCTCCCCAGAGATGGGGGCAGAGGGCAGAGGAGCACGCACAGGTTGGCCCCTAACACCTCCCCGGGCTGCTTCCACCGCCCCAGCACTTTTTTAATTGTTTGGAGCTGGAACGGGAGGAACAGGGGCAGGTCCAGGCTGGTGAGGGCAAGCCCTGAAGAGCTCGGGCCATCGCACGGCTCCTTCCCAGCCTCCTCCCACCTCCCCGGGCTGCAGCCACATCCCTGGGGCAGGATTGCTGCCCCAGGTTTGGCTGATACGTGCAGCTACACCAGGGAAGGGAGCAGATCCCCCAGGATGGGGTCGGGCTGCCCTAAGGAGCGGGACAGAAGGGACAAAACCCGCTGAGGGACTCGGCGGAGTCCTGGGACAGAGGGCACAGGGTGGGAGCACGGTGCAGCACCCTGCGCCTCCCTCACAGCCACAGGGGGAGGCCGCTCGGGGAGCAGAACCTGGTGCTGGCAAAGGGTCTGGTAGCACGCACATCTCCTTCTTTTCCCTGTCCACGATACGGGGATCCCGCAGACCCCAAGCAAGCACCAGCCCCGCTTGTGGTGCCCTCGGGGATGCTCCTGCCATGGAGCGGGGCAGCCGGGGGAGAGGTGCCACCAGCCTGATCTCCCCCGGGGGAGGGAGGAGGCAAATTGCATCCTGCAGGCTCAGGTGCACCAGCGCTGGTGAAAGCTCATTTCGATGCAGAAGGTTCCCTTTACATTTGTCATTACTATTCATGCCACCGTCAGGCTGAGCGCAGCCGAGTTAACCCTTTGGGGAGGGGAGATCGTGGCAGCTGCCTGCAGGAGGAACAGCGACACGGGTTTCCTCCTGGAGAAGCATTTCCCACGGTGGTTCAGCTCTGGAGATGTGCCAGCAGGGAGCTGGGGCCACCAGGAGACCCCCAAAGTGCTCCCGGTGGCAGGACCTGACCACCCTACCCCACACACACACACCAGGGCCCTGGCTGACATTCTCTCTCTCTCTCTCTCTCTCACCCCTTACAGTTCTCCAAGGAGAAATACATCCTCGACTCATCACCGGAGAAGCTTCACAAGGAGCTGGAAGAGGAGCTGAAGCTGAGCAGCACTGACCTGCGCAGCCACGCCTGGTACCACGGCCGCATCCCCCGGGAGGTGAGGATGGGGAGGGGAGGGCGGGCAGCTCCCAGCCCACGCAGAGCCACCAGGCCAAGGCTTCTCCAGCCCCAAACTGCCTGGTTTTGTGGGCAATACCCTCCTGAAACCCAGAGCAGGGGGTGCCCAGGGGTAAAACAGCCGAGGTGGAGCACCCACGCCTGCCCCCCTGGGTTCACCCGGTGGGGTTGTGCCTGAGCCTTTGCCCCATCCCCTGCCAGGTGTCGGAGAGCCTCGTGCAGAGGAACGGCGACTTCCTCATCCGCGACTCGCTCACCAGCCTGGGCGACTACGTGCTGACGTGCCGCTGGCGCAACGAGCCCCTGCACTTCAAGATCAACAAGGCGACGGTCAAATCCAGCGACGGCCACAGCCGCGTGCAGTACCTCTTCGAGCAGGAGAGCTTCGACAACGTGCCCGCCCTCGTCCGCTTCTACGTGGGCAACCGCAAGGCCATCTCCGAGCAGAGCGGTGCCATCATCTACTGCCCCATCAACCGCACCTTCCCCCTGCGCTACCTGGAGGCCAGCTATGGGCTCGCCAACGGCAAGCACGGGGCGCCCCACAGCCCCGCCGCCCAGAAAGGGGGGCACATCAAGAGGAGGAGCATCACCATGACGGACGGCCTGACGGCCGACAAGATCACCAGGGCCGAGGGGTGTCCCACCAGGTGAGTGCGGGGCCTGGTGCTGCCTGGGCAGGGGATTGGGATCAGCCCCCGGGGACACGGCAGGGTTTGGGGACTGCCCCAACGCAGGCAGGGACCAACGGAGGCACAGGAGAGGAGCCAGCACCCAGCTGGAGCTGGGGTGTTCTCCTGGACCAGCTGCCAGCCGTGCTGTGCTGCCACAGCCACCACAAGGAGATTTATTGGTTCATTTCTGGAGGGCCCTTTTCGTTTTAGAGCCCTTTCCAGTGGGACATTTGCAAGGAGTTGCCAAGAGGAGCTGATGGAGCTGCACTGGCAGGGGAATGCACAGCCCTGCAGGGCTGCCCCGCTCACACAAAACCTTGCAGCACCTGTGCTTCTCAGGAGGGGTGGAGATTTCCTTCACATGGCTTTCTGGCTCCTGGCTTTCTTTTGGCAGCCTCAGGGTGCCCAGACCCTGTGCAGGAAGGCAGGGCACACACACAGAGGGGCCAAGGGACCTGCATCCACTCCTGCACCCCCAGCGGGCACAGCCTGTCCCCCAGCAGGCCTTAGAGCCACTCTGCATTCTCACACCCTGACCTTCTTAGCCTGAGGGCAGGGCGGGAGCTCACCAGCAATAAGCAGACAACCAACTGCTACTGCGGGGAAGCAGCCAGGCTTCCAGGAGAGCACACGCTGATAGGTCTAGGTCCTTCTGGGCCTTTCCTCTCCACTCACATTTCCCCAAACATCTCACCCCACCGCTGCAGCCACAGCACCTCTTGCAACGCCGCTGACTCACAGCACGGCTCAGGCTGTAGCCACAGCTCCCAGGCTGCAGCACCTCCCTGCTCTTCTGGGTCACAGCTGGGCCCCGAGTGCAGCCTCCAGGCACTTGCACCTCTCCTGAGCACTGTGAGAGAGGGAGCTCGCCTCACCGCCACGCAGCTCTTGGGCAGAAAAACCACACAGAGCTTCATAAAAACCTCCCACCTCGCAGCCAGGCACCACAGCACTAGAAAACAGCCCCACTGCTTCTCAACAGACCCCTTCCCCAGCACCCTGGGGTGCAGTGGAGCCAAGCCCTGCTCTGTTCCCCCAGGACCAGGCTCCTTGCAGCAGGGCTGCCTCTGCTTTATGTAGGTTCCCCAGCTCAGGGCTCCAGCTGAGCTCGTCAGGGCTCCTCTTGTTGGTAGTGGAAGGGGGCAGTGCCTGGGGGGGGTGGAGAATCCTCATCCCAGCCCCTCTGCCCTTGCCCGAGTGCCAGACTAACGCTCCTGCCCCCTCCCCAGCGTGTCCCTGCCGCACCACAGGGACATCATCCGCAACTGCGCCGTCAGCGTGGACCAGATCCAGGAGCTGCATGCCCCGATGTCCCCCATCTCGGAGAACCCCACGTCGCCCGCCTACAGCACGGGTAGGCACAGCCCGGGGACGGCGGGGACATGGCTCGGGCTGAGCTCAGCACCACAGGGACGTGGGGAGGGGGACGGAGCTGGCTGTAAAGACGAGCCCCTAAATGCTCCATGTTGCCCTAAATGCTCTGTGCTACTCCTCCCTGCTGGCAAGGCCCTGCCTGGCTCTGCACAGCAAAAAAAAATGTCCCAAAAGAGGGCCTGAGCTGGGGGCGATGCCAGCTGACCGCAGTGCAGCCATGCAGCTCACCTGGGGCTGCCTGGGTCCTGTCGTGGCACCACTGGGGCTTTCCCTCAGCTCCCCAAACCCCGGCTGTGGTGTTCTTCCCAGGGGTTGGACCCGATGGGCTCTCGAGCTCCCTTCCAACCCCTCCAATTCTGCGATTCTCGGGGCGTGCACCCCTCCCAGCTGTGCTAACAGCCTCTCTCCTGCTCCCCACAGTTACACGGCTAAAGCCACACGCCTGCCAAGCACCCGGCATCGCCCCGGCCTCCCCGGTCATCAGAAGGTCCAGCGAGCCCCAGCTGTGCCCGGGGAGCACCAGCAAACCTCTCCCAGACCCTGCCCACAGCACCCACTCCACTCCCTGCCACGGCTACGCTCGCGCCTCCCCCTCGCCCTCCGTGAACAGCTACAGCGACCCGGACACGGGGCACTACTGCCAGCTGCACCCCACCTCCCCCGTCGGCAGGGAGCGGCCGTCCCACGACACCAAGCCAGCAAAGAGCTACGTGGAGAGGCTAAAGGTGGAGGAAGGACAGAGAGGGACTGTGGAGAACGGCTCCGGGGAGGCAGAGGCAGGGCAGAGGCTGAAAGGAGAGCGGGACTTGGGGGGCTTCGTGCCCCCTGCCATGGAGACGTGCTCCTCCTTTAACCCTGCCGCCTTCCAGTCCCTGCTCATCCCCCTGGAGAACAAGCCCCTGGAGATGGCCGTGCTCAAGAAGGTCAAGGAGCTGCTGGCGGAGGTGGACGCGAAGACGTTGGCCAAGCACATCACCAAAGTGGACTGCGTGGTACGGCCGGGGCCGGGCGGGAGGGCCGGGCACTGCCCCCCTCCAGGGGAGCGGAGCATCCCCCAGCACCATCCCCCAAAAATCCGAGCGTCCCAGCTGGGCTCTGCCTCCCCGCACTGCCTGGGGCAGGCCATGGCCACCCGGCCTCTCCTCAATTAACAAAGCTCTAATCACCTCTTCGCCTTTTCTCGCCAGGTCGCTCGGATACTGGGCGTAACGGCGGAGACGCAGCGGCTCATGGGGGTGAGCTCTGGCATGGAGCTGCTCACCCTGCCCCACGGCCACCAGCTGCGGCTCGACCTGCTGGAACGGTACGGCACGGGGCCACAGCGCTGGGGGTGGCACGGGGGGGGACATGGGACCTTTAGGGGGTGCTGGGCTCTGCGGGGACAGCATCGGGAGCGTGCTGAGCTCCACGCTGAGCCTCTCGCCCCACGGCAGGTTCCACACCATGTCCATCATGATCGCCGTGGACATCCTGGGCTGCACGGGCAGCACGGAGGAGCGGGCGGCCCTGCTGCACAAAACCATCCAGCTGGCGGCCGAGCTGAAGAGCACCATGGGCAACATGTTCAGCTTCGCTGCCGTGATGAACGCCCTGGAAATGACACAGGTACGGGGACGCAGCCTCCCCCCCGGTGGCTCAGCCCTTGGGGACAACGGGGACAACGCCCCAGCAGAGGCAGCGGGGTGGAAGCAGGGAAGGGACGGAGCCGCCCCCTCCGAGCAGACAGCCCAGCCCCGCCGGGATGCGATTGTTTTTTTCGGTGGTTGGGCTTTTTTGTTTTTGCGCTGGGCTCTGTTCCTGAGAGGAAATGAATCTGCCCTCCGGTACAATACAAATCAGTCTCAAGGCCGTGGCAGCAGCGTCTCCCGGCCGCGCTGCTCCCTTTGGAAGATGAAAGGAGATTAAAATTCAATTTTAAATCAAGCCCAGCTGGGAAGCCTTGCTTCCTGCCTGCACAAAGGAGGTGGAAGGGCTGCCCCCTCCCTGCAGCTCATCTTCAAGGCCGCTGCAGCACGGGGAAGCTGCTGTCCTGGGGCACGGCAGGGGAAGAAACGCTGAGCCCAGCGTTGGGGCAGGGCCCTGCAGCCTCTGGCGGCGAGTGCCAGCAGCAGAGGCTGTTTTGGGGAGCAGCAGGCACTGCTGGGGCTGTCGTGCCAGGGCCAGGTTGACCTCGGGAGCATCCCACGGGCTGGGGCTCGGTGCTGGGGCTGCGCTCCCCCAGCACGTCCACTCCAAAGCACGTCCGTCCCCTTGCAGATCGCGCGGCTGGAGCAGACCTGGATGGTGCTGCGGCAGCGGCACACGGAGGGCGCGATCCTCTACGAAAAGAAGCTGAAGCCGTTCCTGAAGAGCCTGAACGAAGGCAAAGGTAACGAGAGCGGCTCCCAGCCCCGCTGCCTGCTCCCTCCAGGCTCAGCCGGGCACAGCCTTGTGGCGGGGATGTGTTTGAGAGCTGCGTCCCTCCCCCAGCAGCGCCAGACGCTTCCCTCCTGCCTGCTGCGCAGCCCCAGCACCCGGCCGGGCCCGCTTGGCCTCAGCTGCCCCTTCCTTCCCAAGGAAGCATTTCATAACTAAATAAAACCAGTGGCTGGGCACAAACACGGTTGGGCCGAGCCAAACCCATGTGCTCGCATGGCAGTCCGTGCCAAGGCGAGGGGACACCAGCCGGTCTGAGGCAGGGAGGATGAAAAGCTTCATCTCTCCAACACGCAGAGCCCCGGGCCTGCACACCCGCTCCTCGCTGCAGCCCTGGGAGCGGCAGAAAGAGCCTGGCTGGTGCTGGAGGAGGCGGTGGACCCGGGCAGAGCCATCCTCAGAGCCACAGCCGCATCTGTGCTGCAGCTGAGCCAGAAAACCTCTCCCAGGGGCACGGTGGCAGCCTGGCTTTGTAGGGCTGGGTGGTCGTGGGAGCGCTGCACGGGGCCAAGGCGGGTGGGGAGGGGGACGCGGGGACACCGAGCCCACCAGAGAGCCTCAGGGCGCTTCTCTCCGCAGAAGGCCCCCCGCTGACCAACACCACCTTCCCCCACGTCATGCCCCTGGTGACCCTCCTGGAGCGGGACGACGCTCTGGTGGACAACCCCGAGCCCTGGGAGAGCACGGACGACGGCGTGGAGGTGGTGATGGCCCACCTGGAGGCGGCGCGGATGGTGGCCCACCACGGGGGGCTGTACCACACCAACGCCGAGGTGAAGCTGCAGGGTAAGCGAGGAGGGGAATGGGGACGGCCCCTCAACCTCCGGTGCCATCCCATGCGCCCTGCGGGCACGGGGTCCCCATCCCAGACCCGCGGCGCTGACTCTCCCTTCCCCGCAGGTTTCCAGGGCCGAGCGGAGCTGCTGGAGGTCTTCAGCACCGAGTTCCAGCTGCGGCTGCTGTGGGGCAGCCGCGGGGCCGAGAGCAGCCAGGCGGAGCGCTACGAGAAATTCGACAAAGTCCTCACCGCCCTGTCCCACAAGCTGGAACCAGCGGTGCGCTTCAGCGAGCTGTAACCCACCCTCAATGTGGAACCCCTCCGCATTAGGGACGGGTTGGCAATTTGGGGACAGAGAGAGGACCACAACCACCACGACCCCACGTGGCTCAGCACCAGCCGGGGGTCCTGCGGTGCTGTTATAGGGACGAGGACAGCGCCCACGCGGTGCCCATCGCCTCGCCCCGTATTTTCCTCTGCTCCCACCCCTCGCCGCCTGCTGTAAATACGTCCCCGCGGCAGTGCCGTGCTGCCCGTAGCCGCTGCCGCCCTGTACATAGGTGTACATAGCCCGGCCCCACACACAATAAACCTTTGGTGCCCCCCTCCTGCCTCTGCTCCTGCTTGGGGTCCCCAAACACCCCCTGGGGGGCGGGGCCTGTTGGGTGGGGGCGTGGCCAAGCTGCCAGAGCACGCCCAGTGGGCGGGGCTATGGGGGGTGAGGCCCCGCCCACCGCGCGGGGCACGCCGGGAGTTGTAGTCCGGGCGGTGCCGCCGCCGCCATGGCCCCCGCCGCTCTGGCGCTGGCCGTGGCCCTGCTGGGGGCCGCCCCCCCCGGCGCCGCCGCCGCCTGGGACCTGCGGGCGCTGCGCTGCGGCCTCTCCGCGGACTGCGAGTGCGGCTTCGGGACCGACCTGCGCGGTCAGGGGGGACGGGGGCACCGGGGGGGGGGACAGGGAGGGGGCTCGGGGGGTTCTGGGGGGGCCCGGAGCGGGGATCGGGGGGTCCCTGGGGGGGGGGACGCGGGGCAGGGGGAGCCCGGGGTGGGGCTGGGACACGGCCCCGCTGCTTGTTCCTGGCACGGATCTGTTAAAATCTCCATTTTCTGAATTTCCGGGTTTTCTGTAAAAATGAATTTTCTGAAAATTCGTTTTCTGAACGTCTGCGTTCTCTCAATGTCTGGGTTTCCTCAATTTCTGGGTTTTCTCTCACCGCCACGTGGAACTCGCTCCAGGTCTGGAGTGCGACCTGGCCCTCAGCCTGGTGGGGCAGCCCCTGGTGCGGCAGCAGCTGATGAAGGGGCTGCAGCAGTTCCTGCACGGCCCGAGCCCCGCCAAGCCCCTGGTGCTGTCCTTCCACGGCTCCACGGGGACGGGCAAAACCTACGTCAGCTCCATGCTCGTCCGCCACCTCTTCCAGGGCGGGCTGGGCAGCCCCTACGTCCACCACTTCTCCCCCATCGTGCACTTCCCCCACGCCGAGCACATCGAGCAGTACAAGGTAAGGCCTCTCAGCGCTACTCGATTCTCCTTTGGGCTTTGGTTGCGTCCTTGTGATCCTCAGCACGTACCCAGGCTGTTTTATAGCGAGCTGTATGATACAGCCCTTTGCCAAGCAGCTCCATGAACCTCCCGAAGGATCCCCCAGCAGCTGGGATGTCCTCTGTCTGTTACCACTTTCGTTTTCCCCACAGCCGTCCTCGCTGTGATTGCGTTCTTATTCTTTAAATATTTACACAGCCCGCTGCACACACAGAAGGGCCTCACTTTAGTGCCTTCCACCTAAAGTTCTCCCCTTGCTTTGCAAACAGCTGAAGAGCTGTGAAAGCCCCTGTGCTGCTAGGGTGTGTAATTCCTCCTTGCACAGCAAGCAGCTCCCGAACACCAGCTGAACCTGTGCCTCTTAAAGCTGAGGAAGGCAAGAAACCAAAAGGTGAAGGTTTGCTAATGAAACCTCAGCAGAGCAGGGGAATCAGCGCACCCGAACATTTCCTTCCTGGGTGTTTGGAGAAGTTATGGGTTCTTTTGTGTCCTCAGAAAAAATATGCTCAGTAAGGTAAAAGCTCATGCTGGGCTCTTCTCCCTCAGTGCAGGCACACTGTTTTTGCACCAGGAAAGGAGCTGGCAACAAGCACATCTCCCTTATGGTGCTCTGGGAACTCTGTGGATACAGTGAAAGAGATCGTGGGGAAGTGTAGGAGGCTGAACGCCCAGCTTTGGTTCGCTGCCTCCTTCACACTGCTGCTTTAACTCCGCAACACAAGCTCTACAGTGGGCTAACACCGCCGATACGTCGCTGTGCCAGCTCCAGAACAAAGGAGGCCCCCTCAGTGCTGCTGTTCCTGCTCTGAGGAGGTGGTGCAGTGCAGGGACAAGCTGCTTTCAGCACCCTCACCTCAGCCCTTGCTCAGGGGTAGCTTGTTCCTCCCTCTGTATCTCACCGCCTGACAGCTTGGTGGATGTTTTTCCTAGGAGAACCTGAAGCGCTGGATCCAGGGCAACTTGACGAGCTGCGGCCGGTCGGCCTTCCTTTTCGATGAGATGGACAAGATGCACCCAGGCCTGATCGACGTGATCATGCCCTTCCTGGGCCCCTCCTGGGTCGTGTATGGCACCAACTACCGCAAAGCGATCTTCATCTTCATCAGGTGAGAGGCGCCTTTGCGGCAGGTGGGACAGCACGGGGCGCTCAGCACCCTGCTTCTCAGTTGGGCAGGGGTCGCTGCCTGCCTCGCAGCCTGCTTTCATTTTGCTTTTCCTTCTCCCAGACTCATCCTCTGCAAAAACAGAGACATTATTTCCTTCTGAACAGGCAAAATTGGAGAATCTGTAAAAACTTTCCTGTCCCTGTTATTCGGCTGCCGTTACAGGAGTCATTTCAGGGCAGGCAGGGGGCAAAGCTGGATTGAACTCCTGCAGGCTGGAGGCTGTCGGCTGCCTCCTCTGTCCTGCAGCACCGCTTTCCTGGACACCGGGTAAGCCAGCACCTTGTTCTTGTGCAGCAACGCAGGAGGGGAGCAGATCAACGAGATGACGCTGGATCTGTGGCAGGCCCACAGGGACCGGGAGGAGATCAGCCTGCAGGACGCGGAGTCAGCCATCTCCAAGGCCGTGTTTGAAAACCCTCAGAGTGAGTCCCTGGAAGTGTTGCTGGCGGGGAGCAGAGCCCAGCAGAGGGAGCCAGGCCCATGCCGCACAGCCGCCGAGCTGCCTGGCACCTCCCAGGCAGACAGAAAGGGACGGGGATTTGGAGGGAAGGGAACTGCAGTCCCCTCAAGGTGTCCTGGCAGAGGGAAGGGATAGCCCAGCTCCCCAGGCCAGCAGACCTGTTAACACGCTTAGCAAAGTTGTTTGGAGAAGATGTGTGTTCACAGCTGAGGGATGGCAGCCAGCACAGCACGCTCACTGACAAGTGCCAGTCCCCGCTGCCTGCCTGCATCTCCTCGCTTTGAACTTGCCCCAGGGAGCAGAATGTAAGGCTGACCACTAAATCCTACCAATTCCTGGAGAAAAACAAATCTGTTTGAGGGAGGAGGGTTTAACAACTGGTCGGTTCCACTCCTTGTACCAAACCAGAGCAGATCTGTCTGCAGCTGAGTATTTTGGCTTCACTCCAAGCAGCTCTTTGAATTCCAAGGACCGCTGACACTCTGAAGGTAAAATCTGTCTCCTCTTTTGCTTTTGCAGGTGGGTTCTGGAAATCTGGGATCATTAATGAACATCTCATTGATTTCGTCGTGCCCTTCCTCCCCCTGAAGCGCCACCACGTGAAGCAGTGCGTCGTCAACGAACTCATCCAGCAGGGCCTGGAAGTACGTCAGGACGTGGTCCAGGAGGTGGTTGACAGCATCCCCTACTTCCCAGAAGAAGAGAAATTATTTTCATCAACAGGCTGCAAAACAGTGGCCTCTCGGATCAGTTTTTTCTTCTAGCCACTGTCAGGGGCCTTGCTCAGCTCCACGAGGAACAAATACGGAGCTGTGGAGCTGCAGAGCCCAGGGCTGGCAGGATGAGGCCGAGGTAGCACAAGTGCCCTCCTGCTGATCTCCTCTCTCCAGCCCCAAGGATGCCACTGCAGGATGCAGCTGCGGGAGCCAGTGCAAGTGATGTGATTTAAAGCACTTTATGGATTTATCCTATGCCAGGTGAGGGTGGATACGACCAGCCTGGTGCACCGCCCAAACATCTGTGATGAAAAGGGGAAGATGCCAAGAGGGACCACAGCGTCAGGGAGGTTTCTCACCCTGCCGGCAGCACCAATCTGCAGCTCTCCCCTCTTCTGGCAGCTACTGATCCACTGCATCAAGATTCTGAGCCCCAAAAATATTTTTTTAATACAACATTTTAGCTTTTTTTCTTTTAACTTTTTAAGCGTGGCAGTACCTCAGTTCCTTGGTACAATGTGACAGCGTTGGCATTGACTTCTGCACCGCCGGCTGGTGAACACCTTCAACATTGCAGCAAAGTTTTCTTCTCAAGGGATTTTTAGAGCCAACTTCTTTCCAGTTTCCTTTCACTGTGAATAGGTGCTGGTAGGGACCAGCTTCACCATCAAGAAGCATGGGGTCATAATGAGGGAAAAGTCAATGCCCAACCCACCAAGAGCCCAGCTCTTCCTCGTCTCCCCGTCCATCTTTCCCCTGAGGTCCTGCAGCAAACCAGGAAAACAAAACAAAACACCAGACCTCACCGTTGTTTTACTAGCTACAAAAAAAAAAAAAGTTTGTGCCTACCTCCAGGGGAGACTGTGGTGCTACAAATGGTTTTTAAAATTCCTTTTATTCAATATTGATTTCTACAGCAGACTGAGGAGTTGGTGCTATCAGCTGCTGAGCCTCTTTTACGTCTTTCTACTGGTCAGACCTCGCAAACTTTGGCTGGGCCAGCTCTGCTGAGCTTCCTGGGGGCGCCACTTACGTGGGAACCTGAGGACAAGCGAGAGAAGAGCGGCACTCCGAGCTGTCAGGCATGGGGTGCGTGGCACTGCTGGCCTTTGTCCTGTGTTAATCTCTGCAGTTACTGGAGCACAGGTCAGAGGAACCAGAACCATTCAGTCTCTGGGAACAAAATTCTCGAGGGGTGGGTGAACAGGGACGTTCTGATGCTCCCCTCAGGCCCTGTGCTGAAACTGCCAGTGCTTGGGACCATTCCAGCGTGCCTCCAGAGCCACAGCTTGTGGGACAGCGACTGCAGGCACCACCCAGCTGTGGCCTGGGAGCTGGCCCACAGACAGGCTCAAACATCCTGCCTCTTTCAGAAACGTTAGAGGTTTCTAATTTTAAAATAAATCTTTTATGAAATAAATAGTTGGGGAAGAGTCGTTTACTTGGGTTCCTAATTGCAGCTATCGCAGGAGGACTTGGGAGACTTGCAGTTGCATGGGCACAGCCGCCTGATGCAACAGCACTTTGGGGATTTGGTGGCACAGAGATGATGGTCTCTAATTAGGTGACTGGAAACAAGACAGTGGCCTTTCCCAGGGGAGAAGGAGAAGTGGCAGTGGCTGGCCCAGGCGTTCTCTGCAGAGGAGCCAGCAGAGGTACAGGAAACCCACGGCGCCTGTGCCACAGCTACGGGCAGCCCTTTTTCCCCTGTGCAGAGCACAGCTCTGTGTACAAGGCCAGGACTTGTGCCAGAGCAGGAGGCAGAAGGCACACAGCACCTTGCTCCCCAGGGGGGTCACAGCAGAAGCTGCTGGGTGGCCGTGCAAGCACACAGCCAAGGCGAGGTGCTGGGTGGGTGCTGTGGGGTCCAAGCCCACAGCCTGCATCACAGGCTGGGTTAAGGCTGACCCCCTGTGCCCTGGCAGCACACACAACTTGTCACCGCTCTGGCACCATGAGTAATTCAGCAGTTAGCTCTGAAGGCAGCTGAAATGGGCCCCAGTGCTCCAGAGCAAACAGAACTGCCATGCTCAGGGCTGAGCAAACCCCTCTGGGAGCAGGCAGCGCCAGCAGGCTGGCACCCGAGACAAACCTGCAAGTGCTCACCTACTGCTGTCACACCAGGTGTCATCGGCCAAAATTGTGGGTTCTGGAGGGCTCTGAAGCGTCTTCTCCAAGGTTTCTTGAGTGAGGCGTCCGGTCTCACTCCTCAGGATAGGCTGCACAGTCGTTCTTGGAAAGAGGTGGTGCGTGAGGGAAAGGATCTGCAGCAGCAACAAGACAAGACCTGGGTGTCCTCCTGATGTACCAGCACGCACGGAAAAGCTTTCCCCTGCAGCTAAACACCTGCCTCGTGCCACCAGCGAAGGACCTGGCAGCCTCCCCAGGACCTGCCCCGACAGGGAGCCCGTTTTTGTTTTTGTTTTGTTTTTCCATAAAGAAGCCCCTGACCTATTGAGCCATGCTGCTGCCCCATTGAGCACCACACTTGGCAACAGCAGTGTGGGGACACGCTCCCCTCATCGCAGCCAGCTGCAGGAGGGCTCCTGCCTTGCATTAAGTTCAAAGAAACAGGAAAATAAGAATGAACAGGAGGAAAAAGCCCTGCCTGATGACTCTACCACAGAACTGCTGTAACCGCCAGGCTGTAACCACTGCTGCTTGGCTTGGACCCGTACCCCAGCAGGACCCCTGACCCCCAACTCATGTTTCTTGGTGCCAGCTGCTGGCCCTGACGCAGAACACAGACACCGGGCTTGTCCCAAACCACCAGGCACAGGCACTGCAGCTGAGGCAGCGAGCCAGTAACTGCCTGGTCCCCGAGCAGGGCAGCGGAGAGAAGCAGCAGGGCCGTACCTCGCTGTCTGTGGGGTCCAGCCGCAGGCTCTGCAAGGTGTCCTCCCTCGTGCTCTGCACCTTCTGTGGGCACAGGCGCAGGTGGTGCAGAGCTTCCTGGGGGTCGTGCTCAATGGTAGCAGAGAAACGAGCCTCTGCCTGCTGGTACCACCTGCGAGGGGACAGGAGCACACACAGGGCTCTCCCTGGGCCCTCAGGAAGCTGCACCAGCCTCCTGCTCACCTCGCCGCCACGTCCCGACGACCCAGCTCGTGCAGTGCCGCTGCAACACGTCGCTGCACACCGAGGTTCCCTGGGCTCAGCTCCAGCGCCTGCTGGTAATCGGCCAGCGCGTGGGCCAGCTCCCCCAGGCGAAGGAAGCAGTCTGCAACGAAGCCGTGCCGGCGTCTCAGCGACCCGGAGCAGCTGGGGGCTGGCTGCTGCCCTGGGCCTTTGCCTGGAGCTCTCCGTGCCGGTGGGAAGCACACGCCTCGTGTTCAGCCCACCCCGGGTTTCAGCATCGTTAGGCAAAAGCTCTGCGACCACCAGGAGATGCAGCCCGGTATGGGAGAGGGCAGCACATCCCAGCCCTGCCCCTGAATAGATCTTGTGGGGAGGGAGCAGCAGAGCCAGTGGTAAATCCTCGCTCCTGGTCATCTCCTCACTGCTGAAACAGGAAAGGCATCTCTGGGGGGCACAGAACTTAGACTGGGAACTGGGATCAGGATCAAGAGAGAACCCAGAAGCCCTACTACCACCTTCAGCCACCAGTCCCTAACACAGGACCCCAGAGCAGGGCCTTTCCCTGCATGCACTGTGTAGGTACAAGCTGCTGCTCTTTGACACCCCAGCCCTATCCCTGAGCCCCCGTTCTTGCCCTGGGGACCCTGCTTTGACCTCCACTTGCCTCCTCTGTTGACATAGAGCCCCTCCTCTGTCCTCTCATCTCGCAGAGCCTCGCCAAGGAGCATCACAGCCTCATTGAGCTGGCCCCGGGCATAGCAGTGCACGGCACGGTCGTTGTAGGTGAGCACCAGCTGCCGCCGAGCCTCCTGAGCCTCCGGGCCCTCGTCGGCACACAGCTGCCTCGCCTTGGCCAAGTCCTTTAAGGCTGCACCGAAGTCCTTCAGCCGTCGGAGGAGGGCCCCCCTGCGACACAGGGACAGAGAAATGAAGACTCGGACACCAGCGGGGCCAACTGGCCACAGTAACGCATCCGCTACCTGAGGGTGAAGAATTCGGCAGCCGAGGGGTTGGTCTCGATGGCAAAGCTGATCCTGAGCAGGGCCCCACGCAGGTCCCCGCACAGAGCCTTGGACGCTGCCTCAGCCTTGGCCTCCAGGCCTCGCCTCTGCAGCCTCTGCCGCAGCGCCTGGGCGGCTCCGTGCTGCGGGTCCAGCTCCAGGGCCCGCTGGATGTCCTGGTGGCACAGGGACAGCTGCCCGGGAGGCCGGGATCCCTCAGGACCTGGAGCTTCCATCTGCATCCCCCACCTCCAGGAGGAGCAGCCAGGATCCCTCGGGGACCGGAGCGGCCGTACCTGCCCAAAGTGCTCGTAGAAGGAGGCACGCAGCACGTACAAGTCAGGGTTCCTCACATCCTCCGCCAGGTCTCTGTTGAGCATCCGGAGGCACTCGGGGAACTTGTTGAGGGCAGCGAGGCACAAGATGCTGCAAGAGGAAAGGGGCACAGCTGGCGGGGAGCCCACGGCAGGACCAGCGTGGCTGAACAGCCTCGTGCTGCTTCACCTCCTCCTGCGAAACACCCTGCGGTGGGGCTGCAGCTCAGCTGCTCGCGTAAAGGCCTCCAGGGCCTCGCTGTAGAGCTCCTGGTCCAGCAGACATCGTCCCTGCAGGGAAAGCCTGTCAGCATGGCCACAGGGCAGGGCTGCAGGCAGGGAGGACGGAGTGGTAGCTCACCTGCAGGTCAAGGACGAGGGCTAAGCGAGCCAGGCAGTGCTGCTCCCGGGCAGGTCCCAATGCGAGCACCTTCCTGAAGTTCAGAGCAGCCGACTGGAAGTCGCAGAGCTGGAGGAAAGCCTCTGCCCGCTGCTCGTACAGCTCTGCCTGCACCACAGACACCCTCAGCCCTTGCTGCCCGCCACCCAGCAATACTCAAGCTCCCTGGGATCAGCCTGGCGAGAGGCTAATGCCACAGTAAGCATGTCCTGAAACCAGATGCTGGTGTTACTGGTGTTACAGCCAGCCTTCACAACGCTGCCTCCCCTTCACCAGCATGTCCCCAGCCCCCTGGGACCCACTACCCGCTGCGGATCCAGGCCGATGGCTTTCGTGTAGCAGATGATGGCTTCCTCCCACTGGCCGCAGGAGGAGAACTCCAGCCCTTTCTGCCAGCTGTGGGGAGGAAAAGAGCCATGAGCCGTGCCCAGGCTCTCGCTGCCAAACGTGGAGCCCATTAGGGTCCGAAGGGAGCTGGGCTCCAAAGGCAGAGCCAAGACACAGGCAGGGCTGGAGGGCGGCTGGGGGGATATTGAGGACCATGTACCCCGTATGCTCCTGCCCACGCAGAGTGCTGCTGAAGGCAGTTAGAGCAGGTAATGGGTACCGGGTGCCCCAGCTGTGACCATGTTTGGAGGCAGAGCAGCCCCAGCACTTACTGCTCCCGCATCCTGCCCTGCACAACCACGCCGAAGGGCCCCACTTCCCTGGGGCACTCGATGCTGCGCAGGCAGCGGCTGGACCCAAAGATCCTCTGCAGAGCCCTCTCCCTGCTGGCCTCCAGCTGCTCCTCAGGCACTGCCGTCGCAAACAGCTCCTCAGCAGCCATCTCCGTGCCCCCCTGCAGCAGCACACAGCTCCCTGCAGCCCTCCTCTGCCCCACAGCCCCTCCTGAGCATCCCCCCCCCACAGCCAGCATCCTGGGGGGCACCCCAGCCACGGCCAAAGCTGGGAGGAAGGAGGAAGGGAGAAGGGGCAGGGAAGGGTCCCCCCATACCCCCAGGGGAGCGGAGGAGGCAGCACGGAGGAGCCCAGCCCGGCCCCACGATGCCGCCCCCCGCCCGCAACCACGATGGCGGCGGTGCCCGGGAGCAAGATGGCTGCCCCCATCACCCCCCCCCCAACAAGATGGCGCCGGGGAGGTGCCCTGTGAGGGGGCGGCTGGCCTCAGGGCACGTCCCTGCGGAGAGGGGCTCAGCATCCACCCGTGGCCGGGTGCTTGCAGCATAACATGGGGGATTTTGTCCTTTTACCCCACAGGGACATGATGGGGTCTAGCCCTGTTAGTGCTGTGCAGTGGGAGGGGGTCCTGGTGGGACAGGTGCTGTCCCCTCCTCAGTGCAGGGCTCATCATCCCCAGCTCCCATTCCCCCTCTCCTGCTGACAAGTCCCTGCCCCCCTCCCTCCCCCTTTTCTCTCCCCCTTTTCTCCTTTGCCCTCTTCCCCCCGCCTCCCCAAAGCAGACGCCGTTTTGGCAGGGTGGCGGACATGGAAACAAGCAGCTCTCGTGGCCCCGCCAGGCTTGGCAGGAGCCCGGCGTCCTGGCGCAGCCCAGCACAAACCTCGGCCAGCCTCATGTTTCTTGGAGCTGGGCCCCACACGCCCGGGGAAGGCATGGGGGCCGCTCCTCATGGCCCAGCACCATCCCCTCGCCCTTCAGCTGCCTGTTGGGGACCAGCGCTGGCAGCTCCATATCTGCCAGGCACCCTGGTAGCCGGGTGCCATCCGAGTTTGTCCCCACGATGGCAGTCCCAGTGCTGCAAGGGGTGGCCCATGAAGGTGGCTGCAGCTCTAAGGGTTTCTTGTTGGAAGCCCTTAGGGAGGTTCTGGGGGAAATTGGGTGCACCTGGAGAGCTGCAGGGCCAAACTGGAGCACAGGGCAGGGACAATAGGGACAACATACAGAAGGGATCTGAGCAGGGACATGAACAGGAGGAAGGCAGGAGACCCTTTTTAGTTGTTTGGCCAGCCAGCCCTTCTGACAGCACCAAGATATCACCACCTTCTGCACCATCATGACTGCAGGGTGGCTGGGCAGGGGCTGCTGCCTCCTGGGTCCCTCCCTGAGGTCCCTGCTGGTGGCTTTAGCCTCGCACAGCACTTTCCAAACATCACCTTCTCGTCCTCACCTGCAGGTTCCCTGCTTCATGGATGTGTGGATGCACTGCAGCAGTGTCCCAGCACCGTGTGTCATGGAAAGCCAGAGCTGCCTGGAATTTCCTAGCTCACCAGCTCATGAGGTCTGCTCCCACTGAGCTGGAGCAAGCAGTGGGGAGGTTGTGGGGCCGTCATAGTTTCTGAGTTAGGGTTTTTGTGCCAGAACACTGGAGTTTTTGAAAGCTGGAGGAACTCTGGCTCCTCCTGGCCAGCCCTGTTACAGGTCCCTTGCCAGAGCGGGCAGCTCAGGGAATGGCTTCTCCCCACCACCACCACTCCAGCATCCCAAAGACCCTGGGTTCTCCTTGGCACGTCCTGCCTGCCCTACAAGCCCTGAGAGCATGGTGGCTCCTTGCCTGCATCCCAGCGGGCACTGGAACATGTCCCAGGACCCTTGCTGTGCCACGTGTACCACAGCACTGCTGCTGCTTCCTTCATCTGCTCCAGCTGGCAAAAGACCTTCACCCTCTCCATCTGCAGCTCCCAGCCAAGAGCTCCTCAAGCTGCAAGGTCTGCAGCGAGGTTACCTGCAGCCAAGGGACAGGCAATGTGGCAAAGGCGTCCCCAACCTCCCATCAGCTCTCCATCCTGCCACAGCACCCGTGCACGTACTGTCTGGGACCCTGTGACTGCAAACTACACATGGCCATGTCCTGCTCCCTGTTCTCCAGGGGTCCACTGGGATCTTCAGGCCCTCTGTGACCTCCTGGAGCTGGTGGTTCTCCTGCAGGAGGCCCCTGGTGTGGCTGTTCACCCTGCCCTGAATCACACTTTCCTGGATCATTATTTTGGTGGCTTCAGACATCCTGCTGTGGGGCTCACTTGCCACCTCCCCACCACCTCCATCAGGCTGGGGGGCTGACAGGGAGCTCACGTCTCCCCCCACTCACCCAGACTACAGTTAGTTGAAGCATTTTCAAGGAACTTGCTCCTCCATCTCAGTTTTCAACCAAGCATTGCCCTGCAGAGCATTTACCCGCTCCAGGGAGCTGAGGTTTCACACCAAACAAGCTCAGGCTCTTGAAAAGCAAACACCCTCCTCCAAAGCTGGCCACAAACTTGACAAATGCCAGAGCCCAGCAGGACTCAGCTGCACATCCCGGTGCTCAAGCTGGTGTCAGGTCTTCAGTCCAAAGGTCAAAACCTCCACTGAGAGCATCAGCGCAAACGAGGGAAGTCATTTTCATCGGCGGTACCTGGGGAGAGCAGAGCTCTGCAGGAATGGGTCCTCCTGGCTGCCTCCCAGCGCCAGCCCCAGCGGGACAGCGATGCACGGGGCCACCAGCATCACTGACCGGTACCCACCGAGGGTCGGAGCACACCGACGGCTGCCAAGGAGGGATGGGGCTCTCCCCTGCAGCTCTGGTTTGCTAGAAGGGGCTTCTCCCCATGCCTCTGCCCCACAGAAGCACCCCGATCAGCACACTGCACCAGAACTGTGTCCTCCATCAGGTCCAGCCCTCACCCCACGAGCACACAGCTCCATTCCCTATCTCTCACCCCCCTTTACCCCATTTCTCCTTTTTCCCCTGTTTCCAAAGCAATCACCCCAAAGCGCAGGCAGGGCAGGCTCCGGGATGCGATGCGGGGCAGTGCTGCCCAGCACAGCCAGCAGCCGGGCACGTCAGCTCCAAACAGTCTGGTTTAATCCTCCCTGGGCTTCAGCCCAGACACAACACAGGTGAGGGACAGGCCCGGTGGGTGGCAGGAGGCTCTCCCCCTTCCTCCCACACCTGCAAATCCACGTGAGATGTCCAAAAAAACAGAAGTTTGCACCATTCGGGACAGCGCTGGCACACCAGGAAAATACATCCCCAGCAGAGCGGTCCAGCAGCCCCTCTGCCCAGCTGGGCACCGGCTCTCCGAGAGCCCTGGGGATAAATCCCACCTTGGGGCACCAGCGATGCTCCCCACGGAGTCCCAACGCCAGGTCCCTTGGGGGAAAGGCAGCGAGCATCCCTGCAGGTCCAGGCAGGAGCAACCGTGAGCATCCTGATGCTTTCACGCCGGGCTGGCAGGGGGTCGGGCTGCCCCCGGGGAGGCTCATCCAGCAACCTCAGAGCTCATCACGGGCAGAGGAGCGCAGGTAGCCCCCGCCACCCCGCGGGTCCCTCAGGGTCTTCCGTGAGCCCGTCCAGCCCGTCTGCTTGGAGTCGTCGTCCCAGATGGTGGAGGTCTCGGTGTCGCTCAGCCAGTTGCTGTCCCCGGCGTAGTGGGTGGGATAAACCAGGAGGGGGTGAGCCGAGAACACCAGCAGGTCCCGCGGGGAGAAGTGCCGCTTGTAGTCCTCGCTGGGGAGAGCAGGAGGAGAGAGGCTCACACACAGAGCGGGGCTGGAAAATCCGTGCTGGGGAAGGCACCGCGTGGGAAGGGCCAGCGGGTAGCGGGGATGGGCACAGACACTGCGTGCTCAGAGAGCTCTGGGTGCTGGGGGGCTCCTCGCAGCTCCCCGTCCACCTTTCACCCTCACATCTCTCCACTTTGATGTCCTGCTCTCTGCTTTTCCCACCCCGTCTCCCCAGGGACACCCCCGGTGCTCCCCTTGACCCCCATCTACCTCCCCCCATCCAGCTGCAGCCCCACCACTGCCCCCAACCCGGGATGCAGGGCAGGGAGGTTCCCCCAATAGGGCCGAGACCCCTGTGCGGGGCCAGCACCGTGCCCCAGCTCCGTCCCCGCCACCCCCCCACGCTGGCCGAGGGCCATTTTCCAGCGGCCGGCAGCCAGGCGGCGGCTGGGGGGGGAATGAGCTCATGCTGCAGATGTTTTCCTCCAGCATGAGCAACGCCAGGGGGAGGACGGGGAGGGGGGGACGGTGACGACGGAGAAGAAACATATGTTCCCACAGCGCCACGGCCCCACAACCCCCCCAAAATCCCCCCTGCTCCTTACTTGGGGTGCTTGTCGTACATGATGGGCAGGAACTCGTCCACCGGCAGCATTTTGGAGAGGGGCTCGGCAGCCAGCAGCTTCTGTGCCCCACGCTGGGAGATGGCGTAGGCCAGCGTCCAGTACGAGTACCCGGCCACCACCAGGTTCCGCACACCCTCCACGGGCGCCTCGTCCTCCGCGTTCACCTGCTTCCTCCCCAGGTAGCTGTGGGGCGAGCGGTCAGAGCCAGCCCCGTGTGTCCCCCACTTGTTGTCCCCCCCCGGCACCTACATGAGGTCCCAGTCCTGCTGCGCCCCCTCCAGCTCCTCCATCAGGCGCCGCAGCCGTGCCGGGAAGGAGACCTCAAAGCGCACGTCGTCCTCGAACACCACCGAGCGCTCCAGCCCCCGGGACACGATCTGCAGGGAGGGCACAGTGCTGTGAACACACCCCAGCACCACACTGGGACATACTGGGCCGTACTGGGCCCGCTCACCCTGCAGGAAAAACCCTCTCCCTGTGGCTCTGGAGAGCCAGTGCTGCACATAGGGTCCCTACCCGGTGCTGGTGTCCCCCCCAAGTCCTGGTGTCCCCCCCCCCAGTCCTGTACCTCCTTCCAGATGCTGTAATGGCTGAGGAAGCAGCCAACTTCACCCTTGGTCAGCGTGCGGCCGGAGAAGGGGTCGTAGTACTCCGGGAGCATGTCCACACCCAGCACCTTGATGTCGCTGCTGTTGAGGGTGCTGCGAGGTGAGGGGTCACATTACTGAGGTGTCCCAGCCCCCCAAAACGCAGCCCCCTCCCCAGGGTGACAGAGGTGGCCCCGCACGGTCACCTCCCATCCACGGCGTCCACCACGCGCACGGCGATCTCCAGCTCTTGCAGGGACGCCAGCATCCGCTGCCGCCGGTCTGGCCGCCGCACCAGGTTGATGAGGAAGATCTGGGGAGGAAGAGGAGAGCCCCATGGGGTGGGGGGGGGACATCACTGTGGGGACAGGGGCTTGGCTGAACGCCGTGGTGGCAGGGAGCAGCAGGTGGTGAAGGAGAGATGGAGGGGAGGCACGGGGAGACCTGCTGGGCACTTACCTCATCAAAACCCATTTTGGTGAGAGGCTTGGGGGGGACCGAAATGTGCCTGGAGCGCTGCATGGGGGGGCCGTCCACTGCCAAGAGGTGGGAAATCCCTTTAATGGAGCCCGGACCCCACCGGCAGGGACCCAGAGCTGATGGCCCCACATGGGGACAGCACCAGGACCCCTCACCCTGCGCCACCAGGACCCCCCCAGCGCTCACCCATGGCCTCCAGCGTGAGATGCACGAAGTTGACCCGCTCGTCCTCCAGCGTCTGGTGAGCCTTCACTGGGACGTTGATGTAACCAAAACGCTGCTGGTTGCACACGTGGACCTCAGCCCCTGCAGGACCACAGCAGAGGGGGTGAACACCACAGAACCCGGCCCCCGAACCCCCCCCACCTCTCACCCTCCCCAGTCCCTCACCCGCCTCCTGGCAGGAGTAGGCGAAGACGATGATATCGTCGAAGGCCCAGGTGTAGTTGGGGTGAGGCGGGTAGAAGGCCAGCCGTGCCGCCTCCTCCTTGCGCAGGTCGATCAGGAAGGTGCTGTACACCATGGGCACGGCGAAGCAGCCCCGGCGCTGCCGGTTCTTGGTGGGGAAGTAGTCGGCCGTCCGGCGGTAGTAGCCCTGCGGCACAGCGCGCTGATGGCGAAGGGACGCGGGGCACACAGCGGGGCGGCCCCCCGGGGGTGCCGGGGGCGTACCTGGGGCGTTATCCCGCACCAGAAGTTGGAGTAGAAGGTCTGCGAGTCCAGCATGGGGGCCACCACCGATTTGTTCTGCGCCACGAGGAACTTGAGGGTCTGGTTGTTGGTCAGGATGCTGTCCGTGTCCACGTACTGCGGGGGCACAGTGCAGGGGCTGGAGGTGTGGGGACGCCCGCCCAGCCACGACTCCTCCTGCACCCTATATGCATGGTGCCCCCCGTGCCCCTCCTGCCCTACCAGGATGTAATGCGCCCGCTGCTCCCGGGCGTAGCTCAGAGCCTCCTGCTTGAGCCTCATGAGGTTCTCGTAGCGTTTGTCGCTCCAGTGCTTGGGGCCGAGCTCGTCGGGGTAGGCGCTGAGCGAGGGGGGAGGAAGGCGGGGGTTAACGGGGACGCACAGACTCGGTGCAGGCTCCGCGTGCCGGCCGGCTGAGTCAGCCCACGGCTGCTGCTGGCAGCCGCCCCAGGTCTGCAGCGGGATCCCCATGGGGCCGACGGGGCCGTGGAGCCCCACAAGCACGGGACGGGGCTGTGCCGACGCTCGGAGCTGCCCCAAACCCAGCCGGGGAGGACAACGGAGCACCCTCCGCACAGAGCCCTGCCAGCACCCCACATCCAAGGGGGTGCTGGAAGGAAAAGCGTGGTTCAAACCCCAAGGAGAGGCTGTGGGGTCGCTCGCAGCCTGGCCCCGTGCCTCCCAGCCTCACCTGGGCCCCTCCGCCTCCTTCCACACCACCGAGTGATAATCCCTGCCCACCGCCACCAGCCACTCGCGCAGCATCGCCGTGGTGTTGTCCGAGTTGTGGTCCGTCGCGCACCTGGAGGGGGGGACATCAGCCCCGCGGGGGAAAAAAAAAAAAAAAAAAAAAAACCTTCCCTGTGCTATAAAAACCTCCAGCCCCACGAGGCCAGGGCAGAGAAGGAGGGGAGCGGGGCTCGCTCGGAGAGGCACGGTGTAATTTGAAGGAACCAAAGCTGCGCTCGCAGCAGGAAGGCAAACGGGTCATTTCTTCCCCGACTCTGCCCCGCCAGCACGGGCTGTCCCACGGCTCTCGCTTGCCCTCAGACCCCGTTCTTGCAGCCCGAAATTGGCTTTGCCTTTCCTGGCCCCGTAGCTGTGGCTCCTTCCCCTCTGCACCCCGCTGCGCCCCTCTGCACCCCCTCCCCAAAGCCTCCCCCCCGCCACGCACAGACCCCATCCCCAAAACGATGCCCGGGGGCAACCCGCTGGGATGGGGCCGAGCCCCACATCGCAGCGGTGCCACCCCCATGCTCCTCGCCCCCCTCACCCCACTGCAGAGCCCCCGAGCTGCCCCCCAGGCCCTGGCACCGCAGGGACCCCAAGGACACGGGGGGGAAGGCAGGGCCTGGCCCCGCACGGCTCCGGCAGCGCCTGCCACAGACATCGGGTCCGGGGAGGCTCCAGGGGGTGGCAGAGCGAAGGTGACAGCCCCCCAGCTCCCCCCCAGCACAGCCTCCCCCCCAAAAAAAAACCCTCCCTGCCTCATCGCCCATAAAAGCAGCAGGGGGAAAGTTTCCAACAAGCTTGGGCAAGCGGTGGCTGCGACAGAGCGGGGAAGGGAAGGGACGGGGTCGCCTCTCCCACCCCACCGGCACGGTAAAAGGGGCTTGGGGGGGCTGTGTATGGGGTTGGGGGGACGGGGACAGGCTCAGTGGGGAGGGGGAGGCAGTGTCTGTCCCTGGTGATGTGGAGAGCCCCCCCCAAACCCAGGGTGCCCCTCCCTCGGCAGCCCCACAGCTCCGGGAGGGGGGCAGTGGGGGTCTCTGCCCCTCGCTGCGGGCTGTGCCCCCCCCCCAGCCCCTGGTACCCCAGCTGGGGCAGAGCCCCCCCACACAGCCCCAGCCCCTCTGGTTACCCGCGGGGTCCCTGCTGCCTGCCACAAACAGGGGGGGGCACTCCCCAGGTTCCCACTCCCCAAATCTCTGCCCCCCCCCCCTCCCAGGGGCTCCCACTCCTCCAGGACCCCATTACCCTGTCCCTTATCCCCCCCAGGGCCCCCATTCTCCCCACTCACCCCATATTCCCCACGCACCCCATTTCCCCCTCTTCACCCCCACACCCCCCAGAGCCCCCCCAATCCCCTAGAGCCCCCCCAACCCCCCCAGACCCCCTTTACTCCCCCATACCCCCCCATCCCACCACCCTCCCCCTCCCCGGAGACCCCCCGCACCCACCCCACCCCCTTCCCCCCAACACCCCCATTTCCCCCCAAACCCCCCATTGCCCCCCAGACCCCAAACTCCCCGGGGGGGGGTCCCGGCGCCCCCCCCCTCACCACAGCGCGATGCTCGCCGGGGGGAAATCCAAGCGCTCCAGTGCGCCCAGGCAGTGCGGCAGCGAGTGCTGCGCGTTGCGCGCCAGCAGGGCGAGCACCACCCGGGGGGGTTCGGGGTCCGGGGGGGTCCCGGTGCCGGGGGGGGTCCCGGTGGAGGTGCCGGTGGCCAGCAGCAGCAGCAGGGCTCGCAGCAGCCCCATGGCGGAGCGGCGGCGGCGGGCGGGGAAGGGGCGGGCTCCGCGCCCGGGCTGGGACCCGCCGAGCTCCGCGCACCCCCCGCCCCCGGCCCGGCCCCTGCACGGACCCCCCCCCCCTACCTCCCCCCTCGCTGCCACCACCGCCCCAGAGCAGGAGGAGGAGGAGGAGGAGGAATAAGGGGGCTACAGGGCCGAGGGGACGCCCCCACCACCACCACCACCCGGGGAGGGGGGCGCTTTGTTAGATATTGTGGGGAAATAAAGCCGGCATCCCAAAGCCCCCCCCAAAGCCCCCCGGTGGGGTGAGAGCCAGGCACGGGATGGCAGCCCCCAGGAGGTGCCCCCCGTGCCCCTTCATACCCCCCTGTACCCCTTTGCACCCCTCTGTGCCCCTTTGCACCCCCCCCGTGCCCCCACCCTGTGATTTCCACTCGTGTCCTGCTGCAGGGGGCGAGGGGCTGGTGGCCACAGGGGGGCCGTGGCTAGCGGGGCTCAGCCACCCCCTGCCCACGGGTGGCCGAGGGGTTTGGCCCCACTGAGCCCCCCCCCAGCAGCAGGCCCCGGGGCCTTTGCAACGTGTCCGAGCTGCCGGACTTTGGGACATTTGGCCAGAAATTCCCTAAAACCAACCTCCGGCCCCATAAATACCGCCCGGTACCCACAGCGAGCGTGGCCGGGGAGAGGCCGTGTCCCGGGGAGAAAACGGCCACCCCGGCGGTGCTGGGCACCCCTCGGGATGGTGCCCCCAGTGCTCCCAGTTCTCCCAGTGCCCCCAGTGCTGGGAAGGGACCGGGGCCGCGTTGCCAAACCTGCAGGCCCACCCCACATCCCGGCCGGGTGTCTGCTCCCTGCGTCTCCATCCCGCTGGGATCCTGGCACCTCCAAAATGTGGCCGGGAGGGTGAAGATGTCCCACAGCACCTGGAACAAGGACAGGGGAGAAAATAACCCGGGGGGGGGATACTGGGAGCATGGGGACACCCCATAACGGGTGGAAAGGGAGCGAAAATACATCTACACCCCAAGCTCAGACAAGTTTTTTGGGGACGGGGTCGGTCAGGGAGGCTCAGGGCGCTTTGCAGCGACATGTAGGGGGCTGCGGGACCCCAAAACCCGACCGCACAGCGGGGAACACCCCGCACACCCCGCAGCAGGGTCCCCGGGCAGGACGAGGTCCCCGCAGCCGCCGGCCCCGGCTCCAGCAGCGCGGCCGCTGCTGCCACCTCCCGGCCCCGCGGGGACGCACCGGGACGGGACCGGCCGGGGGGGGCCGCGGGGCCGTGCCTGCAGCCTGACAGGGGGCAGCCCTGTAGTCCTGCGTCCCTTTACTCCTGCACCCCTTTACTCTTGCACCCCTGCATCCATTTATTCCTGCGTCCCTTTATTCCTGCACCCCTACATCCCCAAATCCCTCCACCCCTGCATCCCTTCACCCCATCTCTCCACCCCTCCACCCCTGTATTCCTGCACCCCTTTACTCCCACATCCCTATGTCCCTTTATTCCTGCACCCCTGCATCCCTTTACTCCTATACCCCTACATCCTTCCACCCCCACATCCTTGCATCCCTTTACTCCCCCACCCCAAATCCCTTCACCCCAAATCCCTGCATCCCTTTACTCCTCCATCCCTCCACTCCCACACCTCTCCACCCCTGTATTCCTGCACCCCTTTACTCCCACATCCCTATGTCCCTTTACTCGTGCATCCCTCCACCCCTGCACCCCTTCACCCCCACATCCCTTTACTCCTGCACCCCCCGGGGTCGCAGACAGCCCTGCCCTGCCCCCAGCACCCCGCAGGGCCAGACGGAGCCCAGCAGCAGCAGCAACCAGGCTGTGCAGAGCCCTGGATCCCCGAAAGGCCAGGTGCCAGCAGCGATTAACCCACAGAATACCCCATGAGCTCGTCCCCTGCTGTCCCCTTGGTGAGCACTGAGGGGGGTGCTGGTGCTGCGCCCCGACCTGGGGGAAACTGAGGCACGGAGCAGTGCAGGAAGGAGCGCACAGACCCCAGAGATGAGACAGGGCTGGCCCAGGAGCAGCGCACCCCGCATCACTTGGGGCCACTGCTGGTCGTGCACCTTAAATCACATCGCCCTCAGAGCCCCGAGGGGCTGGTGACACCTTACAGCTTGTGCCAAGCAGTGAAAAAAGAAAAAAAAAAAAAAGAAAGCTGTGAAGGAGCACAGGGAGAAGGGGAGGTTACCTGCTCTTGTGCCTGCCTGCTCCTCAGGGTGCCAGCCCGCCCGGCTCACTGCGTCTCAGCACCTCCATCGGGGTGGCACGGGGGGGGGCCAGGTCCCCAGGGGACCCCGTGCACCAGTGGCAGTACCTGAAACACAGAGCCACCGTCAGGCCCGAAAGCATCCCACCCCAAAAAGCCCCTTCCTATCGTGCCTGGCCATTATTAAAGTCCTGATTTTATTTGGGTAGGGCTGTAAGATCTCTTTTAGCTTGGTTTTTCCCCACTCCCCCAGCTGGGCTGATCTGGGGCAGCTGGGTCCTGCAATCAGAGCGGGACCGGGGCCAGCCCAGCGCCTCCTCCACCTGCCCAAATCCCCCACCTGGCTGCCGATCAAGCCCTGCGCCCCCTGGACCCCCAAAACCCTGAATCCCCAGCCCCTGGACCCCCAGCCCCTGGACTGCTGCTGGTTCTGGGCCCCAGGACCCCCCAGGACGGGTGCGGTGCTGAACCCCCTCTCCTCCTTCCTGCGCAGTGAAGTTTCTGTCAGTGTGTTTCCTTTTTTACTTTTTTTTTTTTTTTTACAGGGAAAAGTTGCTTTTGGACCCAGGGCTGAGGTTTTTGGCCCTCTCCAGCCTCCTGTCTCCACCCCTTCCTTGACATTCGCTGCGTTTTTCAGTAAAGCCTTTGAGAAGTTCCAGGTTCCTCAAACGTCACATTCTGCTGGGTTGAAAGCCTCGGATTCGGTTGCAGGAAATTAATAAATATCTCTATACACCCAGAAATAATGCGCGTCTGTGTGCCCAGGGGGTTAGTACAAGTCCCCCAACCTCCAAAAATCCTTTTAAAAACTTATTTCATAGGAAGAACTCCTCATATGGCCTCGCTCCACGGTGTCCCCAGGTGCCCCGGCCACCAGCGCAGCCTCAGGGCCCCCTCCCTCGCCGTGCCACTGCCCGAGTGACTCCATCCCCTAAAAACCTGCCGCCCCAGCTGGGGAAACTGAGGCAGGGGTGGTGCCCGGCTCCCCTCGCCCCGTGCCCACCCTGCAGCCCCTCGGTGCTGGCTGTGCTCGCTGCCCTCCAGCTGCTCGCTGCATCAGCAGCCCGGGGCTGGCCTCGCAGCCGGGCTCCGCTCCCAGCCCTCTGCTAAACCCATCGCCGGGCGCCGCTCGGATTTCCTCCTCTCCAGGCCGCTCCCCCGGAGCAGGCAAAAATATCACAAACAAACCCAGAGCCTCGAAATCCTCCCGTGTCCCACCTGGAAAAATCCTCGGGGGGTTTAGGGCCACCCAAGAAAGGCCCCGTGAGAGGGGATGGAGGCTGCTCCGGCCACCTGGGGCAGCATCCCTGTGTTGGATGGAGGATCCAGGGGGATTTTTACTGGGGATGGGGCAGAAAATCACCGCTGAGCCCCAGGATGCTGCCCCTCACCAGCTGGGGGATGCTGGGGGTGCTTCTGGGGGGCTGCAAGCAGCGGGGAGGGGAAGCCTCCTCCAGGGCCCCTTTGCCCCTTGCTGGGATCAGGGATGTTCTGCTCCATGGGCATGACCACGCTGCAGCCTCCCAGCAGCCATAGGTTCTATGGGGACAGGTTCTGTCCCCATAGGCAGCACAGGGTGCTCAGCCCCAAAACACCGCTCAGGCTGGGACCCATCAGCGGTGCCAGGCCAGCATCCCCCCAGAGGGGACCCACTGGGGGCACTGGGACACCTCAGAGCAAGGGGAAACTGAGGCTGGGAACTGGGAGGATGCCACCAGCACATCTCCTGCTTCCCAGCCCCAACCCCAACCTTTCCTGACCCTACTGGGCAGGACGCAGCCGTGCCAGCACCCCGAGGCACCCCAGCAGGGCGCACTGCTCCGTCCCCCGCTGCGCCCTCTCCGAGGGACGGTGCCATTGGGGTGCCCAGGACAGCACTGACAGGATGGGTCCCCCCCCGATGCACTGACCCATGCGCTGCCGTCCCCTCCGTCCCCTCCGTCCCCTCCGTCCCCTCCCTCCTCTCCCACCCACCAGGACTTTGGGTCGGGCCCCGTCCCAGCCCGGGCAGCTGTGACCGAAAACAAAGCTGTCCCCGCACAATGCCCTTCTGTCCGTTCCCAGATGCTGACCGCTGGGGTGGACAGCGGCCGGGCTGGAGGCATTGAAGGGCCGTGCCAGGCCCCTGCTGGCAGGGGACAATGTTGGCAGTGATGGAGAGTAGGTATTTCAAAAGGTTTTGTTTTCGGCTGACCCGCCGAGCCAGCGTGACCCCGCAGCCCCCCACCCACCCGTGCTCCTCCGTCCCAATAGAAACCGGCCACATTCCTGACCTCGGGGGGGAAAAGTTTAAAAACTCCTAGCGAGGAGACAATACCGGTGTCATGGCATTGATTTAGGAGGGACTCTTTCCATCACAAAGGCGAGACAAAGGCGCTCGGCGCTGGGAAAGGGGCTTCAGCTCCCGGCTCAGGAGCGGGGCCGCGGCATTGTGCCTGGGGAGCCGGCCTCGCCGCGGGGCGGGCGGCCAGCGGGGCCCGCCGGGTGCCACCAGGTGCCACCAGCCTCCCCACCCCAACCCCGCGGCCACCCCAGGGACCAGGGGCTGGTGCCTTCGCGGGTGTCACCGTCACGGGGCAGGAGGTAGAGCGTGAGGTGGCCAGGCCCTGTTTTTGTGCTAGAGGCAGCACGAGGACAGCCAGCAGCTGAAAATCCCGAGAAATCCCCGATTGGGGGCACCCGGGGGCGATGGCTGAGCAGCCGTCCCCTTCCTGGGGGTGCAAGCCCCCAAATCCCGAGCTCCCCCCACCCTGTGGGGTCAGAAGGGCCGAGATCCCACTTGGCTGTGCTGGGGACAGCTCCGGGGACGAGGGACGGTGCGGGATGAGCGGCCGCTCTGTGCACCGCTCAAAGGGGGCTTTGTGCACCCCGGGGTGCGCGGAGCTGCCGGCACCCAGCACCGCCCGCCACCACCAGCACCTCGCAGCCCTCCCCGGCACCAGGTCGGGGCCCCCCACACCCCAACCACCCCCTCCTCCACCAGCCCTGGCGGCTCAGCCCCAAACCATGGCAACCCCCCCCCAAAAAAGCCAGGAAACTGCTTGAGAAGGCGCCCGACTTACGGTGTCCTCTGCCGCAGAGCTCAGCCCACGTCTCCGGACAGCTTCCCAGTGCCGAAGGGCTCTGAGGCTGCACTGAGAGGGTTGCTTTTTTGTTTTTTTTTTTAAACAGGAGAAATATTTTTCTCCCGGTGCTGGACGGCTCTTCCGAAGCGAAAGCTGGAACCAAGTTCATTGGCTTTTCTCGCTCGCTCTCCTTGCCCTAATTTTTTTTTCCTGGCAGCCCGCGGGAGGAAGGGAGCTGGCAAGGTGATGCTTTTGAGGAAGAGGGGGACTGCTGGCGAAAGAGGCTTTCGCCGCTCGGGGAGCCCGGGAACACTTTGGCATCTCGGCCGCTCTCCCGAGGGGAGCCGGGGGCGGGCGGCGGGGAGGCTCATGCCGCGGGGGGCTGCCACCGCGCCGGGGCTGAGCGGGGAGGTCGGTGCAGGTGGAATCCACGGACCCGGCCGCAGGATGCACCCGAAAGCCAATGACATCAGGGTGGTGGTTTTCTGCCTTTTTTTCTTTCTTTTTTTCTTTTTTTTTTTTTTCCAGGATGAAATTTCATTTGCAGACGCCTTCCCCTGCAGCCCGCGAGCGCTCGGGCTCCACGGCGACGTGCAGCGAAATTCCTCCCCAAGCCACACACAGGCGAGGAGGGAGCGGAGGGCAGGGCCCAGGGTTTATTTTTCCCACTTGGGGCTGAAATAGATCTCAGTTCCCGACCCGCTGGTGCTGCACGGGGCACCCTGAGCACACGGGGGGATGTTTCAGGCAGGTTGGGGGGGGCCCTGCCCGGCGCCAGCGCCCCGTTGGGGACCCGGGTCCCCCCTCGTGGGGCCGTGGGGCAGGAGCCGGCCCCGGCCGCCCAGCCCGGGCTCGCTCCTTGTGCCTCTTCCCTGTTAATTTTGTTTAGAAACTTGTCAGGTTGGTACATAAAGGAGGTGGAAAGATCAATCCCGGCTTTTCATCAGTGTGGGAAAAAGTATTTCACTAATCCATATTTATTGGTGTAAGGAACCGGGGGGGAGGGAGAGGTACCCTAATGGTCAGGAGCAAAGGACAGAAGGGACAGTTTAAGGCTGCCCTTTTCGGAGGGGTCACATGTCACCAAAATCTTTCGGTTGTCTTTGGATTGGTTACATTCTGTTCTCTTTTTTTCAATTGAGGTTGCCAAGCAACTGGCTAAGACCAGCCAAGATATTTTCTTTATTACAAGTGGAGCAGAAAGCAGCAAGGAGGGGAGAGATAAAAAAAAAAAAAAAAAAAAAAAAAGAGAGAGAAAAAAAAAAAAGGAGAGAAGAGAAGAAGTTTAGACAATTAACATTTATAGGATCACATAACTTCATTAACTCGGCCGAGATTTGGGAAAGAGACTTAAAAAAAAAAAGAAAGAAAAGGTGGGGGGAGCGTTGGGAATTAAAACGAGTTAAAAGGCCGCCAGGTCCAGGGGCTGAAACAATGCCCAGCGCCCAGGAGCAGCACCGGGGGCTTCCCCATGGGCCCAGCACCCTCTGAGGGTCCCCAAAGACCCCAAAGACCCGGCAGGTCCCCGCCGGTGGCTCCCAACCAGCTCGGGGCCTTCGGATGATGCTGATGCTCTTTTTTTTTTTTTATGCGCTTGGTTTCTTTTGATTTTCACACTCCTAGGAGCGGGTTTAGCACCAACGGCGCTGCCAGGGAGGCGCGTGGCTGCGGTGGGGGCCACGTCCCCACGTCCCTGCTGCCACCTGGCCACGGCGCAGGGCAGGGGCTGAGGGGGACGCGAGGGTCCCCACGTCCTGCGCCACCTCTGTGCCTCCTCCCTGCCTCGGGGACACCTCTGGTGTGGGTGCCCGGGGTGCTCAGGCCTCACCCGTCACCAGCTGTCCCCTGCCCAGGCCTGGCACAGCTGATGGCTGGGGATGGGGACAGGGACAGGGACAGGGACAGGGCCACCCAGCACCTCTGTAGGGCTTCTCAGAGCATCCCCAGGGCTGTGGGATCTCCTCTCCCAGCCCAAACCTTTCCCTCTCCCCACGTGGCCGGAGCCGTTAGGAGGAGATGCAGGGAGGCGAGGAGGGGCAGGGACCCCCTCAGGGACCCCCCCAGTCCCCAGCCCCCTCCCCAAGCCCCCCATGGCTCTGCCCAGAGCCCCCCAGCTCCCTGGTGGGCTGTGATGGGGCCAAGGCAGGGAGCAGCCCCACGTCCTTGCCATGGCTGCGGGGACCCCTGGGCGAGTCGGGGCTGGGGGTTTTGGGGTTGGGGTCCCCCGGGCTGGGCAGAGCAGGCGATGCCCCCGCTCCCCCGGCCGGCTCCAGCAGCTGCCGGCCTGGCGAGTCAGTAATATTCATCAGGGGACAACAATGAGCATTATTTATCCCCAGCACCGGGGGGGGGGGGGGGAAGGGGTGCGGGAGGGCGGCGTGGGGTGCAGGTGACCCCACACCGGGGAACCCGAGCAGTGCCCCCACCTCGTCCCGGAGCAGCAGGACCGGGGGGGGACCCCAAAACTCGAGCAGAAACACCCCGAGGGGGGGTCAAAGGGGGTGCAGGGCACAGCCAGAGGGGGCTGAGCGGGGGGACCCCAGCCCCCGGCGGGGCGAACCCCGGCTGCTGCCGGGGCCGGGCTTGGGGGGACCCGAGCGGGGCGCGCCCCGGGGACCCCCCGAGCCGGGCTCGGGCAGCCGGGGGGGGCCGGGGGGGGCCGGGCCGGGCCGGGCCGGGGGCTGCCGGGTGGGAGCTGTGTCTTTAAGAGATGGCTGGCTCCAGGTTGCAGCTGCTGTTTCTGTGCTATAGAGACAGTGGAGATTCATTACTCCTAAAACACAATGGGCATTTATCACCCCGTGGTGTTATTCAAATCCAGTACCAATTGAAGGTCATCCCCATTCTTTTCTCGCCGGCTCTGCAACACATTTATTGTTGTGCCGTTCAACTAAAAGCCCTGCCCGGCCCCGGCGCAGCCCGCAGAGCCCCGGCGTGCGCATCCCTCCCGGGCGGATTTGGGACCCTCCCGGGTGGATACAACGTGGAGAGGACGAGGGGCAGAGCCGGCGGGGCTGGGCACGGCTCGGCCCGGCTGGGCTCGGCTCGGCTCGGCCGGGGGAGGCGCCGGCAGCAGGTGCAGCGGAGAGCCCAGCACCGCGGCCCCGCTCCGCCCCCCCCCCCCCCGGGCCGCACTTTCCGAGCCCCGTGGAAACTCGGAGCCCCGCTCCGGAGCCGCGGGGGACCGGGAGCCGACCTCCCGCAGCCCTCCCCGGGGGCAGCCGCCCGGCCCCCGCCGGCTGGGGGCAAAGCGGCGGGCAGCGGGGCCGGGCTTTCCCCCAGCTCCGAGAAAGGGGGGGATCGGTCCCAACTTCGTGGGAGCCGCTCGGTGAGAAGGGGCCGGGGGAGGGAGCAACTCGGTTTTTTTGTTTTTTTTTTTTTTATATTTTTTTTCACCTTTTTTCTGATTTTTTTAAATTTTTTAATTTTTTTATTTTTATTTTCCTCCTCCACTTGCGCCTTCGTGAATTTCGGCGATTTTCCAAGTGGCCGGGTTGGGAGGGCGATGCGGCTGGGAGCGGTCACTGCTCCGATGCGGCGCGGGGCCGGGGGCTGTGCCCGCAGCCGGCGCCCCCCCGAGCCCCCCGGGCTGCCCCGGGCACCCAGCCCCGCCGGCGGCTGCCGGCCCCGGTGCACCGAGCCCCGGCTCCACCGGAGCTGCTCCGGCAGGGATGAATTCGCCGCTTTTCGTTTTCGGGCTTTTTTTCTCCTTTTTTCTTTTTCCATTTTTTTTTTCGCTTGGTTTATTTTTTTTAAGGGCTGATTTTTTTCTTCTTTTTTTTTTTTTTCCTTTTTTTTTTTTTTTAAAAAAAAAAAAGAGGGGTAAGAAGCGAGTTGTTAAATTTAAACCCGCGGCGGTGAGATTAAATCGAAATCGGGATGCGAGGCGCCGCGGCTGCGCTGGAAACTTGTTGGGGCCGCAGGAGCGGCTCCGGCAGGGCCAGAAACCGGGCACCGAGCACCGGGAACCGGGCACCGAGCACCGAGCACCGGGGCTGGCGGCGGCTCCGGGCCCCCGTGCGCTTCTTTTCCAGGCTCCAGGCGGCTCCCAGGAAGATGCTGCGAGCCCGGGACGGGAATCTCTGCTCCTGATTGTCCAAACGCAATTCTTGTGCGATGGAGCCGTACGAACCAAGAATTGTGTCTGGACATCTGTGGCAGAGATTTCAACTTCGGCGGCCGGGCCGAGGACGAGGCGGAGGACCGGGACCCCTTCTCCCCGCAGCGGCGGCTCGGCAAGGTACCGATTTTGCCGGCTGCGGCCCGGGGGGAGCCGCGGGAAGGATTTCGAGGAACCCCAAATAAACGCCAGTGGCCACCCCTCACCCCCAGCTCTGCCGCTGTTTCCGTCCTGCTGCGCCAAAAGCCGGGCTCCCAGCCGGGGCCGCCGCCGCTCCGCAGCCCCGACCGAGAGGGACCGGGACCGGGACAGGGACCGGGGCTGGGGCCGAGCCGGGAGGGCTCCGGCTGCGGGGTTTGCTCCGGGAGCCCCGATTTCTCCGGCGGGGATGGAGCCGAGCGCTGCGGGAGGCTGCGGCCGCGCTCCCCGGCCCTGCAGCGCCTTGCCTTGCATCCCTCCGAGGCAGATGTGGCTCTCTCCATTTATTTATTTATTATTATTATTATTATTTTTTTTTTTAATCGCGTTTTCATTTCGTTTCTTGCCGCCGCCGCCCGGCCCCGGGGCACACGGTGGGGATGCGCAGAGCACCGGGCACGGAGGGAGGGCGGCCTCGCTGCCGGGGCTCCGGGTGCACGGCCCCGGCCGCAGCTCCTGCTAGCAGGGACCCCCTTCTCCTCCTCCTTCTCCTCCTCCTCCTCCTCCTCCTCCTCCTCTTCTTCTTCCTCCTCCTCTTGCGGGAGGAAGCGGCCGCAGCCCCCGGCTGCACGGAGCCTCGAAGCCCGGCCCGGCTCGGCCCCGGAGCTCCCGGCGGCAGCGGGACAGGAGGGGCCGGGGGCTCAGCTCCGGGGTCTCAGCTCCGGGATCCCAGCGCCGGGACCGGGCTGGGGCCGGGAAGCAGCGGCCGTGAAGGGGAGAGGCCGGGAGCAGAGGCGGTGAAGGCAGGCGCGCTGACCCCGCCAGCCTGGCCGCACCGCCGGGGCTGCCAAGGAAACCCGGGAGGAGGAGGGAAGCATTGCAAGAGCCGAGCAAAATTGCACCCAGAGCCTATGTAGGACAAAGCTGGAGGCAGAGAGTGTTTTCAAAGGGTTTTTATTTCAGAAAGTTTTTGTTACCGGGTTTTGCTGCGCCTCTCTCCCCCCCCTCCCCTTGCCCGGCATCCCTCACCTCCCCGTTCCCAGATTTCCAGCAGGGACTGGCAGCTTTTACTCCAGCAGGAGCTGAGCTCGGGGCCCACCTGCACCAGCAAGGGCTAACGCTTCCCAGTGAAGGCACTCATCCGGCTGGGGGGGATGAGCATAGAAAAGCCCAGCCCGAGGCAAAACCGTGGTGAGATGCAGGGCAGGCAGCAGAAAAAAAAATGCCTTTTCCCAGCTAGGTTTAAGGCCGTTTTCGAGCCACGCAGGTTTGCTGTTTTCAGCCAGTCCTACCGTCACCTGGAGCCCCCTCCTGCTCCCCTCGCCCAGCAGGGCCAGGGCAGGGAGGAGCCTTTGGACCCTCGGTGTGGCTCACAAATGGCACAAGCTGGGCTGGAGCTGCCGCGGCCGGGTTCGGAGAGGGCTGAGTGTCGCTTTGCTAGCGGTGGCGTGTGCTGAAGTTCAGGTCTCTCAGCTGCGGCAGCATCGTAGCTCGTGGTGCTCGTGGTTACACAGGTTATGGCGGGGTGAATGTGACCAAGGAGTCACCAGAGCAGCCAGCCGGGGGAATTGCTCGTTGGCACTCCCTCCCCGTCAGGCAGAGGAACTCCTCCACAGCGCGGGACGGGAGAGGCTCCTGGTGTGAGCGCTGCCTGAGCAGGGGCTGGCACGCTGCGCTGTGTGCTCCTCCTCGGCATCGCGGGGAGCTGGAGGTGGTGCAGGGCAGCTCGGAGGGCACGGAGAGCAGCTCCCAGCACAGGGCAGCCCCTCTGCCCCGTGCAGGAACCACGGCGAGCTGTGTGAAAACAGAGGTGAGCAGGGCCAGGGGAGCGCAGGAAGGGGCGAGGAAGGAACGCCGCAGCGCGGTGCAGACCTGCGGGGCCAACGCCGTCCTCTCGGGCTCCTTCCCCGTGCTCTCGCCGTGGCAGGTGGGCCAGTTCGCCCGTCCGAGGAAACTTCTGGAAGCTGAAAGGCATCTCTGTCCTAGCAGAGCCCCACGTCCTCGGGGTGCACAGCGAGAAGCCTCCCCCTGCCGCTGCTGGAAAGGGTTAAAAGCCTCTCTCTCTTTCCCTGCTCTCCACTTTTACCGTGCTCTCAAGCCCCTGCCTCCCGCCCTGCCCAGCCTGAAGCAGCAGCACTGGCGTGAACCCGCCCCGCGCCGCCTCCGGCTCCGCATCTCTCCAGGAGCAGCGCAGCTCCCCGCTGCTCCACACCTGCACAGAATGAAACGAAGGCTGATCAATTCTGTCCGTCACCTTGACAGAAAGATAATTTGCTGCCCTTATCGCTCCGTGCTGTCTGAGAGCAGGCATGGGTTCGTTTACCCTCCAACCAAATGGCTGTAAATTGACATTGTTTGTGGACCCGCGCTTCACCCTGCCGCAGCTCAGGTATGCAGGAGGCAGAGGGCATCAGAAAAACAGAAACAAAAAAGCGTGTTTGTCTACTGCCCACAGATAAATAGCGAGACAGGTGGAGAGCCGGCACAGAGGGCTCTGAAGCTGTAACCTCCACCACCTCCCAGTAAAGCCACCTTTTGTCTCCTTGCACTTCCCGTCTCATCCTTCCCCAGGCAGCCCCATGGCTGCTGCGCTACCCTGCACAACCCTAAACACCGCATGAAAAGATCCCCAGCACCAAAGCAAAGGCACCACGCCTCACCCCAGAGCGGGTACAATCCCCCCCAAACGCCTCACTGCCTGCAAAGAGGCACCATCAGGGTCCAGCAGCCCTCCTCCTTCCGTCACAAAACCACAGTTGCACATGCAGCAGGTGCTCTCTGCTCGGTAAGGTACCTGAAGTGCAGTCAGGAGAGGTGAAATGAGGACCAAAAGATGGATGCTGTCACAGCACACAGCAGGCCGCACGTTGGCGAGGCTTTATTTGGATGTGTAGGAACAAGGGAACATGGTGGGAAGGTGCCGAGACCGGGCATGGACAGTTCAAGAGAGTTTTGGGTGGGTTTAGGTTTTTGTTTGTTTGTTTTTGGCCAAAGGTTTGGATTTACGTCCTTTTGTTTTTCCAGGAGTTCACCCGCCGTGTAATGTCGAGATGAAAAGCACATTATCCTGGTCCTGGAGTTTGTAATCCAGCTCACCCTGCAGGCCAAGGGAAAAAAAAAAAAAAAAGAAAGAAAAATGGTTGAAATGTCACTTCCAAATACTAGCTGCAAAGAGAAAACATCTTGTAAAAAGATGGTGAGCGTTAGGGAGAGCAGGAGGGGATAGACGGATGTTTTCATCTTAAAGGCAGCGAAGGTGAGAGATCAGAGAAGGAGCTGACACTCATTATCCCAGGAACACGCCGCTTTCTGGACCATGGTTTTGACAGAACAGGTGGTTGCCTGAGGCAGGAAAATAGTTAGGGACTGTTTGTTTGCTGAGCACAACAGTGGGCTGAAAAGGAGAGGCATTAAGCAGTTGCTTGTTTGGGTAGAAACCTCCCCAAGGCTGTCTTCACCAGCTAGGGCACCACCCTGCTCCTGCTGAGGGGTCTGGCTCAGGGCTGGGAAGCTGCCCGGGACCCCCCAGGCTCTTCCCCCCCGCGTGGATGAGAGCTGGGAGCAGCCAGAGGTGAGCAGCCCGCTGCTGGAGGCCGGGGAATATGAGGGCTCTCTCCTCAGCCAGCGGCTGGCTGATGAGACTCAGCAGGTTAGAGCGAGGCTGCAGGCTGTGGAACAGCCCCGGTGGTACAACGCAGGGCAGAGATCCCAGCCTGCCCCTTCCCCCTCAAATCCCAGACACTTGGCTCGGGGCAAGAATCAGAAATAGCTTCTCTGAGAGCAACTGCAGAACAGACAGAGCAATATTTTCAACAAAGAAAAGTCAAAGTGAAGGAGTACAGACCATTAGTTCCCAGTCTGCGTCGTTGATGAGCACCAAAATTCCTGGCCTCCTGCAGAACACAGAAATAATTAGGATACAGGGCGGCTCAAAAGCTTCACAAATAGTTAAGAACGAGGGACGTTAAAGCACAGATCACAAGCTGTCTGCCTGTAAAGCCAAAGGGAAAAAGGAATCCTAGCATGGAGGTAGGAACAGGTACAGTCTGTGCCCTTTCTAGATCAAATAAAGGGGAGGCAGGAGCAATCCCAGAGCTCATTTAAATCAAAATGCACCATTCCTGAGGATGCTCCAGGATGACTATATTTCCGTACCACGTAGAAAAGCCAGGTAATTAAAACCCCCACACAACAGTCGAGCGCAGAGAGCTCGATGGGAAGGAAGGGGAAGGCATTCCGGCGCCCCTACCAAAGGCGGCAACCACCTGGGATCCACTGCGAGCCCCCGGTTCCAGGCAGAGGGATTCCCCCTCTTTGATCTTCAGTGTCCTGCAATTGTCTCTCCTGTTACCAGGGGACCTGGCACACGCTTCAGCTCACAAAGATCCGTGACGAATGTTAAACACCCCCAGCGCCACCCCGCAGTCAGGGATGGTTTGCACAGCTCACTCTGCTCCATTTCTCTCTCTCTTTTTTTTTTTTTTCCTCCTTTCCCCCTCCACGAGGCTGGCCCCATTTTGACAATAAAAATACATTTCCCAGAAGAAATGTTTGTTGGCACTTTGCCGAGCGACTGCTTCAGTCCCAGTGATGTCAGCAGGGAATGGACAGACCTGCTAAAAGTCCTGGAATTGGGGATATGCGAGCTGCACCGCTCCAGGTGGTAACGCAGAGAGCAGAAATTATCTGGGGTCCTGCTTTGGGTTTAAGGCTTAAGGATTTGGGGTGAGGGCTGCAAAAGGTAGACAAGCTCTCCAGGGAACAGTGGGAGGTAGAGCTTGGAGTTCCTTCCAAACCTAGGGGACACCCTCCTCGTTATCACGTCACCATATCCCCTGTTTTCAGGGACATTTCCCTTCCTGCAACCAACAGGAAAAACGCAGCCCAAACCACGGGCATCACCAGAGAGGGAAGCGCAGGGCAGGTTGACAGCAGCTGTACTTACACAGATTCCCCTTGCATAAACAATTCCGGCCGTTCCTTCAGCAGATTCGTTTTGATCCACTTTAGCAGGTTTCTGATATCCCCTGCAAGGAGAGAGGAGAGCAGGTTACAGGCGAGCTGACAGCTCCTGGGCAGTGCCAGGACAGTGATTGTTCACCCACCAAAAGGAGACGAGGAACCTGCCAGCCAGATGGGGAGAGCCCCACTCCTCCCACCAGAGCAGGACTGCCCCTCACCAGCAGCTACCCAGGCAGCTCAAAGCCCTCAGCTCCCCGGTTTGGCAGAAAAGGGCTGCTCCTCCCCGCAGAAAGGGTGATTTGGGGACTGGTGCCCCCCTGCCTGAGCTGGTGGGAGTACAAAAAGGAAGTCTGAGAGCTGGAGCAGCTTTTTGGCAAGGGCCTCTTCCTTCAAACCCCCTGCTCTGTGCGCTACAGGCATCCCACAAGGCTGACGCAGCAGCACCGAAGCAGGAGATTCCTGGTAAGATTCCTTTAGCACACCCCACACCCTGCACATCCTGGGCTTGCCCAACAAATCGCTATTTAACTCCGCATTTAATTCAATTCTAAAAGTCCAGACAAGTGTGCCAAGCATCTGCACGAACAGCAGAGACACCAGGGGTACCAAAACCAGCTCCAGCTCCCGGAGACGTGCTCTGCAGCTCACAGACATGCGCAGAACCAGGCCCTGACCAGGCACCAGGCAGGCCCTGCCCGTGCCAGGTGTGTTTGGGGCACTCGTCACGTCGCTCGGCATTGCTCCTGCCGGCGTCGCCGTGCTCCCTGTGCCTGGCCTCCTCCCTCCCCACCAGCTCCCTCCCCGTGCACTTCGTGCTCACGGCTTCTTTATTAAAGCTCAGCCTTTATCTTTCCATTTCGGTAGGTGACAGGAAGGATTTGTCTTCATGTAAAAGGAGGAGGAGACACTGCTGGCGGGTTTTTATAGTATCAATTTTACTTTGTGAGGCAAAAACAATTTCTTTAGTGATAGCATCAGTTAATTTCCTATTGGAGAGGTGAGAAGAGACGGTGGGGGGGGGAATAATCCGTTACAGGGTTTAGAGAAGCTGACAAATTACAACGTGGAGTTCTCCTGCATTTGCCTCTATATTTCACCATTCCACAACCCACTTCATCACTCTGAATCCACAATCAGTTATTCTCCCGGGGCTCCTTTAAACAACCCTTTGAAAGCCCTGGAAGAGTTTTGTTTGTTTTAGAGGCGCGAAGCCGCTTCCCGGAGGCAGCGAGGGCTGGAGCTGCTCTCGGGTCCTGGCGTCTCCTGCACGTGTGGCAGCCCCGCCGTGCTTGCAGGGAACCCTTCTGAACAGAAACCCGACCCCCTGCGTCTGATTCACCAAGCGTTAGCTTCGTGAGCAGCAAAAATAAACGTGCTGGCAGCAGCTCGACCCAGTCCCTGATGTACAGTGGGGTTTTATAGGACCGTGGACACCCAGGGATGGGGTTCTTCCAGTAGGGTCACCCCATCGCTGCTGTCACGCCAAGGGTGAGCAGCCCTGGCGATGGGGAGGTGTCTTTTTTCCTAAGGAAAGGGGGAGCTGCTGGGATTCTGCCTCCATTTCCCCTGTTTCGTGGCTCTGGACCACAGAAAAATGCTGCTGCAGCGTCAGGCCCTCAGGATCCCACACCCAAACGGCTCCCGCTCTCCATCACCAAGAAATGAAAGCTGGGGAGGAAGAAAGATGGAGAGAAGCCTTCGGGAGGAGGAGGAGGAGGGGGGGGGCGCAGAGGGGACACCGGCCCCACCAGCAGCGCGCCCGCGAGCTGTTTCATATTTATGCACTTGCGGCGGGGCACGCAACAATGAGCTGTGCCATACACAATTCTCCCTGCCTGGAATGAGCAGCCCTTTCCTCTGGGACCTTTCGGGAGAGATCATTTAACCAGAAACACGCTGCACCAGCTGGATAAAAGACAGCCACCTAGACGCAGGCTGGACTGAGGGGCGAGAGGACTGATTTATTTGAGGCCGCGCTGGAAGATTCCCTCAGCCCTGCTCCTCCCGTAATAAACGTTATTTCCAGCCCCACCTGAGCCTACACTCATTTAGCCCTCCCCACAAGTCACGTACACGCACTGAAGAATTCAGGCAGCAGGAAAAAACTGACGCCCTGTGCGTGCCTGGAGCTTCCCTGCTCTTAACAGTGATGAAAATGAAGGCCCCTTCTCTTTGGCCAACCTTCACACTAATACTTGCAGCTGATTTCTCTGCACTGAACCTTGTTTTTCCCCCCCCCACCTTCATGTCTTTACAATCTGTGCACCAAGATTACTAGAACGAATCAATTACAAGGGATGAAAAATGACCAGAGATGCCCCAAAACCACCTCGGCCACGGAAGCTATCGGAAAGGAACAAAATTGCTTCCATCGCGGTTGGTCTGGGGAGAAGCCATCCTGCAGCTCAGCGCCTCGATCGGTTCCTGCACGGCGTCACGATGGCAATAACCAGGGGTGAATTACCTCCTGCCTCTTGTATTTGACAGACGTGGCCTTCCTGAGGCAGTTGCTTTCTGAGCTGAGTTGCTCCCTGGGCAAAGGATTTGCTCTGCAAGCAGCTGGGCCCCCACACCCGACAAAGAAGGAGGGGAAAAAATATCCCCACCAAAAACCCACCCTGACCGTCCTCACCGTTGGCAGCATCAGCAGAGAAGCCAGAGCGAAGAGGCTGGGGAAGCTGAAATATTCTCAAACTGCAAAGGAGGGACCAGAGCACATGGTAGGAAATCCCTGCCTCATTTGTATACAGAGACAGCTTCTGCTGCCTGTGCTAACAGTACATCAAACCTCTCCAAATTCTCAGGAAAAATAATCTAAAGTTAATTAAAAAAAAAAAAAAAAAAAAAAAAAGGAAAACTGACGAACGTTTGAGAAAACTGCTTAGTTCAAGTGCACAGATGGGAGCTCAAACCCACAATACATGCATAAAACAAATCACCCAGCGAAACACACAGCTCAGGAAAACGCCGAGCGCGCTCGCAGTGACACAAAGTCATTGGCTTGTCACGCAAGCGGACAGGATGCAAAAACTGCAGTGAGCGTGCATACAAAAACCCCACAGCCTCGGCTCGTTTTCAGCCCAGCTGCAGTACAAACGCTCCTGGTAGTGGCGGGGAGAACTGCACAGCCTGCTCGGTCCCCTCACGTCTCCTCTGAGGCCTGATCTTCTGCGTTATCCCCTCTGTTCCTTGGCGAGGAATCTGCTGAGCTCCCTCTGCAAGAGAAGCGCGCCTGGGACTCCATTTTAGCACTGCCTGGAACAAGAGCCCGGGTTCATTCGCACCCTGAAACCCAGGGCTGAAGCCCATAGATCTTTCCCAGCTCAATAAAACCTCCTTGGCCTGACAGGTTCATCAGCCACAGCTCAGCAGAGAGGGCGCTCCCCGTGAGCAGAGAAAACAGGAGCCTGGAATAAGAAACAGCGAGCTGGGGGTTACAGGGGAAGACCCTCACACTGAGCTGATACATGTGCAGAAATGCAGAAGGATTTTGCACGATCCATTTACACAGCCCCGCTCCCAGGAGCTGCACAGGGCACGGGCAGCCTTGCACACACACGTGCAGCGCCCAGACACCTCCGTGTTCCCGGCCTTAAAATCCAAATAATGGCCAGCAGGCAGCACAGAGCGCCCAGAAGGCATCCCGAGGGTGCAGTCACACCCGTCTCACACCTTGGCTGCAGAGCTGAGCGCTTATTTCAGGGAAGAGGGGAACCCTACAAAGGGCGAAGCATGGAAAATTCCCTTCTGGTCCGCAATAAAGAAGATCTATGCAGCACTGGTCACTAAGGGGTCAGTGCCGCAGGAGCACGGCGCTTTCCCGGGCCGCCTCGCGGATAGCTCCCCGTGGGGTACCGCTTCTGTGACCCAGAATCAGATCATTTATCATACTGACCATGGCTGAGCTCCAATTTGCTGAGGTCACTAACTCTGGACGAGCGCCGCTCCACCCACATTCTCCGCCACTGGCCTGTAACCATGACAAAGCCCCTTCCCTGCCGCTCCTCTGCCATTATTCCCCCTGCCTGCATGGAAATGTAGGGAGAGACGATCTGTATCCCCCTTCCCTGCTCAAGCAGCATGTTTCTAAAGAGACAAACCGGCTCCCGGTACCTGCTGCCCCGCCAGGTGAACGCTTGCTGTGTGCTTTTCCATCTTACGGCACTCCGGGAACCTGCTCTGTAAAAGAGCCTGCTACAAAACCTGACCTGAGGGATGCTTCAGCCTCTTGCAGCCTCCCATCTGATATGCAAATCACTCGCTGAAGCAGATGATGGTGTGCCATAAACCGCAGAAGAAGACCTGGAATAGCTTAGAGAAATGGAGTCACAGGCAAACGGGCTCGGTGCTGCGCAGAGCCAGGCTGAGGAGAGCAAAATCCATTTTGTCTGACAGGCAGACGAGCCCACCCGGCCAGGCGCTGGAGTGGCCGCTGCTTTCAGTGCTACAGAAATATCAGGGGGTAACTACGGGAGAATCCCACTTGTTCCTCTCTTCTGTTGTTGTCTGCTCTAAGCAAACATCAAGGTCTTGGTTTGTGTCATTTTTATTTGTATTACAACACCCTCCTCTCACTTCCCAGCCCGGAGAGAAGCCTCAGCAGCTCTTCCCCATTTCCTTGTGTCCATGGGATCAGAGGGCTCTTTCATCGCCCTGCTGTTAGCAGCAGAGGCTCAGATCCCAGCCGTCACTGAGCAATTCTCAGCCCTGAGGTTTTATCACAGCTCCCCCGAGCTGCTGAGGAGCTGCTCGGGATCTCCCGTGCCCCGCAGGCTGCTGGCAGGAGACCACAAGTTCAAGGGATCTCCAACGCCCCTACATAGCCAGCAGCGAGGCTCCAGATCCATCAGCTCCCGTTACAAGAAAGCAGCTCTGGGCTGCTCCTCAGGGTAAACCTAATCCCCGCGCGTTTCCAAAGTCAGAGCATCTAATCCCGTAACACCCGATGCTATTGTCACTCCAGCCTCCCAAAGAAATGCCGGTGCACCAAACCGTCTCCTTTAATTAGGATCACAGATCGCTGGTGCTGGTCCGGAGCCTTGCCTCCTGTTCAAAATTATCCAGGGAAGGACCTGGGAGAGCCCCACGGGCTCCTGCACAGGCAGCAGAGGGCCAGATTAGGAAGCACAGATACAAAAAATTAACAGGTTAACAGCTCCTGCACTTTTATCCCTCTGGCAGCACAGAATTACCTGCAACAAGAGACCACCCCCAGCCTTGCCCGCTCCGATTCTGAGATGCTGGAGCCACAGAGGCCTGCTACCAGCCCCCCAGGAGGCTGTGCCATGGTCTGACAGTTTTGCAGTCGGGAATCTTCCTGCGACGCACCAAACTCCCTTTTCTGCACTCCTCCCTATCAATCTGTGCTCGATGGCACTGCATCACCCCGCTATCATCTGTCCTTCCCTGTGACCAAGGAGATATCCCACCTCACTGCTTTTCCGCTCATTTATCCCGCTTAACCTTGAATCTTGCTGGTTATTTTTTGTTTTAAGCTGCTGAGGAAGACAATTCAGAGGACGCCTTACTAACTGCAGGCACAAAGCTTAGCCAGAACCCAGCAAACTGAATTTTTCCCCTCTCAATTTTTTCCAGCCTCTGGGTTTTGCATGCATGCAGAGGGTTACGAAGGAAAACCCTCTCAGTGTCACAGAAGACCGATGTGAGACCCCACAGAGGAAGGTGGCTGCTCCTGCAGGAGCTGCAGAGGGATTCCCTGGCAGCCTGGCACCGCAGGCAGCCAGCCTGGCAGAGGGAATCCCCCGGGGCCGGGCTCTCCCGGGCACTGCCAGCTGGAGAAGAGCTCCCTGAAGCAGACCCCTCGCCCCCCTTCCAGCCGTGCTGGTGGCTGGTGTCCCCTCTGGCTGCTGGATGAGTCAGTGTCACAGCTCAGTGACTGCCATCGTTTTCTTCCCCTAAATACAGGGACCACGCCGAGCCCAGCCCTCGCCTCTCACTTTCGGGCTCGGCTCCGCTGGGCTATTATCACTTTCATACAGGGCAAGCACCATTAAACCGATTCCTGCCCACCCAGCCCAGCCACCCCCACGGATACTCCGAGCCCCTCAGTCTTACTTGAAAGGGGAAAAGAAAGGGCCAGTGAGATGATCAGGGTGGAGGAGAGGGGGGGTAAGATTTACAAGTGAATGGAGGTAAGAATGGAGCAGTTTGTGGGATAAAGGGGCTGCAGAGGGAGCTTTACAGATGTGCAGAGGGACGGCGGCTCATTGTTTAATTAAGCAGAAAGTGGCTCTTTTGAAAAGCAATTTTGCACAGGAGCTCTGAGCTCAGCAAACAACTCCTGCGAGTGAGGGCAGGAGGAGAAAGGAACAGCTGGCCCGGAGCCGTGTGAACCGCATGCTAAGCGGTTTAAAGGGCCCGGATCCTCCTCCCCAAGCCCTGCTCCGCTGCCACCCTCAGAACAGTGCTGTCAGCGCAGCAAATCCCACCGAGAGAAAAGAGAGAGCCGAGGGAGGGGGGGGGCACGGCGCAGAGAGGTTATCCCGCTAGGTGCCCGCACTGCAGCGCGGCGGCCGGGGAGGCGGGGAGGGGGGGGGGGAAAAGCCAGGCTTTGTTAGCCCGGGGATTTGGTCGCACACAAGAGCTGGGTTCTGGCTGCCTGGGAAGCTCCCTGCACAATGAGCGGCTCCGCGGCCTCCCTCGAGGGTGCTGGGGCTGCTGCTGTAGGGCTGCGACACCTCTCCCCGTCCCTCGTCCCTCGCCAGGGACCCGCTGCTCCTCCTCGGGTCAAAGCTGGGAGCTGGAGCATTGAGAGCAGCCGTGGCGTCACCACCACCACTTTGATTCCTTTTTGGAGCAAGTTTTAAACCATCAGGGGTAATGAACAGAGCAATAAAGGCATCCCAGAGTACTAATTACTTACCAGCTACCCCGCGCTATCTAGCAGCAGCACTAGGCATTTAAAGCCAACTTTTACCCTGGATTTTCAAACTTTCACTCTTGGCTTTACAGGGTTTTGTGCAGCACCCGAGTCCCTCCAAACACATGCCATTTTTAGGCCTGTAGCACAGGTCTGATTTCTCGAGATCCCCAGGCTCTTTACTGAGGGGATGAACTCTCCCAGCTCCCCAGCAGTCCTCCACGCTGTGCACAAGGCCCCCGGGAAGCAAAGCTCTTGAGGAGCAGTCCACGCTCTTCTCTACAGGGATTTTAACATAAGCAGCACTTGGCAGATTATTTTAATTTTCCCTCTAAAAGAAAAAAAAAATCTGATTAGCAACAAGCCTTTTTCCCCAGGGTTTTGGTAAAAGGAAACCACAAACAATTACCAAAACAGCCTGATTAAAAATTTATCCTTCCTAACTTGCAAGTGCCAAAACACACAGTGAATTCTGGATTAGCCCAGAAGGTCCAGGCGACCGCCGCTGCTCCTAAACCAGAAGTCCCAGCACTGAAACCGCAGGAGAAGCTGGAAGTGGAAGGCCCGCAGCCTGCAGCACAACTGGCAGACACTTTACAACCAGCCCCAGCCCCCGGATACAACACCCAGAAAACTTTTGTAAGCACTCAGCAGAAAACTTTTGTAAGCCCTCTTCACCAGCAGGACGCTGCTGATCTAAACCTGAAACGACTACAAGGGTTAAGCAAAGGCAGCTACTTCCCACCCCTCCAGCGGCGTCCATGCAATTCGCATGGCCATAGACAAATCCACCACTGTGAGCCCCAGCGAGATGGAGGAAGGAGCTCCGCCACCACTCGCAGAGCAGTCATACAATGATCTATTTGATTACTGAAGCACTTGGTTAAATTACTGTGGCTTGTTTCAGGAGGAAGCTGCCAAATACATTTTCAGTTTTTAATTTAGGGTTTCTCTCTTTTATGCTCCATTGTCTCTAATAGCCTCTGAGATGCTTGAAAATAAAGTTGATTTCCCTGCCAATTTAATCCTCTCTCCATGTGACAAATATCCTTATTCCCCCAGCTGCCTTCTCCCACACACACTGTTTTTATGCAGAGGCAGCCAACGGGGCATCAGTGCCTTCAGATCCTAACAGCATTATCAGTGAGATCACCAGAGCAGCCAGCAGCTCGGGACGAGACTCTTGGTCAACTTCGGGTCCTCTTTCTGCGGCAGCTCGAAGAGATTGCACAGCCCTGCACAAAGTGGGGCTTCTGCAGAGCTGCCTTTCCCTGCAGATACATCACACCTTGTGAAGTTCTCACTTGGCAGCAACACCAAGACAGCAGCGCTTTGGGAATAAAGAACTGCTGTTCTCCTGGCCTTGTAAGGATACAAAAAGCCCCTCGGATAATAAAAAGAGGTCCTGTCACACAGCTGTACCCCTTGTGGCTCGCTCTTGTCCCATTTGCAGCTTCCTTCCTCCTGCCTTGCCTAATCCCTCCAGGAGCCCATCTTCAGGCATCAGAAAAGGGCAGAGAAACGAAGGTACAAAAAGTGAACTGGATTTGGAACCCACCTACTTTCCACCCAGTGCCTGTTACCAGGAAAAAGGAATTGGCTCCGCAGAATTTTGTTAAAGCAACGTTATCATCATTCAGAGAACGCTGCCCGTGTCAGCTACGGAGCATAATTTGTTTCTTTTTCTTCACATAAATATTTGTAGAAGTCTCCTCATAAAATTTTCCCCCTCCCCTCCCCTCTGGGATAGATATATAAATGCCCAAACAATTAAAATATAGCTGGGCCCAGCGTCCCAGAGAGAAGAAGCTGCTCTGCAAAAAAGAGGACAAAGACAAAAATAACCCAGAAAGAAAGGAAGAGTGGGAAAGAGAGGCCAAACTGGCCAAAAATAAGCTTGACAGCTAATGAAACCAGTTAAAATGGGGTTATAAGTGCAGGTCTTCAGGCGGTCCTCATACTACAAATCTTTCCCCAGAGCATTAAGCAACGAACACAGAAGGCAAGGTGAGCAGCGGGCCACAGCGCAGCACCGAGCTGGTTTGTTTCTCTCATCAGTGTAATTTTGGCTGCACAGGGCAGCAGGGAACACACTCCGTAGATCTTCCTTTACCCAGACAGCTGAATCCTACTTCCTTGCTGGGAGAGGACCATGGATGGCATTAGGAACAGCATAAAATTGCAGGAATTTACCAAATTCCTTATTTACACGTTTCTAATTTGATTCTATTGATCTCTTACTTCCCCGATGCAATTCTCACCTGGAATATTACGACGGGTGTCTCCTGTGATCCCCTACCATCGGGCATTACAGCCACGTCTGCTTACCCCATCCTTGTGCTGGTGTAAACACTGCCAGAGCATAAGCCTCACAACTTGGAGCATCCACTCCTGAGCTTCTGCCATCCCCAACCAGCCCCCAAACCGACAGCACCTTGTCACGTGAAAACCTGTGAAAGAGCCTTCACATCAAGCAGCAGGCTGCAAGCCACGGGAGCTGCAAACCGCACCCAGTGCCCGTTCTGCTGCTCCTACAGGTGCAGGGATAGCAGCAGCTGAAAGGCATGGTGGCACAAAAAGCCAGAAGCAAAAATCTATCAGATGAATCTGGAATGAATCAGCGGAGATCGTGAGCTCGAGCCCTGAGGCTGAGCCAGATCTTCAGGGAAAGATTTATCCTTTAGGATAAAGCCAGCTCTCCGGGAAGTCTGCAAAAGTCTTCCCAGCAGCTCTGAATGGGAATGGGATAGGCCACACACAACTGCACCAACAACCACCTGGCTGGGAGATCACTCTTTGGCATCACTTCCCCCCTCCCTGGGCAGAAATCCACAGCTCAGGCAGCAACCCCTCCTGCTCGAGTGTCTGATCACGGTCTGAACGCCAGCGACGCCGTGCTCGTCAGCAGGTATCCTGAACACACAGAGCACTAAAGAAAATGATTCTCTAGCCCCCACGTTCATAAACCAAGCAAACGAGCGTTTTGGCAGTTCTTTACTAGCTCCCATTTAAGGGCCCTAAGTGCTCTAACAGTGCCGGAATTCAGCGCCGAACCCTCCTGTGCCACATGGAGCTCTCACCACGGCTTCAGTAGCACCAGGGGAACGTTAAGCGACATGACTAAATTCACCACACTAGTCGGTCTCAGATCGTGTTCCTAGACTCACTAACGACAGGATAACACGCTATTTCAGTGCTCCTATTACGTTTGAATTACCTATACTTATGTCCAAGTACTCGTACGAATCCCTAATTACTTACAGGCATAGCAAGGAGATTTCAGGCCCGAATATTCACAGCGTGTAGGTTGTGGTATTGCACATTCACTAGATAGTAACTGGTAACATCCCTTGATGCTTTGTGTTCACTCAGTTTACAATCCCACCCTCCAGCAGCATTGCTACCTAGCTGGAAAAATCCAAAACCTACCTGCAGCAGGAGTACATGTATGTTGCAACTGAAGTACGCACACACGCAAGTAGGAACAAGAGTTAACACAGCCCTTCCTGGGGCTGATATGCCAAATCACAAAGCAGAGCTTGTAACTGCATCACGGGGATGCTCGAAGCTTCCACTTAACAGCTTCTTAGTTTTTATTGCGGGTAAGGCCACAGGCAGCACGTCCAGGATCATGTTCAAGCATTAGCTTTGCCCTTTTTAATTGTATTGCTAATATAGAATGATTACACGTACTTAAAAGTATAAAAAATAAGTAGATAAAATACATAAATGTTACACTGCTCTACACACATCTCTACACAGTGCATATATACGCACATTTATTTATATGTGCCTCTTGGGAACCTCAAAAGAGTCAAGGCAAAACGAGGTAGAGCAGGTTATAGGAGTGTCACGCATCAAGATGAACGTAGACATGATGGGCATGTTCTGAGGCTGGTGTCTGCCCAGGAGGAGGGAGGCCAAAGGCTTAATAAAGGACTCACTTCATGATTTGTTAGAGCATACGGAGGTGTTCGAACTATTTCTGCTTGGTATTCACTCTGAGGCCCAAGCAGCAAGCCATCTGATCAACGGCATGCCTGAAAGTGCTTTTAAAAATACATCCATACCTGTAAACTACAGAAACTGCTGCACAAATAAGCTTTTGTTTTGCATGTGAATTTCATTTGTGGTCATTCTTACAAGTTATCCAGCAGGTTTGGATACTCACAAGGCTCTGGCTGAGAAGGCAAAGTCACCTGATGCTTTTTAACACCATCGAACAAGAGTTCTGCACCACCTCTGAAACAAAAAGAACGAACTGCTGAGTTCCTCTTTATTGGCATAAGAAGACAGGACAAAAGCAGCAATTGCCACAGATGCCACAACGCAGCACACAAACGACACAGAATATATTCAGTACAGGATTCTCTCGGTCTTTTCTCCACTCTCAAACTGCAAAAGTCTCCTGGGGAAGGTGCCATCTCCTGCTGCCATCACACACCAGAGCCACAGTCACAGGCCAGAACCCCACGGTGCCCGAGCAGGAAGGTGGCTGCATCCCAAAAAGCTTACAGAGCAGCGGGCAGTGCCCAGCCTTCCCTTTCCCATTCGCTATCGGCTCTGCTTCAGTTCCAACAGCATTACGGGCACTGCGCTACAGCTCTTCCCGAGCACCTTTCGGCCAGAAGCCTCCAGGCATTTCAGAAATGTGAAAACTCATGGCATAGCTGTGGAGTCACCATTTCCCCCGTTTCCACTTGTAAGCAGGGAGAGGAAGTGACTCATGCGAGGTTACACGGCGAGGCAGAGGCAGAGCCAGCAATCCTCGAGTCCTGGCAAGCCTCTCCCGACCTTGTCACTACAAAATGCTCCCTTGCAGGAGGGTCTTGCCCGAGAGAAGCAAGTTGAGCAAGTGGCAACGATTACAAATTAACATAAAAAATAAAATCTTCCTCCACGGAACGACCTAACTTCCCTTTTCTGAGACTCAGACCTTACCAGCAGCACTCACCCTAGGTAACAAAGCGAAGCTCTGAGCCACAGCTCTGTACAGGAGAGCAAGTGTGAACAAACTACGGAATAGAGAGACCAGCAAGTGCAGGGGCTGGTCCTCACACCTGACAAAATGGGAGTTACATTCAATGCACCTCATCTCCTTTGGCTCTTAAAAAAAAAAAAAAAGTATTTTTTGTAATTGCAACTTAATAAGGCTCAGCAGGTTCCTCATCTGTATCCATTTTCGGGGGGGGGGGGTGGAAAGACTGAATTCTGACTGCTTTGAGCATAAGGCAGCATTCCTGGTGTGAGGCAGCAGGCCGAACTCAGTCTCAGATTATAAAACCTCACCGTGTGAGTAGGAACACAGAGCAGAAACGTGTGTGCTGCCATAAAACATGGCACAGGGGCAGGCAGGACGAGTTCTTGGTTCCAAACTGACCAGGATGGCCAGAGCGTGAACAATTGGGAAACCCAAACCACTCAGCACTCAACTGATACAGAAAAATGCCTAACCCGTTTGGAAGGAACATCTGACCGTGGCAAAACGCTATTTTCACTTTAACCATTTAAATTTATTTTTTCTTAACGAGATTACATTCTGGGAAACTTCACGGGTACCTTGCATCTCCTGAAAACGTTCTCAATAAATTATTTAAAATAAATAATCCCCGCCTAACTATCAGCAAAGGTGCACCCCCACGTTACCAAGTTCCTTTAAATTCGATATCTAAAAATGCCGCACTAGGTTTTCTTGGCTCTGCCATGGCAGAGCACAACAGGAGCCTTGTTGTGCCCTCAGCAGCATTACTTATATGCAGCAACTCTCCTAAAGAGCACTCTGTTGGTGTTCTTCCACCAGCTCACAAAAAATAGTTATGTGCAAATTGAAGCAGCGATTATTAACATGAGCTGAGACTCGCGCAGAAGAACGAGTCACAGTAATTATATGAAAAACATTTTTTTATGCAATGAAAACAAGGTCACGCTTTGTTACAGCGGGAAATGTAGATTGCAAGATAAGGTCCTTCTGTGATGCGCTAGCTGGGGAGAACTCAGCTGTGATTTGTACATAGAGAGCTCATTTATGCATTTCCAAGGGAAGCAAAAATGCATCTCACTCTTCTGGGAAAATTAGGAGAGTTACTGCAGCTGGAAGCGGGAAAGACTGAGGAAAGGATTCTTCAGGAGAGGGGCATTTCAAGGGTTATGGCGTGTCTGTGTTTGCGAGAGGGTGGGAAAAACCAAATAAAGAGCAGCCTTTTAGCTTCTGCTAAAAGAAGGCTTTAAGGAAGGAGCACAAATATGGTCACAAATGCTCGCAGCCTTCCCCCACAGCCACTTCTCAGCTTCCCAGGGGCGGAGGGGCGGCAGCACCGGCCAAAATGCTGCGAGCGAGAGCCCGGCGGCCTCACCCCCACCTGCGGCAAAGGGCACGAAGCGCACAGCGAGCGCGCGTGAACACGCGGACACACACAGAGAGCACAGCCGGAGTGCGAGGTTTTTATTCGTTATTTTAATAATTAAAAAAATAAAGGCAGGGGGAGGCGGGCCGGGAGGGGTGCGCTCGCACTGAGGGGCCAGCTCGGCCCTCGCGGCCGCTGCCCCGCCCGGCCCAAGGCCGCCGGTTGCCCCGGGGAGGCCGCAGCCGCCCGGCCGGGCCTGGTGGGCCCCGGGGCCCCGTCACGGCGCCACCGGCCCGCGGGGAGCGCCGGGCGCCGGCACCGCCCGCGGGCCCGCTCGGGGCCTCGGCCCCGCTCCGCCACAGGGCCGCGGCCTCCTCGCGGACACGGGCCCGGCCCCTCCCGGCCCTGCCCGCCGCCCGGCCCCGGCCCCAGGCCCCGCCGCCCGCGCTCACCCGAACTCCACCTGCAGCGACACGGGCGCCGCCATCTTGGCAGCGGCGGGCGGGAAGGGAAGGAGGCCCAGGGCCGCGCCGGAAGTGCCCCGGGCGGGCTTCCGGCAGCGCCGCGTTACCATGGCAACGGGCAGGGAGAGGCGGCGGCCTAGGCCTAGGCCCTGCTGTCCTCAGGGCGGTGCGCTGAGCTCTGGCTGCAGTTTGTGCTGTTCTAAAACACTGAATAAAAAACTGAAACACCAAATCAACCTAAACCACTCCAAATCAACCTAAACCACTCCAAATAAACCTAAACCACCCCAAATAAACCCCAAAGCACCCATCCCGCCTTAAATTCCCGCCTCGCCATTCACTGGGCCCTTCTCTGCCTGATTTGGGTGCACAAAGGCCAGGAGTGGCGGCAGCTTCGCAGCTCCAGGGCCAGGCCTCCCTCCGCCTGCTGATTGCTGGTGTTAATGGGGACGCAGAGATGGCCCTGCTGGGTCTGCCCGAGTGCCGCTCCTGTAGCCAACACGGAAGATGGCGCGCGGCTACTCCGCGTCCCCTCGGCCTCCTGCAGCAAGCACATCGCCGCAGCGCAGGGCCCCATCGAGCACCGCGCTAACAGCGTGGCGCACATCTGTCGCCCGTTTGTTTGCTCCTCCCGTCCCCAGAGGGAGAAGCGCGTGCACAGGCGGCCGCAGCCATGGTGGTGACAGCTGGGCTGTGCCGTGGTGCAGGCGGCACTGGTGGAAAACTGCAGCCCCTTAACCCTCCCTCCTCCAGCCCTCCACTCAGTGGAGGGCTCGGCTTTAAAATATACATGTCCACGTGCACACATGGAGATAGAAATGTCATATAGACGCGTATACATTATGCATTATATGTAACGGGCATAAATTTACGCAGACAGATTGCTCTACGTTTATGCTAACGGGGGTCAAGGCACGCCTAACCCCGAGAGCAGAAGGTGGTGGTGTTTGTAACGGCCTTTTGTTCTGGGAGGCGATCATTCTCTGGGCTGGGCCCCAGGAAAGGCGCCATGGTCCCCAGCACGACCAACGCCACCGCTGCTGCTGGAGGTTATGCTATGGCAGAGGCAAGAAGCCGCTGCCTAAAAATTCCGGTTGGATTTTGAGATATCTCTAAGTCCTGAGGACTCTGGGTATCTCAGAGATATGGCTCAGGATGTTGAACCAATTGTATAGGAAATAGGCAGAGGAAAGAGAAGCATTAGACAAAAATCTTATTTCTATACACTTCAGAAATGACTGAAGCACTCTGTATACAGAGGATCTGGTAATCTGGGCTCCAGATCAGTGTTTGTAGATATGGTTTTATATGAGCTATTCTTCTTCCTTCCAGAAATCATTTATGATGCCAAATAATAGCAGAACTGGCTCCTAAAAATCCCGATTCCTGAGCTATAGAAATGCAACAAAAAACTACAGATTTAGTGTTAGTGCTTCTCTGTAAAGGCAAGAAGAAATTTAAAAAAAAAAGAGAGAGAGAGAGAGAGAACGGTAATAATAAATACCAATTTGGTTCTTTCAAGCATTCAAAGCTGGTTACTGTTAACAATTGCCCTGGAAATACAGTCAGTGAGCACATGAGCTATGGGGGACATTTTTATGGACAATGTGTGCTTGGGAAGAAGAGCAATTCCCATCTCTGTGCCGGCTGCTGAAATCTGAGCATCACGAATTTACCAGCATATGCTTGGGGATGGGGAAAGAAAGCATGTAATCTCCTTGAGAAAGTGTAGTGCTGACATTGTTATTTCTAAAGCGCTGTAAACATAGATGGTATTTGATAATCAGGTACATAAAGAAAAAACATAAAGCCAATGTCCCTGCCGTGAATGTGTGCCCTGCGTTCAGCCTGCTGTAACACACCATCTTCTTGTTCAATCCCAGGGATATGTCATTGTGCAATACTTAAGCTAAACCTCTAATTTCCAGTCAATTTTCAATGTCGTCCTCTTGGTTCCAGGCACAGGAGAGCACTGGCTGAGCCTGCCAGGCTCCAGCATCCCCAGGTCTTTGCAGTGCTTCCCTTGCTGAGCCAGGGCGAGGGGGCCAGGCTAGTCCTGCTGTGCCCGGCCTTCCCCTCCCACAAATTCAACTGCGCCAAACAAAAGAACAGGTTGGAAATTGAGCCTCGCAATAAAGAGGGTTTAATTTCTTTTGTCTCAGTCCTGGCTTTTTGTTTTTCAGTTTGCTTGTTGTTTTGTTGTTTTTTTTTTTTTTTTTTTTTTTTTTTCTCCCCTTGAGTGCAGAAGGGGTATGCCTCCATTCCTCTGCCAAGGGTTTATTCTGGAGGAAACAGTTTAGGTTGCCATCACATTTTACAGGGAAACATACTTTATAAATACAACAAGGCCCATTGCTACATGGAAACATTTTATCAGAGAGCCCTGAGCTGACGATTCAATTATTTTTCAATAAAACATCAGGGGAATGCGCAAACAGCTGCTCGCATCCTTCCACACAGCAAGTCAAACTTCAAGGGGAACAATAGATGGCGAAATGGGAGCCATCTCTGAAGCGGTAACAATGGGTTTCCTCGCTCAGGGCTTTGTTTGATTTCCCAGTCTCAGTTTTGAACTCCCTCCGCCGGAGAAAGGCGCGGGGGTAGGACGGGGCGAGGGGGAAGCAGGCAGAGGGGAAGGAGGGTCAGGGGGAGTTAAAGCCTTTTGCAGCCTTTCTCTACCATTCATGTGGTAATTGGGTGTCAAGCAGAGATCAGTAAGATGGAGCCCGGCCTCTGTGCCCGGGTTAAACTGCAGCAGAAAGAAAGCGGGAGCTGAACCGATGGAGGCCTGAATGTCATTAGGGCGGGAGGAAGCGCCTCTCCCCCAGGAGCCCTTCTGCCGGGTGCGGGCCATGGAGGCTGCTTCCCTTTCAGGGCGCCCCTGAAAGCGGCCAGACAAAGCGGGAGGGCGGCCGAACAATGGCGCACCCCCGTCTCCACCTTCAATAGGGAGCTCTAAACAGGCGTTTAACCTTCAGAATAGCTGAAAGCGATACTCCAAGCTGAGAACACGGCTCGCCCGCCGCCCGTTAGCCTCTTCCTGCGGCCGAGGGCGAGCAGGGAGGCTCCCACCGCCATCGCCTCCTCGGTCTTGTTGGTGCGGCACTGAGGGGGGACACGGGAGGTGGCACAGACAGGGCAGGATCAGGACCTGGCTGCTACTCATCCCAGCACAATGCTGGTGTCCCCAAAGAGCGCTGAGGACGGGGCAGGGCCACAGGATGGAGGTGGTGTGGCAGATGGACATGTCCCACATCACAACAGAATCCAGGCACCGATGCCAATTCAGAGCAGGGTGATGCCCTGTCTGCACAGGGACCATGATCTGCCACTCCAGGTGTCACCAAGACTGTACTGACTGACCCAAACCACCGAAAGCTCTCCCACAGCTTGGCCTTGCATCATTTGTGCCTACAGGAGGGGTTTCTAATTGAACGAGGGTAAAAAAAGGGTCAACGCCCAGGCTATTCTGGAAGCTATTTCCCAGTGAAACAGGCCAGACTCGGAAAGAGCTGAGAAGGGTCAGTGCCTTTCCTGTTCCTCACCCCACTGCTTGCTTGGGAGCAGGAGCCAAGCTGCAACCAGCCTTTCAGCCCCTTGGCTCCCGAGTAGGGTCTCTTTGCACAGAGAAGGGCAGCAGCCACCCCTTCCCCACCACACACAGGGTGCGGGATGACCTGCAACACCGTGCCATTTGGGCCAGAGGATGCGAAACTGCCACCAATCCCCGGCCTGCTCCTGCTTACACTGGAACTACTCAGGGGAATCACATATTTACATTTGTAAAGAGTGCACCAAAGGATAGGCCCTTCTTTGCTCCACGACGTTTCTGTGCTGCTTAAAGGCAAAGCCGGCTGGCCAGCGCTGGGAGGAGCAGGCAGGCGGCATTGTCTGGGAGGACTTCAGCGCATAAAGAGTGGTGGAGGAGGCTGGGAGGCTTTAAAGCTGGTTGTAGGCTTTCTCTGCAGCAGGAATTAATTTCACCCAAAGGTCCTGAGCATCTTGCAAAGCCCCTGCCTGCCTTTGGGCTGAAATATCCTCCAGTTTTGCACACCAAGCATGACCTCAGCTGGACCGAGAGCTGGAAAGAGATGCTGATCAGAAAGTTACAGCCTTGTTTTTCTTAATATTGTCACTGTCCGGAATGACAGATCTACAAAAAGCAGCCATTTCCATGGTGAAAAGCACGTTTAGTTTGTAAAGCTCTTCGGCTTTGCTTAAATTAATAGGCTAATAATAACCCAGGAAGGGATTTTAATGTTTTCCTAACCTCATGCAAACAGCTTTTTAATTTTTTTAATTAAAAAAGAATAATACCTCATACTTTATGTATAGTACTTTTATCTATATGCAGCTGTTGAGCCAGACTCCAGCTTATTGATCAAAGGAGAGAGATAAGTCTTACAAGGTTTCTGTAATCACTGAAAAGAGGATTCAATTAGCTTTCGCCTTTAAAAAAAAAAAAAAAAAAAGCTAAATAAAAATCTTTTTATTTATAAGAGAAATAAAATCAGATTAGGCATGGGCTGCTCCCTACCAAACACCTCTCTGCTGGAGGCATTTTGTCCCAGCACAGATCCAGGGCTCAGCAGAGCATGCATATTCCTGGTCTGGCAGCTTCAGTGCCACTCATACCTATGCTTCCTTTTTTCTCCCTGCTCCAGCCAGGTCCCAGCCCTTGGGACAATACAAACTTGTCTTACTTGCAAATAAATAATTGCCATACTTCCATAAGCTTCCAGTGGTATTTGTATTTGTGTGTGTTGGACATGCAGTGCCCCTGACTGAAGTTTACTTATTTGTTTTCACCTGTAACTTTCTCTCAGAAACAGGGACTGCACCTTCCTCCCGGTCCCTCTTCTGAGAACAGCTTTGCACGCACAGCAGCATGGCTGTTTCTTCCAGGAAAGGAGAAAAAGTGCTCCCACCTCTTCCCGTACCACTTCAAACCATGCATTTCCAGCCAACAGCCCCCAAGCCTGCCTTGAGGGAGGTCAGCCTCTCATTTGATCTCTGTAGCAGCGGGCTCCTCAGAGCAGGCTGTTGTTCAGCCGTGGTCTGGGGCTTGGGGTAGCCCTGCTGCAGCTGCAGTTTCCTCCAGGCAGAGCCCGGGGTGCTGTGGATGCCCATTAGGCCCAGACCTAACGCAGCCATCTGCATCCAAAGCTTCCTTCCCAGGCCAGGCAGAAGCTGCCTGGGCCCCAGCATAGATAACTCACCCCCAGCCCCAACCCATCACCTCCCTGGGGGCTGAGACCCAGCCTAAAGAGGCCCCCCCCCGATGTGAGATGTTTGCTGTGCCCAGCCTGCCCTCCACCGGCAGGCTGAGAGAGGAACAGGGTCCAAAAGTGGGACCTGAGCACCTCCAGCAGCCTCCTAAATATTACCCCTCCCCAGGGCTGGATGGAGAAGGTCTGGAAGGGAGATGAAGCTATGGAAGGGGATTAAGCAGGGCAAATGTGGGGAGAGGAACAAGCAGGGAGTGGAAACAGAGCATGAGATAGAAAGAGGAGCCAAACATGCTAAGGTAGGGGAGGAGAACTGGCCCAGGACAAACTGGGAACAGGTCTGGGAAAGAGGAGGAGCAGGTGAAGGGACCTGGGGAGGGTCTCACCAAGGTTTTCACACAGCCATTGAACCCAGCAGCAAAGGGCTTGCTGCCTCCTGCCCTGAAATGAGCTCAAGCCTGCACAGGAAGGTTGCACTCTGGGGTGACAGCTCCCGCTTCCCAAACCAGCAGTCCCCTGCTCCCACACACGGCAGGACTGCACAAGCAAGAGGTAGGACACTCGAGCATAGCCCATACTCGCATTTAATTGTGAGGACAGGACAGACTGGGGCAGGCAGGTACGTTGGTGTGGAAACACAGCTAGAAGAGCAGACACACCCTGCCCTTGCAAGAGGCAGATGTCATTTTGAGGAGTAATCCTGCTGAAAGCATAAAAACAAACCGTAAAAAAAAAATAATAAAAGAATTAACCCCAACCCCGAGTTTTCTCAGGAATGGACATTTCTGCATGGTCTCCGAGTACTGGAATCAGACATTGCTGCTGAGGCTGCATCACATCAGACACAACACAGGGAATTCACATAGCACAAGTCAGGTGTTTAACATGGACATTTCAGTTCAGAGGCCTGTCTCCTGCAGTGGAAATGGGGAGAGCTCTTGGAGGAAGGGATGCAGAGCACACGAAGTCAGGCTGTCACAGAGACAACCTTCTGGAGAACTTTCTCCTCTCTAGGCAAGTTGCCTCCTGTGTTCGCAGCAGAGGCATCACAGCAGGAAAGCCCCTCGAGTTGTTCTGCGATCCCAAAGTGCTGAGTATGTCAAAGCAAAGGCAAACCAGACCCTTCATTCCCACTTGTCCACCTGCTTTCTGCAAGGAAGAAGGTGCACGAAACAAAGCTGCATCCATGAAAGGTGGAAGTAAGAGACCCAGAGAAGTGTCCACAAGATAGCAGGGGTCACTCATGTCCTTCACCATGGAGCAAGGCCACAAGGACATACACGGCTGCGCCCAAAAGCTGGAAGAGGAGAATCAGTCCCGGACGACCGTCTCACCTCCCTGCGAGAGAAAAGGGCTCTCCAAGAGAGGACAGGTCTGGGATGCCCCTCCCTCTACTGCACAAACCCGGGACACATTCAAAAGTACAGACAATAAATTAAGATTGGAAAAAAACAAAGTCAGCATGTATAATATATATCTATATATGTATATAATATAATGTGCGTGTGATTGTGAAAAATAGAAATGTCGTCCCCAGAAGAGAGCAAGGCATGGTGGAAACACATCCCTTTCCCTCTCCTGAGCCCAGCACTACCCTGCTCCCCTGATTCACAGCAAAAACACGACACCAGCGGGCCACGCAGGGTAGGGGATGCGCCTGGCACCCAGCTTCCCTCTGGCAGCTGGGGCCCTGTGCCAAGGAGGAGCTGGCTGCGTGGTGGAGGAGTGGGGAAAGAGCCCAGCACTGGTCCCTTCACGGCCTTCACAAGGAAGGGTTGCTGCAGGCAGGGAAAGGGAGGGAAAGACAGGAAAAGCAAAATGGAATGGCAAGGACACCCCACTCCTCCTCGACTGGCCGGGGCCCTGCCCCTCCCATGGCACAGGACCGCCACCGCTGTACCAAGTAGAAAATAAAGCCATAATGAGTCTATGCTTTGGTATGTAACCATCCCCCTCCCCTCAGTCCCCCCTGCATTCCCCCAACCCCTTATCTGTAAAACTCGTTAAATAAAATCTCTAGCGTGCCTTTATACCTCTCCTTGAACCTTTTTTTCCCCCCCCAGTGCCTGCCCTGCCCTCCCTCCCCCAGCAGGATTTGGGGAGGTGCCTTGCTGGAGCCCCACTGGTTACAGCTTCTGCTGTCCCGACTGGATCCTGCTGAACGCCTCCTGGTCCAGGGGCAGGTAGCGGCCTTGCCTGCAGTCCAGGAAGTACAACTTGTCCTTCACGAGCGAGGGGTCAAAGCCCTGCTTACGCAGCTCCATCTTCTGGAATTTGTAGGTGCCTGTCACGGGGAAAAGAAGAGGGAGCGAGGGGTTGTAGGGTCCCACACTCCTGCCAGGCTGCACTGTGCCTTGCTGCCAAGCCTCACAGCACACTGCAGGGTAGGCAGCTTTGTGCAGGGCAGTCTCAGCAGCTGCCACCCCCCTGAGGCACCCCAGTGCCAGCTGCCACCCCCAGCCTCATCCTCACACTCCCCCAAGCCCCCAAACCAGCAGAGGAGCTGGTGAGGCAAAGGACTCCATGGAGCGGGCGTGCTCCATCCCAGTGCTGACCCAGCACCCCGCAGAGAACACCGTGTCCCCCCGTGTGCTCCCCCAGCTGCGTGCCCTGTACGAGAGCACACACTGCAGCTCACTTGTCTTGGAGACTTCGTGCAAGATCCGGAGGAAGACGGGCCGCGCGTACAGCGGCAGGGCCTTCTTCAGCTCGCTGGCAAAGGTCTCCAAGTCACAGGAGTTGTCTGGGTCGGCGATGGCTGCCATTCCTGCCTTCCCTTCAATACCTAAGAGGCACAAAAGAAGGGTGAGTGCCTGAGTGTACCATCCCTGCGGTGTCACTTCTGTCTGCCCCACATCAGCGAGGGCTCTGGCACAGGCCCTGCTCAGTACCAAGGCTCTGACACGTCCTGCTGTGTCACCACCCTGCAGCTAAGGCTGCCAGCGACACCCTGCGGCCATGGTCACCTCCTCCTGGAGGAGGCACGTGTAGCCTGTCCAGGAAGGACACGGGGTCCCTTCCAAAGCAGCCAGAACCAGGCCAAACCTCAGCCTGAGGGAGGGAACCCTCTGGTTCCTGATAGTCACATCCCCAGTGGCTTCTTCCAAGGAGCCTCAGTCCAGCCTCTTGCAAAAGGAGGCATCAATCTGGACAAGCAGGACACCCTCACATATTTAATTACCACAAGCCTGCGTGCCTCCACTGATCCTCCTCTCCCCTGTAAGTTACCTGGGATCTCCACCCCATAAACAACAACGTCTGTCAGATTAAGGATGCGGCTCAGGGTCCCCTCCACCTCTGTAGTGGAGACGTTCTCCCCCTTCCAGCGGAATGTGTCTCCAGTGCGGTCCCGAAAGTACATGTAGCCATATTTATCCATCACCAGGACATCCCCTACAGGAAAGAGAGGAATTGGGGGGGAAAAAAGAGGTGTCAGAGGGGCTAGGTGTTTCCCCAGAGCATCTCAGGGTAGTGCCACTACGCTGGGACAGTCCCCAGGCCCACCCAAATACTCACAAAACCATAAAATAGTTTGGGTTGGAAGAGATCTTAAAGATCATCCTGTTCCAACCCCCCTGCCATGGGCAGGGACACCTCCCACTAGACCAGGTTGCTCAAAGCCCCCTCCAACACGGCCTTAAACACCTCCAGGAATGGGACCTCCACAGCTTCTTTGAGCAAACTCTCTGTTCTTGGCAGACACAAGGGCCCCGCTCACCTCACCTGTGAGATAGGCAGCGTCCCCTTTTGTAAACACGTCCCTGGCGATTTTCTTGTTGGTGGCTGACTGGTTCAGGTAGCCATCAAAGTGCTGCAAGGGGTTGCTCTTGACAATGCGGCCCACCAGCTGCCCCGGCTCCCCTGCAGAGAGAAGGGGTGAATCAGGGAAGCGACCACCCATGGCCAAGAAAAAACAGGAGGTTTAACACGATTGGTGCAGTTTAACCAAGCAGGGACTCGATCCTAGCTAAATTATCATGAATTACACGATGAAAGATTCACACGGGGCTGAGGAGACACATCCCTGTGGTTGCCCTTACCTGGTTGGCAGCGGATGCAGACACCATCAGGCCCCCGGATCAGCTCCATGGTGTCCTCGTCCACTTTCACCAGGCCGATGGGGTACACCCCCGGCAGGATCCTGCTGTTGAAGCCGCAGGACCCAACCTAGGACACAAGGCACTCAGAGCTACGGGTAGCAGGGATGTCTCTCCTGCCCCAAGCCCGCAGAACACATACACCCAGCACACCAGGGAGCTGGCACCACACAAACACAGCCAAAACCCTGCAGGCAGATGCTGATGCGTGCCAAACCTGAACCAAACAGCCCTGCTGGGTTTCAAACCCTGCCAGGTTTGCACGCTCTGGGGCAGGGGGAAGGTGGCAGGGCCTTACTTACATTGTTGTCGAAGTTTCCCAGGCTGCAGTTGCACTCGGTGGCCCCGTAGAACTCGGCCACCTGGGCGATGCCGAAGCGGGCCATGAACTCCTGCCAGATGGAAGCCCGCAGCCCGTTGCCCAGCGCCATGCGCACCCGGTGCTGCCGCTCCACCTCCTGGTAGGGCTGGTTCAGCAGGTAGCGGCAGATCTCCCCGATGTACTGCACGATCTAGGGGGGCAGACAGAGGGGAAGGACACATCAGGACCCTGCACCAGACCTTGGGGTACGCAGGGGCTTGTCAGGGCAGGTAGGAATGGAACAACATGCATGGAGTTCCCTAAAGAGGTTGTGCTAAATCCAGGAGTCTTGCTGGCTTGTCCCCTGCCCACCCATCCCTATAAAATCTATCCAAAACCTTCTGGCTAATGATGAAGTACCTGAAGGACCTGGAAACGTGGAGTGGTAACTAGAGGGGGGAAGGATGCAGCTCAGGATGGACAGGCAGGACTAGTCCAGGGCTCCCCTCGCAGCAGCCGGGCTCGCCCCAGCTCGACACGGATCCCCAGGCTCCTGTCCCCAGTTCCACCCAGCCCCCTGCCTCGTGGCCTCACCGTGCAGTTGTACTTGACGCAGTCCTCCCAGAAGTGCGAGGCCGAGAACTTCTTGCGGATGACGATGGTCATGCCCTGCAGCAAGCACTGCCCGATCCCCACGATGTTCCCTGTGGAGAGGCAGCCAGGGAAGCCCTCAGTCCCCACACAGCTCCCACCCAGGCAGGGCAAGGCGCACGCCACGTGCTGGCTCACAGCAGGCGGGCGTTCATCTGGCCAAAAAGTGACCCTGGGTGCTGGGGAGGAGGCACGGGGCAGCACGACAGCGACACCGGGGGCAGCGCTTTGTGCCCAGCTATCCTACATCTCGGCCACAGAGGTGGGCACTGCTCCTGCTTCCTCGTGACTTCTCACGTGGGGCAGCGACACAATGCAGCTATTCCAAAGCCAGGCTAAGAGCTGGGAGAGCTGTCCACCCACACACACACACTCGCCCACTCCAAAGGTCAGTGGGATCGATTCCTTGCTCTCAGATAAAGAGAAAAAAGCCTCGGGTCAGACGCTGCCAGCAGCAGCCAGCTCCTCTTTGAGGCAGAGATCGGGGCTGCCCCAGCCCCCAGCCTGACCCCCGGGCGTGGCGGAGGGGAAGGGGAGTCCAGACAAGCAGGGCTCCAGGGGGCACGCGTTACCTGCAGCGTGGTACAGCGGGAGGCAGTTGTACATCACGTCATCAGGCCTCATCCGAAAACCATAGAAAACCAGGCTGGACATGCGGAAGTACCTGGGGTGGGAGAACCAAGGGGCACCTCAGCACCAGGGGCTTGGTGCCAGCGGGGCAGAGCTCGGCTCCCACCCTCCCCACAGCCCCTGCCCGCTGCCTCACCTGCAATTCACCACGATGGCAGCTTTGGGCAACCCCGTGGTGCCGGAGGTGTAGATGTAGAAGAGTTTATCTGGGGAGCAATGAGGACACAGGGTCAGGTACTCGGTACCACTGCAACCAGTCTAGGGGCTGGCTGAAGCAGGAGGAGGGGACGAGTCAAATTGTGCACTCTGCTCATGCCAGCTGAGCCAAAATTTGGTTAAGTGACAGCACCAAGAGCGTGCTGGGTTCATCCCTGGCAGGATCAGGCCTGCTGGACACGCTAAGGGCACAACATGACACTGTTCCACACACAGCTGGGCTTCAGGCACTGCAGTAAGACCCTGCTTGAGTACCCCAGGTCCTGCTGCAGGTGCCTGCCCTCAGCATCCTGAGGGGACATTCTTTCTGGTGTTGTAACCAGCTGAAAACACCAAAAACTCATAAAGACACCACCCTGAACCTGGCTCCCCAGAGCTGACCACGTACCGAGGAAGCCCTTGTCGGGGGGGGTTGGCTGGTGCCGCTGGGCCATCTGCAAGAGGGGGTCCAGGTGCTTTGCACCAGAAAGTGCAGCCTCGGGGCTTCCTTCCCCTGACCAGTAGAGATGGATGGACTTCTCCAGGGAGGCCTGGACTTCCTGCATAGCTGAGAAAGTCAGGGAGAGAAGTGGAGAAAGAGAATCGAGGTGGTGAGTACAGCACCGAGACACCCAGCCCCCGCAGACAGTCTCGGGAAGGCAGTGCCCCAGGTTGCTGAGCGCTACGAGGGTGCTGCTAAGTCCCAAAAGGCCCGAGCACCCTCCCAGGCAGATGTTGTTCTCATGTTTAACAGATGCCGGGGCCGCAGCCCAGGCTCCTTCAGAGACTTGAAGATCCTGTTCTCCACCTCTCCCTAGCCAAAACCTCCTGGGTGCCAAGAGGTCTGTTGACACCGCAGCCTCGGGGGTGTGGGCTGAAACACGAGGAGCTGGAGCCGAGGCGCTGCGGGGATGTGGCTACCAGCCACGGAGAGCAAGGGGAGGCTCATCCCTCGCAGCACGGCAGGCCTGGCCCGGCCCAACCCAGGGCTCCACGCAGGGAAAGGACCCGAGGGGCACCCGGAGCACGAGGCAGGATCCTCACACCCACATGGGCCTGACTGGGAGCCGGGTGGTGCACGGGACCTGCCCATGGCCAAAGGGACAAAGGTGGAAGGGGAGGGACGGACACCAACTCCTTGATAACTCAGCTGCTGGAATTTGGAAGAGACCGTGCTGTATTTCCCACAGGAAATGAACACTAAACCCACAGACCCCTCACCTTCCATCATCTCCACCCCAAAAATGACCGCCTTGGAGCTGGAGATGGTGATGCAGTGCAGCAAGGCCTCCATGCGCAGGTTGGAATTCACCAGGGCCGTCTCCACCCCGATCTTGGCCAAGCCGAGCCACAGCCCCACGTACTGATTGCGGGACTCCATGAACAGAGCCACCACATCACCCGAGCGGAAACCTTGGCCGTAGAAGAAATTGGCCACTTGGTTGGAGTACTCATCCAGCTGCCGGAAAGTCCAGCTCTCGCCGGTGCCTTGGAAGATCAGCGCCGTCTTCTCCGGGTACTTGCTGGCGGTTTGCTGGAAGATCTTGGCGATCGTGTTCTTCTCCTTCACATGCCTCCACACCTGCCACTTCACCCGCAGCAGGACCAGCCCCGTGCTGCCAAAAAGAAGGGGAGCAGGAGGGAAGCTGCTTAGTGAGCCCTGCAGAAAGATTTCCTACAAAGCTGGCAGAGCACAGAGGCCTTGCTTGGAGCTGCAGCAGCCCAGCGCTGCTCAAGGCCTTGCTCTAGGCCAGCAGCAGCTCTGGATGCTTCCCCAAAACAGCGTGGACATAGGCAGAAGCCCTCTGCAAAAGCCAGGAGGCCAAGGACAGAGTTTCTGTGGAAGGCTGCAGACAGGGATGTCCCCCTTAAAGGGACGCCTTGGAGCCTCGGGGGCTCTCCAAGAGGTGCCACCACTCCCCACCAGCCACATTTTTGCCAGGACCTGGCACTGCCTGGTACCAGCCGACCCTGCCCAGGCTCCTAGTGCCGTGCCAGCAGTTTTAGGGACAGAATGAAGTACAAGGACAAGGTCAGCCACTAGATTTCAGAGCTCAGCTGAAATCTATCTTTCCCGGGAAAACTTTGACCGAGAGTTTGGAGCCATCCGGGCGCGGCAGAGGGAAACTAAGGAAGTGCCAGGGAGATCTGCGGGCTGGGTGCCAGCAGAAAGCAAGAGCTGTGCAGGGAGCCGGGGGCTGCACTCACACACCCCAGTGCAAAGCAGCTGGGCTGCCCCAGCCAGGACACTTACGTGACATCCCTTCGTACTGTCTTGATGAATATGAGGAAGAAGTCCCATCCCCCGGATCCCAGGTAGAAGACGAAGAGCGCGGGGATGGCCTGGGCCCAGGACAGCTCCAGGCTGACCCTGAAGAACAGCAGCAGCGCTGCGAAGGCCGCCAGACGCAGCATCGTGGCCTGCAGGGAGAGAGAAACCACAGAGATCGACCCACGCACCCCGGAGACAGCAAAGCCACGGGCAGGGGCTGCATTAGCAGTCCCCAAAGCCCCCCAGCATCACTGCTGCTCCTCGCAGCGAGGATGTAATGCAGCAGGCCAGATCTCCTGCAGGTGTAACATTACCAGAGCCTGGCCACGGGCGCCAGGTAAGCCCCTGGCACAGCACAGCTCTGCTTAGTGCTCGCCAAAAGCCTGGCTGTTCCTAGTTGGGAGCCCCAGCCAGGGACACAGACCCATCCCAGCAGCAGTAGATGCAGGATAACGTCACTGCACGGATTTGGAAGTGTTGTTGTGCAGCAGAGTCCGTATAGATTTTAGAAGGCACCAAGGCAGGGTGAGCTCAGCTCTCACCCCAGCCCAGCTCCAAATCCCTCCCCGCAACCCCACTGTCCCCACAGCATCAATTTCCCAATACGCCTGGCTCCAGGACAGCCTCCATGAGTGCCGGAGAGCTCAGCTTCACCAGCTCCCCAGCACAGCTCGGGCAGGAACAGGAAACTCTGTCCTTTAAGCTCTGCTCGTGTTTGTAAACTCTGCTGTCAGCGGGCAGCTTCCTGGCCTGGCGCTGCTGGAGACGCGGCCGAGCGGCCGGGGGGCCACGAGGCCGGGCATGGGGCAGAAGCAGAAGGGCTGTCCCTGCCTCCAGACACACAGGGACCCCGTCCCCATGCCCCGTGGGCTGTCACTGCTGTTCCTGCCCCCCCAGCAAGCAGCTCCTCTGTCCCCATCCCAAACATCCCCCCCATGCAGCTCCAGGACCCGGCAGCAATCGCAGTTTAGTGAAGGCTCTTTTCAGGTAGTGGCATCAGGCAGAGAAAAGAGACAGTGGCATGACCCCAAAGGCTGTGAGATAAAACGGGTCCTTCCTGGCATGGAGCGTGGGCCACAGAGGAAGGAAACCTTCATGTAATTTCCCTTTCCCTCTTGAAAATGAATGCACTGCTCCAAAGCTGGCAGCTGCGGGTGGCTCTGCCACAGCCTGCGGAGCTGGGAGCCACGCTACAAGCCCAGGGCTGCCCCATGTGGGACAGACAACATGAGATGGAGGAGCCGAGGCCGTGCCACACGGTCACCGTGCCCTGGCACGCCACACTGCCTGCCTGCAGCCCAGCAGGAGCGGGTCGGGACGTAGCAGAGCCCAGGGTGCTGCTCCCAGCCATGGGGACATCCCCCAGCACGCAGAACCCAGCCCAAACCTCCCCGCTCACATCCAAGCTCTCCCAACAAACATCTCCCAGGCTCGAGGCCCCACACCGCAGTCCCTCAGCCCTTCAGCAGGGCAGCACCCACTGTATTTCCCCCCCCAGGAACCTCTCTGCTCAGTTTAACAGGGACATTCCCGGATCACCGCCAACCCCCTGCGCCTCGGCCAAAGACCTGAGCCCTGAGCTCCAGGGGGCAGGGAGAGCCGGGCGGGGGGCACACTGCGTGGGCTGCACGGCATCGCAGCGCCCACGTGAAGGCGAGACAGGCCCAGGCAGGCGCCTCTTATCCGCCCCTCTCATCTCTCCTGCACGCCAAGCACACGGTGCCCTGTATGGACATGGCAGGGTTGGGGTCCTTATGGGTTCAGCTCCTGTCCAGCCGAGCCAACCCATGGAAATTCGGAGCTGTCTGTAGCTCCGCAGGAGGGTGGCGTGATGGAAAACGCCGGGATTTGTCACCCGGGCATGGAAAGCTGAGGAGAGCTGGGGAAAGGGCTCTGGTGCTGTGGGGTGGGGGCAGGCAGCGGGACCCCAGGTGCCGCAGCTTCCCCCAGCCCTGCCAAAACCCCACACGGGGCTGGAGCTCCCCGTGGGCAATGCCCCGGGTGGGTGGCACCTCCTCGACACCTCCGGGGGGGCACAGCTCCGTGAGGACCCCCGCTGACCACCACCCACCTCCTCCACGAGGAACCGGCCTTCACCAACAATTTTGGGTTGAAAAAGGGCCGGTTCAGCCCAGCGGAGGGGCTCGGAGGCCGTGACCGTGGGCAGCAGCAGCTCCTCCCCGGTGCCCTGGCTGGGGGGGCCGGGCTGGGGACCGACCCCCCCAGGACCCAGCCCCAACCCCAGCCAACCGCAGAGGCCCGGAGGCTCCCCGGGACCCCCCCCGGTCCCCCCCGGTGCTCCGGGATGGGGTCACCGGGACCCCCCCCGCCCTCCCCAGCCCCTCGCTGCCGCAGTCCCCGCCCGGCCCCTCACCTCCTCACCGCCCTCCCCGCTCCCCGTTCTCCCCATTTCCCCCCCCCCCCCGGTACCGGCAGCACCTCCCCGGTGCCCAAAACGACCGATTTCTCCCCAAAACGACCCCAAGCCCCCTCCAGCCCCCTCGGGGGTGGGGGGGGGGGGACACCGGTGGGGCGGGGCGAGGCTCCCGTTCCCATACCCGTACCCGGAGCTGCACCGGGGACACCGTAAGAGAATGAGGAGGGGAAGGGGGGGCCCGGCTCTTACCGGGCTGCGGCGCTCTCCGGTGCGGCCCGGCCACCTGCACCGCCACCGGGAGCCGGAGCCGGAGCGGGGCCGGGAGCGGGGCCCGCCCGCCGCTGCGGCACGGCCCGCGGGGCCCGCCGGGACTTGTAGTCCCGCCCGGCACCGCCCTCCCTGCGGCCCCCGCCGCCGTTACCAAGCGGGAGCTGCCCCGGGAACCGGGATCGGGAACGGGAACGGGAACGGCACCGGGGGCTGCAGGGGGGGAGGTGGGGGAGAACCGGAGGGAGGAGGGGGAGCGAAGGGAAAAGGCGGCGAGGGCGGCGGGGCAGTCCGACGGCTCTGTGGCGCAATGGATAGCGCATTGGACTTCTAGCGCGGCGTGACGGGAGTCATTCAAAGGTTGTGGGTTCGAGTCCCACCAGAGTCGTATTTTGCCCCCCCTGGAAAAGGAGGCTCCGGGTGCACGGTGACACCGCGGGGACCCCCCCCCTCTGGTGCAGCGGGGAGGGGAACGCGGCCGTGGCTGAGGAAATGGGGGGGGGGCTCTCATTTTTAATGTCTGGGTTACAGCGGGGGGAGGAAGCAGGCAGAAAGCGTGGGGCAGCCCTCACAGCCTCCTCCCAGCCCCACACCTCAGGGCTCCGGCCCTGCTGAAGCCCCCTTTGGGTTTGGGGGACACAGCGGGGGGTGCACGGTGGGGCTCAGCCCCCTTTTTGCCCCCCAACCTCCTCCTCTCTCCCGGGGGAGCCGCCTGCGCCAGCGGTGCTGCTGTCAGCGCCAGCAGCCGGACAGATGTGGGCCGGATGCCGGAGGACGAGGCTATTGTAGGCCCGGAGGTGGATCCCCGTGTTTGTGCCGTGGTTTTATCTCCCGTTCAGGATGAAAATCTTCCTCTCCGTGTCCAGACGTAACAACAAACCACCCTGACGCTTCAGAGCACGCAGCAAACCGGCAGCAGGCACTACTGCGGGGTTCCTGGCGTGTTTCTGATTCCATCATCACCCCTTAAAAAAAAATAAATAACCAACAACCCACACAACAAAACCTGACAAAACCCTCCAGCACGGTGATGTGGCAAAACCAGGAGGCTGCCAGGCGAAGCCGCCTGACTGCCTCGAAACCAGGCAGGCCGCAGCACCACAGGCCGGCCTACGGGGCCAGGCTGAGTTTGGGGCCGTGGGGCGTCGAGCTGAGGGCACCGCGTGTCCCTTGGCACCAGCCGTGCCACTGCTGTTGGGAACTGTGTGGGAATGAGCCAGGGAAGGAGATTTTGGGGGCACGGCCCTTCCCTTGGCTTAATAAACATGCACCAGTTGGGGGGCAGCACGCGGTTCAGCAGCAGTGTCACCTCAGTGCCAGGTGTTGGTATTTGGGGTACAGCATCCCCAAACAGCCAAGCAGCCCCCCGCTGGTGGTGATAGCCGAGCTGCCACTTGTCTGCAGCAAACACAACCTGAAAACCACACGTTTTTGTATGGTTTGTGCCTGGCCTGCCAAAACCCTCCCCACTTACTCCCCACTGCCTCTATTTGTACAGATAGGAAAAGCAATGGTAAAGGCCAGCAGGAGCCACGGTGGCACTTAAGTGATGTGGCTGAACAGATGCAGTTTAAAATTATATTACGTGCTATTTGTGCAGCCCTGGCACCGGCCCAGCAGGCGACCCGCAGCCCGGTGCTGTGTGAGCATGGCAGGCAGGCCTCTGGCGTCCGACCTGCAGCCAAACGCCCCTCGGGAGCATCAGCTCCTGCGCTTCTTGGTCACTGCTCTCAGGTTTCTGGATGAGGTGAATCTCCCCTGCCCTTCAGTTTAACTGCCTCAAAGCCCCAACATGTTTCTGATACGGAAAAGCACGTTTCTGGGTATGGTTATAAGGCTAATTCCTCCTATCACCTTGACCAGTATGATATGACAGCCCCCACTCACTCTGTATGTTTATAAAATATCTTTTATTATCTGCTTAAAATAGGAAATTAAAATCTGGGAGGATATTTCATAAATTACAAGAAACCATCTCAGAACTGGGACTTAGCGTTTTTGTTAGGGACAGGAACTCCCTGCCCCGCAGGACAGCAGCGTGGGTACACCCGGGGGCAGCGGCACCCACGTCCCCTTTGCCCCAGTGCTGGGGGTGACTCAGGGCCATGTCCTGCTGTGGGATCCCAGCCCTCTGCCCTGCTGCTCACAGCGGCTGCAGCCCATGTGCTGGTGTTAGCATGGACTTCAGAGGGGCCTTGTCAGAGCCAGGGTTGAAAATGGGGAGTCACAATGGAAATCAAACCTATTCCACATGTGCAAATCCCAGCTGCAATGGGGCTGCTCCAGGAGCGGGATGGGGGATTCGCAGAGCTGTGTGGCAGCCCCAGCCCACAGCCCGCTTCGTGCTCCTGTCCCCCTGGGGATGCATGCCCGGCCGCTTGCCTTTGGCACCACCACAGACAAAGAACGAGAGACCCACGTCAGATCTCCCCATCGGACGGGGAGGGTGAGTGGAAGGACAGGGATAATGAACCACGGGCTGCACCACAGACTTTATTAAGCGAGAAGGAATTTCAACAGCAAGAAGACCCACCTGCCTTGTGGCTCTCTGCCGTAGCATTTCACAGCTCTGCAATCCAGCCACTGGCAGTCTGGGTGGCTGTTTAATTAACCCACACAGCAATCAGCTCCCAGACAGCCCAGCACAAACCACCCCAGCAGCCTCCGTTCCTGCTCTCCCAGGATTCAGCCCCTTATTCCCAATCATGCCATTTCCTTGTCTAAGAGGGGGACAACTCCTACTGAAAGCCCAGTACAATCGTGCAGATTTCACATTTTTGATGGGGAGGGACTACAGGGAGACCAGTGGCCACCTGGGATCTCTCCAGCAGCAGATCCAGCAGGGGTTACATCCAGAGCTATTTCCCTGCCTGCTTCTAGAGAGGAAAGAGGAGCTGGGCTGAGCCACCCTGCCCCGGGCCACAGCACACTGCACCAGGACACCGATGTTCTCCCTGCGTGCCAGGGCGTGAGCCGTGTCTGAAAGAGCTTGAGCACTGCTGAGCTGCTCCCAGGGGCACAAAGCACTCACGGTGTGGTAACGCAGCCCGTATTGATCCATCGGGGGGGCAGAGCTAGGCACCAGCACTGCTCTGGCTGATGCACACCCCAAACCTGCCCCTGGGCTGCTCTGCAAATCACAGGTTTAGCTCCGACCCAGCACTAACGTACGGCTTTAAACCTCAGGGAGGGAGGATTTACCTGATTTACCTGTGCAGCATTAGAACTGCAGAGCACCAAAGTGGTGGTTTGCTGTGCTGGCTCTGCTCCCTTCCCATCCCAGCATTTCAGAGCATCAGTTCCAGAGTGCTGCTGCCAGCGGGACCTGAGCAGCCAAACTCAGCTGGCAAAAGCACAGCAGGACTTGCCAACTCCCCACCAAATTAGAAACGGCACAAAGGGTCAAGTTTTGTCATGGCAGGGGCAGATGCAGCGTGGCCTCTACCAACAGGAGAGTGCCAGCTCTTGGCAGGAGAAAACTCAGCCCCGGGACAGGGCCGGCTGGTGGCAGAGCCACATGGGGCTCAGATGGCAGGAGGAGATGGAGTGCTGCAGGGGAGCGGCTGCTGTCTGCCAACGGGGGATCCCCCGTCCCCTCCCTGTAGCTTGAACTCTCACACTTTCACAGCTGGGGGGGGGAGGATGCCAATTTCCTCCCGCAGGGACTCCACGCTCTGCTCCCAGCGCTGCTCGTAGTAGACGTTCAGGATACAGCTGGCATTGCGCCCGCTCCGAATTGCCCAGGGAACCAGCTCTGTAGCCAGGACCTGCAGTTTTCTGGAACAAAGCACGCAGAAGATGTTGATTTTGATTTTCTCCTCCAAGTCCCTTTTTCTAGGCAGATGCAAACCCTGTGCCCCTCCACCCTTCTAGCATTCCTCTTGCTTATCTCACAGGGGAAACTCAGGCACCAAAGACGACAGTGAGCTGGGAGGGTTACAGTCAGCAGCAAACCTGAGACCAGAACTCAGGTTAACATGCAACCCCGTACTGTGCTGGGCCACCAAAACAGATTTGTTGTGGCAGGGAGCAGCACTGTAAGGGTCCTGCTGGCTCCAAACATGCCTGGCTGAGGGCAGCCAGGCTGGGCCCCGCTCTTCCTGCCTGGTGTGCTGGGGAAAGAAGATGCTGACAGCACACGGGAGAGTCTGGGCTGGAAAACATCACCAAGGCTGGCACGTCCCCGAGGGCAGAGCCTCCCTCATCGGTGCCTACCGTGCGTTGAGACGGACGGGGCCGAAGGCTGCTCCCAGGATGCACATTGGCAGCCCGGTCTGGACGGCTTCGAACCATTTCACCACGACCTCGCCTGCGAGGAAGGAAGGGGGCAGTGAGCAGGCAGGGAGCGGGCAGGGATCACGATCCCATGCCAGGACAAGCCCCCTCCTGTGCTACCCACCAGGGACAGCCCAGCAGCCGCCCCCGGGAGAGCAGCACGGGGCCATCAGAGTCCCAGCAGCTTGGGAAAAGCCTCCCAGCAGGCTGGGTTCCTGCAGACCTCTAGCAAGGAGATGCTAAACCAGGATTCCCCGCATGGCTCTCCCTGTCTCTCAGCATGGAAAAGCCCATTCCCAACCCTGGTCCCATCTCAGCCAAAGCCTAAGAGACCTGAAATGCCGGTTCCCACGGGCTCATCAGCCAGGCTCAGCTTGTGACATGCCACTGAGTCAGACACAAAATGAGGGGAAAGGACACAGGGATAAGTGGCTGGGGAACAACCAGGAACCCCCGGCTCTTCTGCCTGCGTGCAGAGCTTGTGACACCGAGCTCCCTCGGGGCTGCACAAACACCCACCCACCGGCAGTGCATCGCCTTGCAGGGGGACAGAAGGTGCATGTCCCGTGCTCTCTTGGCTTCTTGTTGCAGGACAGCGATGCTGCAAACCTCCCCGCATGCCTCTCTGGGCTGAAGGATCAGGGAATCCGAGCAGTCTGGCCCCGTTTGGTTCCTGGGAGTGGCCGGTGGCTGCACACCATCCCCGAGGTTTGCTGGGCAGCTCAGACCGCCGAGCCCACGGCTGCTCACCCAGCATGTTGGTGGGCATGCCCAGGAGGGTGTGCATCAGGTCGTGAACCTCCCGGTACCGCTGGATCACATACGCCAGCTCTTCGTCATCCACAAACTTGGCTGGCATGCGGGTGTCCGGAGAAACCTTCTGTCAAGGCAAAGAGAAATGTTCAGCCCCTGCAGAGCTCAAGCTTCAGGTCTCAGTCGTTAAACAGCAACATGAGTTCCCCGTCAGCATGTCTCCCCCCTCCTAATGCTGTGGCTGTCATTGACATAGACAAAAACCACACAGCACCCGTGACGTACCCAGCACCACGCAACACCCTGCACCACATCCCAACCTCGCAGATCCCACTAATCCCCTTCATTTCCTGAGGGTGCCCTACAGGTTTTTTCCACGGCTCTAATCTCCCTCTAAAGCTCATCTGTGGCTCTCAGCACAGGCTGCCAAGAGACCTATTAGCACCCTATTAACCCCCACACTCACATTATCCTCCAAAAAACGGACGTATTCGCGGCCCAGCGTGCCGTCGGGCAGCCCCCGCAGCTGGTCCATGTCCAGGGTGGAGAGGCGGATGCGAGGCCGCTCCCTGAAAGGGAAACACAAGTCAGCGAGCTTCGTCGTGAAACCCCCACAGCTGGGGGGCTGGAGAAATGGGGACCTGGAGCCCCCCACCCCTGCCTCTGCCCTCCAGGAGCATCTTCCTTGCATGGACCCTGACTGCTGGCCCCATCCCTTGTCGTGCTGAAGGGCTCGACCCAAAGCCTTGGCACAAGGAGCTCCTGTCTCGCTCCCCTCCAGCAGTTCTGGTCAGAAGAACCACAGTCTGCCCCTCACCGAGCTGCCGCCGTGCTGGCTGGCAGCCAGGCCCAGGAGCAGATCTCCTCAGTGCCCCTGCAAAGCAGCCAGGACTTCAAAGCAACAGCCCCAGAGAGGGGAGGGAATTTGTTCTAAATGCAGGTTTAGTTTCTTTCCTCCTCGGGCTTTCATCGCTAGCCACGTGGCAGCCATGCACGGAAAGGTCTCCTTCTCCAGGTTGCTGGCAAACAGGCCCTGGGACTAAACAAAAACTTTTTATTTCCATGCAAAGGACGATTTCTTCTCATGATAAAAGCTTCGCAGTGGATCCAGGAACTGCTTAGCTCCTGGAGTGGAGGTGCCAGGGAGATAAGCAGGACCTGCACCAGCTTTACCCGGGCTGCAGACGCTTCCTTGTAAATCTGGTGTCAAAGGGACCTCATCAGCTTGAAAAAAAAAATACTCGCATGCACAAATCTGGCTGCTACAAATCCCTGCTGCAGCAGCAGGGCAAGGAATGGATGGGATCGTCCCTCCTCAGCCCTTGGTGTCTGTGCCGTGCCCTCGCTCTGGGCAGTTTCCCCGGGGCTCAGCCCTTGCTCCCGGGGCTCTGCGTGCTTTGCTGGGTGGATGAGCAGAGCCCCAGGCAGGATCAGGCTCTGCACAACCACACGACACGAGGCAGCCTTCCCCAGCCCCTTCATGGAACAACACCCAACCGGCAGGCGTGATGAATAATGAGAAGTGGAGAGAAGGAAAGCAAAGGAGCAGTAAGATCGTGGTTAATAAGAGACTTGTTAAGTCCCTCCTGCTCCTGAGCCTTGTTGTGCTCGAGTCCCTGTAGACACGGAAGCAAAAGCGATCAAGTCTTGTCTAGGAAGACAAGAGGCCTCGTTTCACAGCTCAGGGAGATGCCGTGGGCGCCTGGAAAGGAGTATGGAGGGGCCCAAGGAGAAGGCAAACCAGGGGAGATGGAGCCTCCAACGCAAGGAGACGCAGCAGCAGGCACAGGGGAGAAAACCCACCACGAGCGTGGATCTCATCGCAGCTGGGACAGACAGCAGCTGCCAGTGACAGCAGCGAAGCAGAACAGACGGCAGAGCTGAAACAGGGCCCAGGGGCTTCCGCGCTGCTGCCCCCGGCCCTGCCACAGGCTGCTGCGATCATTCAAAATAAAGCAAAATCAGCAACCTGGGGGCTGGGAGCTGAGGAATGGGGTCGGCGGTGAGCCCCCTCCTCACCCCAACCCGCGGCGGGGAGAGGTGGAAGGACAGACGGACAGACAGATGAGGGACAGGGATGGATGCGGAGGGACGCACTGGAGGATGCGGTAACCTTCGGGGTGCTGTCTCATCTTGTCCCGCAGGCTCGGCAGGGCCAGGCAGCCCGTGGTCTCCCCGAGGACTGCCACCATGTCTGCAAGAGAGAGCGGGCGCTGAGGTGCGAGCAGCGGGCGCACGTGCGCTCGGTTTGGTGCCCCCCAGCCCCCCTCGGGGGGCAGGTGAGGAAATGGGGTGATGATCCCCTTCGGCCAGGATCAGGCGGGGAGCTTGTGGCAAAGAAAATCCCTGCTCGGCGAGGATCTTCGGCCTCGGGGCTGCTCCTCCTCGCTGCCAGCTGGGAGCGGGATGGGGCTGGGGGCACCGCAGGGGCTGGCAGGAGACTGCTGGGGGTGGTGGGGACCCCTCGCCCCCTCCCACAACCCTGTGTTTGTGCCTTTCTGGGCCAGGAGAAGGAGCAAAACCCCATTGCGTCACCCAGGGGATGGGGGGCTCGGGGTGGGCTTTGCAGGGAGTTACCGGGGGTCGTGGGCATGGGGGGACCCCCCCGGGGCCCCCTTACCGTGCCTGTAGGGATCCCGCAGTGCTGCCAGCGCCGAGCCGGCAGCCAGCAGCGCCTTCTGCAGCGGGCTGGTGGGGATGTGGCCGGGGTACAGCGGGAAGCCCCCCTCCGCCTCCATCATCACCTCCTCCTCCTCCTCCTCATCTTCCTCCTCCCGGGGCCTGCCGCGGCTCAGCCCGGCTCTGCCTGCGGACAGCGGCGGGGCTCAGAGCCCAGCGGGAACCCCCCCGGGCTCTCGGTGGGTAACGGGCAGGAGGAGGGGGGATTGGGGGGGCTCTTACCTGGACCACCGGGGGTCGCCCGCAGCAGCGGGACCCCCACGACCGCAGCCACCCGGCGCAGCATGCCGAGTCCCCCGCCCCGGAAGCAAGCGGCGGGGCGGAGCGGGTGGCACGGCCCGGAACGGCTCGGTACAGCCGGGTACAGCTCGGTACAGCTCGGTACGGCATGGCGAGCATCCCCGCCGGGCTTTTCGCCGTCTACAAGCCCCCGGGGGTGTCGTGGTGCCGCGTCCGGGACGCGGTGCGGGCGCGGCTGCTGCGCGGTGAGCTTGGAGAGGGGGGGGTTGCGCGGGGCACCGGGATCCTCCTGGGGGTCTCCGGTTTTTATCCCCCTTCCTCACTCCCCTCGGGACCTTTCGGTGTTTTGGCAGAGCTGAACGAGGCCCCCGAGCCCCCCCCGAGGCAGCGCATCCGCTTCTTGCCCACAGCCCCCGGTGCCGGTGGGGAGCCGGGCTTGGTGCCCGCATGGGTGCCGGTGCTGGCCGAGCACCCCCTCGGTAAGGGTCTGGGGTCGGGGTTGGGGGTGTTGGGAGGGTGGCGGGGCCGTCCTGATGCTGCTTCTTCCCTTGGCAGTCCGAGGTCCCCGGTTCAGGCAGCTGAAGGTTGGCGCTGGTCACCGGCTGGACGTGAAGGCCTCCGGAGTCTTCGGTGGGTCCCTGCCCGCTGCGAGGGCACGGGGAGAGCAGGCGGTGAGGGATGGGGTGCTGCGGAGCCGTATGGCCGTGCCTGGCCACCCAGGGGGAAATAAAAGTGCTTAAACACGAGAAAAATGGGTTGTGGGGTGCTGGGAGCGCTGGGATGTTCTGAGACACTGAGCTCTGCTGTGTGACACCGGTAGTTCTGTCCTGCAGTCCTGCCGTGTTCCTCAGGCACAGCTTTTGAGGAGACGTGGCCCTGTCTGGAGGGGAAGGAAAGCATCACTGATCGTGCCATGCTGCCTAAATGCAGGTGTGGGTGACTAAATGCAGGTAATAACGGGTGCCCCTCTCTCCCGTGTTTCAGTGCTTGGCGTGGGCCACGGGAACAAGCTGCTCACGGATCGCTACCACTGCCACCTCACCAAGGTAGGTGTGGGCCCTGACTGGGCTCACAACACCCCAGTGCAATGCCACTGCTGACCCCTGCCCAGTGCCCCCCGCTGGCCTCATGGCAGAGTCTGAATCTCAAACCCAGCGACACTTCTCAGAGCTTTTCTGGGTCCAGAATTTCATCTTTCATGTGCGTATCCACATGTGGCCTGTGTGTAGAGGACGCAGGTATCTTTTTGTCCAACATCGTAGCAGCTCGCACTTTCTGCCGGCTGCACAATATGGTATTGCTACTCCATTGCTCACTCTTTCCTTGATAAATCATGCTCTTTGCTCTCCTTGAAGGTTTACACCGTCGGTGGGCTGTTTGGGAAAGCTACTGAGGACTTCTCGGACACCGGGAAGCTAGTAGAGAAGGCGACGTTTGGTAAGGAACTGAGCTAACACGTGTAAAAAAACCAACAAAACAAAGAGCATTCCCACTGAATCCAAGCAGGTAACTTACACAGTGATAAAAGGCATGCCCTAAATGCTTTCTAGTCTGTGTTTATGCATGCAGCCCACGTGCTGCAGGCATCAGTCCCCCTGTGCTGAATCCAACTGCAATAAATACAAAGCCAGGCTGAGTTCTGAGCACAGTGGTTGCTGTGGGTGGAGTGAGACCCAGACCTCTCCATAAATCATGCCTACAGATAGCGGTTGGAAGCTTCTGCTGAATGAGGCTCCTCAAACACTTGATAGGAGGAACTGGAGCCAACATCTTGAAATCAATTAAGAAAAATGATTCTTCCTTTGCAGTGCAGTGCTGTGCTGCTAGGCACATTAGCATGGTACAGTGAGTAGAGTTGACTCTGCCCTGCTAAAGCCACCTCTCAGCGGCTCTCATCAGCCCATTTAGATGCAACTGCTTGCCAAAGGGATGGTAATACCCTGATGGCACATTTCAGACTGCTGTCTTTCCAGTTTCTGGATGGATAATTGAGACTTTTGTTTCTACCTTAATATTTGCAGATCATATCACAAGGGAGAAGCTGGAACGGATTCTCGCTGTCATTCAAGGAACGAATCACAAGGCCCTGCTGCTGTATGTATCCAGTGGGGAAATGCAGCTGCCCTGGTATGACTGCCATTTGCTGATCTTTAAAAGACTTTGTTTACCACAATCAAAGCCTTTAAAGGTTGGAGTGCTAAACAAGAACAGACAGAAGATACTTGGAGTGCTCTGCACTCTGGTTGGAGGCAGCAGCTAAGTGTCCCTTTTGTGTTCTGAAATCTCCAGCTATTTTAGGACCTATCAGCTACAGCAGGACCTACAAAAATATCTTCTAGATGTGACCGAGCACCTCCCTCCTAAACTGCACAACACTACTGACAGTACACATAGCATAGCATTAAAATTATGCAAAAACTTGATGCATAGCCAGGTTTAATAATAACAAGTGCAGCTCTGCTTTAACTGGGAGCGGGTATATTTTGAATCCCACTGAAGAGAAGTACTCAGTGTCTGCTCTGCTCCTTTTTTTCCTTTTCCAGGCATTCTAACATTGATATGAAAACACAGGAGGCCTATGAGCTGGCTGTCAATGGTTTGATTCGCCCCATGGGGAAGAGCCCTCCGATAATCACAGCAATCCGGTGCCTCCAGTTTGCGCTTCCAGAATTCCAGCTAGGTAGGACTGGTACAAACTGCATTGGGGAAGTCTTGGCATATATCATGGCAAAAACATTGGCAAAATTCAGTTTCTCGTTAGTAACAATGCAGAATGAATTGGTGGGAACTCTTATATCAACTAGCAATCACTGTAGAGATGCATGATTTGTAGCTTCCAAGATCAAAAGGATCTTAGACTGAGGCAAGAAATCTTGTAAAGCAAATACCTGTGGGACAAAGTTCTTCCTTTAACCAGTATTTTAGTGTAACGCAGCTCAGGGGATGTGGGAGGATGTTTAAGCATGGTCTGCTTTTCTGCAGTTTGTCTCCTATTCCTCACACATCATTTGTCTCTTATTACAAAGGCCCCTCTTCTTATCCACTTTAAAATAGCGAAACCTCTGTACGATTCTTCTGAATCCGTGGGTTTGTTTTCTAAAATACTCATTTCTGGAGGACCCAGGACATCCTGCAGTATTCCAGAAAATCATAATCTACCTGTACTATATGTTAAATAGTCTATTCTACTGAATTATTTCTTTCAGCATAAGTGTGAGGGTCATCTGTGTTTTCAGACAAGGTCTGAGCTTGTGCCATCTCTTGGCCTGTTCTTAAAGAATCTCTCTGACCTTCCAGAAATCCACTGCGTGCACGAGACTCAGCAGTACCTCCGAAAAATTGTTCACGAGATCGGTCTGGAGCTGAAATCATGTGCTGTGTGCACCCAAGTGCGAAGAATACGCGATGGTGTTTTCACACTGGACGACGCTCTCCTGAGAACGCAGTGGAACCTGCAGAGCATACGGAACGCAATTTCGGACTGTCAGCTTAAAGTGAGAGAGGAGTTGGAGAAAACGCTGGGCCATCAGGATAAAAGCGTTCCTAAGATGGCTGCTGAGGTGGCCCACGAACACCACAAGCAATCTCTGTAGCACAATAACGTCGCTGCACGCTGACAGAATGATGGACAGCAGAAAGAAGGAGGTTAATTGCAGTTCACTTCCACCCTTTCCTTGAGATGACTTTAATCAGAGAGGCATTTTTTCATTGACAGGCTGTATCTTTTTTTTTTATTAAGCATTGCAAACAGTTCATTAACAGGAGTTAGCCGTGCCAAAATTCCTGTTGACTTCAGGATTATTAGGTTGCCAGGGGATAGAGAAACCCATTCCCAAATTGTTGAGCAGCAGGAAATACAGACAGCATCTTACAGAGCCGTATTCCCTTGATTGCACAGATCTGTTTGTTCCTTGCAACCAGCAGCATAACTTATCTACTGCACAAATTTTTATTTTCCCCCATGTTCTCGTAGCAGGAGTGTTTTCCTTACATCAGCCCCACTTTCAGACACACAAGAGCCCAAAATCAGATTAGGAGGCAGTGAAGGAGAAAACACAGCTTCCTTGAAGCAACACAGGGAAATGGCTATAACACGGAGTAGGCATGTGTGGTGGGGAAAGGGGCTTGTAGAGAACTGATACAAAGATGATTTAAACATAAGAATAAAACTGAGAGCGACCCCAGGGGAAAGAGACTGTTACAGGGTGCAATACTTACAAAAACCACTGATTCATTAAAAAAAGCTTTTTTTTTTTTTTATACCGAAGGTATTCAGGGGTCTGTGGTATCCTGCCCTTTAGCAGCTGCCTGCAGTCAGCACGTACTGCTCTTCCATGAAACGAAGTTCTGTAATACCAGTTGTTTTCTATTAGCTCATTAGATGTGGACTGGATTTAGCAGAAATAAACTGTGTAAGTTTAAATGAAAATTCTGAAGATATACTTGCCGTTACAACCTGCAGTGTTTCCCCAGCTACATGTCTGAACTACAGACTTGTGTATTTCTAGATTTATAAACCTTATAAAGCAATAGAAGGTATTTGTTCCTCTGCTGGATTTGGGTAAAGGTGAGCATGTTTTACCCTCGATGTAGCCCTGAAAGTACAAGGAGCAACTCTGGGAGGAGCGCTAAGAGGGACTGTGGGGAAGCACCCAAGTAGTAGAGTCCAGGCCTGAAGCATCCCTGAAGTCCTTAACTCAAACCCTGGACTCTTCCCATTGTTCCGGCTCTCCCTGCACTGCAACTAGCAGCCAAGGCAGCCGTGGAGCACAGCTGCCACCCCGTGGCACGTTCCTGTGCCTGCTGTAGACTCACCAAGGGCAGTTTGCTCTTTGCTGGCTGGCTTTGTGTGCGTTCATCCATCGTGGACAATGGACGGAGATCAGGACACCTTCCACTGACGGCTGGCTTGTGCTGACTGAAGCGTAAACCATCCCTGCAGAAGCAGTCTCGGAGCTGGCAGAACGCCGGCACGGCTACAGCCGCACCAGCACTCCTAGAACTGCACCAAGTAGCCAAATTTAGGCCGTACAGTCACCCTCAGTCCTAGCACCTGACATTGAAACATTCTCACTCTCAACACTATTTTGCATTTTAGGACACCGCTCGCTTTCAGCGACTCTGCATTTAGAAGTGAGCTAAGGGAATTCTGCCCCCACCCGTTACTGTCAGGCTGCCTCCACTGAGTCCCCAAACAAGATCTGAATAATAGATCTCAAACTTGTTTTAGAACGCATTTTCAGGATTTGTTCCCCAGTTCATTTCATGCTTACCAGGCTCTTAAAGTGAATTGCTGAGAGATGTGAGAGCTGCTTTATTCAGATTGGGTAGTTCAATATAACTTCACATTTTACTGTAGGAATGATACAAAAATCTCTAGATACCTGAGTAGCTAAGTACAAAAATATAAACCACACTTCTGCACATTCAATCCTCAAAAGCAAAACAAAACCAAACAACTTCAACCCTCTGCCCTTCCTATTTCTGAGGGTTTCTCTTTTCCTTCAAAGCAGCCATTCCATTGCACATTCGTATGCCCTCACTTCCTCTATCCATTCAGCAGTAGCTCTTCCACCTGCAGATCAGCATCTCCAAATTGACCCTGGATGCTGAAGAGAGGCAAAGACTCAATGGGAACAGTCTTTGCATCAACCTTGCATTACATTTCCAATAAAAAAAATAAAAATAGTGGTGATTGGGTAGCATACAAAAACAAATTTATCCAAAATTCCACATCTCCAACGCCCCTTTCCACCAGCAGGAACCAGCTGAGAGATTAATAATTTGACATTCCAAAGCCTCTCAGAACAAGGCTGTTAACAGCACTCCTCAAAGTTTACACATACACACATCTGAGACAGCCTCCTGCTGGATCTAAGCAGGAATGACAGCACAAAATGGGCCGGTAACAGTCATTGCAGGATACGGCAGTCCTCAGGTTCAGTGCTAGTCATTGAGCTCCAGATCATATTCAGGGTACAGCTGCTTTGCAGTAACCCCTCGGATAACAGTTCAGGTGTACCCAAAGGCTTCCGTTGGGGGCACTTTTTGATGGGAGAAAGGGGCTCCGTGTGCATTTTCTGGGGTCCTATTTTAAATTTGTCTCAGTGTTCCGGTTAGGGTTACATTTAGGGTTGTTCAGAAAGAACGAAGACACAGAGTCCGGCTGCATGTGGGGCTGCGTAAAGGCTCCCCTGGGGAGTTCAGGTGTACGCAAAGGCTTCTGTTGGGGCCCTTTATGGGATTACAGTTAGGGTTAAGGTTAGGGTTAGTGTTAGGGTTTAGGGTTTAGGGTTAAGGTTAGGGTTAAGGTTAGAGGTTAGGGTTAGGATTAGGGTTAGGGTTTAGGGTTAGCGTTAGGGGGTTAGTGTTAGGGGTTACTGTTAGGGTTAGGGTTTAGGATTAGGGTTAGGGTTAGAGGGTTAGGTTTAGGGTTAGGGTTAGAGGTTAGGATTAGGGTTTTAGGTTTAGGGTTTTAGGGTTAGGGTTAGGGTTTAGGGTTAGGCTTTGGGTTAGGGTTAGGGGTTTAGGGTTAGTGTTAGGTTTAGGGTAAGGGTAGCATTAGGTTTAGGGGTTAGAGTTAGGGTTATGATTAGGGTTAATGTTAGGGATTATGGTTAGGGTTAGGGGATAGGCTTAGGAGAAACTTCAGAGTTACGTATAGGGTTGTTTGGAAAGAGCAAATGCACAGAATCCATGTGCATGTGCAATTACGTAAAGGCTGCCCAAAGGAGTCCAGGTCTACCCGAAGGCTTCCATTGGGAGCATATTTTGATGAGAAAGGGGCTCCGTACGTGTTTTTTAGGGTCCCACCTTGTTGAGGGATTGTTGAAACAGCAAAGATCCCATGACTTGCTGCAGCTGAGCAAACCACGCTACCAGGACGACTGTGAGAAGTTCCCATGACAGTGTTCCCACATCGCCCGACCGAGGAATTTAGAAAAATATCGTTGCCAGCAGCTGGCTTCAAGGATGGGATCTACATGAGTGCTAACCACAGGGGGGCTGTCTTCTTGCAGGTGGGCTTGTTTTCGTGCAGTTGTTTGCCTGAGTGCTTTTAACCAATAATCTCGTGTGAGCCTCTCTTCTGAGAGACTCCGAGCACAGACCCGAGCAGAGATCGCGGGGAAGCGCGGGAAAGTGACGTCAGGTGGCGAAACGCGGGAAAGTGACGTATTCCGGTTTTACGCGGGAAAGTGACGTAGTGCGGCGAGACGCGGGAAATCCGGAGCCGAGTCGCGGCGTCCGTGGAAACGGCAAACGGGCGCCACCGTGTGGCGAGCTGGCGCATAGCACAGCGGTGGGGATCGCCCCCCTGCAGGAGGCGGCTCTCCAGCTTCTCTCTGGTGTTTTCTCCAAGGCAGGTGTATCTTGCAATGTCAAAAAGACCAAATCCTTGGTGCACCGGGCTCAGAAGGAGGGTTTGCTGAAGGGAATCCCTCTAATGTTTGGCCCAGCTGAGTGGCGGCACGTAGGGGATCGCTTATGGGATAACGCCATCTCAAGTGGGAAGCTGGATAAAGATGCACGTGGGATGTGGCACACCGTGATTAATGCATGGAAACCGAACAGCAGCTCGCTGTGGCAGTGGTGCAAGCCTTGTCAGTACCGTCTGGGACTGACAGACCGCTGAGTACAGAACCTGAGACCTCAGGAAGGCGGCTGGCACGATCCTTATCATCAGTTCCTGCACCCACTCTGGTTTGGGGCGTGACCTCTCCAATAAAGCAATCAGTAGCAGAAATAACTGAGGGACTATCGGAGCAGAGTGCTGATGGGGAGTGGGGGCTGCCCTTCTCACCCCCCACACTGGAAAATCTTGATAAAGCTGCGCTGCCAGCACTGGTGCCACTGCCAGGCAGCAAGAAATCCACTCGGGATGCTTCGCCAACGAGAGGTGCAGCAGCAGCTTGTGAAAATCAACCTTCACTGGAGGAGTTGTTCTAAGAACTGCTAGTGAAATTCAAGAACTTAAAAATTATGGATTCAGAGGAGCTTCCTCTCTTGTCTGCCCCACCGGAGCTGACTCCCTCATTATCCGTCGCTTCGGCACCAAGGAGGGCCAGGTGCTCCAATGACAGACGTGACACCATCACAGAGGGGCATTGCCATGCCACATCCTTGGCCTGCCCTATTATTATCGACCCTGTGCAAGGCACCGGGTTGTGGCAGCATCCTGATTGCAAGCTTTTACAACAAGCTCAAAAAATGGTTATGGACTATGGTTTACAATCCCAGGTGGCTCGACAGATAATTCAATAGATTTTCCAGGCAAAACCAACGTGTCCACTTGACTGTCAAAATTTGGCGCGCTTATTGTTAACTCCTTCCCCATTGTTATTGTTTGAAAGGGAATGGTTGAGGTCAGCACAGGGGGAAGCGGGTCAACTGCGTCAACTGGGGAACCCTCTGTATGGGATCACTGCAGAGATGTTAATGGGGACGGGTCCTTATCTCAATACCCAGATTTTGTTGCAGTTCCCTGCGATTATTCACCAAACAGCTGCGCAACTCACGCTGAGGGCTCTTCCTAATCTCCCAGGGGAAAAGAAAGCACCTCCATTCGCGTCTGTAGAACAGGCCCCTGGGGAACCATATGCTAAATTTATTGATCGGTTGTGGGCAGCAATTCCTGATCATCCTGATCTAACAGCGGAGTCTAAAAGCAGTGTGTTTAAAATGCTTGCATTTGATAATGCAAACCCCAAAACTCAAAACGTCTTAGTTACACTGCCGAGAACCACACCAGTGGAGGACACGTTGGTATAGAGAGCTGATCAGTGCAGGCAACCAGGTGTGGTGGCACAGGACTGTCACAGGTTTGGTTTTACGGTATCCCCCATTAACAAACAGGCCCCGGAGAAGCGCTATGAATGGTCAGTGCTTCTACAGGGGATGAGGAATTCCCCTCCATCACGTCAATTCTATGTGGCCTGGGCATTACAACCAATTCGGACAGCGTGGTGTGACATAATTATTTTCCATTATATGGATAACATTCTGTTTGGTAGGCCAGAATGCTTCCAGGATTCAGATTTAAAGTTTATACTTTGGAAGCAAAAGGGTTGAAGGTAGCCCCACAGAAGGAGGAGCTGCTCCAAGAACTGGTAGAGAAATTGGAGAACTTAAAAATTACAGATTCGGAGGAGCTTCCTCTCTTGTTTGCCCCACTGGAGCTGACTCCCTCATTATCTATCTGTATTTAACTATTTTAAATTCGTCTCAGTGTTCCGGTTAGGGTTACGTTTAGGGTTGTTTGGAAAGTGCAAACACAGAGAGTCCAGTTGCATGTGGAATTGTGTAAAGGCTCCCCAGGGGAGTTCAGGTGTACCCAAAGGCTTCCATTGGGAGCATGTTTTGATGGGAGAAATTGTTGCCTTAAACCCATAGATCAGAATTTAATGAGATTTTTTTAATCTTGAACATAGGAATAAAAGAATGTTTCAGCTTGGTAACGTAAGGCTTGCTATTACAACGCGACAAAAGAGCTACAAAATTAACAGGTTAAAGGTAGCAGTACATTTCTAGAAATGATCCCCAAAACTCCAAACTCTTTTATGTATTTTATTAAATAGGACTCCTAACTAGTTGAAGCCACAGATTTAGCTGTGGGGGAAAAGAAAGTTAAATCCATGTTATCGAAACTGAATTCAGCAGTTTGGTAGGAAAAACACACTCAGCAACTTCGGTGTGAGATGAAAATCACTAACTTATGGAATGAATTTGACTAGAAAGAATATCTTAGTTTATAAATACTGAATGTGACTGAATGACATTTAAATAGTTCCTGAAACACTGTATTTAATTTATAGGCAGAATATACTTATAAATAGTAGAATGACATACATTACAAAAATATACATTCCCTTAAACTTTTCTAACTCTTTAAATTATTAAATAAACTCTTTAATCCTTTAAACTCTTGGCTCATATATCATTAATAAATAATATATTTTTAAAACCATTTCTGTCCTATTTAATGAATAACCAAAATGCATGTCTCAAAACTACAATGCCTTAAGAAATTATTGAGAAAAAGACAACTAATCCAGACAAAAAAAACCAAAACACTTTCCTAAGTTTTCTTGTAACAACTGTAGTTACAGACAGAGAAGCTGCATTATTTACTCAGTGCCTGCACTAAAAGGAAAACCGTATCATATTTTACTTAAAAACTACTTTTGAAAAGAAACTAACCTGTTTACGGATGAGAATCTCTGGCCTTACCAGTTAAACAGAGTGACAGTATATATAAAAAAAGGAGCATAATATTATTCCAGCTGATAGCCAAAAAAATAAAATCAGTATAATATGTACTGGTAACACAGCAAAGATATTCTTCATTTGTTATAAATATTTATGTTATTTTTATATAGTCTTATAAACCGTTTAGGAAGCATGAGAAGATGGTAAATTTAAACATATTTGTAAGGTAACTGTAAGGTAAACTATTTGTTTAGTTAAAGTGACTAAGTAAAAATCAGAAGTCCAAGAAAACGAAGTTCAAAACCTAACAGCATGTCACCAAGCCTGTACTTTTAAAACAAACAAACAAACAAACAAACAAACAGTCAAAGATTCAAAGAATCCACCAGCAAGATTTCAATCAAGGCTACCAAACAATTCCAGTCAGACATTGCAATTAATTTGGGTATCTCGAAGACAACAGCTGAAAAAACACCAACAGATTTGAAAAAGTATACATACTGACCACAGAAATGGGCCTGAAAAGTTAACTTTTTAACATTTAACACATGAAAATAAATAAGCAACCCTCTAGCACTCACTGCTGTTCCTCTGTTAGACTCTCGACAATGCCTTGGGTTTCCCATAACGTCCCTTTCTTCTCCTGAAATGACAAATGAAGGGCAGAATTAATACAAACAGTTGTGACAATTTTACACATATTTTTCTGCATGTGAAATAATTTATGGATGAAACTACCTCTCGAAGTGTAAAGTTAGTGGCTCTTGTCACCTGTTTTCCACCTCTTTCCATAGCTGATGTGGCAACACCCACCTCTTTTCTTCCTTGCCTTAATTACTCCCCTTTTTGTTCCTGAACTGAAACCAGTTCTGCGTGCCTTGCATCACCCTCACATAACCTGCGTCCTGAAATGGGGGGGTTAAAGTTACCCATGGGGGGGTTAAAGTTACCCAATGCACTTCCCCCGAGGCCTGCTGAGAAGGCAGCACTGTGCAGGCTTCAGCTGCAGCCTGCCACGAGCCCTGCCTCTGCACGTGGATTTGCTCAAGGCTACGCAAGTTTGCAGCTCCTCATCCCTTCTGCATGCTCGATTTCTCTGGATTCTGCTGTATCCTCACTTCAACACTTAATTTTGTTTACCTAACTTAGGTCAAAGATGTATTGCCCTTGTTTTTACTTTCTCACATTTCCCTGCTTTTGTGGGTTTAAGATACACCGAGCTGTTTGTTTAGGTGTTCAGAGACCCAACACACTTATATTTATTTTTTAACAATCCCGGTACAAATTGAAAATATCATTCTAAAGATGACACAGGCGCATTTTACCACAGAGAATCTACCTGAAAGTCTCTTCCTGCTTTTTATTTCGAAAACAAGGTTTCCAAATTTGCAGCTAAAATCACCTGAGGCTGTGCCATCAAACCAGGGCAAACTGCAGTTCTTAGAGGTCTGAAAAACCTCAGCCAAGCAAGCAACCAACATATACGCTAATAAAGGAAAGGGTGGCAGAGGTGGTCTGTTCCTTCCTTTAAAAAAAAAGCAGCTACACATCCAAACACGTTCCTAAAATAGCAGCAAAGAACTGCTTATCAAAAATGAAGGTAGTCCTCGTGGTCCCCTGAGGATCCTTGAAGATTGCTTTTCCCGGAGCACAAAAAAAATATAGTTGCTGTGATAGAAATAAAATAGCACAGATTTATCTGAGAACTCTGGTGGTGCATTCGGGGTGCTGTAGGTTACCAGTAGCCACAATAAGGAGTTTGGCGACTTAACATCCAAATTAGATTTATGCTTTCAATGAAAAAATAATTATGCATTAAAAACCAAGACCAGCAGTCACTGAAAATCTGACTTCCTTACTTTCTTGATTAGAGCTGAGTTCACTGCTCCGTGTGCATACTGCCATAGATGCAGGATGAAATTAATTTCCTGGGAGGGCTGAAATCACGGGAGGAGGAGGCTTGTTCTGGGCACTCAACCAGTGCCTTGCAGCTGTCACTGGGGATGCCAAAAAAAGGGTCAGGGGGCACACAGCCTCTGCCTGCTCGGCAGTTGGCTGCCTCTTATAATCGGTATCAATAGGAAGGAAAAAAAAAAACCCTCATCTGTGCCATTCTGGAGGCTGCAGCAGCTGTGCTCTGAGGATGCCACGCAGTCCCACACGGAGGACTTTCCCCCTAAGGCACAGTCTCACCTGCTGAACAATGCCTCCGAGGGAGGGAGGAACCCCTCGTGCTGCTAACGAGAGTGGCAAGTATAGGGAGACCACTTCTTGACCATAAATACCAGGAAACAAAACTGCTCTTAGGCGTTGGTAAGATTGCAAGCACCCTTCTCACCTCCAAGAATACGCTTTTTTTTTTTTACACCTATATATTTTGTATGTTCTTCTACCTTTTTTAAGAACATTCCCTTAGATAGTCACATCTTTTAGGATGTGGGTTCCGCCTCACAGTCCCGAGGAAAGCACAAGCTATTGGCACTGGGGATTACGGTGGCTGAGGACAGCAGGATGCAAGAAGCAAGAGCAGCAGATGATCTGAGATCCTGTTCCCAGGCTCAGCTGACACAAATGCGGTGACCAACTTTGCAGGAGACATCCTTCACTCAGAAGTGTTATCAGCAGAAGTTAATTGCATCTTTGGACTAAGAACAGGAGGGAAAAACTGTGACACAAAACCCACTACTAATAATGATGATGAGAACAAACCATAGGAGCACTCTGGTTTCACGGTCCATGGTCAGAACCCCGTTTATTAAACATTATAAACGTATCAATGTACACCATTTCCTATATACAAATCAAGTTTATCAATTTTTAAAAAGTGCTGTTTGAAATTAGTTTTTTATTTAAAGCACAAGGTAATCGGAATTGCATCTTAACTGGAAGTGAATCAGTTCACGAGTAGTACTGAGCACACAGACACATTGACAGGGGCACACAACACCTTTTAAATCGTAAATGGTGATTTACTGAAACTTTTGAGGAGAAACATTCAGCTTATTTCATACAAACGGTACACAGTGCTTCCATCAGCTCTATTAAGCACAGTTTAATCCTTTTAAAGCAAGGTACTCTGAAAACTTCTATTTTAAAATACCAGCCTATTTACCTATTCCAAACAAAAGGCCTAAATCCTGCAACTGATTCAAGGCAGGCAAAAATATGTGCCCGTGTAGACTTAGTGCAGGCACGTGAGCTAAGTAAAAAACACTTTCCCAAGGTATCCTACCACAAAAATGAAATGCATACTGATCTCTTAAGCCAACCAACCAGCCCAAGGACTACAAAAAGGTGGCCAGACAGTAAGAAATGTCAAGTGACCACCACAGACGTGTTTAAAATGTAGCTGCACAACAGTACAAACACACAAAGGATGTTCTTTATTCCTCTACATGCCACGGTTACTTTTCCTACTCTATGCTATGCTGCAGTCTGCCAATATTCTGCAAATGCAATCACCTCTGGGGATACTAAGTGATACTGGATCCATTCTTGACTGCTTTTGCTCCGTTTTGCAGCGTTAAGGCCAGCCTCCAGGAAGACTGCTGAAGTGATTAAGAGACCAAGTGACACTAAATGGTAGTTTGGCTGAGAGAAGGTCTGCAGAAGACTGGAGAATATTGAATCAATTCACAGGACAAGATGCAAGAACGAACTACTCAAAGGACTTCACCACACACAAATGAAAATGACCAACCAACAGCTTAAATTCACCCCTTTCAGATTTTTCAATGAAACCGGTGCGGGGACACTTTTATTGTGATATGAACGCACTACTTCAATGTCACTTAAAGTCAGTACAAAGAAAAAGACAGTAGTGAAAAATTGTTTTATTCCAGGTGCTGGAAAGAGAGGCAGAGAGAGCTCTATCAGTACGAAAGAACAGTGCTGAAAATATCCTTGGCGTTTACGTTAGGAACTTCCTACAGCAAACCTAGCTTTTTGCTCTATTGCACAAAAATTGTAAATGAAAAAAGTTCACAGAAATGTAACATTTCAGAAACCACTTTTGAAAAAGGAAAGTAAGGGCACTCGATCGAAGAAAGTTCATTCGGAAAAAATCAAACCCCACCTCTGGGTAACTGCAGGGCATCAGAGCTGGACTCGAGAGCAACGAGGAAATGGTTCCAGCCTTGCAGGCCCATGAGTACGAAAGTAGTGAAATCCACAGAAATCGCGTTGTCTAAGTAGACATGCTCCTTCACTTTCTTCCCCACTTCAATTGTGCTTTGAATCACCTGCTAGCAGGAGGTTTCCAGCATTCAAAAGGTACTTTCAGCGGCTGCTGGGATTGCCTTACACAGGCTGTGTGGACAGACTGACCCACTTTGTTTACCTGGATCCGTGTTTGGATCTTCACGGGTGGATCTCCGCACCCACAGCTGCATCGACGCCGCTGGAATCCTGCTCAGCGAGCTCACCCAACAGTCCTCGGGGTGGGAGAGCTGAGACCCGCGCGTAAAACCACTACAAAGGATTGTCCTAAGGCAACTCGAATGTAAACAAATGTCAGATAGTCTGCTTCCGAAGCACAGCACTCGTATTAAATGCCGTGTTCTCCTAGGATCTCTCAACACATTGCCAAGTGTGTTCTGCGCGCAATCAGGTTTCCTTTCACTATATGATTAGAGGCCTCATAATTTAAAGCATGATCAGCCAGTATCATCTTATCTACAGCAACTACAGAATCCTGTAGTAATGTAAGCCCTAAAAATCATTATAAAAAATATTTCCTTAGAGCGCTTTAAATAATTTACAAAATTCTACAAAACCGAAGTATGTTTATCCGTGATATCCCTGTTAAATAGATGCCTTTTTCACATTAGTGTGTGTATGATATACATATATCAGCCTCTCCCACCATCTCTCATGTCTCAAGTTTTAAAGTTTTATCAAGATAATTGTAACAAGTTATTTCCTAAAAATACTGTTACTGTGGGGAAAAAAAAAAAAAAAGTGTACTTACATATGTGAAACTTTTACTTTCAAGAAGGAATCTGGGCAGTCCCCTGCGGGTGCATCAGTAAGTTTTGCACAGTTTTTGTCTAGAACTTCCTGCCCTTGGTCCAGCTCACAATCAGCTCCCCTATTCTGCACGGCAGGCAGTTTTCTTTCCAGACTGGATCTGGATACCTGAATTTCTTCCTGCCTGTCACTGTCCTGGTGGAGAACTTCTTCCTCCTTAATGCACACGTGCACGCTGTTATCCACGTGTGCTCCTCTGCTAGTTTTATCTGCTGTCGCAGTTAGCTCCTGCAGCGGGCAACCTGAACTTGGGTCTGACACGCTGTCCTGCTGGCTATTCTCTCCACTACTGCACACATGTATGCTCTCCTGACACGTCCCTCCACTAATTTTATCAGCTTTTACTGCTGCCATACCGTGTTGTGGGAGAGGGGGATCTAAACTCGAATCTGCCCAGCTGTCTTTGAGGATACCTCCTTCCTTCGTACGTATCTCTACGTTCTCAGCTTTGGATGTTCCTCTGCAAGCCTTATCTACTGTTACTGCTGCCACGCTCTGTTCCTGTGAGGGGAGATTCGAATGTGAATTTGAGTGGTCTCCTGCAGTGGCAGCCCTTTGGCAGCCCTCTGTGATACACAAAGGAGCAGCCTCCCGTCTTTCACAGCTTTCTGCTACATGGGAACCTGATGCTTCCACAGTGAGCTTCTGAGAAGAACTGGGTTCTTTTATTGCTGTCTCATTCTCCCTGCTAAATTCACCTTTTGGCTGGGAGGCTTCTCTTCCCTGCCTAAGTACGTCTGTATCCTGGGAATCTACCTCCATTCTTAATGCGCTGCTCTGGCTGAGCACCTGCTCTGCTTTTTGCTTTTTCATCAAAAGCATGGATTTCTTCCTTTCCCGAGCGTACTTGAGACCCGCGATAAATTTACTTGAAATTTTTAAGTGAAAGGTGTTCTTTCTTTTAGATCGAGATTTTGCATTAGCTACTTTGCGTACTTTACAACCTTCATTTTTGCCGTTTTTAGCTGCAAGTGTTTTCTGCACAGCTTCCTTATTAGGGACGTCCTTTTTACCTGTTGCATTTCCAGGTAACTCACCAGCAGCACCACCTTTAACCCCCCCTGTTCCTTGTTTAGCTTTTGACTGACCAGTAGTATGAAGATAAACATTCTCTGCCGAGGGAGCAGCTTTCTCACTGTCAAGTAACATTGCACTTTTCCCTTCCATTCTCTGAGAGTTCTTCAACTCGTTGTTTTGCTGGGACACTTTAGTCTTTTTACTCTGACCCAGCAAGAGGCCAACCTCATTTTCACCTGGCTGTTGCTTTGCCTTTCCTTTATTAGCAGTTTGTTTGGTCACCCTCAATAGGTCTAGAGTTGCATCATCTTTTTGCGTCTCTGAATTGCTCGCAGAGTCCTTAGCCTTTTCTGCCAAAAATTTCCTAATTTCCTGTTCAATGCTGTCGTCGCTATCCACTGAACTGCTATCATCAGCATCTGATACAGCTGTGAAAGTACATTTTTTATTCTTAGCTACCCGCAGGTTATTCTGGTTTGAAATTGGTTCGGGTTTATATCCTTTTTTAAGCTGTAAATCAAACTCTAAGTTCTTAATGGTTTCTGGCCTTTCATTTGAAAGTCTGACATTTACGTTGTCTGGAGGATTTCTGATTGCATTCTCTTTCACAGCTTTTCTAGATTTTGAGAGGCAACTTTTCAGTAGCACAGGATTTTTACATTTCCACTCATTTTGTTGGAGGCTGCTAAATTCATCCAGCAGCTGAGCGTCTGTCTCGGTAAACCTAACTCTCTTCTTGCACTGAGATTTCTGCTCCTTAGACTTCTTCTTTAATTTTCTTTTAGACCGTAAAAGGTCCTTGATAGCACTATCAAGGTCCTCATCACTATCCAGAGAACTGCTCTCATCAGCCGAACCGTCTCTGTCTTGAGTGTGGATGGTATTTTTCATAAGCTTTCTCGCACCACTCTGAACCTGCAAAAAAGGATTTACAGAATCCAAGGCCACGCATTTGTCAGTGGATCCGCACAACTCAGAAGACATCAGCTGCTGCTGGGTAGTCTCGTTGCTGTCGAGCCTCCGAGCATCACAGAGTTCTTCAGGGCTGTTCAGGGCACACCCCTCGAGGAGCAGAGGAGATTTTGAATAGGTATCCGGCTGGAAAAATCCCGTCCCCAGCTGTTCAGGTGCTTTTGATGCATCTTGTTTCACTACTCTGCCTTCCCTTTTAAGTCTCCTTTTACGACTCAGTGATAGCTTCAGTGTTTTGGGAAGAGAAGGCTCAAGAGTACCAGTGAGGCTGTTCTGATCAGATGGCAAAGGCATCTGGATCGAGCGTGACAGGCTGGGAGGCTTTGTTACGAGGCTTTCCGACTGAGCTTTCAGAGCCAAAAAAGCTCTGATTTCTTGCTCTATGCTATCATCACTGTCCACGAGGCTGTTGTCACTTTCACAAGGGGAGGATGAGAGAAGCTGGGGAGAAAAGAAGGAGTCCGTAGCGAGGGATCTGTTGTCACTTCCCATTTGGGATGGCATGATTGTTTTGGAAATATCGAGGATAGCTTCTGCACACATGAGTTCTGCAGATGTGTCTGCCCTGCAAGAGGCCTGCAGTGTGAGCTCACAAGCAGCAATCTTGTTCTCTGGAGCTACAAAGTGTCTGGCTTTTTTCAGTGGTTTAAACAGCTTGTTAAATTCATTGCTGGTGCTTTCTAACTCTGTCGACTTTGAATTAATCTCTTTTCTTTTGTTGCTGATAGGGTTTTTATGTTCTGGTGAGGCACTTTTTGTTGAGCTAATTGTCAGGCTTGCAGAAATGTTGGCTATCCCCTTGGCGTCAAATTGTTCCCTTTGCAAAAGGACTGAGCCTGTTGGGTGACCTCCCTCCTTCCTGATCTTCTCTAGCTGATAAAGCTGAATGGCTTCTTCAATGCCATCATCGCTACTTGAGTCGGAGGCGTGCACGCTCTCATTCAGAAGTGCTCCCCTCGTTTCCCAGTAATTAGCTCCACTTGCTTTATTTTGCTGCATTAACCAGGGCTGGCTGGCAGTGGCCATTTCTAGATAAGCGCGGTTCACTTGGTTGAAATCACCGGGCTCTTCCTGGATTTTAGCCTTCAGACACTTGGACTGCGTGCTGGTTTTCCGTAGCTTGGGATGGTGTCTCAAGAGGAGCGCGTTACAATCTTGCTTCATAGCACCACAGTTTGTTTTGTTAGTTGTTTGTTTGTTGCTTTTTAGGACAGATCTCACCTGGGAATCTTTTTTATCCTCCCCGAGTACACACTTGCTAATTTCTTGCTGCTTTTTCTCATTCAAGAACTGCACTATTTCAGCTTGTATGCTTTGTTCAAAGGAATCATCGCTGCTGATGCTTTGAGGGGAAGCGGGCTGTAGCCTTTTACCAAGTCCCAGCTGGTCAGACAGGTACTCTTCAGAGAGCATCTCTGCTTTAAATTTCACAGGTAGCAGGTCGCTAGACATTTTGTTCTGGGAGAACTGTCTCTTAAATCTTTTGTCTCTGCTTATATTTTCAGAACACTCTGCATTCCTCTGTAATGACTGGTCACTTTTGCTTTTTGCTTTCAAGTACTCTTGAATGGCTTCCTCTATACCTCGGTCAACAGAATCGTCACTATCAGAGTCAAGCAAGAGAGTCTCAAATCCCACGTTCACTTCCACTTCAGTGTCGACTGAACCAGCAGGACAACCACGCTCGGTATATTTAGGATGCTTCCGCAGCAACGTGCTGCTGGATGTGACCCTATTACCGGCGCCCTTTTCTCCCTTTTGTTTCTTCTGCATAACACAACCATACTCATTGTTCATACCCAGGGGAGACTCTTGACTTTGCAGGCTGTTTATGATCATCTGAACTTTTGCGCTTACAGAGGTTCTTGTGACGTTCCCTTCGGATTCAGAGAAGCAAACGGGGTATCTACAATTCCTTGCTGGCCCAAAGGACTCCCATTGTGTTTGAAGAGCTACCAAGGGAGAAGCATTCATAAGGAACATTCTAGCAGGCAACAGCAAAGTCCACGAAGGAAGCGTTTTTCAGACCGGTCTCTTTTCCATCCTATGATTAAAAAGAAGAAAATATTTTACTATGTGGAACTTTTCAGAAGTTAGATATGTAATAATACTTGGTGGTAGAAACCGTAAACCCAGGACAGCTTTTATTAGTTCTGGCTGGGTATTAAACACAAGCAGCAGAGGAACTTGAGTAGCTCGAGGAGAAAGAAAGGGAACCTATTTCTTCCTGAAACATGCTATACTGTAATAACCCCGAGAGAGAAACCATTCTGACCTCACTGCAGGACAAAACCTTTTGGTAGACACAAATCTTCAGGAATTTGCGAGGGTAGTATTATATTATAAACCCCAAACAGAACGAGGCCTGTTTAGAGGGACAGTGAAAAAAGTCGACAGAACGACTGACACCCCAAACAGAACTTCTACGCGGTCGCTCAAGGGCAGAAGGTTTCACCTGCAGCATTGTTTGGTGGGATGAAAACAACTCCTGGCTGGAACAAGACATACAGCAGCCCCCGTTAAAAAAAAATAAAAAAATAAAATACAGCAGTGGGGCTCTTCTCTAAGCCCGATACACCGTCTCCCCTGCAAACTCAGCCAGCTCCAATCGCCAGTTCCAATCCACCAGCCTAGAGATGTGCTTTTACCTCCAAATTCTCTCCATCTTTACTCCTGTCCATTACTTCCTAGCTTTGGTTTCAAATTAATCAGTGGCAATAAATATTTTAGAGACCTTATTGGATTAAATAATATTTAATAATATTTTAAGCAGCTATCATTCTTAATATTTTAGCTAATATTTTAAAGAATGACTATGGTGATAACTCTGTAAAACTTATGTATTTGCTTATGTATAAATGTATTTGCTACTAAGAAAAAGATAACAGACAACCAGGGATGACAACGCTTTATCACTTTAAAAGAGCAGAGTGCTCCAACACAGATTGTAGTACAGCATGATAAATGCGTGTGTCAAAAGTATTCTGGGACCTGTGCTCAGGGATCAGTTTTATTGCCAACTTGTTGGGAGACTGGAATATTCTTGAAATCTTATTGACTGAGACAGAGTCACCCTGAACATGCCTCACACAATGTCCACAGGGTGGTTAGCTCTGAAAACACAGCTGGTAATGTTTTGCCTTTTCACTCTCTGATTCTCCGCTGAAGAACATCTTAGCATTTTAGCACATTTTAACCAAACCTTTGGCTCTGGACATCCATTGCTGGTTTTCTATTCCTCAGCATTAATCAGTTTCAAAACATCAATCTTGCAGAATTAAAATTGTAAGTGCAGCGATCAAGAACATTTTCGCCTGATGGTTGGTACTTGGAGCAAGCTGACACGCTGTTTAAATTCCACCTTTTCAGTCAACTGAAGATAGTTTAGATTTACTTCTGCTCTACGCTCGCCAATAAAATCCGAGCCCTCCCAGCCTTTCACATACAAAGCCGTGAGGTACCCTGGGAAGCGTCTCACAGAAGCAGCTCAGAAGCCTGCTGTGATGCAGGTCACAACTGAAACTTTTAGGAAAATGTGAATGAACAGAAAATTTCTAAAACAGTCTCCAACACATCCACTGGGGCAATGATAAATTAAAAACGGTTTTCGTTATAATAAGCAGCAAAGCTTCAAACAGTCAGAAATTAGAACACCTAATTATCCCGAAGAAATGCAATTAACATACTTAAGATTCCAGCTTCATTTAAAAAAAAAAAAAAAAGAAAAAAAAAGCATATATTTCGTATTAACCTACTTCCACAGTTTCCAGAGAAGGGGCAGATGTCTTCATTATCCCACACTCGGATGGCTGTGGCACTACAAACATTACACAGCGTTGAGACTAACTTTCACACCGCCCCTTCGGGCCACGGCCAGCATCCTAGTGGCAGCTGCTGAAACTCAACTGTGTGCTGGTAAATCAAAGGGACGTGCGTTAATAACACCTGTGTTTATTTACCACCTCTGATGCCGAAATATGACCGCCTTTGGAGAGAAAACATGATGGGTGTTGTGGTAATGCACCACGACGCTTGGGGCTAGGACGGGATGCCGAACCCCAGGCACAGCTGATGGGGACAACTTTGCGGCTCCCCAGCCGTGGCTGATGGGGACAACCTTAATGCTCCTTCCTCACACAGCCGAAAACCCTCTTTTGGGTATAATTTGTGGAATCGCAGCCTGGTTTGGGCCGGGACAGCCCTCAGAGCACACCCAGTGCCACCCCCTGCTGTGGGTATGACCCCACCAGCCCAGACTGCCCAAATCTCCCCAACCAGGGTCTCACCTCCCTCATAATTTCTCTGTGTCCCCCCCCAGCTCCGTGCCTCAGTTTCCCCTCTGGGAGCAGGAGATGGGGAAGGACGGGGGCGAGGGGGAGGCGAGGAGATGGCGGCGGGCCCATCGCCCGCTGCCTCCCGGGGGGCTCTGCACCCACGGACGGGACAAACTGGGGGTCGTAAGGGGGGCCCTGCCCACCATGAGGTGGCTTTGAGGGACACCCACAAAGGCTGCGAGGGGACACCCACAGAGGGGGTGTGAGGGGACACCCTGCGGGGGGGGACACGGACGGACCACGAGGGGCCGTGAAGAAGCCACGAAGCGGCCCCACAGCGCGGGGGACACCCTTAGGGGTCCCGGTTAGCAGCCGGGGGACAGCACCGGGCACCCCCCGAGGCCGGCGGGGCGCCCCCTTCCCTCGCCGTGCCCGCCTCAGGCCGGGCCGAGCGGCGCCGCCATGGCTCCCCCTTCCCGCCTTCCGCCGCCCTCCGCCGGGCTCGGCCTCGGCTTCGGCCCCGCCGCCTCCTTCTCCTTCTCCACCTCCTCCTCCTTTTCCTCCTTCTTCCTCCTCCCGACCCTCACCTGCTGCCTCCACGGAGGTGACCGAGGCGGGAACGAAGCGGGGGACCAGGCAGCGGCGTCCCGGTGCTTGCTTCCCTTCCCCGGGGGCCGCTCGCAGCCTCTCGGTCGCGCCCCGTTCCCCGGCTTCCGAGCGGCCGCTGCCCGCCGAGCTCGGTGCAGGGGCGGGCGGTTCTTCCTTCCCTGCCCCCGGCCAGAGGGAGGCATGCGCCGCAGGGCTCCGCCGGGGAGGCGGGGGGCGGCCGGGCCGGGCCCTCGGTGGCCGCCGGTGCTCGCTGAGGGGGCGGCGGGGCAGCACCGGGCGGCACCGGGGCGGTTCGGCCTCGTTACCGGGGCTCAAAGAGAGGCACGGCCGGGCCCCTAGGAAGGAGGCTGCAGCCCTCATGGCTCTGCTGTAAGGGGAGGAGGACAAGGGGGCGGCCGGTTGTCGTGGGTGCAGCCCCACGGTGGGGAAAAGGCGAGGTGTGGGCTCCGTACCTCGGCCCCCCTCCCCTGGAAACACGCGTGTGGGGTGGGTGGGAGCGTGGCCCCGGCTGTGGAAATAATCCCCACGGGTTGCAATGTGCTGCCCGCAGGAGAACTCGCAGCGTTTCCTTCGGGGAGCAAAGGGAACTAGGCTTAAAATGTCAGCAAAGCTATGACAAAGCTAAACCTAAAGTTTGGGGTGTAACGCTGAAACTGGTTATAAGAGCCAAAGCCTGCTTTGTTTGTTTGTTTTCTTTCCAGAAACTTGCTGCTACAAGTACAGGTTACCCACTGGAAAACCCCTGTGCTTCCTGGGGTTACGGCCGTCCTGACCCACCCGACTGTGCCCTTGCTGCAGGGCCACATCCATGCCGACGGCATTACGGATCCCAAAGCACCAGGATCCTCCCTTATGGGACACCCGTTTCAACCTGCTCCTTCACTAGAAGCTTCAGGATCACTCATAGCTCTTGGTTTCTACATCTTCACAAGCACTTCCATTCTGACTTTCTGTTAAATAAATAAATTAACACTTTAACCACAGGTGCTGCCTGTTCTCATTTTGCCAGTGCGTTTTATAGTTGTGGTGCTTGAATACCTGTGATAGTACAGGTGAAACTGGCATCTTTTGGCTGGGTGTTGCTGAAATCAGTAGGGAAATGCTCAGGTGATGAAACATCAAGTGAACAGCAGTAGGGAACAGCAGGTACAAAGGGTCCCGGGATGAAGAGGGTGGCAGCTCGTGGCTGTGCAGACCAGACACTGTGCTCCCATCCCGCTGGGCTCCTCTGTGGTTAAAGGAATTATTCCCAGTGCACAAGAATGTGGCAGATGTCAGGGCCCGTTGCCCTTCATAGGTGTATCACACAATCATTTTCCCTATCCCTCTCCATTCAAAGCTCCAGGCTCTTTGCATGAGCACGGTGGCTGACGCTGCCATTTCTGCTGCAGCTCTGACGGCACATCACAGCCCTGCAACTCAGGAGAAGTTTAACTTGGAGCTAGGGGACAGTTTCCTGATGTGGTGTTACACATCGGTGAGAGTTAGCTCAGCTCCGAGCGAATCCATTCTGTCCTTGCTGAAAGAGGTGTTGCTGGAGCTAGTGATGCTCCCAGATTGAGCCTGCCCTGTCCCTGGTACGGGTGCAGGGTGGGTGCTGGATGCTGCAGCTCTTTGCTGCAAGGCTTCTCTGATGTTTTTGTGCTCAATCTGCAGCAATACATCACAGGATTTGGGGCTGACGTATGCCATGTGCTGTGGAAGGTTTTCTATCCGCTTTCACCCTGAAGGTGCTTCTTTTGGGGAGCATTTTCAGCCTGAGGCAGAAGGAATTGTGCTCTTTCCTAGACTCCAATCTCATATTCTAATCTTTTTTTAAAAATATATTATTATTTTTTCCCCAGGAGTTGCTTACCTACCGGACCAGGTCTGATCCTGCTTTTATTCAGGACATGAGACAGGACCATGTTTCAAACAATCACGCACATTTATAGACTCAGCTTAATTTATCTCCTGCTCTTACAATAAATAAAACAGCTTTTTTTTTTTTTTTTTTTTTTTTTTTTTCTTCTGGATATGCAATAAGCTTTTATATTCTGAAATGGCTCGCTTGAATGAAACTGCTGAAAACAGCACAGCCAGCATCTGTGTGCAGAAGAAAACAATGAACATGCTTTTCCTTAGCTGCAGAATTGCAGCCCGGAGGTGAGGAAACTTTGCTCTTTTCACCATGTTCCTCCTAATGCCACTCCAAAGGAAAGAAAGGGCTCTTGTATTCGTGTATCCTCCCAGGCCAAGTCAATTTGCATGTGAATGCACTTTAAAAATAAAATTAAAGTCAGAGCGATGGCCAGAAGCCTGATAAATGTGCTTGTGCACATGCAGTTGCTTGGAGGGGAGGGAGGCTGGCTGCTGCTGGAGAGCACTGCTGTCACTGGCGGGGGTGGCAGTTTATGGCCCCGCAGAACAAGTTGGCCTCCATGTGCATCCTTTCACTTGAAATAAAAACGAAGCCTCTCCCCGAGGTCCCATTAGGGATGATTTGTCTTCCTGATCCATGATCTTTGTGGAAATGAGAGCAGTGGTCCCCATCCGCGCGTCCCTGGTGGATGGATGACAAAGTCACAGGCACTAATTGGACCCCTTGTTAGGACGGCTGGGATGGCAGGGAAATGTTCATGTTTTCAAAATGAAACATCTTCCCTGACCTCAGGATCTGCTCATCCCATTTGCAGCTTATTGCAGGGGGTAGGAACAGGCTCTCATTAGAGGTGGCTCCGGCCACATTAGAGGCGAAAGCTGCTGTGGATTATCACGGCTGAAAACAGAGTTCAGGTGATGCCTTTTTTTTTTTTTTTTTTTTTTTTTTTTTCCCATAACGAAAAAAGACAAGATTAAAACCAAAATAGTAAGAATGAAAGGACTCACCTCGCAGATGTTCCTGTTGTCTGGAAACCTGTGGCTTCAAGGCCAATTACAGTCCTCACGTGGAGCTGTGTTCCAACGCCAGGCATTTCTGCGCTGCAGTTTGGCTGGGATGTGAGTCACATCCGATGCCAGCCAAGGGCACAACCACGTCTAGGACGTGGGGGAAATCGATAGAGCCTTAGGTTCTGCAAAGCTTTTCCTCTGCTGGTGCCAGCTGTGAATTCACCAAGTGTGCCGTTAAGTTTCGGGGTGAAACCACTCCATTAAAGTGAAATCCCACCAGGACCTTTAAGTTTTTGGTGGAAGCCGTGTATGGGAAAAGATGCGGAGTGAGCGTGGTCTGCACCTTGAGCTCAGCCAGTATTTGGGGTCCACGTATCACGAGGCTCCACCGAGCTTCAGGAGGTCCAAAAGTTTTGGCAAAAAATAAAATAAAATAAAATAAAAAAGCAGTGCAAGCATTGGCTTTAAATAAATTGAGTAGGCTGCTTCTCTTTGGTTCAAAACAAGGCTCAGGTGGGGCTCGAGCACCTGCTTCCCTCCTGCATGAATTTGCTCGTGCTGTAAGCACATGGCACGTCCCAGGGCAGCGGTGGTGGCCCCGGTCCTGTATGTCCCCCCCTCGGTTCAGCCCCTTCAGTCTGACCGCAGGCAGCACGTCAGCTGGAGTACAACTGCATCATGTAGTAACATGGCAAATTGAAGGGTTTAGTTGTTATTTAATAAATGCCAAGGAGACTCATGAGGCCTCGAAGTTATAATAGAAAGATCTAATTTAGAAAAAAAAAAAAAAAAAAAAAGGGATAGAGATGCCTGTGAAAGCTGCCAGCCAGCAGCAGATATTGAACATTTCTATTTACCCTCCGAGCGCAGCAAGCAGCCGTAGCAGCAGGGCTGGTGCTGCCGGGGAAATGGCACCGGGGGCTGGTGGAGGGCTGGGGTCCGGCTCTCAGAGGAGCCAGCACAGATCCCACAGCCGTGGGAGGCTCCTCTCTGTCTTGCCCCAGCAGCCTCCGTTGTAGTAAATCAACCTTGCATGTCAGATTTGTATATATATATATATATATATATATATATATATATTTTTTTATAGAGAACCACTGGTTCTGTGAAACGCATCCGGTAGAAAGTACAGCACAGAGGCATGGTGACAGGGTGTGTTTAGTGGTTTTGAGTCAAATCCGGCGAACTTCCCGTTCGTTACTGACCATTAAAAGGCAGCTGAAGGGCTCCAGGGTGTACAAGTGCCCGGTTTAGAAGATGACCCCTTTCGGTGGTAACTCCTGGGTGTCTGGCGTGAGGAGACAACCCCAGAAGGACAATGCGGTGCCAAGAAGAGTGACTGAAACCCTTCCAAATAAACTTGATATCATATGGTGCTGGACAGTTGTGAAGTGAGGGCACCTCCCTTGTATTCTGGAACTTGAATCTTTGACTGGTTTCAAAGATGCCCTTGGCACAATCCCGCTTGTGCCCGTTAGGTGTCACAGTGCCGCCTCCAGCCCTGGCACCTCGCAGAGCAAAGAGATGTGAGCCTGAGAAGCCCCTGAGGCACCCATGGGGCAGGGACCAAGCCGTGGGAGCTCACGGGCAGGAACCTGGGGCTTTCTGCTGGCCACAGGCAGCTCTGGGACCGCAGCCTGCTCCTCCTGGGGCCGCAGGCTGAGTGCACGCAGCATCCTCTTGGGGACGAGTGGTTGGAGTTGAGTGCTGAAGGCTGGTGCCAAGCCATCGAGCAGCATGCTTGCACGGTGCCAGGGCAGCTCGCATGTTTCCTGCATCTCAGGGCTCGGGAGCACTGAGGAACGCAAGGGTTCATTCCGAGACAAAGTCCCTTTCTTTCTTTTTTAATGAACTATTTGCAGTTTCCCGCAGCAGCGCTTTGATTTTGGCCACGGGCTTGGATACGAAGGCATCGGGTGCCATGAGCTGTGGTGAAAGGTGATGGAAAGGGGTCCGGGAGCTTCAGAACGGACTTTGTAAAGGGCAAGATCAAAGCTGTGCAGTGGGATTGCTGCTTTCCCTGCCACGCAAAGAAAAGCCATAATGAAACTGAGGTGCTGCGGTCGCGATATATTTCAAAAGGAAACCTCTTTGCCTTTGTGCTGCAATTGCTGTGAGCTTTGAGGGAACTGGCGGAGGAAAAGAAAATGCCCTGTACCCTCCAGCTCCTGTTATTATGGCTCTGCTGGCTTCTGCTGAGAAGTCCCAGCAAGACCACGGACTTGTCCCTGCGCTGCTAAGTGTCATGTTTGCAGAGCACCTTTCTGACCTGCCCAGGAGCATCCCTGCAGCCCCCTCAGAGCAGTGCTGGGGAACCTGCTGGGAGGGCTGGAGGCTGCCTGGGGTGCACCTGGATAATGCCCAAGCATCACAGGCATCCCTTGGGATCACAGCACGGACCTGATGTGGACCTGATGTCACATTGGAGAGGTTGTGCCTCCCTCCTGAGCTGATCTGGGAGCAAAGTGCCTTCTCCTGAACCACGGGGTGATTTCCTTCACCACGGGGCAGGGGCATTTGTGGGCTCCCTTCTGGCAGCTCCCAAAGCTTGCAGCCGCAAGCACTGAGGCACTGAGCCCCAGAGATGGGGCTGCAGGGTGTGTGGGACGCTGGAGGAGCTCGTGCCCTGCAGCACAGTGCCCGAAGCTGGCACTAAAAGAAATAGGAACTTCGTTCAGCTCCAGCCGTGATGCGACTCCACCAACATCCGTATGGGAGCTCCAGGTGCCCAGCAGAGCCGGCTGCAGCACCCTCCCACCCCACTAGCTCCAAGCCAGCTTTTTCAAAAGGCATCTTCCCGTTTAGGAAAGCTTTTCAGATCACCTTCAAGGAGTGCTCTCTATTTTTAGCACTCGCGGACTCTCTTGGCTGCAAACAACTGAAGCCTCTTGCAGCGAATTCACAACGGGGTTGCTGGCAGGAGTTCAAAGCCTCGGACCAGAGCACGGCACAAAGGGATCGCCTTCCCCCCGAGGTCCCCGTGGAGCAGGATGAGTCCATGCTGCCCCCACAGGATGCTGCCACCACCCCAGTCACACTGGGGTGGCCGGGGAGGGGACATGGTGGGGTTTGCAGTGCCCAACGGGGCTCGCTCGCCCACAGCTTCGCACATGCAAGGCGCATTTTGTGCGAGCAGGCTTTGATTAAGGATTTGGGAACTGCTGCTGCTCGGCTGAGCGGCCAAAATGCTGCATTAAATAAGGTTTGGATCAAGCCAAAAATCACCACTCTTTTGGGTTTTCAAACCGGTTAAATATATATATATATATATATATATATATATAAATCCATGCTGAGACAGCAAAACCACACAGCTCTTTGACCTGAGCTCTCCTCCAACAAACCAGCACAGCCACCCTTGGCCAAGCAGCCAGACAGAGCAAAAACCTCCCGGCTGCTCTGCGGGGTGCAGGCACCTCCCAGAAGCCATTTCAGGGTGGTAGGAGCAGCATTTGGCAAATATGCCCGAAGTATTTCCCTCCCCCAGTCCTCATCCTGAGCCCAGCGTGGGCCAAAGTCACCTCCTGGTGCTCCAGGGGCAGATTCCCCCTGCCGGTCCCCAGAGCTATTGGGGATGGAGAAATATTAACCGAGCACTGCGAAGGGCTTTGGGGCAACAGAGCCAAAAAGGGAACACTGGACGAGATCAAATCTTGTCTTTTTGGACCATGTTAAAACCATAGTATGTAGGGAGGTGCTTGCTCCTGGATGGGGTTAGTGCTGATGGCATTATCCAACAACCCTTTTAAAATGTCCTCTTGTCCTGGCATCGAATCCTCAGGCTGTGGTCTGTGCCCTTTGGAAAACAACCCAAACCCTCTCTGGCCCATCCTGCACCCTTGGGACAACTGGGGTGAGACAGCAGCATGGGGTTAGAGCACTTGACCCAAAATTTGGCTCCTGCAGAGTGAGCGATGCTGCACCCGTACCCGGCACTGCCCTGGGGAGACGCACCCCGAAGCACCAGTCCCATCACCCGAAGCACTTGGCTGCATCCTACACGGTGTGGGGCAAGGGCAGGCTTCCCTGCTCATCCCCAGCTTGGCCGTGGCTCAACAAAGCCACGAGCACGGGTGGGAAGGAGCGGGGGCAGCCCCCCGGGCTGTGGGGCAGGCGTGCGGGGGCCGGGAGCAGCTCGCAGCCGTGCACGGCCCACGGGAAGGAGCCGGCTGCGAGGAGCTCGTGGGAGGAGGAGAGAACCGGGTGTCAGCAAGCAAGGCAGATTGAGAGCTGAGACGCGTCCGTGGTTGCGTTTGGGATGTGATCAGCATTGCCTTGTGACTTGCACAATCTGCAGAGGCATGAGTGGTAGGCAAAAAAAAAAAAAAAAAAAAAAAAAGAAAGAAGGCAAAGAGTGGGAATGGAGCTGCTGCATCCCTCGTGCTGCAAAGGAGGGAGAAGCCCTTCCCTGCGTCCCTCCAGCCATGGCCCTGGTGTTTTGCTGCCCAGATCTGGATGGAGGAGCTGTGTCTGCACAAACCTGCCTCGTGCTCCCGCTCTGAGCAGCGGCGTGGCCCCAGCACCCTGCGGAGCAGCAGCAGGATCCAGCAGGGCAGGAGGGCACTGCCAGGCACTCGCTCACCTCTCCACAATCCATACGAGTGTCACTGGCACATCTGTTCGGAGAGGGACAAGTAATACAGGTTCAGCTGAGCAATGAAATTGCTTTCAGCACTGTTGATTCCACGCTCGGGGGTGTGCGGTCAGCCTGGCTGCAGGCTGGAGAGTTTTAATTTATTTTTCCCTCTCCCTTGCAGCCAGAAGAGAGATCAGTCACACACTTAAAGCAGGCAGTGCCATCATCTCTGCCTCCTGTTCCTCCCATTCCCATTCTCTGGGAAAGACAGGCCATCTGGGCTCACCAGCGAGGCCCTGAAGTCGCTCACACCGAGCCTGCCTGAAGGATTCACACCTCTCTCACAACCGGGCTGCTTTGTTCATCCTTTTCCTACACCCCATCCACCTCGGCTGCTTTGGCCTCTTCTCCGGGACCAGTAGCCACGTCTCCTCTAGATGGTGCAACAGCCACTGGACACCAATTATGCACCGTGATGTGTCCAGGACCCCTACCCACTGTGGGGCTGTCCTAAGCCCCCTGCCATCGCACCCTGGTCCCCTGCTGCAGGATGGGTGCTGTGGGGCACCCCACTCACATTAGGGTCTGCACCAGCTACCTGGGGAGCACCAGGGCTCTGCTATAGGGCTGCACAGAGACAGGTGATGGGAAGAACCCAACTGGTGCATCCATCCCACTGGAGATCCATCCTCCTTGACGGCAGCAGGAGGGACACACGGAGATGTTCTGCTCCTCCAGGGCCCCCAGCACCACCCCAGGAGAGCCACCCCTGCAGCTGCAGGGATTTTATGGCTGGGGGGCTGAGCAGGGTAGAGGAAGCTCAGCTGGGTGAGGAGAGGCACCTAGAGTAAGGAGAGGCACCCGCTGGCCCAGCAGCTTGGGTGTGGGCCCCTGCAGGAGCAGAGGGAGCCTCGGAACACATCTCACTGCAACATCCTCCTTTGTTTAGGCTCAAATCAAATAAATACGAGCTTCATGCTTTGGGTGAAACAATAGGAGAGGTTCCAGCCTAAAGAAAGGTTTTCTCCGATCGAGCTTTGCTGGCAAGCTTTGGAGCCTGTATTTTAAATAAATGTTATGGGTGCATTTTAAAACACACCATATGTTCTCCCGCGGATCTTTCTGGTAGCTGCTATAGCGCGGCTCTCAGCTGGGTGCGCTCCCCTCCGTCAGCTCTCCGGGGTGTTCGCCGTGCCGCCCACGGGGCCCGATCCCGGCACAGGGGAAGCCACGTGTGGGGGCATCCCTGCCCCAGGGCTGGGCACCAGCTCCTTTCCCACTGCCACTGAAGTCCCTGCTGCGTTTGGTTTAATGCAGGTCTCAAAAAAAACCATCTCTGATTAAAAGTCAGGACGCGTTTGTTGGAGAGGTCATCAAGCGGTGGTGCCGCTGGGGACCTGCCCTGCACCCCTGGCATTGTTCCCTTGCAAAGCCCATCCCTTGCATTTTTTATTTGGAAAACACCTCAAAACCCAACGAGAGGGAGAGGTGGAGAAGAGAGAAGGGCAAACAGACCCAGGGAAGCTGCAGCAGGTTTTCTTCATTCTCCCGGATATCTGTAGATGGCAGTCCAGCCCCGCGCCGCAGCGCCCAGCCCAGCCCAGCCCAGCTCGCTAATGAACGGTAATGCATGCTGGCAAGGAGTCAAGGGATGAGCTCTGACTAAGTTTACAGCACATTTTCCCTTCTGACAGATTACTGCTTCATTTGTACATGGAGAACTTCTCATTAAGGACATTTTTGACATTTTGTTGGGGGGGGGGAAAGAAACCCCTCGTGTTGCCAAGCGTGCTAGAGTGCGAGCGAGGCTGTCTTCACAGGTTTGGGTGCTGCTTTATTTTATTTATTTATTTATTTATTTTTTTCCCATGCTTTGGCACCAAAGTCTCTTTTCATAATTACTTGTCTCCGAGCACAATTGCTGCGGGTGGGAGGCCCGTTTATAACAGAGCCCAGCTGAAAAACCAGCAGGACTTCGTGGTGGAGAAGCGGCGGCTTTGCGCTCCGGCACTGCTCAGATTTCAGTGCTAAGCCAATAAGGGCTGATTAAAGTGTATTTTCCAAGCAGAATCAAGTCTAACTGCTATTATCGCTGCGCTCAGTGCTGGGAGAGGCTCTGGCCAGGCTCGGGGCTGGCTGTGCCTTCGGTGGCTCCGTGCTGGGCTCCCAGATCCATCCCAAAGCCCTGGACCCAGGGGCCTGGCTGGCACCACACAAAGCCCTGCCCTTGCCAGGCTCTTTGTGAGCCATCTTCATCGTTATGACACAGAGAAGACTAATTTTGGTGTTAATTATGCAAATTGGTCTTGATGGGAAGCTCTGGAGAGAGGTTGTTCCCCCCGCTGTTCCCTCCCAGCCTGCTTTGTAAAATAGGAATTTCCACATCCAGCCATGGGCAGCTTTTGCCGGACCCCTGGAGGCTCCTCTAAAGGCATTTTTTTTTTTTTTTTCCAGGGCGGGGAACAGCCCTTTTGGAAAATCCTTCTTCTTGCACAAATGCGAATCTTTCTGTCCCTCGGGCTTCTTTCAAGAGAGAAGATGCTGAGCAAGGCTGTTATCATAAGCTCCGAGGACATTTTCATTGATCCATATCATACTTCTGGAGAGAGAAAGTATGAAGAAGCACTGGATGATGCTATAGATGTATTTTAATTGCGAAAAATATTGCAAGTGCCTCACAGAAAGCAAGCACTCCCAATATAAAAAGCATTTCACTTATATTCCCTCGGAAAACACTTTTTTCTCATTACCCAAAGTGCTGAAATTGTGCGTTCCCGTATCAGCAGTGTGGCTGGGGGTACCCCGCTCCCCTTCGCTGCTCCCTGCCCCATCTGCCTCTCAGGGCTGGGCCAAAACCCAACCAGCAGCAGCTCAAACCTTCCTCCTCCTCCTTCTCCTCCTCCTCTTCTGTCCTGGGGGGACAAGAGCTGCAGGAGGGGCATCAGGTGGTGACACTGCTGGCAGAGCCGACCCCATCGGATTTAGGGAACACGTGCCTTCAAGCAGCACGGCTGGGTGTCTCCCTGCCCGTCCCCACAGGCTGCACGCTCTGTGCTCCGGAGCAGAGCCCCCATCGCAGCCAAGCTGATCAAATCCTTCTCCCTTAGCGAGCGACATGCCCCTGCCCAAGAAAATCAGATTGCAGGGTCTTTTATCCACCATGGCTCGAAGTGCTGCGGCTGACTTGTTTCTGGAAGGAGTCCTGCAGATGGAGACAACCCTATGGGCGTTAGGGCTGAGTGCCACAAGCACCTGGAAGAATCTGCTTGAAGCCACAGATTTCCAAACCCGGCCACCTCCTCACCTGCTGGCACGGGGCTGTCGTGGCAGAGATGTGGGGGCACGAAAAGGAGCCGCTCACTCCCCAGGCAGAAACACAAGGACTGGTAATGGAAATCGGCTACACCCCACGGCAGGCTGAGTGGGCCCGAGCAAGCGTTTTTTATTTTTTATTTTATTTATTTTTATTTTTTTCTTTTTAACTAGGAGGGCTGCAGCTCCGCACATGGTGGCCAGGCTCCCAGCAGATGGTCCCCCGGTTTCACTGCACTTGCCGGGCTGGTGGGAGAAGCTATTCTGAAAGGCTGCTGCGACATTCGCAGCACAGATCTGCCAAATGGTGTCTGGAGGAGATGGGGAGAGCACGTTGCGTTGCTGCATAAATTGGTGCAGAGATACATCTGATGCTGTGCTCTGTGGCAGGGCAAGAAGAAACCTTCGGCTGCCTGCGATCAGCATCCCGCTGAGCCCCTGGCCGAGCTGCAGAGGGGCCGAGCCCTTGAGATCACATTGGTGTCCCGTGCCATCAGGATGCTCACCCTTCCTAAACACCTGGCCCTTCATGGCAGTGCCATTCCTCAAAGGATTACAGCTGGGGCTCCTCCCAGGGCTTCCAGCTGTGCTCACCCCGCAGGGGTGCCCTGTCCCAGGCACAGCTGAAGGTCCCATGGGGCCAATTAGATCCATCGTCCTGCTGCTTTTTGGGCAGAAAGCAAAAATTAAAAAAAAAAAATAAAAAAAAAAATCCCCTCACCAGAAAGAGCAAGGACCAGGTCAGATTTATGCGGGATTTATCTTCATACTTTTCCCTCTGCTTTTATTTCAGGGTCAAGTCCCCTTCACAAGTCGCCCACCCCGGGCACTAGAGCAGGAGCACCACCAGATGATCCTCTTCCATTTTTGCACCTTTTTAGCTCTTTCATTTGCTTCAGCTGGATCCCGAGGAGAGGTTATTTTCCCACACCAACTATACCCGTGAGACCTCCCCCAGCCCAGGCAGGTGCCGTGTGGGGCAGGAGGATGCTGAGGGACCGGGGGGGATCCTGCTGAGCCTGGCTGGGACCCGATCCCTGCTGCCACCCTGCCCACAAACAGCCGTGGCAGGGGCACTGAAAGCCCTGCCTGGGGACAGGGTGGCAGCAGGAGGCTCCCTGTGGAGCAGAGGGACGAGGTGCCGAGGTGTTCCCACCCGCCGTGCGCCTCGGTGCCTTGGTCTCGACAGCCAGGAGGCGTCAGCCTTTGGCTCCCAGGCGAGGAAGCTCGCTCCGTTCATATAAACAGCCAGGGACAATTAACGCCCACGAGGACGACATTCATACCTCCAAATTATCTCCTTCGTGGAGCGGCGATTAAACGTGTCTCTGCTGTGACAGCAGCGTAACTGAGAACCCAGGCGGCTCCCACCTGCTGTGCCTGCTGTCCCCATGCTGTGTGCCAACCCCTGCACCCCAACTGCCCGCTCCTAACCCATGGTGGGGGGCAGGATTGGTGCTTCCAACCCCCCCAAGCCGTGTTATCAGCTCACACAGGGAGGCTGTGCGTGCCTCAGTGTGCTGTGTGGCGGCATCTCTACCTCCCCAAGGGGTTCCCTGCCCCAGGAGCTGGTTGCGACGGGGCCCTGGGATGCCCAGGGGGGATGCAGGGATCGGGGATTTGGGTCCAAACGCCAACGTTTGATGCAGGGCTCTGTGAAGAAATAATTAGTTCTCTGTTTTTCACCAGGAGTTTCTCTCCTCCCATGCCCTCTTGTGCCACGATGATGTGTCATCCCTAGAAGCTGCAGGATCATTTCCATAAGATAAAAAAAAAAAAAAAGGAAAAAGCTCCTATTCATCATCGTGCTTTGTGCTAATAGCCCGTGCTCTTTAAAGAGGGAGCGTGGCCAGGGCTGTTCCTGCTTCCATCTTGCAGAATAAAGGATCTCTTTGCGCCGCAGTAATAACCTCTTTCATCTGATGCCCTCAAAGTGCTTTTGGACATAAATTAATTAAGCCTCACAACACCCTGTTGAGTTCAAGCTCACTCGAGGGTTTTCATCATGTGTTCAAACAATCCATTGCATCTTTGCATCGCCAGTTTTCGGCAGCCCAAGGGTCACGTCCAGCTGGGGTGGGAGTGGGCGCCCGCTCAATTATTTCTCACGTGTCGCCTGCTCCTGCCAGAGCCCGGGCTGCCCTCGGGGTTAATGGTCCTTTCACACAGCCTCATCAAAAAGCATCTCGAAGCTGCATGGATACCCGTGGCACAGCTGGGCAGCCTTACCCGAACCTCTCAGCGAGCTCCGAAATATCCCCGTGCATGGGACTAGTTTCATATTTCAGCCTTTGGGGAATTTGTGACCCCGCTTTGGCACTGCTGAGGCTGCCCCCTGCCTCCTGCAGGATGGGGTCCTGCCTGCCCAGGGTGAGGAGCTGGGCACCCGTGGGGCCAGGGCATAGGGCCAGGGCCCTTTGGCTCCTTTCTAGTTATAAAAATCTAGGTGTAGGCATGTCGTTGAGCACTTACAGCCCCGAGGTGCCCCCAAAGGGCAGGGCAGGAGCTGAAACAAGCCCCTGAGGCCAGACCTGCCCTTTGCAGGTGCCCCCCGGGACAATTTTCATTGCAGAAACCAGAACCCGTGTGTGGGCCCTGCAGCCAGGGGGTGTGCAGGGAAGAGCTCTGGGTTTGCTCCTCGTTTTCTGCAGCCCCTGACGAGGCTCTGCTGGGGCTGAAGATGTTTTTCTTCCCTGTGCCTGCTGGGCAGAGCACACGGCCCTGCTCCGGGGTCCTGCGAGAGGGGACGGGGGGCACGGAGCCGCCTGCGCCAGGCTGCAGTGCTGGGGAGCCGGCGTGCCTCATCAGCAGCATCAGGTTCCTAATTATATCCCTTTAATGAGCACCCTCACGGCTGTCAGGGGTTCCTCTGGGGCTAAGCAGCGATCTGGGCTTTTCTAATTACTTCTGACTGGTAATTTTTGTGCCCACACTAATCCTCCATTGTTCCCCTTCCTCACTCGATGCAAAAAGCTCATTACTGGGAAATGTATCTCGCCCTCCGTCCTCCTCCTAGCACAAGCTGTTTGTCCCTGCTTTTTTTTTTCTTTCTTTTTTTTTTTTTTTCCCCCATATCTGACAGAAATTACATGTGCAGACACCGAGCAGGTGCCAGCATCACCAGCACTGGGCACTGAGGGCACCGATTCTGCCACCGTGCTGCTGTCCCCATCCTTCCCTTGCTCAGGGCAGCCAGCCCATGGGCAGGCTTGGCTCCAGAGCATCCCAGAGAGGTTTTAATTCTAATTTAATTCTAATTTTGGCTTTTGCTGGCCGGTCTTGCTGGCGCAGGGAGGGTGCCCTGAAGGACACATGAAAGCGGAGGAGCTTCAGAGGGACGAGGAGAGGAGGACGCGTGCTGGGAGAGGCAGCCCCGGCTCTTAGCACCACCCCGGTGGCCTTTGAAAGCCAAGTGGGAAGCTGTTTGATCTCCAACCAAGTCCTCGGTGTCTGTGATCATGATGAAACCACTCCTGCCTGGAGCCTTTTTGGGGCTGGAGCCTGGGGAAACCTCCACGGAGAGACCCTTGGGGAGGTGTAGGAGTGCTGCTGGCTTTGGGACCCTCCTGCAGCGCTCCGAGGGGATGCTCTTGCCCTCTCCAGGTGCCACCAGCATGGAGCTGAGCTCCAACACGGGGCTGCCCTGAGCCCCACAGGTGGTGACAGCCCCCAACGGGACCGGGGATGCTGCTGGGTGCAGGGACGGGGGTGCTGGGGCTGCACCCTACATGTGGTCCCCGCTGCCCTTCGATGCTTTCACCATTTTTTCCCCTTGCAGAAGGTTTTTCCAAAGCGGGTCTTGGGCCTTGAAGTGACAAGTCATTGAAGGTGGTAATTAATGGCACTGCCGAGCGCTGTGTAAAAAAAAAAAAAAAAGGAAAACTAAAGGAAAAGTGCCACTTGCAATTTTGCGATTTAATTAGGTTTGCTGCTTTTCATAGAGAGGAGCGAGGCAGGCAAACCCCGCAGGCACGGGACTTTCTGCTGCTGCTAAAAATACGAGGGAGGTGGCAGAGGGCTCTGCAGTCATGTTTTCCTGAGGAAAACTGCACAACTGCCGTGCATTAAAAGGCAGAAATTAGCAAAAGACCCTTTTAATTAATTCATTTATTTTTTTTTTTTCCCTGAGAACAGAAGAGCTTCTTGAAGCAGAAACTTTCAATAATTAAAAAAGGAGAAAAGAAAAATAATAGGGCTTGGTAGAGAAAGTGTATGAAAAGAGATGGGTGCTGCTCCCAGATGCCATCTGCGGCCACCACGCTGCCACCAAGCTGAGCCCCCCCAGCAGTGGCTGGGCTGTCTGGGGCCAGAGATGTCCAGAAAGCCCCAGAACAGGCAATTTTTTGTAGGGTAGAGGCTGGACGGAGAGCAAGAGGGGAGCTTTTGTGGCTGCAGCTTGAACGGGAGTGTTCTCGCTCGTGTGGGTCCCATAAATCTTCCCCCCGGCTGAGGGAGCGCGCGCATAAATATGTAGATCCAGGCTCCAGCCCTCATGACTTATTCACCAGCAGCATCATATTGTTTCTAACTTCGGCGCAGTTCCTGGAAACTGTGCGTTCTTCAAATTAAAAAAAGATATATGGCCTTGCCGGAGCAGCCCTAATGCTCTCCCGAAAACGCTCGGTTTGCTGAGCAGGGGCTGGCGCGGCGGGGCCGTGGCCCTGCAGGGATCCTGGGGTGCTCGAGGCGGCCACCCCTGCCCTCCCAGCACCATCCCTGGCACAGCTCTGCCCTGACCCCCTGCTGTGAGTAAATGGTGGAAATCTTCTCCCGGGGGCTTTTCTCGCATCTCTCTGCTTGTCTTGTGCCTGTGCTGCCACCGCGGGCTTGTTCACGCTCTTCAAGCCCCAGCTGCTTGTGCCTCAATGAGCTCCCTGCACATTAGGATTTGGGATCGGGACCCGAAGGTGACAGCACCTGGCCATAAACGAGGCAGTTTCCCCGCAACGGATGGGCAAGCAGCCCTGTTTGGGGCCATTTCCTGGTAAATGAGCAGTCCGGAGAAGGCTTAACTACAGCGATTGTTGCCCATCCCCAAATACCACGCTTAATGGACTCCATCAAGTCCAAATTGTCCTAAATGGTTCGGAGCGAGGAGCGGCTGAGGCAGTAACAATGTGGACGTGCCATTTGCAGAGAAATTATGCCTCCTCGAGATTCATCGCTGAGCTCCAATAGCTGTTAATAAATCCTGCTTTTGCTGGTGCAAGGGAAATTGGTTTTCACTGGGGCTGGAGGGATGCGAGCGGAGCGATCTGGGTGGCACCTCCGGCACAGCAGGGAAATGAGCTCCCCTGATCCTCACACAGCGAGGGGGGGGCCACGAGGCTGCCTGGCCAGGGAGGGGAATCTCGATGGCTTATCTCCTTCTAGTTTCTTGGCCCTTGAAGCACGCTGACACCGTTTCCAATGGGTTTTACACTTCTCTCCATTCCCAAAAGCTCCCTCTGAAAATGCCCCCATGCACAGCCCAGCCCAGCTCCCACCCATCTCCCTGCCTGTTCCCTGCCTGCTGCCTCTGTGCCGCCTCCCCCAGCTGCCAGACACCATCCGCTCGTGGTGAGACACAAATTCAGGAGCCAGCCTCTTATTTATTTGCTGCGGTTGTGTTGTTTTCCTTGCCCAACCTGCGTGCCGCACGCGTTGGGAGGAGCGGGTGCTACGGGAAGGGCTGCGATTTGATTTGGGAATCCTTCTGCTCGGAGGAGCTGCCGGGAAGGAATGCGGAGATCTCAGGCCCCGATAATTCATGGCTCGTTGGGAATTTCACAGCTCTGCACACAACTTCTCGTGGTGCAGGGTGGCCACGAGCATCCCTCGCCCCCATCCCCTCTGCAGCAGGCCCCGTGCACAGAGATGCCTGAGATGGGGAATTAATATTTATTTAGCCTGTTTGCCTAAGAGGCACACATTTGCCTGATGTATTCTTGGCAAATCGAGGACATTAATTACCGGGTACCGGAGCACTGGAGTGCCTGTAATCCACTCCACACCTCGGCAAGTCCCTGCTCTCATATCTGCTAATCCAATATTTGGAAGACAGCCTGCAGCGAGAGCATCGCAGAGGAGCCTGAGGTTGTGTTTCTGGGCAGCCTGCAGGGATATTCTGGCTAAGGGGGCTCAGTCCTGGCCCCCTGCTTGTACCAGGGGCTGGGGGCTCCCAGCACCCGCTGACATTTCCCCTCCACAGTCCCACTGACGGGGAGGTGGCTGGAAAATGTCAGAGCCCAGGAAAAGCCACGTTTCCCCTCCCATCCCCACCTCACGGAGATTAAACCAGAGATTGAGTCGCTTTGGAGAGCTGAGCAGCCCTCTCCACTGCTGCCAGAATAGCAGTGACCAGGAGAGATAATTAGCTGAGCATCTCCAACCCCGAGAATTAATTGAACCTCTCCAACCCTGATAATTAATTGAGCCCCTCCAACCCCAATAATTACCTGAGTTTCTCCAAACCCTGGTGAGGAGGGGGCTGCCCCAGTGGGTCTTTGCTTACGGGATTTGGGGGATCCCAGTGATCCCTCAGCCATTTTTTCCCAGCTCTGCCCACCCTGGGCCCCCCACAACCACCAAAAAATCCCCAAACCCACTGCAGGTTTGGGAGCGGAGCAGCAGCATCCCTCCCAGCAGCCAGCTTATGAGAGACTCAGCAAGGTGCTCGGGGGATGGCGGGGAGTTTTTCTCCCTGCTTATTCCCGTCTAACAAGAACTGGCAGCTTTTTTATTTTCTGCTCTCCCAGGCTTTTCCAGCTCCGCCATCCCCCCTCTCCCTGCAAGGGCTTTCAGCAGGTTTCTTAAGTTTTATTGCTTTGATCCCGTAATGTGCCGTTATGCAATGAGACAAGCTCTTTCCCGTCACTTCCCTGGCTTCAGCCAGGCCTTTTGCTGTAATAGGCACAGTCCTGGCTTGAAATATTAACGAGTTTTACCTTAATTACCTTTTGTGCTTCTCAGGGCTCTTTTCATTTCCCTTCTCGCTCTGTTTAATAGCAGCGACGAGCGGAGCCCGCATGGCGCAGGACCGTCCTCGGAGGGATGGCAGCCCTTGTGCATGGGCACATCTTCGTTTTGGTTACTTTTGGTCTTAAGGCAAAACATTTTCCCTCTGAAATTCAGCAGGTAAGAGGAGCAGAGTGTCTTACGTTTTCCCACCATTTCAGCCAAATGAGCCTCTTTCTGAAGAAGAACTCTGGGGTACCCAGACCCGTGCCACCCACATGCGGTCTCTCCATCCCATGGGAAACCTCTGCCCTTTCCCCACAGCCTCCTGGTCCCCTGTGGCCACCCCGAGCAGAGAACAGTGCCCTCGGCACTCGCAGAATAAAAGGAGAAACCCGCTCCCTGCCCCACACAGGGAGTAAATCCTGCTCCCTGCCCTGGGCTCACCTGGGCACGGGAAGGACGGAGCCTTCAGTCGCTGTCTGATTTCCTCCCCCACATTTTAAACATTCACCCAGGACATCCCAGCCTCCTGGGACAGCCCAGACGTGGCACCAGCAGCCTGGTTTTACATCCTGAGCCCTGGCCCGAATCTTTCTCCCCATCCACCAAATCTCCGTGTTTTTCCCCAAAGCTGCTCCAGACGGGGCCGCACGGCGTCGCGCAGGGCAGGCTTCTCCTGGGCAGCAAGGGGACGGGCTGTGATGATGTTATTAACGCCATGGACAGCTGCGAACCCAAACTAGACGCTTTAAAATGGTTTCTTTTTCCCATACAACTTGATCATCTCTGCTCAGATCCGCGGCTGCTCTAATGAGCTGTCTCACACGGCCGAGCGGTTGGGAAAAAAATGGGGAAGCAGAAAAGTGGTGTGGAACTGCGGGGAGCACGGGGCTGCTGGCCTGACCCCCTGCCTGGCACGGTGGTACCCCTGCAGGTCCCCAGACCCCTCCTTTGGGGACATTTCTTGCTTTTTCGGATGTTTTCTCGGTAGAAAAGTGATGGGTGAAATTCCCTGTGTCCCATCAGCGCAATGTGCTGCCACATCAGCACCAATAACTGATAAACATTTCAATGGGGGAGTCATTTCCTAACGAACCGCCTGCTTTCTCTGCTGCCCCATTTTGCCTGCCCCTTAATTTCTGGGTGGTGGGGGGCTGCGAACGTGGCCCCAGCTTATCCCTGGAGCTCCTGGGCTGAGGAGCCTGAGATGCTGCACACACACCAGCTGGGGACAGGGCTGGGGACACAGCCCCCTGCTCTGGGGCATGGCTCCCCACCTGGGCAGGACCCCCCTGGGGGTTTATGGTGCTGAATTTTGGGGTCCCAGCCCCCCCAGGCTGCTCTTTCTGGCCCCTCTCCCCACGCTTCATCAGCCTCTGGTGCTGCAGGCGCTGGGAGCAGCTGCCACTGTCTCAGGCTGTTTTAACTCAAAAAAAAAAAAAAAAAAAAAGCAGAGATCAATACGTTCAGCAATAGATTTTCCTTCTCTCTGTTCCTTACACGACTTCCTCAGTAAGAGCTTCTGTTGGGGCGATGTAAACCTGCTCAGGAACAAGCAGCAAAGAGAGCAACAAACGGCTGCGCTCGCAGGGACCGAGGCTGCTGAGGGAGAGCGCGGAGCAGAAACCCCAATCCCCCAAATCCCCAAATCCTCCATGGGAACAGGAGGGTCACGGGGGTGCACAGCACCTCCATCAGACCACTGGGACACGTGTGTGAATCAAACAACGCCCTGAAGGCCCAGATGTAAAGCCAGGAGGGACCCCTCACCCACCAAGATTAATTTTCGTGAGCAGCTCCACGGAGGAAAGGACACCAGGGCCATGCAGCGTGCCAGGGGCTGGTGGTACATCATCCTGGGGGTGTCAGGGATGGGACACATCCCCAAGGCAGCAGGGACACGTGTCCCTTTTCTGGGATGCTCTGAGCAGCTGGTGCAGGGTCTGGCTGGTCCCAGAGGCAGGGTCGTGCTCCCTGCTCAGGCTCTGCTCTGCCAGGGCTGGGGACATGGTGACAGCCACCACTGCCGGGTGTTTTTTCCTGCAGCTCTCCCGCTTTGGAGCATCTTTTTTTCCCTGGCAAGTTTTGCTGCCAATGAATGGGCAGCGTCTGAGAGCGCGCTGTCTGCGTGGTTCATTAATTACTCAAGTTATAGGGCTATTACAGCCAAGAAATTGCATTATTAAAAAGAAATCTCTGCAGACGCTTCAAATGCGTCAACCTATTCAATAGCTGACACCGGGTCGTAATTAAAAGTAAAAAGTGTGGGCCAGAAGGGGACAAAAAAAGGCAGATTTCCTGAATATGGCTAATGGAAACATTATTAACATTAGGAAATTGTGTACGAGAAATCGCTGGCTCCTGGCCCAATTTAAATATGCATAAGGCTCCTGACGTGCGCCTATGGTGATTAATAACATTAACAACAAAAAATGCTAAATTAAATTCATCAAGATGCCTTTAATGTCTGTGGGAGGCTCCTTTTCTCCCCACATTGTAGCTGGCAGAGGGGGGCTGAAGCCCCCCAGGGTGCCGGGCTCCAGGTGAGGCTTTCCCTGCGCTTTCCTCGGCTCGAGGCTCGTGGGCTTGTCACCACTTTGCTTTCCTTTCCCTCTTTTGCATTTTTACGTCCGTTCTTTACGAACGTCGCCGTGAATCAATCTGTCGTCGGGCCTATTCTCCACCTAATATTTCTAAATAATTTATTATCAGTGGTTTAATCCTCGAGGGAGCTCCTTCCACATTAAAGCCAGTTGTCGAGTCAGGTCATGTCCCGGGCTGGAAGCACTTCCAGACCTTTGATTTGTTTGTGTTTTATGTTTTTGTTGGGAGAGCAGTAAAAGATATGAATTTTTCCCCCCTCTTGAAATTGATTTATTTCAGTTGTTTCCTTTATTCTCTCCAATTGAACCATAACTTTCTGGCTGCTCTTGTCTCCCTCGGCAGCAGCCCTGTTCCATATGGATGCCGGGGGATGCTGCAGGATGCAAATACGGAGCAGAGCCCAGCTGCTGGGAGCTGCTGGGGACCACGCTCGGTGTCCCTCATCTCCTGCCTGGCTGGGGGGGGGCCTGGGATGTCCTCACCCTCATGCACAGCCTGTTCCCCCCATCACTGGTGTTTCCCAGGGAGAACAGCCCTCTGGTGACCCTTCTCGTCTGGCTTGTTGGGGTAAAAGCGGAGCTGGCTGACCGCCCCCTCCCTCCCCATCATATCAACCCAAATCTGGCCTCAAAATCTTCAAAAAGATACAAGGAGCTCAAAAGCTGAACTCCCAAGGATGAGGGTTGGGGCTTGGAAGGAGACTTTTTTTTTGGTTTTAGGGGGATTTTTTTGGATGAACCCATCACTGCCACTCCTGTGGGTGGGTGACCCCAGGGCAGGACCTCGGTGTCTCCGCAGGGCACCCAGGAGTTACACAGCGTCACTGCCAAGGGGTTCTGTGATGCCTGTTTAAAACCAGCCAAGGAGAATAACATTAATCAGCATTTTTACCCTCTCCCTACGAGGAATTAAACTGTGTGTGTTCTTGGTCTTGTTCACCTTACCACTTTGGATCCTGCATGCTCTGGGCAGGGCAGCACCCTGGGTGCGCCCCCGGCTGGGCTCGCAGAGCCAGGATGTGTCCCCTGCCAGCCCCTGAACTGCAGTAATTCACATGGACTCCAAAGTGACATAACAGAGAGATTTTACCCCAAAGAAAAGCGGAAGCAAAGCGTGGGGCCGGTCAGTGCCAGGTAGAGCCCAGGTGCCTCCCAGCACCATGGCTGTCAGCTGGAGAAGCGGCTCGTGGATGAGGAGCGGGCACAGAACGGGGATGGTGGCACTGGCAGGGGACACCACGCTGTCCTGGCTTCGTCACACGCTCTGTCACACTGGTGACAGGCTGGGCTGGTGGGGACATTCAAAAGGAGGGAGAGATTCATAAAGATCCTGAAAAAAATCCTGCTGGTGGTGAGGCGGAGCTGCTGCGGAGCTGCAGTGCTCCTGTTGCACCTCCGCGCCCCAGAGGTGGGTGCACCGAGCACGCGGCTTAAGCCAGAAACAGGGGCAGCTAGCTGGAGATTTGCATATAAAATATTGAGATCCTCAGCCCGTCAAAGTGGAAGGCAGAGCCGATGCAGCTTCTGAATAAATCATTGGAGCTAACACATGGACTTGCTCGCAGTGACGTCTTTGAGGGGAGAGTGCATGCGTGCGTGGGGATTGGGAAAGAGGCAAAATAAAATGCGATAAAACAAAATACAGGGCACTTGTTCCCCTAAGAGCTTTTGTTCGGGAAATAATTAGCTCATCTCAGCCTCCTATAATGTGTCAGCCTAAATCTGTTCCCTCATTTGTCTCTCATCAGCTCCCCATCCATCGTCCTCCTTTGCTGCGTAAAAAGAGCGTGTCTTGGCAAGAAGCGGTACGTGGTTAAAATTTCATGGCCTCTGTGTAGCTGGTGGCCAGGTTGGGAAAACGCCGAGGTCCTGGGTCTGCGGTGCTGCCCTGAATTGGGTGAGTGCTGGCAGAGGCACGGCCACAAACAATGCGCGGAGAGCAATGCACATGCAACGCTCGGTTCAAGGGATGCTCTAAAATTCAATCGGCTGCCAGGTGAACCTTAAAACCCATTCCTGTTAAGTGTTTGATTGCTTCCCAGCACATCTGAGAGGCAGGCAGTTGTGGCAGACGTGAATATTTGATTGCAGAACGGAGCAGGCTGCTCGGCGTGCTGACGTGCAGCAGCATTTTGCATAGGAGTGAAACTGGGGAGAAGTGGGGGGGTCTGGGCTTCTCCCCCTCTCCCTGCAGAGGCTGATGACACTTTCCAGGGCTGCTGTGGGAGTATGGGCACCCCTGCCCCATGCTGCACACTAAAGGCATAAAAAGCCCATTCTGATCAAGCAGATCCCAGAGCCTCCCCAGCACCTTCCCTGCGTGCTGTGGTCCTTTCACAGCCCTGCACAGGAGGCACGGGGACCTGTCTGGGACCTGGTGTAGCCACATCCTTCAGCAAAGGCTCTCCCCACCCAGTTTCCCTGAAGCCTCCGGCGTAAAGAAAAGAGGGAGGCTGAAAGCCCTAAAATCCTTCTGAGCCCTCCGAATAGCAGCGATGCAGAGGCGGGGAGGGCAGAGGCAGACACAGGCACAGAGGGTGGTACTGAGCTGGAGGAGTGCTGGCAATCCCGGTGACACGGAGCCATGCCCGTGCTAGGAATCAAATATTTCCCAGGGCGTTAATTCGTGTCTAATTAACAGCTTCTGAGATCCACAGAGGAGCAGCTTCAGCTGGTTCCCGGCCCTCCCTGGAAATGATGTTTTCCAAAATTTCTAGCATCTCCCTCAGAAGACGTCTCTGGAGTTAAATCCTCAGGACAGACTTTGGTTCTTGAAAAATGCATCGCAAGCACATCATCCCCTGCACCACCACCCGAAACTAGGGCAGGCACGGCGTGTCCCCCCCCTCCTACCCGCTGGGAGCTCCGGGCTCCTGAGGCTGCCTTAGGAGCAAGCCCTGGGTCCTGTTTCGTGGTTGCCCACCTCAAATCCAGCTCCCCTGCTTCCACCTGCCCCCTTTTGTGCTCCTCTCTAGAGCTGTCCTGGTGCCGTGACGGCCTCATGGGGCTCGGTGCTGCCCTGGGACATGGCCACAGCTCCTCGTGGAGCCCAAGTCTGCTCTGCTGGCACACCCCGTGCACAATTAGGTCTGATTGCTGCAATTAAGGTGGCGCTGGATGGTGTGTGTTGTGATAGGAAGCAATTATATGCAAATAAGAGCCTGTGCAAGCATGAGTAAACGTTAGCTTTTTTTTTTCTTTTCTTTCTTTTTTTTTTTTTTCTTTCCTGCTGAACCCCTGTGATTTAAAAGCCATTAAAGGGAGCAGCCTGCGCACCGATGTCAGCAGTTTCCCGGAGCTGCTCGTGGCTCTGAAAGCCATTTGCTCACCGTTGTGTGGCTCGAGCTGCATTCAGACACTTCCCTCCTGCAGCTCTGCCGCCTCTTGTACCATCATTTGGCTAAGACCTGGGCAGGACATCCCAGTCTGAACCCACGGGCACGCTCCTCCTGGGCATCCCGGTGCACACCAGCGGCTGGTGCACATCGGGGCTTGGTTCCTGCTGCAGGACCAGGGGTTTTCCATCCTACCTGGGGCCGCTGGCTTCTGGGGAGAGCTTGGAGCAGGCTTGGCACTTTCAGAAGTAAATGAAGTCTCTGCCCCTCAGCATCTCTGCTAATAAAGTGGCAGTAAAAGCGAGAGCTGCTGGTAATGCGAGGACGGACACGCGGGAGCTGCGGGGCCAGCAGGTTATTGCCTGTGTCTGTCTGTTGTTTGCTGCTGATGCTGAAGGAAATGAGGGCAGCAAGGGCTGGATGTGGGCCCTGCAGTGGGGCCATGGGGCTCAGTGCTCTGTTAAAGGGCAGAGAGGTTGGGAAGGGACAGAGAAAACTGTGGGTTGCTGCGGCTGTGGGATGGGGCCTGGGCAAATCTTTCCCAAGGGATGGACTCAGCAGAGCTCCAAAGTGCTTTGTGAAAAGCCTGGGGTTGTGATCCCACACGGTGCTGCTGGGAAGGGGGTTTCCAACGGGATTTTTTGGGGTGCTGTATGACGGATGCTCTGGGGGCAGAGGGAAAGCTGCAGCCCAGCCACGGCTCTGTTCAGGGTCTTGCTCCTTCAGGGATGCTGGTCCTGAGGCTGGTCCTCAGCCTCGGGGTCTTCTGGCACAGAGTGCTTCTCCTGAGTGCTATTGGGGTGCTTATAACTTCATCCCCCCTATAGCCTCCCTCCAAGTGGGGATTCAGGATGGCTCCTTGCATCCCACCCTAAGCTCTTGGTCAAACATTTGTCTCTCCGGTGACCGGGGATCTGTGTTAGTAAAACTGCAATTCAGAGCAAGGAAATCACTGAGAAAACAAATATGGAGCCCCAATCCAGCCATTTGTAACACATCACTCTCCTGACAGTGCCGCCAAACAGCCCCAAAAAAAGCTTCAGCCTTGGAATTTTTCTAGCGCGAAGATAAATGAAGGAGATTCATGTCTCTGTTGGTGCTACATTGTTTTGCTCAGCTGGCTGCAGAGCAAATAAGATGCGGTGGTGCATTGATTTGTAGTCGGGGAGCTGTCCTTGCAAACAGACAGGCTGGGAAAAAACTTCATTTGTGACTTAAAACGGAGAAGGCAGCAAGTGGGGGGGCGATAACAAGTTAGGGGCAGTGTGCAGTGGGTGTGGGGACAGGGCAGGGAACCCAGCACCCCGGTTAGGCTGGGCTGGGTGCTGAGGGCACGGTCCCCAGCCCAGACAAGGAGGGGACACACGGAGGGCCTGATCCTGCAGCAGCCTCAGCAGGGTGTAGGTCCGAGGGCTGGGCTTGTGCAGGGGCTGCAGGGAGCAGGTGGATGTCACTGGTGTCACTCCTCTCCCCCGCTGTCCAGTGGGGCAAAGGGTGCTCCTTAGCTTAATGGGTACATGAAAATACCAGATCAACATGGAAAAAGGAAAAATAAAATGGCAAGGGTGGCATGTTTGCACAAAGCTGGGGGTCCTCAGCGTTCTGGTACAGGGGCTTCTCCAACCAAATCCTCGGGGACAGCCAGGGCAGCTGCTCCACAGGCGGTGAGGATGAGGAGGGCGAGGAGGATGCTCTGGGGCTGTGAGGAGGGTTCCTGCATGGCTGCTGCCCCCCAGCCCCACTGGAACGATGGATGCGATGCAACCTTCACTTAGTAAATCCCCCCCCAGTGCTCTCGAGAGGCAGGAGGTGATGTTAAGGACCCGGTGTTTCCAAACGGAGCGGCGCTGGCTGCGTCCTGGTGGAGCGGCAGCTTGCTTTAACGCAGAATGCAAATGAAAAGGTATAAATAAACAATTGCCAACAAATAAGTGTGTGCCTTTAATGAATATTTCATATACAAAAGAAGTCATTGACATTTTGCTGGATTGCTTCAATTAGCTCTTAAGCCTCGTGTTCATGCAAATAATAAGCTTGCTTATCATAATGCTTTGTTAATCTGTTTCATAGTGTGAATTTATACAGTAATGCATCACACAGACCTCCTGCTGCATCCCTTATTGGATATAAATGACTTAGTAATTGCTATTGATCATTAAAGAAGTGCGGTGCTATTTCGGAATTAGAACATGGGGGATCTTGGAAAGGCTGCGGGATCGGGGTGGCTGGCTGCACGCAGACCTGGTTTGCATTCAGGGCAGTGACTGACGGGTCCTTGGGAGGAAAAGTCAAAATGTGCCAAAACCGAGTCTGGGGAAAAGCACGGCTGAAGTCATCGCTGGCTTCACACCATGAAACGCTCCTGGCTGTGTATTCAGAACACACGTCAATATATTCCATTTCACACATCGATCCCCACTCTGAGCCCGACTTTGCTGGGAGAAGCAGGCAAACGGCCGGGCTTGCAGGGGACAGCTCACAGCCAGGGGTCAGGGCAGGCATCGGGCACAGCCACAGCTGGCCTGGGGTCCCCAGCGAGGGCTGAGGGTGCTTCACCTGGAGAATGAACCGATTTTCCAACCTTCAGCTGCAATTTTCAGTAATTACAGCAAACGCACGGTCACCCAGCTTGCAGCATGTGTGATCCCAGCTCCAGATCCCGAAGCCAAGCAACTCACCTTGAAATGAACAGAGCTGGGCTTTCACTTTAAGATCATGTTTTTATATTAGAAAAACCCTTTTCATTTTGCCATTGGGAGTTTTTGCTTTTCCTCCCCAACATTTCCTCTGTGTCCCCACGTCCTCTCACTGGAGGAGCCTTCACCAGCCAGCACCCGCTCGTGGTCCTGCCACCGCTGCCTCTTTGTGTGCCCTTGGGAACCTCTCTGCGGCTCAAAATCCTGCCTGCTGGGGGCTGCCAGACCCCTGCTCACCAAACAGGCACCCCACAATGCTCCCCCAGCTGCAGGAGGGGGAATTTCCATGAACAGATCCCCCTAGAAAAGAGTTCGGGGCATTAACTCTTCTCTGCCTCGAAGGGGTGCCCTGGGACTTGGTTAATTAACTTCTTGAAAGGGCCGTGAGATTCCTCCATGACACCGCTTTTATTAAAAGCCTGCATGCACATTTCTCCCCTTCCAATTTACAGCATTTCCCCCCTGGAATGTGCTTTGATTTTTAAGCAATTTATAAGTCCTCAGGCTTTGCCTGGAAGGTAATTTATACTAGTTGGTGTTTTTATGCGTGTGTACATGCGCTGCAGCGCGTTGGGGAGAAACAGAAGAAGCAATCAGCTCTGCTGAGGCTGTTATTGATGGAAGCAGGGGGGGGGGGGGGAGTTACCTCCAGGAGCCGCCAGCTTGTGCTGGCCTGCCCAGGCTGCTGCTGCCGCGCCGAACTGCAAATGAAGCGAGAGGCTGGGACCTGCCTCAGCTTCCCCAGGCTCCACCTGGGTGATTCGGCCACATTCCCTGTGGGATGTGGCTTGGGGAGGGTCACAAAAGCCTTTCTGGGCAGGTAGGACCATGGCATGCACCCATCCATGTGTGCTGTGTGGCAGGTGGCCCTGCTGCAAGCGCTGTGGAAAGGCTCGCATGGCTCAGCCAGCGGGTTTTTGGGCAGCCTGGTGCTGGGAAGGTGATGTCCGCAGTCACCATCAGCTCAGCCAGTGCAGCTGGCATGACTTTGCTCTTGTTTTGTCACTGGGAAAGCCAGAGGACTTCGCCAATGTCTTTACGTGATGCTAAAATGCTCCCAGAGTCACCCCCATGCCCCCTGGGCTGTTCCAACGCGATCCTTCGCGCCACGAAAGTAATTTGTTTCGGGGAGTTTTATTTATGCAAATGCCTGGCCGTATTTCATGGCATTCACATCTCCCAGGACAGGTTTTTAATAAAAGCTGGAAGGCAGGAGCATGGCCAGAAGGCGGGCGGGTCGGAGAGCCAGGAGGTGAAGCGCCGCCCGGGATTTAACGGCACCGCATCGATCCGTGCCGCTGGGACCTGACCCCCAGCCCCGGCCACTGCAGCTGCTGGCATTCCTGAGGCTGCTCTGTGGCTGCCCAGCCTTTCTCTTTTCATTTCTATTTTAGATCAAACTGCTGTGCACACCGCCGCCAGCCCCCTGCCTGTTGCAGTCCCCGTCCCCTGGGCATCGCGCTCGTTTCCTCGTTGTGCAGCCGGTTTTCTCCTCACCGACTGCTGTGAAGCAAATCCCCGGGCATGTCGCAGCGGGAGAAGACAAAGTTGAGCTTGGGGATTTCTTTTTCTGGGCTCAGGGGCCCTAGCATCCCCTTCTCTTCTCATTCCTGGGGAAATTAGGAAGGTTTGGGGTTGGCCTCTTGGGTTTTCAGGGGTGTTTGACTGCCCAAAGGAGAGGCAGAGCCCAGCACGATAGATGTGGGTACCCTGCTGCAGATACCCTGCATCAGCACCCTGCAGAGCTTTTTCACCACTGAGCTGTGAGAAATGCTTGTGTTTGGCTGTCCAGGAAGGACCAGAAGGGAAGAGCCGATCTTTCCCAAAGCCCTGCCAGCAGAGAGACAGAGGGGCGACCGTGGGCTCCACCAGGGCTCATCTCTGAGCCTCCCAGCCCTCGGTGGTCATCATGAGCCTCAAGGAGAGCATCTCTGCCCAGCAGAACTGATGGATTTTCCTCCTCGGCTTTCAATTCTGTTGCTTTTATAATTTATTTACAAATTGTATGGAGGTTTGTGGCATTTCTGTTTTTTTAAAACGCTTTTCAAAAATGAGAAAAAAAAAAGCAGTAAAGGATTTTTCAGCCTCATGTTCTCAGGGGGACACATCTGGCACTTTGAAGAGCGGGCCTTTACGCGGGCAGTGCATTTCCATCAGCAGAAAGCCTTTGTCTTCAAAGGGCTGATTCAACTCTCCACCTGGTCTCCACTCTGTCCTGCTGGGGGGCAGCGATCAGCCCTGCTGCCTGTTTTGGGAAAAAAGTCCTGGGGCAGGGCAAAGCTTCTCCTGCAGCAGCTCCCAGGCACAGCCTGCATCCATTTGGGTCTCCTTCAGGATGGGGCCAGCTCATGTTTGCACCCAAAATATCCCCTGTTCCCCTCCAGGATCCTCTGTCCCCCTCCCACACCCAGTTTGCTCCAGGTACCAGCATTTCTCCTGTTGCTCCTTGCCCAAACCAGAGTGAATAGGAAAAAAAAAGCCCCCAAAAAGCCACCTCCCAACAACAGGAGAGGGACTGAACCAGGAGCACCGGGGCTGATCTGCATTTAAAAGAAGGGGAACCAGCAGAAGGGACCAGGCGAGTGGTGCAGGGAGGGGAGCCAAGGGGGGAGATAAAAGGCAGAGAGGCCTGGATTTGCATGTTGTTTTTCCTCATGGCAAAAAATCATTTGAAAGCTGATGTACTGCCAATAGGAACAAAAAGAGCCCCATTGGCAGGGCCCCAGGCTCTTCATTTACTCTTTTACAGCGAGGAATACTTATAAAAACTGAATAAAATATCTAATAGGTCTGTTTAGGCTTCCTTGAAAGACGTCTCCATCAAAGCAGCCGGGGTCAGCCTGGTTCCCCCTGCCCCTGCTCGCACCCCCTGGCCGATGCTCCTGGTACCCACACACCCTGCCCGTGCCTGGGACCCGCTTCTGCTTCGGCACGGAGAGGTGCAGGCAGCAAATGTGAGCTCTCGATAAAGGATGGTACTGCTGCTTTTACAGGAAAACCCGAATATGCAATATAACCTCGTGGCTGTGACACGAGGCTGATTTCGGCTGCCCCAGCTGCAGCCGGGCTCGGCGACCACCGCGGGGTCTCCAGGTGCTGCCCCACAGTGCTGGGCACAGGGGAGCTGCTGGCATCTCGCTCTGCCTCTCACGCATGCCTGCATGCAGGAAAACCTCTCTCCCATCCTTTCCTCTGCTAAATTAGCCCGAGGGGTTCATTAACCGGGGTTACATTAAGCAGGGATCAGCTGGACCCACCGACTCGCCAGCTGTGCCAGGGGGAGGCAGCCACGTCAGGCACCCCCAGGTATGCCCCAGCTGTTAATTCTCGCCTTGCTGGTGCACGGGTCCAAGCCATAAGAAAATGCAGTTGTTGATGGAATGCAACGATTTTTACCAAACCGATGAGAACAAACAGTGGAAGCACAAGGACCTGGTTCCGTTTTATTCCCGTTTCCTAAGCACGGAGCAATTCAGTAAGAAATGGCTCAGGGACAATGCCGCAACCCAGGGCCTGCACCAGGACACTCTGCGCTTGGCTCCTAGGATGCCTCGAAGCCCAGACCTGACCTGCCTGCCCTGGGCGTGCAGATCACCCACTGTAGGATAAAACCTTTTTCCCCCACGCTGGTTTCTCCCAGCACCGAGGCCGGTGCAAAGCTCCTCTGCAAAATGCCAGCAATTTCCAGCCCTGCACGAAGCCTCCCTTTGCTCTGCATTAAAGTCGGGAACTGCCACCACAGTTGCGATGATGGAAGTGTCCAGCAGAAAAAAAATAACCTGGCCGTAAGCTCCCAGGCCATTAACAACTTCCCTGCTTGTAAAGGATCACGCACAAATAGCCGGGCCCTGCTCCCGTCTCCCTCACTCTCGGTGTTGGAGAGGGGGTAGGGAAAGGAGAGCAATCACTGCTGTTAATAGGTGTAAATATTTTAGAGTTTTTAATTAAATATGAGAACCATGCTGGGGATGGGAGCGGGGCCGTTCTGGAATATGAGTTATCAAGAATCCGCCTTCCCAGATGTTCACTCTTTCTACCCCAGCCTCCAGGCGTTTCAGACAAATAAAACAGAAAATAAATCCAATTTAAAAAACAAAAACAAAAACACAACAACAACAAAATAACAAACACCACAGCCCTGTGTGGCAGCTTGCAGCCTTCAGGATTTTTCTTCTGCCCTGATATGAAAAAGGAATAAAATCTGGGGGGAAAAAGGGACCTGAGCACATGAAGGATGCTCACCAGGATTTGGCCGTGACTCTGTGAGACAAGTTGCTGGTCTCAGAGGCAGCTGGATTTGTTTTGCACCAGCCCAGCCTCATTCCCTGCTGCTGCTGGGCTCTGGCAGAGGGGCTGCATGGCACGGATGCTCAGCAAAGAGCAGCTGCTGAGGCTGCTTCTGCTCTGGTGCTTTGGGAAGAGGCTCCTGGGGGGGGGTCCTCCCTGCGCCGGGGGCAGGCAGTGGTGCAGGGAGGCTGGTGCATGGAGCACCTCCTGCAAGCTCTGCACAGCAATTACGTGGTGCCTCTGGAGAGGAGATTAAGTGGATACAATTGGCCAGGATTGACCTCAATGGATCTCTCTTGATTTACACCAGCTGGGGAGCTGATCCAGGGCGTGCTTGGGCATCCGTTACGCAACGCTTGTCCTCAGAAACCCAGGGCACGGCTTGGATGGCTGGTTCTGTATAAAGGGGAACGGCACACAGCCCCTCTGCCAGGCCCCTGGTGCAAATGAAGATCGAGGCAAGGCAAAAATTCAGCCTGGAAATCATTTATACCACTCGCCCTCCACCCTGAGGACCGAGGGGTGGATGTGCATTAGACTGATCCCTGCAAGATGCTCAGCTTCATGCTGGGGCCTTCTCATGGGAAAAACAGCCAGAGCTGCTGATCCTGTCTTTCATCCAGGAGCAGAAAGCCTAGGACACAGCTCAGAGCACAGCTCAGGTCCAACACATGGGCAAGGGGGGTGCGAGGAGCCCACCGAGCAGGGCAGAGCTGGCTGCGGGCAGCCCGGTGCTGCGGGAGGTAACAGCCATGTCCAGGGGGGCTGAGAATTTTTGCAGAGAACTCTAATTAATCCAAATCAATGCTGGTACGGTGTCAGAAAGTGAAGCTAGAGCTTTAAGGAAATGAAAACTGCAGAACCCGGGCAAATGTTGAGAATCAAGGGGGAAGAAACGTGGAGGGCTGGCTGCACTGAGTCAAGCAGTGAGGAGCTCTTATTCCTCAGTGCCTTGGGAAGCAGTGTCCAGGTGACTAACTAATAATGTTCTGTGCTGGAGCTGGGGAGCACAGCGGAGCCAAAATGGGCACAGATGGACCCCTGGGTGCTGCAGGAACATCTGCATCTTCCCCAGCAAAATGCATCACCTCCTGCATGAAGCTGGTGCCTGGGGCAAAGCGAGGTGCCAGCAGGGAGTGGATGAGCCTCTGCCGTCCTGTGATGTTCCTAATTAGTCTGTTGGGCAGCCTGACATACATTATTCGCCTCTTTGTTAATAGATGTCTCTAATAAGAGTGCCCTTAAGTGACCTCGGCGAACATTCCTCTGCTTCCACCTGGATTTATAACAGCCACGGAGCTGAGCGGTGCCGGAGCTTGGCTTGGTTTGTTCCATGTCTCCGCTCATCTGCGGGCAACTGGATTCCTCCCATGCAGACTTCAGGGTTAGTGTCTCCTTCAGCAGCTCACAGCACTGGTGAGAGAGATCCCCTGAACCTGGAGCGAACAGAAACCCCCCCGGGGGGCTGCCAGCCGCGGTGTATTCATTTAGTGAACCACCACGAACATCCTCCTGGGGTACCACACAGCCCCTAGAGGCTGAGTCCTGAAAGCTTCAGGCACTGCTTGACCCTGCTTTTTGACCCTGTCTGTTCTCTGCAATGCTGAGTGCGCCTCCCCAAATTCCCCTGTGTTCAGGGGCTGCCAAACCTCATCCCCACATCGCTCCTCTTCCATCAGCTTGTCCACCACCTGGCAAGCTGGTTGACCACCAGATGATGAGAATAACTCAGACCTCTTTGGTTCCTCTCCTCTATAAGCCAAAAGAAGAATCAAGCATCATTACAAACGCTTCTTCACCTCCTGCAGAGCACCCTGAGGGAGTTAAGGCACGCTACGCCTGTCTCTGGTGCGTGGGAGCACCGCTGCCCGAGGGGTGCTCTGGGGCCCGGGATGAAGGCAGTGCCTCCGTTGCCTTTTCTTCTCTCTTTTTTTTGGTGCTGGAGCTGCAGGATCGTGGCTTGAGCTGGCAGTGAGAGGAGGGAGGTAAATTCCCTCGAGGCGTGTTCTAAAAGAACAGCAACAGATAAAATCCCAAGCAAACAGACTTCCCAAATGGCTAAAAAAGAGGGCCATGGGTAAAACAGAGGGCTGCGGCTAAAAAAAGCTGTCTGCACCCCCTTCACTGCGTGCAAGTGTGAGTGAGCATTAATGCCAGGCACCAAACATTAAATCCACTCGCTTTTATTCTGAGCTTCCCTGCGTGAGCTTTCGGGAAGGTGCTGAGCCTCGGGGGCCGTGGTGAGATCATGGCACAGGGACCGAGGCACCGGCGTGTCCCACTCTGGCAGCAGCCACCCAGGATGGAAACATGGAAACCACCACGCTCTGTCAGAGGAGGGTGGATTATTTTTTTCCCAAAGCCTTCTCTGAGCCAGCACCACTGGGGAGAGCACTGCAGCAGCCCTCCCTCGCGAGGATGCTGATCAAGTGCAGACCTTTGGGGACCTTTTTTTCCTCCCCAGCTAATTGACTGCCATTTGCCACTGGTAATCTCGCTCGCTCGCTCTCATTTCACAACAAAAGACTCAATTCAAGGAGGCATTTTTGGTTAGCAGCTGACCCCGGCTGGTCCCCCATCAGCACCTGTCTGATTCCCTTGCTCAGTAATTGCATGTTTGAAAGGCTCTGGGATTTTTTTTTTTGCTGGGATTTTTAATTGCATGCTGAAGCCAGCCTAGGGGAATATTTTTATTTTTGGAGCATTGGCTGTTTGGTCAATACCCTTCTCACCTGAGAAAGTCAGTGCAGGCGTGCAGTCCGACTTCTTAGCAGTAGTGATTTTCCATTAGCCTTTGAAACTGAACCAGCTCCGGAGCTACATGGGAATTCTTTATGGACTGTGCTCTTGATGAATCTGCATCCCGGAGCAATGAGCTAAGCTCTTGGTGAGAGACCAGCTTTGTTAGGCTGCCTCACTCAATATTCCCTCCTGCAGGAGGGGGAAGGAGGGTGGGAGGAGAGGAGGAAGAGAAAGGAGGGTGAAGGCTTAGGGAAAATAATGTGGAATCCTCAAAACTTTCCCCTGGATCTGCTTTGTAAGTTGAAAGGTTTTTTTTTTTTTTTTTTTTTTGTTGAATCGACCTTTTTTCAAAATGTTGGTAAATGCCCCTGCCCTAAGGCCTGCAGCGAAGTGTTATGTTGAAAGACAAGGTCCAGATCCCTCAGCGAAGACATTGCTGAATCCCTTGGTCCTGCAGGAGAACAAAAAACTTTCTCCTGGGGCGCTTCAGCCATGGCAGAGCATTCCCACCAGCCCATCACCTGCGCAGCACATCCCTGGTTTAAAAATGGATTTCTTTCCCATGAAAATCTGAGCTGGCTGCTGCAAAGTGATACCAGCTGAAGCATATATACTGAGCACATTGTTATTAGCCCAAATGCTTTGGCTTGCTTTCCTGCTTTCTATTTTTTTTTAATTTTTTTTATTCATGCTGTCGGCAAGCAAAACCAACCAGCTCCATTATGTATAATTTATTCTGGATTAGATCAAAGGAACAGTTTATGAGGTAGGTTTGGGCATTATTTTATTTCATTTTTTTACCTTTTTCTATTTTTTATAAATATATATTTATTCTTCCCTCCTTCCACGCTCCCAATTGCCTTTCCTGATGAGCAAACTATAAATTATTCACCAGCCCGTACAAGACAAGTGTTTTTCAGGACTGGAAACCAAACCGGTGCCAGTTTTGGGGAACAGAGGTGGAGGCAGGGATGGGAAGAGGTGGGGGGGCATAATGGGGAGGCTCCAGCTCAGGGGGTTCAGGGGGTTCAGGGGGTGCCTTGGGGCCCATGGAGAGGGGACAGAGGAGCTGGGGGGGCTGTTTTTGGCCAAGATGCCCCTTCTGAAGCTGTGCCTTTGCATCAGAAAGTCAGAGGGCTTTTTGGTAGCAGGCCCCCAGGGAAGCACTTTACTCTCCGCATCTTGCTTCCCATAAAGCTCCGTGGTCCTACAACCTGAAACGCGTTCTTGTAGCTGATGCAGGCCCTTTATTTCCCTGCAAAGGCGTTTTTAAAGCCCAGCAGAACGGCGTGCTCTGGGAACAGGGCCTCTGCTCAGCAGCCAGCTTGCTGGAGCTGGAAAAAGCTGATGGTAATTTAGCAGGACGCCGAGCCAGGAGGCATCTGCTCGCCCACACCACCGGAGCCTCCGGGGGAATTGGGAAAGCGCCCACCCGGAGGAGGCATCCTGCAGGGCTGGGGGATGCAGGGCCAGCCCCAGGCACCCAGCTGGGATGGAGAAACCCAGGGAAGTGCCCGAGGGGCCCCTTTGGCCCCTTTCTGGGTTGCTCCGTCTGTCCCCATGGTGTAATTAAGTGATGGGAAAGAATGGGGGGGGGGGGGGGAGTCTGCCATGGGATGGAGAAGCCAGGGAGAGCCCATGCAGGGTCACCCTTGTTGTGGAGCAGCATTTTGCTCCCTTTTGCCAAGAGGTCTTTATTCTGCAGGGCCCAGCCCAAGAGCCCTTGGTTGCGCTGCTAGCAAAGAGGCAAAGAGCAGGAGGAGACACCAGAAATACCAGCATGTTACCCCAAAAGCAGCCCTTCCGTTTTTAGTTCATTGATTTTGTTTTTGCAGGTGAGGCCTGGAAAGAGCCCCACAGCCATCAGAGGCAAGAGAGGGAAGCAAAATATCTCCTGTCCCCACCTCTGCAGGTCAAAAGATGCTCGACCCAAGCAGGGGCAGCGAGCCTGAGCAGCAAGTGGAGCAATGATTGCTCCTGCATGACCCTACATGTTCCTGCATGCTCCTGCATGCTGAGGGATGGGCTAGAGTTTGCTTTTTTAGGCAAATTTCCTTCTGTTCAAAATTAGCTCTTTTTTCAAGTTCCCTTCCTACAAGCTCCCAGGCTGGGGCAGCAGCGGGAGGCAAAGCCCAAGGCCACGGTCCCAGAGCAAAGCCCCCAGGCATTGCTGGGGGGCATTGGTGGTGGGAAACCCTCTCCGGTCTCTCCTTTTGGGGTCTTTTCTGCTGCCACTGCAGTCTCAGGAAAACAGAGCCGAAAGACTTCCATAAAGCACAGGGCAACAGGGTACGGCTCTGCAGCTGCACAAACGCTCCCAAATGACAGCTCAAGGGCACGGAGCGCTTGAACTGCATGCATGAACCTCTGCCTTCCCAGCACGGAAAACCATGTAAAACCGGTGCTAATGTCGAGTGAATACACAGCAGCAAGCGAAACGACAGCCTGCGGGGTCTGCAGCATCCTGGAGCAGCCACGGGCGTGATCCAGCTCTCGGAGGTGTGGATTTTGGGAACAGGTTTCCTTGGGCACGTGGAGCTCGGGGTGCTCTGTGCCAAGTTTGGGGTGCTCACACAGGGGCAGCAAGCAAACATCATCACACGGGGGAAGCAAGAAGGCAGGGTTAATGGGAGAGGAGCGACTGCTGGCCCTGCTTTTCCAAGACAGAGAGCGAACATACCCGGCTGGGTTAGGAGAGAGACACAGCAGAGAAAAGGAAATTGGAAGGCACTGTTTGCAGCTTCTCGTTGCCCCCCTCCCAGCCACCCGCCTGCCTCCCAGGGGAAGGATCAGGGCCTTCCCCTGCCCCTGATGCAAATATTTGAAGCCAGCCAGAGCCCTTAGTTAAAGGCTGATCCCCAGTGAAGCCAGGGCAGACCTCCTCAGTCCAGATGTGAAATGGGCCCTGCTGGATGAAAAGTCAAATTATGGCTCTGGCCGTCATGCCGATGAGTTGATCCAGTTGGATCGGCCCCAGCAGTGCCACTGTGGTCCCCAGGATTAGTGGATGGCTCCTGTCCCTTCCAGCCTGCAAATAAAAGCAGAGGCGGGCGGTCCCCAGCCCATCTTCCCAGGTTCTGGATGGACCAGCCAGGCAGGCACACCGAACCCACGCTCATTTTCAGGATCAAAACCGGGTCAGAATACAGTGGAAACATCTGCCGTTGATCAGTGTGTCACGACAGAGCCAGCGAATAATTGTCTCTTTGAAAATCCATTATCACCTCCACCCTGTTTTGAGCTGGAAGCTTTCCGCGCTGACACGGGCTGCGCTCCGAGCGCGGATGCTAAACACAGCGCCAGATGGCTGCGGTGCTCCTGGGCTCCCGATGAAATGCCATTATCATGCACATGCGTTAATAACTCCCGCATCTTTGGAGGGTGCACGTGTGCTTGTGCACAGCTCACTTACTGAAAATCCTTCTCTTCCAGGACACCTCGCCAGCAGGGATGGGTGCGCGCTGCAAATGGGGCTGGGTGGCACGGCCAATGCTTTGGGCATGCAGAGGGAAGCCTCTGCTGGCACTTAATCTCTGTTCCTCTGTGCTTCTCCGTCTTCAAATGGAGGTTGGTTTTTCCAAGGAGCCTGCTGGCTTTTTGGGCAGATCCCCCTGGGGAGGAGGAGGGCTGGGAGCGCACGCACACAGCGCTGGGGACGCAGGAGGGCTGGAGGAGCAGCACCCACAGGGACGTGGTGAGACGTCTCCTCCCCAGCTCCCCGCTTCTGCAGCACCTTTTTTTCTTGCTAAAACCGCTTTCTGCTCACTGAGCTACACGAGCAGCCCTTCCTGGTGGCAGAAGGAGGAAAGCTTTCCTGGGGCAGACAGGACGCATCCGTCACAGCCCGGCTGAGCCCATCGGTCACCCGAGGCAGCTCTGGCTCACCCTGGGCTCATCTCCCATCTCTCCTCCCCTGCACCCTCCCTCCCCCTTTGCTCCAGACAATCCCATTGACTGCAACATCCCCAAACCTTGCTGAAAGGTGAAAATTGTCTCATTGACAGGTGCTGTGCAAATTACCCCGAGATTCATTGCCGCGGCAGGGGGAGGCTTTAGGAAGACGCCTGAACATTTCTGAAGTGTAGGGTTTAATGTGATTGGATTTACAATGACTTTTAGATTGCTTTCTCTATAACTCTTCACAGACTCAGGGGCCATCTCTCTTCCTCCCAAATACGGACATTTCTCCTCTCATTTCTGGTGCGTGGATGAAGCCCTGGGCTGAGGCTGTCAGGAGCTCGGAGGGGCAGGCATGGGGGCTCCGTCTCCTGGTGCCTCCCCAGCTCCCCTCCTTCTTTTTCCCATTTTCCTTTTTTCTGGAGAAGCCTCTCTGCAAATGACCCTTTCCCCCCAGCCTCAGCACTGCCTTTCCAGCCCAGCACAAAACTAACAACCTGCTGCTGGCGATGAATCGGTGCAGAAGAGCACTGACCTGCTCCGAGCCAGGAAAAAGCAGCAGAGCCCTGCAAGACCCACTTCCAATCGGCTCACATTTCCCCAAACACCCTCATTTTAATTGCACAGTGCTGTAGCCCCCTCCTGAGCCCCCAGACCCCCAAAGCAGACGTGTCCCAGCCGTGACAGCAGCACCTTGGTGGCATTTGGTGCTGCCCAGCTGTAATTAACGGGGCTCCTGCCCCCCAGCTCTTCGTTAATGCATTATCAATTATTGAGGCCGAGCTGTACTTTTCCGAGCTGGTGAATAACCGAAGGGACCGCTGAGGGTCCAGAAGTGGCTGTCATCTTCTCATTAGGTATTTATTAACCGGAATTTAGAGGCTGTGCCCGCCTGTTAATGGGATCACAGCAGTGCGGCGCCTGCGCGTGGGCTGGGGTGGCGCAGAGCTGCGGGCACATGCGAGCAGGATCAGGCCCTGCGGGAGGCTGCAGAAACAAGCCCTGGCCTCCAGCTCAGGAAAACAAACCCTTGGATGAATCACTCACCTAGAGTTTATCCTGCCTACCCCCTCACATCCCATCTCCTCTCCTTTCCTGGGGACGCGTTACTTCTCGCTACCCTCCTTCGAATAATTCCTCTCTCCCTTGATTGCTGCACCTCCTTGGAGAAGGTTTAACGAGACCAACAATCGAGGGCAAATTTACAGTCAACTTTCTGAACTTTGGTCAAATTTAAGCTGCGACGTGACAGCAGCCAGGCTGGGAGCTGCCTGCAGCCTGGGGAGCTCGGGGAGCGCTTGCGGGGTGCAGGTGGAGCTGCTGCCCCGTGCTCCCCTCCTGGGCATCCCCCTTCCCTCCAGCCTCACGTCTGCTTGGGGAGCTGGGGAAGGGATTAGAACAAAAAGAAACAAATATTTCCTTGGATTTATTTTATTTTTTTCCAGTGGGAGATGCTGGGGTTTCCAATTCCACAACAAACAAACAAACAAACAAACAAAAAACACGAAACAAAACAAACAAACGAGTTTTTTTTTTTTTTTTCTTTTTTTTTCTTTTTTTGACAAGGAGAAGCAGGTTTTCTGATTCTTCCCACTGGTGAAATCGATTGCCAAAATGGGATGTTTGCAGCTGGGGCTTTGAGTAAAATCCAACAATTTCTTTTAAAACAAGCAAACAAACTATATATATATATATATATATATATATATATATATATATATATTAAGAAATGCATCTCAGGGCTGAGGAAAGGAGGAGAGCAGAGGTTTATTTTTGGGGGCGAGGCTGTGCTGCTCCTGTTGCACACGCCATCGCCTTTATCTCTCTGTGGCCGTCGTGGGGTTTGATCACAGCTGGGGGCCTGTAAGCCGCCTGTAATCTCACAATATTCATAAATAAAAGTGCATGTCCCAGCGCCTTTGGCCAATCCCTTTTTGTCCAGTGCCTGGGGGGGGGATGCTGGTACTGGAAGGGGGCCACTAGCCCCTCACCACACACCGGGGCCAGGATCAAACAGATGGGACCCATCCATGAGGGTTTTTGGGGAGCTTTGCAAAGCAAAACCCCTCCTGGGCAGGGGGCTGGGCAGTGCAGAGTTGGAGCTGGGCTGGGGGCTTTATCCAGTACCCCTGGGTCCATGGGCATCCTCGTGGGCACTCTGTAAATCCAATCCCACTCCGGGGCCATCCATCCGAGGCTCAGCACCTCCCGGGGGCTCCGTTCCCAGCAGGGCTGCAGCCGTGCTGCATCTGCCGATCATTTCAGTAAATCTCTCAGTGCAGACACTAACGGTGCCATCGGTGATTGATATATTTGCTAATTGAGGCTTGCGCTTGGGCTGGTAGCTGGAGTGTTTTATTTCTTTTATTGTTTCGTGTTATCTGGTGATTGGCATGTTTGCAGGAGCACTTCTTTAATCTGATAGAGCAAGAGCCCCGGGGAGGTGGTGGCGTGCGGGGGCCGCGGGGATGAGCTGCTCTGCGGTGCCCTCGCTGCAGGGGGAGGCTCACAGTAGGGGCTGCCCGTGCCTCAGTTTCCCTCCTGGTGAAAGATAACTCAAATAGCTGATGAGAAGGTGCACCGAGAGTTAATGACGTCCCGCAGTGCTGCAGTAAAACGAAACCCTGGCGAAGGCCAGCACTGGGAAGGAGAGAAATATTTGGTTGCTTTTACCCGTGAGGGGGGTTGTCTGGTCAAACCTCTAACGAAGAAAAGGAGTGCTCCAGAAATGCCCCGGGTGGAGCAAGCGGGGAAGCTGCTGCCTCCTTCAGATCTCGGCACAAACTGGATGAATTATCCCCCAGCTGGAGACCACCGATTTTCCTGCAGCACCCCAGGTTGACGGGTGGATGCTGCGCGATGCCATGCCCATGCCCAGCACCCTGCACTGGGCTCGGCCCCTTTCAGTGCAGCGCTTTGCTTTTGTCCAACACCTTTGTTTGAAAACGCACGCCGGTGCCAGGAGGCAGCGAGGCTCTGCACTCACTTAAACCACCAATTAAACAATGATCATCCCTTGAACGGCGGCCAGACCTAAACCCCACTGCCCGCCTTGGAGGGGCACCAAAAGCAGCATCTGCGCTCCCTGCCCTGGAGAGCTCATCAAGCACCCGCCCCAGCCGTGCTCACCGGGGCGCTGCCCGCAGGAGCAGGGCACGGCTGGCATCTCGTTCCCCTAAATGAGTGCTGGGACCTGGTTTTATTAACCAGGCGAGCACGGCGAGGCTGGGAGCTCTGGGCAGCTGTCTGTGGCCACGCCAGCGTGCCAGGGCTCGGTGTTAATGCCCATCTGGTGACTGGAGTGACAGCACCCACCTGCCCCTCTGCTTGCGGAGAGGGGAGGTGCGTTTGCATAGCTGGGGTAGGAAATAAGTAAATAAAATGGGGTTGCTCGAGCTGGGGAGCAGAAGCAATTTTCTTTCAGCGCAGGCCCATCTGCCGTGCTTTGAGAGCACCATCAGGCAGGAGGAGGCACGGGGATGGCGGTGCCCAGGCGGGTGGCCGCAGGAGGGATGTGATGCTGGGCTCACTGATCCCAGCCCTGCTCCCTTCACACCCCGGGGTGCTCCAGATCCACGCAGCTCGATCAGGACAGCCACCTCCCTTCACCCCTGATGGCTTTTCTCTGCAGATCGAGGCTGGTAATGAGCAGTAAATGAGACATAATGAAGCGTGCCGTGCCCTTGGCAGTGTCCGGTCCTCGCATGACAGCGGCAGGGCTGGGCAGCCCATGGTGTGCTCGGGGCCATGCAGCCTCATCCCATGAGCAAGCCGTGGGTTAGCAGCGAGTGAGAGGGGGAGAGGAGGCAGCCAGCCTCGCCAGCAAGGCAGAAAATGTGCGGTGGCCAATTTAAACCAGCATCCTCTGGGGAGGGCTGTGTCTGCAGCCAAACCCAACCAAAGGACCTCCAGAGCCCACCTGGCACACGTGTGCTGGGAGAGGCAGTGTCCAACACTGCCCTGGGCTGGCTGGCTTCCCAAAACTCACAGGATCACCCCCAGGAGAGCAGCGGGATGAGCAGAACCTGCAGCGTGCTTTGAAATGTGACCTCTCTCCAGAGCACCCAACACCCCAACACTTAGTGGTGCCGACTGTCATCGTTGCCTAATCGAGTGCAGCTGATAAATGGGGAGTGGGAACCTAAAGGCTTCGCAGCTCCGGGAAGGAGCAGGTTGCCATGGTGATGCCAGCCTTTTTTTCTTTCTTTTTTTCTTTTTTTTTTTTTTTTTTTTATTCCCCCCCCTCCCTTTCCTCCTCTTTGGGGTGGAACAGGAGGAGCCTGGCAGGCTGCTGGGGGGATTTATTAGCTGCAAAATGGGCCACGGTTCAGGAATGGGGAGAAATACTGCTGCTGGGAGCGGGGCCCTGATGTACGAGCTGGGCTCTGCGGGAGGGCATAAATCAGAGCTGGGCAAACACCGGGGCAGCATGGCACGGAGCTGCTCACCTCCCTCGCCTCATCCACAGAGGGGCTCCGTGCAAAACTCCTCAGGGATTTCAGTGTAGCTGCTGCTGATGAAGGCATAACGAAGGAGGGGAAGAGGAGGGCAGGCATCTTAAAACCAGCAGGGTATGGCCCTGGTCTGGTTTGGAGTCCCCAGGGGCTGGGCATCATTTTGGGTGCCAGCCCAGAGCTATTTCGAGGGTTAATTTTTGCACGAACCTTGCTGGGTTTTGGTCAGGTCTTGCTGGTGCCCTCCCCTTGGCTTCATGGATGTTCTCGGGGTCAGGACGTATGCAGCAGGGTATGAGTGAGGGCTGTGCAGGGCAGCTCTGCATTGAGCTCTATGTTTCCCACCCCTGGGGTTAGGACCGTGTCCCAGAAGGGCTGGGGGAGGCTGGTGGGACCCTGTGCATCTGGTCTGTGGGAAGCTCCAGCCCTGCTGCTGCCCTGGTTCCAGGAGACTGGAGCTGGCATAAGGGAGCTTCTCGCAGAAGAAAGAGAGGGTAACAGGTAAATAAATGTCTTTACCAGAGTGCCTTGAAGTTTTTATCCTCTTATTTCAAGTGCCGGGAAAAGAAAATGCCGATCAATCTTGAAAGAACAATATAAAGAAGAAGAGAAGATTACTGGGGAGGATGCTTGAGGATTCAGAGCCACGAGCTGGTGTAGATGCACGTAACGCCTAACATCTAATCCGAACCTCTTCCTAATCACCAGCTGCTGGAATACATTTGTTTTGGGTTCCCAGGGTGGCTCTTCTTCCGCAGCTCAGCCACAGCTCTCATGAATTTGCAGCGGCAGGGCCACGTCTGGCTGTCAGAGCGAGCGGCTCTGTGCCCAGCAGCACGGCTGGCACCCGTTTGGGCTGGGGCTGCGAGGAGCTGGGACCCCCCCCCCGGGCACCTGCGAGACGTTTGCTGGGGTTTGGGCAGAAAGACGATGGCACTGGAGGGGGGTTTGCTCTCTGAACCATGTTATTCCCTTGCTTCACCACTCATCTTTCTTTTTCCAGAGTTGTTCTGTTCATTTTAGGCTCTGGGAGTGTCCCAAATTGAGCTGATTTTGCACCGTGAGCCATGGACAGGGCTGCAGGGCCAGCAGCACCTCGCGGGTGGCAGGGGAGCTGCGCTGAGCCCGGGTCCTGGTGAGAGCAGCAGCAGCCTCCCAGAAACGAGTGGAGCTGCGTTGCTTTCCATCAAGCTCAGAGCATAAAGAATACCAGGCCAGATGGCAAATTGTGTGTGCTCCTGAAAACAACAGTAATGGATGCTGGGCTTGAACGGGGCTTTGGTGCTGTTAATACATCTCCAAAACGACCCTGCTGGCAGGAGCTCAGCCACGAGCTGCCGTCTGCCCGCTGCGGGCACGGCACAGCTTTCGGGTTTAACCTTAAAACCTGCATGGGTGTGAAGGGGGAGAAACCCCCTGGAGCACAAAACTGGTGACAGGTAAAGCCAGCACGTTTTGGGCTGGGATCAGTCGTCTGACCTCGATTTGCTTCGTGTCCTTGGGTAAGTCCCTGGCCTGATGTGTGCCACTGCTCCTCCCGCAGAGCAGGAGGCAGCAGCAGAGGGTGCCCAGGGGTGCTGAAGCTGCAAAGGCTCAGGGATGTGTCAGTTCCAGCAGGAACCAGCTAGCCCAGCAAGGCTCTGCACCTTCCTGGTGCTTTACCACAATTAACTAATTAGCGATCAGTGCCCCATCACAGCCTTGCGCCACACAAGTCAGACATTACCTGGCATTTCTGCATTTATCCTACAATTTCCAATTAATTTATGATGGACACGTGAATGGGAACAGGAACTCAGGAGCCTGTGTGCACAGTCCTGGGCTGAGGTCCAGCTCCACAAGGCTCAGGGGAGGCACTTGGGGCCAGGACCCACAGCAAACACCCTCCACCTCGCTGGGTGCCATCTGTGGAGCGGGGAAAAGTCCATCCTTCCCTGCCGGGGCAGACAAATAACTTCCCACTATAACTTCCAATGCCTTGAAGCAGTTAAAGGGAAGCCGTTCCCTGGGGACACCCGGGAGCTGCTGGAGAGGGGAGGAGATGGTTCCTCACCCAGATGGGGTCCGTCCCTGTGGGAAGAGCACCAGCCCAGCCCCGCGTCCCTCCGGGCTGCAGCCAGGAGCTGTCATTAAAGCGTGCTCAAAGCATTAAAAAATTAAATTAATTAAAGTGTGCTCAAAGCATTACCCTGCCCTAGGAGTTCTCACTGGTTTAGGAGCATCACCGACACCCCTGGTGTCTCCTGATCCGTGTTGGTGGATTACTCAGCTTCCCAGGAAAAGCCTCATTACACGGCTTACCCCGTTTCATTACACAGCTCACCCTGGGCTTCTTCTTTACCCCTTGTTTCATTACACAGTTTATGCTGGGCTCCTCCAGCCCCACCGCTGCTCCCCTGCGACCCCACGGTGCAGGGGGGCTGCAAGGAGGGACCCCCGGCTCTCTGCATCACTGTGGCTGCTCTGGGGGGGATTACTGAATTAACTGAATTAACTGAATTAACCCCAGCGCTGCCCAGCGAGCTGCTCTGACTGCTGGCCCCTTTACAAGCTGCAGAAAACGCTCAGCTGCTTTTTGCCTTTTGCCCCTGTGCTTTTCTCCCTGCTGTGCAGGCATCCACAGGTGGCATCGGGATTGGGATCGGGATTAGGATCACCTCGCTCCCTCCTGGCTTTGCTGACACCAATGCCTGGGTGCCCTCGTCCCAGGCAGCTGGGGGGTGAGCGTGCCCACCCAGCAGCCAGCCAGCCTGCATTAGGCCTGATTGCCCTCATTTGCTCTCTGATGACAGCAGGCAAAGTCACCTCTCTTTTGTGCGACGCGTGTGTTGTTTTTGCTTTATTTTTTATTTGTTTCTTCCCTGATAAAACTCATGTGAATAGGCCAGATGCGGTTTCCATAGCAACCCTTGCTCTTCCAGCGGCAGATGCTGGAAAAGGGTTTTTCGGTTTAATCCTCCTGGAAATCTCCCCAGCAGAGGCTGCTGGTATAAGATGATACTAAGAGATGCACAGCAGCGGCGGCTGGCATATTTTAAGTCCCACGTGCTTCTTTTGCATGAGGAACCTGCCCTTTCACCCCTTGGAAATGGCACATGGCACGGTAAGAGCAGCAAACCTACCCTGATGCCTTGTCTTACCTTTCAGCTGCGTGGCTTCCAGAGCACTTTCCAGAGTCTGGGATGGGAGCACATCGTCCTGCAGCCTTGTGCTTGCCAAAAGGGGCAGCTGTCTTGGTGACCCCTGCCCAGCCCACCCCAAAACACCCCCAGCACTCAGCACACAGCTTGGGACATAAGAGTGACCTCCCCTTACTGAAGAAAAAAGAAAATAAAATCCTCCTTAGGACTTAGCATGAGTGCTTCCCATTTTCCATCCACGGATCAGTCACTTGTGCATGCCATGGTCATGTTGTAGGAGACATATTAATGCCCTCTGCCACCACAACTGACCCGTTCTGGCTCCACAAGGCTGCACACACCTCATTTTCTGCTCTGTGAGCGGGGCTCTAAACGCAGGCACCTGCCCCATCCCCATCATGCTCCGTCTCGCTCTCTAGACTGTGTTGCTGCAGCCACATCAATCAGGCTCCTTAAGGGGATGGATGGAGAAGGCAGGATTTCAGCTCTGCTTGTTTAACAAAAGTATATCCACTTAGGAAAAAAAAAAAAAAAAAAAGCCTGGATTCAGAAGCTGAAATTTATCTAGTGCAGAGTGAGCTGTTCAGCCTCTCTCTCCAAAAAACAATCCTGTAGAATTTGACTGAAAGTAACAGCCATTGTATATATATATATTTATAATTATTTTTATTTAACAGTTTTGGTATAGGTTTAGGAATAGCAGGAAAGTTTACCCTGATGAATTTTAACTCAGTGTAATTAAAGGAGTTGAAACGGAGTCAATTCCCTGCTCCCCAGTGCAGAGCTGCACAGCAAAGCAACGTGCTGATTTGAGTCAATCTCCTTTAGCCATGCAGCTCCTAAAGGGAGATTTTGTTGTGTCCTGCAATCCTGGCCTCCTGAACCTCAGACCTGACTGGTGGCGGCAGGTTCCTGCAGGAAAAACACGTTAAGTTTCAAGTCTCATTGCAGCAGGAGTACGGCACATCCTCGCAGGGTCAGGCTCCGAGCTGCCCCAGGCAGAGGCAAACCGCCCGGCCACCGCAGGCTGTTGGGAGCTTTCTTAAAAGAGTAAAAGAGGTAATTACAAAGTGATCATGACACAACATGTGGGCCCAGATGCTGTTTCCAGAGAGCCCGTTCCTTGATCCCCAACCTGTGTGTGGAGGGAGAGCCTGAGCCCTGGTCCCAGCACAGCCCTCGCCCCTCTGGGCGCACTGCGCGGGGTAAAAGCCTCCAGCCTGGGCACAGATGCTCTTGCAGAGCTGTGGACTGCTGAGAAATGGAAATGAGTTAAGAGCAGAAACAGGGCGAAACTGGGATTAACAACTCAAATCTGAGCAGGAGTCAGAACATTTGCAATTCAGTGCAAAGCTCCGCTCCAGTTCCTATCTGTTTGCTTTCCATCAAGAGCAACTTTCTTCTTGTGATTAAGCTGTGGAGGTAGGGATCAGGACTCCTGGGCTCTGTTCTTAACTCTACCATTAATTTGCTTCGTTTCTTTGGAGAGGTCACATATGATTAAACATCCAGAGCTGGTGCAGGCTCAAAATTCCCACTGACGTCAAGGGGACAACAGGTTTTCAGCACGGGTGGAAAAATCCAGCCTTTAACACTTCCTTTGCCCTGTCTTCCCAGGCACAAAACCCTCCCGATCCTGTGGCATGGATGGGTTTATTTAGGTTGATGGAAAGGAGCCCGGAGCATTCCCCTGGTCTGCTGGGATGGCGAATAAAAGGGAGCTGAGCACCATGGAGCCAACCTGCTGAAAAAACACCCCACCAGTCGGTTACTGGGACCTGAGCCCCATCTGGGCGCAGGGAAGGGGAGACCACGGGGTGCAGGCACAGCCCAGTGGGCAGCTGGGATCCAAACTTGCCCTCCATAAAATGCTGGCAGAGGTGGTTTACCTGTTATTAGCATGGCCACTATGTCCCCAGATGCCACACCATGAGAAGTGCTGGGCAGATAATTGCTTGTGCCAGCATGGACAGGAGAGCAAAAAGCCCACATCTTTAAAGCTCTGCTGCCAGAGCCCACTTGTTTGGAAAACAGCAGTGCCTGACCCCCTGGCTGTAGACCATGGGCTTTCTCGCAGATAAATGGCATCCACTTTAAGCTCTGCTCTCTTCTTTCCTTTTTTTTTTTTTTTTTTCCTTGATGTGTTTGCCTGGCAGAGGTGCGGTGAGATCATGGCAAATTGTTCCATCATTCTGATTGTCAATCATCCCTTGTCAAAGTGACAAACACAGAATAAATCCCCGTCCAGAAAAGCACTCTACCTGCATACCTGGCCTTCAGAAAGGGCAATGGGCTGTTAGGAAAACGCAGCTCTGGTCGCCTGGTTTGGTTTGTGCACAGCTTCTGGGACATCGCCATGTGTTGGGCAGCCTGGCACTGTCTGTGCTTTTATTTCTGAGGGGCTGTTAGGAGCGATTAAATATAATGATGGTACTTATCCCCTTTCCAGGTATCTATCATGGAGTCCAAAGTCGATGCTTTTTGCTCTGGGAGAAAGGCCTGGCATTAGGAGCTGCAAGGACAAGATTGTCACAGCCCCCAGTGAAACAGCCCCTGGCTTTGGGGAGACCAGGACTGGGGTGGCACAGAGCATCCTGTGTGGGGAGCATCCCATATGCAGAGTGTCCCGTGCACTGAGCATCCCATGTGCTGAGCATCCCACATAGAGAACACGCTGGGGTGCTCAGCCCCTGCGTGGGTCAGGGCTGAACAACCCCCCCTGTAGCCAAGGGCTGAGGTTTAGGGAAAGAGGCAGAAGGGAGCAAAATGGCAGCTCGTCTATTGCCATCGAAATCAAACGGAATTCACTTGTTTGAGCATTGTGGATGTCCCAGGGAACTCCCCGCTCCAGATGGCATTTGTATTTGAATTCTCTGGGGTGTGCTTCGATCCACAGCTCTGAGTTATGTTTGAAGGATGCAAGTCCGTGGTGTAACTGAAGTATAGCTCACAGGAACCTTGCAAAAGGAGGCAAATCTTCCGGCCTAAACAAAACAATTACAAAAAGCTACTTTTTTTTTTTTTTCTGTATCAAACTGTACTCCATAACCCAGAGTTAAAAAAAAAAAAAAAAAGAGAGAAAAAAAAAAGAGAGAAAAAAAAAGAAGAGAGCAAGAGAAAAAAGCAAAAGGCAGCAGAGGGGCAGCCTGTAGCTGCAGCATGCAGCCAGCTCCCACTTAGCATTATTTATCATCAATGATCTCCAGGCTGGGCCACGATGCATAATTCATTTTCCTTTCGGAGGCTGCATCTCGAACTGAGCGGCGTCCTGCCCCCCCGCCACAGCCAAGCTGAGTCCTGGCTCTTCCCAAAAAGCAACGTGGGCACCTCAGCCTGAGGGCAGGGCTGCTGCTAAGTTTCTCCCCACATGTGTTGCCCCTGGTGCCTGTCCCCCTTGCTGCATCGCTTGGGGCTTTGCATGGAGCTCTGGTTGGATGGGGACACCGAGGGAGCTGAGCTGAGCTCCACGGGCTCAGGAACAGGCTGAGAGCTGCTGGAAAGAGGGGGCAGACCCAGGTCCTCGTCCTAGACTCTGCCTCAATCCCTGCTGGTCCTGAGCTCAGCATCTGCCCCTGGGGGCATGGCACCACGTCCCCTCCCTGGACGTGCAGGGCAGAAGGAGAAGGAAGGAGGAAAGAGGAGCCAGCAGCCTTTTATTCTGGGGCCCGCTTGCAAACGTTTTCTACAAGACCGGTAAATAATTAATAGCTGTTATAAGCATATTGCAGACACGAGGAATTTTTGCTGCAGATGGTCATAAGGACGTTGTCAGCAAGCTATTGACTGGAGGGCTGCATAATCCATCGCCATCGACTGGCCGTTTATTAAGACATCTATTCATTAACTCTTAATGGACAATGAGCAGAAGTTTAATATAAAATAGAGCGGCCACAGCCCCCCAGCATGGCTGCGCTTTGCAGCGGGGAGGAAAAGTTGTGTCCTCTGTTGCAGGGAAATTGGAACCCAGCATGAAGGATGAAGAGTGAAGGGTGATAGTGGCCAAACTGTTCCCAAAATCTGTGTCAGAGCCAGAACCAGAGCCTCTGCCTCCCCCTCCCGAGGGCCAGGCGCCGTCCGAAGGCAGGTGCCCGGGTGTCTTTCCCAGATCAATTCCCCTTCACGTAACTTTGTCTCCTCAGAGCAGACACCGTGTTCCACCAGCAACAATAAATATATCCCACTGAGTAGGACCCACAAGTTTTCAGAGGCATTTCCAAAGCCTGGAGGAAGTGTCTGCCCAACGACTGGGCATACTGGTTGTTACTGGTTTCTCTCCCAGGTCACCAATTATTGCTGGCTGGGTTCGCTCAGTGACTGGGGGAGTTCACAGCCAGCAAAGGGAGCAGAGGAAGAGCTCCGGATGGTTCCCTCCTGCAGAGCAGGAAGACACTGATGATTTATTTCACTTTCTCTCTAAGGTAATTATGTACCTAGGCAGTCCTAAACTGTGTATTTCTTTTCTCTGGCAGACCAGAACAGCCTCTTTGGTTCCAGTCTAGCAAATAAATATGTATTTACACACTTTATTAAGATGGGTATTACTTTCCCAGAAGACTGGCATAACTCTTCTGCTCGGGTATTTTATGGAAAAGCGTATTTGCACATTAGTCTGAAATATATATGATGGGCAGGACGGACCACAGCAGCCTCGGCCATCGCAGAGCGGTGCTCAAGGAGTGGTTTACAGGGCTGTGGGTGCTCTGGGTGCTCTGGGTGCTGTGGGTGCAGCCCGCACCTGAAGCTTCCCTGGGACCGTATGCAGCACATGCAGCTCTGGCTCAGCAGGAGATGTCCTCACCACGCTCTGAGCTTTTCTCAAAATTCCAAAAATTCAGCAGTAAAATATCAAGCCTGCTCCAAAGCTGAGGAAGGTGGGTGAAATTTTGGAGAGGTTGTGCAGGGAGTTCAGCCCCTGCTGCAGCACACACCTGGCACAACCTCAGTACTGAAGCACCCAGCAGAAGCAGCGTGCCCGGATCGACCTGACGAGGAAGCTGTCCATAGTATGTTAATTCCAATATAATTTCATAAAGCCGCTTAACTGTGAACCTCAATGCATTTAACACACATTAGTAGGTAATTGCAATTAATTTCTGGATAAAACACACATCTGACACTGGCAGGACAGCTGCTCTGGTGGTGGGCAACTGCCCAACTGTGTGCGGGGCAGGATGGAGATGGTGTTTGGCCCCGTCCTGGCACAGCTCTGTGCTGTGTCCCACCACTGCTGCAGCAACAATATCTCAAATTTGAAACATCTCAGATCAGAAATATGGGATTTGAGCTGTCCCTGGGGGAAGTTGAATAAGGAATGGCCATCAGGTGTGTAATCTTAAAATGAAGTGTTATGCAGGAAGGAGAGGTGGCTGCTAGGGGCGCACAGCACCGTGCCAGCCCCATGGCATGGATAAAAAGCATCTTGGACTTGGTGCTAAAGCAGGCTGGAAGCCTGGAAGGGGCTGGGAGCCAGTAGCAAGCTGATATTTGCTCCGCTGCTCTGCCAAAAGGGCCAGGGAAGACCTCAGGCAGGCCATAGGTGTTACCATCCAATAAATGGGTGCTTGCCACATCAGCTGCTTGCTCTGAGATACCTTGAAGTGGCTTTTTGGGGGTCACAAGTCCTACTGACTTCCCTCTTTGTGCTGTTGACAGCCGTCAGCCTTTCCTAACAGAGCAGCATCCATCCCCTTGTCCCAGCCACGCTGTCGCTTTCAGCAAAACATCTCCACATGTGCCTGATATTAAGCAATGACTGGCTTTAAGGGAACTATCTCATCTCCTTTAAATTAAGCATATGATTGGGTTTTGGCTAGATTGGGGCCTTGGGCCTTAATCTCTTTATGCCCCACTTTTTCAATCTGCAAAATAGTAATTATCTCCTTCATGGGGCTAAATTAATTTCCCATATTTCAGTGATGCTCATTTTGGCAATATGCAGGTTGCCGTTCTCCCAGAGATTGCAATTTGCATGCTGCTCAGCAAATTATGTATTATATATCCACATACACACACACACACGCACACAAATCTAAGCCTCAGGGGAAAAAACCTAAATGCCACAATGGCCGAGACAGGATGTAAGCAATAACAGAAAGGATAACAAAAATGCAATTCAGGGATTCAGAGGATTTAGTGGATGGAGAATAGGCTGGGTTGCATAAAAAGAAGGTAAGAAACTCAACCGAGTTAGGAAGTAATGAAAAGACTAATGAATATCAAACAGGATGGAAGAGCTTAATTAAGAATTAACTTTTTTTTTTTCGAGTACAGCCTGGGAGAGCCGGCTGTTGTCAATGTAGAGGACAAGGAAAGAAACAAAGATACTGTTTTCAACCCATTTGTGAATGTCAGGGGAAAAGGAATGGCAAAGGAAGTTTGTGCAAAATTAAGTGGAGCAGGCTCTGCCTTGCGGGACTTGGAGGTGTGTGGATTTGGGGAGAAGGGACAGACGTCATGTGTTTTGGGGGAATCATGAAATGAAGAAGGCTTTCACATTGCCAAGAAGTGAGGATATGGCCCAGGGCATGGCCATTCTGGGACACTGCAACACGCATAAAATGTCAGAGCTGATCCGGGGACAGGAGCATCGCGCCTTGGTGTGGGCACCTGGCTGGGTCCCCGAGCCCAGCTGGGCTTTCAGTGCCCTTGGGATTTATTGCACAATTTGCCGTACATACAGGGATCCAGCACATGGCTACAATGCACAGAAGAAGAAAATCCTTTCCTAAAATTACTTTGGGAATTGCCCCTCTTTACCTTGCTCAAACAGCCTTGCTGCCTTTGCTCCCCGGGACTCGAGGCACGCAGCCCGCTGGGACCCGGAGGAGGTTTTGATTCTGCACCCACCACTCGGATGTTCCTTGTTTGTGCTGGGCTGGAAACAAGCAAAGATTACATTAGGGATGGTGCACTGGTGCAGAAATGTTGGACAGATTAAATCTTGTTTCGGTGCGGCTCTCTATCACATCTCAGCACAGCTTTGCTGAATGATAAGGCTTGAAAGGCTGCTTGCTAGCACTCGCTGGGTTAGTAATGTTCATTAAGATAAAACCAAAGACGCTCTCCTGCTTTCTGTATTTCAGAAGGACTCATTCCATAAAAAGGTAAAAAAAAAACAACACCTTACTAAACAATCCTCATGGGAAGCTGTGGGATTTAACTTCACGGTTTTTATTTATTTATTTTTCCTACCAGTCTGCAGAGAAAAAGGACAGGAAGGAAAAGAGAGAAGTCAAAAAGTTACTCAGCAGCAGCAGCCTGGTTAAGTTTAATTCCAGTGCATTGACTCCGCACGGCTCCTTGGGGAATGAAGGAATGAAAGAAAAGGAGGAAGCGGAGCAAAATAATTGAAAGGAGTAATTCAATTTGGAAAGAATTATTCTGCTAATGATTTATGGCTTCATTAATGACTGATTGAACGAATGATTTTTTTTTCTTCTTTTTTTTTACTTATTAGGAATTAAGGCTGCTGGCTAAAAGGTTATTGGATGTCACAGCAACAGAGACTCATTTGTCTCCATTTAAATACTTAATGATCTCTATTTTCTCCCCCTCGATCAATAAGATCTAGAAGCACTCTGCTGCAAACTTTCCTGGCCTCATAAAGATGTGATCGGGTGCTCTGAGGAGAGGGAGGACAGGCGGTAACGAGGCAGGGCTGAAAGGGCACGAGCACTGCAGAGAGAAATGCTGGCTCTGGTGTGAGGCAGTGCCTGGTCCCTGTCCCCATCCCTGTCCCTGTCCCCATCGCTGTCCTGCTGTGCTGGGGGCTGCCACCATGCTGTGACCCTGCCACTAATTCAGGGTCTGTTCTGATGGAGTTGGTCACTTTTGGGGGGCATCACTACTCCTGGCTCTGCTAGGAGCATCAGCCCCAGTTTGCAGCTCCTGCTCCTCCCTGCAGCCCATGAGATAAATGCATTTTCCCTTTTAGGGCCCCAAAACCCTCAGTGCCATTGCATTCGGTGAGGCTGTTGGTGAGACCTGTGCTGTACACGTCTATAAAGGGAGCCAAGGCCACGCTCACGTCTGCCTTCCTGGCACTGCACAGCCATGTACGTGGGTGTGCCTGCGTAAAGGAACCCACACACGGCGTATGTGGGCACACACACATCGGGCACACCCAGATAATTCACTGGTGTGCATGTTTTATGCATTGCTATTAGAAGTAAACACAATAAATGCAGACTTAGACCAGTTCACAGAGCACACATCAACACAAAAGTCTCTGGATTGCAAAAACCCCTGTGGGTGCAAGGCTACTGGGTTAGCAAAGCGATTTAAAATTCATTATCCATCACTCAGCACTCAGCCGCCTCCAGGCTCGGCAGTGCCCGAGTCAAGCGCGTGTCCTTCAGCTCTCTTCAATTAAACAGCCTCCTAAAGTTCAGGCCCCGTTAATTGGTCTCAGAACTGCTCAGTGCCAAAACTGGAAGGTTTCTGCTGGCAGCGACGGCGCTGTAGGGTCTGAATATGGTTGGGGTTGTATGGCAGCATCCTGGCCCTGTGCTGGACCCACGCACCATTGCAGGAGCTGGGGCTGGATGCTGGAAGCAGGGCAGGAGCAGAAGAGGGTAACAAATTTGTCCCTTCACCCAGAGATGCCCTCACAAAGCCTAAATTCAGCCTGCAGGCTCTCCACCAGCTCCAGCTGGGTTTTGGTGGTGCAAAGGGGCTGGCGCAGCGGAGCGGCGGTGTCCCCATGGGTGCCCCCATCGCCGTGCTGAGGTTGAGCTGCCCGGCAGCCAAAGCTGTTCCCTCGGTTTAGCAGCAAGATTTGAGAACTGCACCACAGCATGACCCTGTTGCTATTGGATATGATCTCCATACAGATGATATGCAAACATATTTAAGGTTTTTTCTTGTCTGTTTGCAGGAGTAATATCAATTTGCCAGGATGAGCGCAATTAACATAGCTCATTACTCTCCCACATGTAACTTATTTATGTCAAATGAACACCTCCTTCAAAGAGACTATCAAGGGGGAAATAGCTTGAGCTCTGTCTGTGTGTAAGCCTGCTGCTGTGATATAACAGCACAGGTATTTTCTTTTCCCATATGATGGGAAAACTACCTTTTGCTAAGCAGAGGGAGAGCTTGCATGGAGGCTGAATAAAAAAAGTCTTTGGCAATTCTTTTTGCACAAATATAGGTTTGGGGATATCACTACAGTCTGCACATTCATGGCAAATACAAACTGCCTTCTCATCCTGTGATTTTTCATAGGAATGAAGAAAAATTTTCCCCTGATGAAAAAGATTTGCAACCATTCTGAAGATATTTAATTCAAGTATTTTTCCTTTCAGATTAACCCCTTCTTCATTTTACTATAATAAACTATTAATTCATCTCATTGATAATGCCAAGAACTGAAGTTAATAAACCCAAGAAGCAGAATTGCCTCTTTTGACCCTTCCTGTAAGCCCCAGGTGCTCCTGTTAGCCATAGAGGACCGGCCTGTTGCCCACCACCTCCCCATAGCTGACATCTTAAATTCATTTTACCAACAGGAGCTGTGGCTTTTAAGCCCACAGACTTCAAAACACCAGCCCAGCAGCAGAGATAAGCAGCCTTGGCCACGTGTGGCCCTGCAAGGGGCTGGGGCTGCACTGGGTTTTGGCACAGGAACCATCGGTGGCTTTTGGGAGACACCGAGAACAGCGGGCAGCAGTCCCTAAGGCATTGTGGCACCTCCACTTATTTTCTCCCTGAAGAAGTCACTTTAATTCTTACATAATACACATCCAGGTGGCTATTTTATGTCTTTGGGTTGTTGGTTCCTCTTTCTTCTGAAGATTTCTAAGGGTGTTTAAAACAAAAAGGAAAGGCACACTGCTTGGTGTCTCCGCATGTCTGCGCCCCATTTCTTGACAAATAGTTTGGGTTAGGGATGCCGCTGACCCTACAGGGCTCGTCCCCACAAAGGGCTCTGCTGGTGCTCATCCCTGATGAACCCCCTGAGCTGAAGTCCCCATCAAAGGGAGGGGAAGAGCCACGACTGCCTCCCTGCACCGATTTCCTCTGAGCGCTTACAACTGCTTTTATTACTGCTCCAAAAATATTTGGCCTAGTGATTTTTTTTTTTTTTTTTTTTATTCTCCCCAAGGAAATATGAGGGAAGGAAAAATGTCACCGGTGTGTGTTTATGCTGGTTGGGGGAATAAAGCCATCGTGTGTGGCTGCTGAGCACAGTTCATGGGCAGGCAGAGGGGGTGTGTGAGACCAGGCGTGAGCCCCGCCACGTTCAGGGGCTTCTCCCTCTCTCTGATTTTTCTCTCTTTTTTTCTTTTTTCTGCTTTTTGGCCATCAGGTGGGCAACCCCAAAGCCTGCAAGTAGTCCAGTCTTACTCAGATAAGGACACTTTTGTCCCAGTTTTTTGCTTTTCTGCAGAGCCTGACGGCTGGCTTGGATGCGGGGATGTTTTTTCAATTAGAACAACCTCCCCCTCCCTTTGCTCCTGGTCTCAGCGGAGCTTTGGAAATGTTTCTGCACTTAACATTGCATGTAATTACGGGCTTTCTGTCTCAGAAGCAGCCCCCGACGTACACAGCAGCAGCATCTGATTTTCAAAGCAGCACTTGCTGGGCAGGAGGGGAAGGGAGAGGAATCGCCCAAATCTTGCGGGAGCAATGCAGCACGCTCAGCTTTTTCATCCCCTCTGTTCGGCTGGAGCTCGTGGCTCCTGGTGACACGGCCACCACTGGCCAGGGACCTGGCCTCCGTGCTAGCCACAGAGGCCACAGACAGGCTTGGATGAATCCTGCTTCCAGCACCAACCAAAAGAAATGCCAGAAAATGGGGTCTTTGGGGATGAAGTTTCCTTTTTTGATCCATGAGCCAAATTAAAAGATTATTTTTCTCCCTCAATAAACAAATCCCCTCTTCCCCTTCCTGCTAGCCAAGACATCTGCTCTGCTGCAGAAAGCCTGCACCTCCCACCACGTGTCCTACCGTCCTTTCCGTGTTTGGGTTGGTACCCTCTATATTTTCTTTGGGTTATGCCAGGCAGTCTCCTTGCTTAGATGTGGTAATAACGCCGTGGGGTTTTCATATCACTAAATGCTGTTAACCTTTTGCGATTATTTGTCTTATGCGTCGGCATGTGCTGCAATACCTCTTTTGTTATCAGAGTGGGAATCCTTCAGGACCACTATCAAACACTGCGCCTGAGCGGCGGCAGGGCGGAGGGAGCTCTGTAGTGGTAATGAGCAGCTGCGTACATCTCAAGTCCTGGAGGTTAATGCCTGGAGCTTTTAAAACAGGAAAGATCAGAAATGCTGCGAGAGACGGGTTTAATAGGCAACCGAGCGCCCAACCGGGGACCCGAGAGGCAGGCTTGAAAGAAGACAAACCGACTGATTTGCGTTTGCGTTGCCATCTCCGGGCGAGGGGGATGCTTGGGGAAGCTGCCAGCCCTGTGCTATAAAACAGGTGGAGGACGGAGGCTCCCCCAGCATGGGAGGTTCCCCAGGGGGGTTTACCATGTGTTTCCCCCCCCCCCGAGATGAGCCAGATGTACAAAACTGACTTTGCTGTGACTACCTGGGTACCTGCTCTGGGGCTGAAGGACACAATTTTACCAAAGACCTCCCCACTGCAGCAGCCCCAGCCAAGCCCCGTTTTGGTGCCCCTGTCCCTGCCTAGCTCTGGGGTGGGATGGGTGCAGGGATGGGGCTGCATTTTGGGGTCCCTGGGCAGCACCCCTGATGGAGAGAGGAGCGTTTCCAGCCCCAGCCCTTCCACCAAGCTCGATGCCAATGAGCAGATCCTGTTACTTACTTCAAACTGCTCACTTTGGTTAAGGAAAAGGTCATTCTAACCCATGGAAAATGTAATTTTATTGCAGCACAAGCTTTCCAGCTTCTCCCCCATGCCCGGTAAAAATTCCCGTAAGATTCATTCTCCCCTTCCTGGTGTCTTTTTCCTCTTCCCAGAGAAGAAAAACAGTAGGAAGAGAAACACACAGACTCCAGCTTAGACAGATTGTGTGAAAGCACATCGTGTTTTGGGGGAGCAGAGACTCCATGAAGATTTTCCCAGCAAGGTGGCATGAGTGTACATTTATACCCAGGGGGATCTGTCACTGATCAGATTTATTTTTCCCCTACTGATAGCAGCAAGGAGCACAGCCCATGCCCCATGCCCTATGCAATGCCCCATCCTCCTTTGTCTGGGCAGATGGAAGGCAGCAGCTTTTTAATTATTAAAATTAGTGCATCCTTGAAAATAAGTAGCCTGCTTTTGGCTCTGCAAATCATTGCTTTCATGAGAGAGAAGCAGTAATAAAATTAACTGACGGAGAGGAATAAACAAGTGGCACAGATGTAAATATTATATAATCTGCATTTCCTAAAATATCCCCGGCTTGGCACCAGGCATAGGATCGAGAAGAGAAGTGGAGCGAGGATGCTGATAGAAAACAAATAATAATAGCAGGCAAATAGTAATTAATCATTCTGTGCAAGGGTACTCATGTTTGCAGCCAAGCTCAGTGCCAGCTGCTCAAGGTGTGTGCGGGCACCCCGGGGTGCTGTGGAACAGGGCAGGCAGGAGGATGCTGATGGTTTGGGACTGATGCTGCGAGGGGCTGGGTGCTGCCCACCAGAGCTGGGTTTTGGTGGTGTACTTCTGGGTGCACAGGGTGACACAGCACGGGGAAACGTCAATATTGGCTCTTAGTTTGTGCCTTCTGAACCCTCCAGAAGAAAACTGGTTTTGTTTCAGTTTGGAAACCCCACTTACAACCCCTTTGAACCCTCTGCACCGCCTCAGCTTCGTGCTGGGCACCAAATCCTCTGCTCCCCTCTGTGGGTGATGCTGGCCACGCTGCCCGGACCCGGGATCAATACCCCAGGAGATTAACTCCGGCCCTTCTGCGTGGCAGGCACGCTTGACATTTCTGATCAAAAGCCCTTCCTTAATCTGGGAGACAACAAGGGGGAACTCGCTGACAGCAGTCGATGGGAAATTAACTGTGCTTTAGCCCTGATGTCTCCAGCACCGAGGGGCTGCTGCGGGGGATGAACTCGTTCCTGCTCTGCAGTGCTATCAAAAGGGGGCTGGTCCCAGCTGGCTCCCTCTTTTATTTTTCCCTTTTTAACCAGACTTCAAGCAGCATCTGTTGCAAAAGGATGGTCGGTGCCTCAGTGTGCACAAATTCTTTGTCTTGGTGCAGAGGTGGGGACAGGGTCCCCGAGGCAGCAGGGACAGGTTTCCCCGAGTCTGCCTCCTACACTCCCAGTATCGCTCACATCCCAGCTTTGTCCAGAAGCAGGACTACAGGCAGGCACTCTTGTCAGTGCTTTAAATGCGATTTCTCATGTCAGACACATAATCTCCTCACAGAAAATAGGTGAAGACCGTGTTCTCCCAAGGCACGGCCTTTATCATAAGCAGCCTACCAGCACTTAGCATCCGAGTGACAGCGAAATCAAAAGAATAAAAATAAGTGAATGATTACAGAGAGCGTAAAATCTCCTGCCAAATTGTCCCAATTGCCTTTGAAGTTTCAGCCAGAGATACTATTTCTTTTGGTGTTATTACTGTTTTGAAGCAGAAATCTGTATTCTCCACAAAACGGGTTGCCGCTGTACTTTTTATAAATGCCTTCTCATCAGTGCCACATTAAACCAACATTTTGAATTCAAACCAACTACGTGAGCGGATAAATGTAGTAGTAATGGCAGGAATTAGAAAGCAGGGCAAGGACTGAGGCAGGGATGATTTACGAGACCCAGGCAGGAACAATCAAAGGCATCGGATCACCTCCCTGCTGCCCTGCAAGCACCTATTTGCATTTTATTCCTGACGGTGGGATCTTAGGGCTCAGTTCTCACCCGACCAGCAAAGAGACGTTGTTCTTTTGTTCTTAGCCAAGCAAGGTCACTGGGAAATGGGTGAGAGGACTGGAATTGCTGTTCCAGGGGCTGCCAGATGTCGGCACCCATTAGGGGAAGCATTGAGGTGTGCTGGGCTGGTTTCCCAAAGTGTAGATCCCACTGGGCCCTGAGACACCCTCTGTAAGGATGCCACCATCAGTGATGCACAGCCACACTCTCTTTCACCACCACCTCTGCCCCGTGCCACAGGCAGATCCCCTGGAATTAGGAAGCAGCTGCTAGAAAAGGGGATCTGGATCTGCCCCCAGCCCTGGGGAGCCAGGGGCTATTGGAAATGAAGGGTGATGGGACTCCAGTGGAGTTGAGCCTGGTGTGTTGGAGACTGTTTCTCCCAGTGTCGGAAGTTTTTCCATCAGCACTGGGCTTGTTCCCGTGGCAGAATGCAGTTTTGAGCCTCACCTGTGGGGAGGAGGACAGGCAGGAGCTGTGCAGGGCTGCTGAACTGTGCTGGGGTGTTCCAAGGCTGAGCATCCTCCTCACACACCCCATCATCTGTAAATCAGCCACGTTGGCTCCCTGAGATTCTTTTTATGGCAATGTACTGCTGAGTATTTGATCAATGGACTGCAGGCAGATACTAAAAGGGGATGTGTGACCCCGCTGGCCTTGCACTGGGGGCAGTGACATCGGGGGCTCCTCCAGGGCAAGGTTTGCTCTCGTGCCATCAGCTGCTGAAGCACAGCTGGCTTTCGGGCGGGGGGGAGACGGAAGATGCGTAAAGAGGGGAGAGATGCGAGCACCAGGATGGATGGAGAAATGTTGGAGTGCTGCAGCTGGACCCCACAGCCCCAGCCTCTCCTCTCTGTCCCTGTCCCCCCTGCAAGCACCTCAAGCATCCACCTGCAACGGAGAAAAACCCCACAGCCAAGAGAGAAAACAGACGTCCCGGAGGGGTGCTGGGTCACAGGATGGCACGTGGGGGTCCCTCAGCTTTTCATCCCCATCCGAGCATTTTGGAGTTTCGTGCCTTTTTTTTTGCTGAGCCCTCTCCTGGACAGCAACGATGCTTGTTTTGATCCATGCATTGAGCACAACTTCTGCCTAATGCTGGAAGGGACAGGTTGGGCTTTTGAAATCCATTGCACGTCCACTTCTTGGTACAAAATGCCTTTCACCTTGTGAGATGTTTAGCTAGCTGAAAAGAGGAGGGATGGGGTTTGTTTTGCTTCCCCCCACCCCTTTCAGCTTGCTTTTCATGCAGGGGCAGAAGCCAATATTTGCTCTTCAGGCTCCCTCATGCTCCTGCATGCATTTCAGCCACCTCCCTTTGCCTGCAAACAAGAGGAAGGTGACAGCTGCCCCGTTTGTTCCCTTTGGTCTCCCCACATCTCCCACCTCAGCCTCCTTCCTCCAGCTTGAACCTCGCTATTTAATCAAACAGGAATTTTTTTGCACTTGGCTCTCCCCCTGATCTAGGGCTGAAATAATGTTGTGACAATCAGCTTTGCCTCATCATCAGATGTCACCACAGCCATCAGATGCAAAAACCAAACCAAGCCAGGCAAATTAAGCAGCTGGGCATTTCTGTTCTCACCTTGCACGGTACCTAAGGGCAGGGATGAGCAGTGAGAGCTCAGCAGGGCTGTGGGTCCCTCACTGCTGTACCCACCCCGCACCAATTTTCCCTTAATTTCCACCTTCCAAAACCCGCCCCACCTCACCACTCACACACACAGACCCGGCCTGCCATCTCACGGCATTAGAAACTTCAGAAGGTCTTTAGATTTTGGAGGATCAGTGGGAAAAAATGCAAGACACCCGGGGAGTGCTCAGGCTTTGACTTCCAAAGCTCCATGGCAGAGGGCACGAACCCAGCCCTGGGCTCCGCCGCCTGCTCCCTTTGAGGAGCGGGAGCGAGGGGCAGGGTTTAGCTGTGGATGGAGCTGTACATCAGACAGCCCTTGATGCCACTTACAGACTGGGCTGTTTCGGCTCAGAGACACTCATCTACCCACTTCTGCCGCCACACATATGTGAAAAAAGATGTCGCAGGGATTCCTCCTCCAAAATCCCCCTGAACAAATGTTCTCTTTGGACCAGCAGTGCCTAAACCCAGGGGAAGTGGGTGGACTTCAACATTTGGAATGAGGAGATGATTTAAAAACATGTCCTTAGTTCACTAAGCGGGGAAATACACTCCTTCAGCCAAAACACTCACCCGTGGAGCCCAGGTTCCTTTGCAGACACCAGGAGGTCATCGTGCAGGGGTGGTTTGTGGTGCTCAGCAGCAGATGGGGACAGCAGCGGACACCTGGAGGCCACTGGAGGAGGCTCTGGGTTCCCTCCCAGCTCTTGTACACACGAGCAGGACTTTTAATAGCAAAGCAGGGCCCGGGATGGGTTTTGTAGGTGTTTGGCCACGAGTAATGAGGAAGAAGGTGCCGTATTGGGAGCCTCTGTGTCTAATAAAAGCAAATTTATTCAGAAGGCTCCTGAAACGTCAGACCATGACAATATCAACCTCGGCGAGCTGCTTCCTGATCTGAATCGCTAAGTGGCAGGAAAAAATTGCACCCTCCATCCTGCCGTGGAAACAAACGTAAGTGGTGACAGCAGCAATAAAACACCCTAGGGACAACCATGGAGCTGCCGTGTCCCACACTGGTCCCATACAGGGATGACGGAGATTTACAAGGACAGAGGAACCCAAGGAGCTGGAGGTCTGGGACTTTCATGGGGTGCCACATCCCCGGCCACACAAGGTGCCTTTTGTGCTGAGTCAAGGCCAGGAGCCAGGTGGTGCCCGCAGCCTTGCAGCGTGCCGGGGGGGTCCGAGGCACTGCCGACCCCATCCCTGCTCAGCTCAACTTGGGGATCGGTGTTTCCTTTCAGTGTGGCGAGCAGCTTCTGCACAAGATTTTTTTTTTTTTTTTGATCTGTGCTTGAAGCATGACCCAGCACGCTCCTGACGAGCAGCAGATGAATATGTATTGTGCCTTTTCTGTGGGTATTTTAATACAATTTTGCTGACGAGCTCTTTAATCTATTTTTATTGCTGGTGAAGTGCCTTGCTATCCCTGCAGGCGCGGGTGGAGCTGGCTGGGTGCTGCCTGCCCTCGCTGTCCCACTGCTTGCTGCAGTCCCTGGGCACCCATGGGTGCTGTGGTGGGGGTGACACATCGACCGAGGCCTGGGTGAAGCACAACCTGTCCCAAAGGGCTGGCCAGCTTGGAGGGACAAGCAGGAGGAAATGAAGGGCAGGCAGCTCTCTTAGAAGCGGGGATGTTTAAGCAATTCTTGCTTAACTCGGCAAGCCTTTCTCGGATAGAAAGTTTGCAATGATTACCTGCATCGAGACAGCTTAATTAAGCAATTAGGGTGTGAACAAAACAGAATGGGATGCAGTGCCTTTATTTCAGAATTGCTCATGCGTGCAGGAGAGGCTCAGCTGGGGAAAAGGCCACCTTTTTCTCCCTCCCCAAACAGCAACAACAAATTATTCAGATAGGTCACATCCCCAGCCACTTGCAGGGGTTTTGCCTGAATCCGGACGCAGCAAATCACAGAACAAAGCCCTGTCCTCGCCGCGCAGCACGGGAGGCGATGGCTCCTCGGGGAGCCTGCTGCAGCCAGGACGTCTCGCAGACATCCCTCCTGTGGCTTCTCGGAGCTGCACAAGGAAGCAAACATGACAGAGAGAGACGGCTCCGGGGAGCAATGTGCTGCTCCTCACCCAGCAGCCATTGAGATTAACCAGCACCAAACCACAATCAGAAGGACCCAGAGGAGCAGCCAAGGTTGGGGTATGGACACATGGGCTGGGGGTCTGTCTCATTTGTGGACTCTCTCCATCTATTTAGGCAGACTGCAGGTCCCCAGCTTGGTGGCACGGGCACCCCTAGGTCACAGCATCATGGAACAGCGGTGGGAAGGTGCTGGCATGATGGGCAAGCTCCCCACCTCCACCCTGACGGACCTGCCTTGGCATCCTGCGAGTGAGACATCTCGATGTCACGGCCAGCAGCTCTGCATGACACAGCTCCTCTTTCTGCCGGTCTGGGGAAAGCCAGCATTTCACAGAATAAGCCTACCGGGTTTGTAAGCTGCTTAACCTCCATCTCTGGTGACCTAGAAACACCATAGCTGCTTTAGTGTCCCATGTGCTCACATCCTCTCCTGCCCACGGATGGATTTGACAGCTCCTGATGCTCGGAAGACCGGCTAAGCCTGAGGCTGAGCTGAAGGAGTGTAACATGACTGGGGAAAGTATAAAGCTGAGTGATTTTTGACTTGGGTCATAAAATCTTTATGGTAAATAAGACGAACCCCTCGGGGCTTGAAACTGTAAAATTCTGGTTCCAGGCTGTTGGTCCTGCAAATTAAATTCCCATTCTGCAGCCTCAGATGTGCCTCACACACTGCTCGGTGGTACCAGGGGCGAGAAGTGATGCTTGCCAGCCCCCATCCCACCACAACCTCCAGGAGGAAGCAACAGGGGCTGGCTTGGCACAGCACCCGCCGGTCTGGAGCAAGCACGAGGGAGATGACAGGTTCGGAGCTCACTGCAAAAATTATGGGAGCGCTACTCTCCGAGAACAGGACCATTTCTCTACTACTTCCAGTCCGCAGTTAATAGCACGGATCCGACACATCCATCTAAACGTGTCTGACGGAGAGGGCTCCAGCTTGGCCCACGGCCAGTGCTAGCGGTGTTTCAGTTGTTTGGATGGATTTTGGGGCTGCCCTCTGTCTTTTAGGGTCTGAATTAATGGCGGCTGAAGTCAATGGGAATCTTACTAAGAACGATTACGCACACAATAGATGAGCAGAAGAATGAGAAAGGAAACGGGTTTCCATTTCAGAATATTAATCTAAATAGCTCCCTTGGGGCTGCCCCTTTAAGGAAGTCTAAAATCATATTTAAAGACTGCAGGCACAAAACACAGCTTTTTCTTAATATCTTTGGGTAATTAAAATCTGGCAGTGGGGGAGGATTAGCACACGTTATATATAGTATTTCAATTTAAACTTTTTCTGATCCCTTGAAGTTTCTACTTATTATTTTTTAAAGAAACTTTAATCTAGCTACCGTGGATCTGCAAATTAGACCTAGTGCAATAATGAGGTGCGCATCATGTGAGACTGCTGACATGTTTGATTTGGAAGATGATGGTCTGATGGAACAGACTGAGCTGTGAAGGCTGAGGACCCAGCCAAAAAAACACAGATGTGGGAAAACTGATCTCGACTGGAATTAATGCTTTGAAAGCAGTGATGCCAAGGCTGAATTAACTGAAATTTCAAGCCAGAGATGCCCAGGCACGGTCCTGCCTCCATCACGTGCCTTCGGGCTGAGGCATGGAGCCAGACTGAGACCTGAAGCAGAGCTGTGCTGCCCTGTTTGGGAAAGAAGTGAAGTGGCTGATCCCCAAACCGGACCAGCAGAAAGCTGAGAGCTTCAAACAGGAGGAGGACAGAAGTCTGAAGCAGGAAAGCCAGGACTCCAGTAAACCACAGGGCGGTTCAGAAGCACAAACAAGACCTTGCAAAAATAGCTTGTGAACTGACCTCCTGCTGGTTACACACAGGTGCAAAAAGAGGAGTTTGCTCCTTGGTCATGATAAAAGACTTCCCAGGGGAGTCCCAGAGGCTGGTGTGCTCCAGGATGGGGTGATGCAGCAGCCAGCCCAGCCCCAGCAGCTCTGCTTCCACTTCTTGTACTCACGTGGGAAAGAACGGCCCCGAATCCAGCCGATAATGATGAATCCTCTTTAGTCTCCCCTGACAGAAAGTCACTTTAATAATCTATAAGACATGGTTGATTGAATAGGGAAAAAAAACAACAACGGCGCAGCAACCCAAGTCAACGCTCAATAGCAACCCATTGTTTGCTTCCCGCAGCAGTCCTGCAGGACTGCGCCTTCCTCCCGGCTCCACTCGCCCCCGTGTTTGTGCTTTGCCTTGAAAATGTCACAGACCTTGTTCGCAGTGAAATTTGAAATAAAGTACTCGGATGCCCATTGGCCACCTTGGGGGGATAGGAACAAACACGGTTATTTATCATTGGGCACTCCGGCTAGAAATAAAATATCAATTGTAATTTATCATGCTGAAAATATGGCAACATTTTTTACTCCCCGTTCCCCCTCCTTCCACCCATCAACAAAAGTGGGTGGAAGTCAAAATTGCTGAGCAAAAATATAATGTATGTACATAAGGAGAGGAAGCAAACGACCGGGATTACAATTTATTGCAGAGACCGTAGGCGGCGTATGTGATTGCACACAAGAAAATTGCCAGAGATGCAGATATTTTGCAGAGCTTCTTATTTACTCTCTTCTTACTTTGCAAGTAAATAAGATATTCGATAAGAGATGGCAATTTTCTCACAGCCTCCAAACAGCTCCCTATTTTTGATGATGAGTTGTAATCCCGACATTTTGCCTTTGAAAACAACACACACAAAACCACCCCATCTCCCACACTTTGTATTTTCCTATCGGAAAAGGTTTATTTTTGTAGGAAATTACTCTTCACTTATGAAAACCTTTTGATTACTATAAAAAAAAAATCACTATGGTGCCATGCTGATGCACGGTATTGTATTTCTGAAACACCCCAGCTTCTTTTGAGAACCCGCTGGCATTGATGTGAGAGTCAGATGGCATCGATGGGGCGGGAGCTCAGGAGAGCTGTGAGGTCCCCATCCCATTGGCTTTCGTCTTCCTTAGCCACATCGACTGGAAATATCTGATGCCTTTTCTTGGAGGGGCGGCTGAGGATGAGTAGTGGGGTTGGAGGAAGCAGGAGCATGGGGATGTGTTCTGCCTGATGAGTATTGATGGTGCCGGGCGTCACGTCACCAATAGGACATTTATCCTCCTAATTAGCGCCATGTGCAGTCCTCTCCCCTTCTTGGAGGAGACCTCCAGGGAAGTCACTGAAACACGGCTGCACCTGATCCACTTTTGGGGACATGGGGCCAGTGGCAGAGCACATGTTCCCCCCATTCATTTCTCTGTTTTTTGGTACCTGGCTTCCACTGGGAGGCCTCTGACCGATGGCCAGCCAGGTGCCAAGAGCAAGGCTGGAGGAGCCAAGGGACCGATCCTGTGCTGAGCTTTGATGGATGGTGAGAGAGAAATTGGAAAAAGCAGAGTCCTTTTAGAGCAGGTATGAGACAAATGAACTGCTTTACCACTGCACTTCAGTATTTTTAGCTCAAAAAAAAGGAGGCCCACATGCCAGTAGCACACACATGGGCATCTTCATGCACCTTTCCTTTTCTCTCCCAGCTTTTGAGCCCGTGGCTGACCTTGGCTGATGCCAATAGATGGAGCAGAGGCAGGATTCACACCAAAACCTGTGCCTGTGCCTTTGCAGCTGCCCCCACAGCTCTGCTGGCAAGGGCAGGAGGCTGAATCCAACCTGTGCTGAGGCAGCTGCCTGCCAAGGCTGTGCCTCGCGGCACGGAGAGCTCCTGGGAAGATGCATCCCAGGCACAGAATTAGCTCCCTGCCGCTTAAAAAAGGCAGTGAATAATGTTGACATCAAAACGAGAACAGGACAATCTGGATGTCATCCAGTTTATCCAAATATTGCTATTTTTGGCTTTGTTCGAGTTTCTTTGCAGCTCAGAGGCACATCCCAAGATCCCAGTGCTTTTGATCTGGAAAGTACTGAATAATTCCCTTTAAACAGCCATAAAAGAGGAATTTTTGACACTGCAGCCATAGCAACGACTGATGTCATAAATGCAGGAGCATGACTTCATGGCGGGATGGGAGATCAGACAGAACTTTTGCTCAAGAGCAAACATCACCTGCGGTAGAGTGGGGAATAGAGAAAATTGTGAGTAAACACCAGCTCGCTGCTTTGCATAAACGTCCCTTTACCTTGAGTGCTGCTGAGGACAAACACACCCCTCCCGAGGTATCAGACCGGTCGTTACAGGCAGGGCTCTCCAAGAAGACACAGATTGGAAGCACGATTTAGCAGGACAAACCCTGTAGATATTAACCCATTCCCAGCCCTCCCATGAGGCTGGCTTCGGACTGCACAAGCTGCGAGATGCTGGATATTTCCAGGGAGATCAAGGATGCTCTGGTTCCTGCTGGCACTCACAGTGCTGTTTAGCTGTGCTAAACTTGGGTGGAGATAGAGGGTCGGTCCTCATCCCCTCAGCCTGTGGTGGCAGCAGCAGATGTCTTCTCAAAAAGGGGACATTTGCTCCCTGAGAGCATTTAAGCCACCCGGGTGGCTTATGGCTAGTGGCTGCCGCAGCAAAAGACGCTGCTGGAGGAGCCCCTTGCACATCCTAGGGACAGCTTGCAGGACGGCTCACTGCTGCTGCTCCTAAAAGGCATCTTGGACAAAAATAAAATGTACCGAGGCATTTTAAATTCAGCCTGGAGGCGATCTCTGTCTGCAGCCCTTGGTTCACATCACCATCTGGCAGGAGGAGCTGAAATCCATTTCCATCAGAGGGCTTGCCAGCAAGCACAGCGAAGCGAAGGTGGGAGCTGGTTCCTCCAAAAGCAAGGGCTCCTTCGAGCTCCCTCCTCTGCCTGGCAGCCTCCCAGAGTAGCACCCGGGGGAGCAGGAGGGTTTGACGCGAGGCTGCGTTGTCATTGCCTAAATCTGCATCGAAAAGCAAGCACGGAGAGGGCTTCGTCTCTCCAAGTTGGCCATGCACATTCTGGGGCACTGGCCAAGGCTTAGAAAATTTAACCGCTCATGGACTTTTTAGTTCAAGGGCCCTTTCTTCTGGTCCTTACTGCTGTAAAGCAAAGACAAATTTCTTCTGGGGGGTTTCTTTATCAGAAATAACCTGAAAACTGTAGGCAGAGGCCAACCCCCAGCATCCCATGACAGCATCCCTGCGCCCCACCGCAGGCACAGTGCCCATATCAGAGAGAAACCAGGAGGCACCTCTGGGTGCTCGCAGTGTGCTCAACCCCAAACCGAGGCGGATCAAAAGGTGAGACAATTCTGCAAGGATACGGCGCATCTACGCACGTATTTCAAGTAATATTTTGTCAGGGAACGTTGTACAACAGAGAGGACTGTGTCTAAAGGGAGTCTAATTTTCCTCCATGACGGAGCCTGACTGCCTGCCAATACCAAATAGCTTCATTTATAAAATCTCTGTCATTGTCACCAGGCAAGTTTCTGCAGGGCTACTGAGAAACGGGCCTCGGGCCAAGCTATATTGCTTGCTTCATCATCCCGCACGGCTGTGTTGTCTGCACCAAATTTTCAAAATCCATTATTCACATCAGCCTGGGGGTTGAGGAAACAGATTTCCAATAGTTTGCAAATATCACATTTGGAACAAAAGCTGTTTCCCTTCTGCAGAAAAACAAAGGGACGTGCGTTAGAGGCCCCAGCAGGTCCCTGACCCGAGACTGAAGGGCGATGTCGCTGGCTTGGCACAGACTTTGGGTAGGTGCAGGGGAGCCAGCCCTGGCTGGGGGGGCTCCAGTTTGAGCATCCCAAAAAGCCCACCAACTTGATGTCAGGAAGCTCATCCCTCCCCATCCTCAACGTGCTGTGTAGGGTGCAGGGATGAGGAGCTCAGGGCAGAGCTCAGCTCATTCTGGGCTCTCCTGCAGCAGCCCTAAATCTCCGCCGCTTCTCACCCTGCTGGGTGGGCACCCCTCTGCCCGGGGGCTCCGTGGGGTTCCCACTACAGCAGTGGGTTTTGCTAGCATTTTCACTGCCCCAAAGGCATTTCCACTTCGTGATCCTGAGTTCCTCCTCCGCTCTTGGTAATAACTGCGTTTCAGCCACCGAAGCAGGACAAATGGCTTGACACTGATTTCATATTTGTTTTCCCAGAGATTAAATACTCTGAAATAATAACAACAGCAAGGCTTAGAGCAACAGAGGGAATTTTTCTGAGCTCATATGCATTCAGCACAGTGAAGAGACAGGAGATTACGGGGTGGGGCCGGGCTCTGCCCACAGGAAGGTACAGGATTGATTTTTCCTGAGACAATGGATTTTGAATTAGTGCACACACAGTCCCGTGTAGCTTATAGTCAGGGGAACATTAATCTGCTTTTATGGTCCATGCCTTTAATCAAAGCCTGTTGTAATTAAGGCGCACACTAATAACTCCATAAATGCAGGACAGATTTCATAGGAAAATTTACACAAAGGGAATTTTGACCAGAAAACACAGTTTGGGCTGTGTCACAGCCTGGGCATGTCACCTCCCTCTGTTTGACCTCAGAGGCTGTTGCATGCTTTGTAATATTTGTAATATTGTAAGTTTTCACAGCTCCTGGTATAGGGGATCAGACATTTCAGGGGTGAAGGAAGAGCCTGGTGCATGTTCAGTGTTTCATCCCAGGTGGTCTGTTAGGGAAGAGCGGAGCCTTGAAGAGCTCTCCCCATGAATTACTGGTGACGTTGCTCTCATCTAAAATCCCAGCCCATCTTGTGAATGAGGAGGGCTGCAAGCGTGGGGAAAAGGGTGCCAAGGGGGTTTCCCACGCTGCAGAGGGTGAAGCTTACAGCAAAAATAATCAGCAAAAGCTGAATCTGGTGGCAAGCTGAGAAGCAAGGCTCTGGCAATGCGGCAAGCGAGGCAGATCCCTGCCCTGCCGTTGCACACCGTGCTCCAGGGAAAGAAGCCTCCTGTCACTGGGCAGGGGGAAACTTGTTGAATTAATCCAGAGATTTAACGTCCAGCTGTTGTGGAGTTTACAGGCATAAAAGATTACGGTGCTCAGAGGTCCTATGCCACAGAGACTAACAATTTTTGCTGCAATGGGGCTATCAAGAATTGGGATTGTGTTTTATGGGACTGATATACGACCCTATAAAGAAGAGACAAGATCTCTTTCTTTTCTCTCCGAGTAGCTGGGGTAGCACGCGACAAAGCTGCAATAAACTCTGCTTGAGTATTCAGGTGTTCCAACACAGCAAAACCAAAGTTTTCATATTATTACTATTAATTATTACTATTATTACATTAATTTCTAAGGCATCAATCTCCATACTATCTGAGACTCATGACATAAATTTAGCACAAAATTAGCATACATTAGCTAAATTAATGTAACATACCATATGTGGCAAAAAATAACGTAACATAATGTGGAATAAATTACAATAATTTAACATTGACTCTCAGGACTTGATGAGACTGTAAATCTTCTTTAAGAACTAGGATTAAAGCAAGAAACATGAAAAAGTGGATTCATTTTACAAAGGAACAGCCTTTGCAAATGCAGCGTTTTGAAACACAGTTAATTTAGTGAAAGGTTTCATCCAATTTGCCACTTAATAGCATTGCTTTGCAATTACAACATTCTCTTTCACCCAAAGCACCTGCAGCCCTTTGCAAATAATAATTCATTTTCCCCGTGTCTCGTGGAGTCTCCGCGTCCTCGGGTTTTACACGGGGTGGAAACGAGAGGCAGATAAATGAAACCATTTGGGCAAGCCCAGCAGAGGCAGAGCTACACCCCAGTGCTGCTGCCCCCAGTCCTGTGCCCCCCATTGCCCATCCGCTTGCTGCTTCTGCTCACCTGGGGCTGGGTGAAACCCCTTCCCCGTGCTGCTCAAACACGGCCCTAATGCCTGCGTGCCTCTAAGGGCATGAGCACAGCGTGGAGGCGCTGGGCTGCAGGTGGCTGTCCCAGCTGGGGCTCGAGCTGCTGCCTCTCACCGCTCTCCTGCTGCTCCAAGGGGATGTTACATCCCATTTTCTCCCCACTGGTTTGTTTGAGGAGGCATCTGGCTTTAATGGAAGGGATGTTTTTACCGCAATAACCATGCAGAGCTCAATTTCGCTCCTGCTGAAGCAATCCTCCCTGCTAGCTTGTGATTTAGAGCTGACAGAAAGCCCATTCTCTGGGTCCCCATCCACCTCCAGACCATAACCCTACAACACATGGAAGCCGTTAACCTATTTCTCCATCCCCGTGCGGTCTGCCTCTTGCTCGGATGATCGGAGGAACACAAGCAGCACACGGAGCTTTATTGCAACTGCTGCACTCACGTCTGCTGGGAAGGCACACGATTGCAATTTCCCCTCCACGTGAAGCGTTTTGCTGCCATTAGCTCTGGAGAGCCACGCTCCTCCACGCCTCTGGGGGAGGGAGAGAGGAGGCAGAGTCAAGACACTGCCCTTGAAGAATGCAGCAGCGAGTATATTAGTCATAGGAAATCCATTGCTCAAGATGATGAATGCCCTTCCCTGCTCTGCTGCTGCTAGTTTTCAGAATTAAAACTGGGACACAAGTTGCAGCTCTGTAAGGACACTAATTTACGTGGTGAGTACACTGGTTGCAAACCACAGCAGGGATGGTCCGGCCACTGGTGAGCTCTCCATTTCCAGCTCCCTCTCACCCCCAAAATTTCCTTGGCACATGCCATCTGCCTTGTGTGATGGACCACCGATGGCGCTGGGGCACACCTCCCCTGTCTCTCAGAAGGGCCCCCAACCTGCACCCCCAAGGGAAGGGAGCCCCTGTGGGATACCTGCCACCCAAGCAGAAGGGGGTTGTTCGTCCCAGAGGGCTCAGGAATGGACACAAGAGCCAAAAAGTAGCTGAGGAGGAGGATGAGGGGACTGGTCGTTCCCCACTGCCAACCTGCAGGGTAGTTTTGAGCCCCCAGCATCCCAACCCCAATCCCCAGCTCCTTGAATGAGGCGTTTAGCCCAAGCCAAGGGGTGATGCCACCAGGGAGTGCAGCTCCAGGGTCAGAGGCTGAGCTAATCTGCCCTTATGATGCTCATCCTGAGCCGAGGCCAACTCTCCAGCACCCTCTTTGCCCAAGCAGGCAATGCACGAGCATCCTCCTGCTCCCACCCCACCAGAGCCATGGGGGACATCACTGCAGTGATGTTCCCAAGGAAATTGCCATCCCCATAAACACATAAGAGAGGAATGGAATGCAAACAGGTGGAAGGATGACAAATGCCTCAGGGCCCCCGACACACCAGGGTGGCAGGAACCTGTGGGTGGAGGGAAATGTTGGTTTTCAACACAAAACCAATCCTGCACCAATTCAGAGGCAGGTGACAGCAGGGCAATTTAATCAACTGCTCCAAAACCTTTCAGGTTCAGAGCAACAAAATGCTTTAGTGAAAATATAGCAAATGAAACATTCCCAGACTTCTGAAATTCAGATCTGTGTTTCAGACAATCAGTTGAGTTATGACAACGCCAGAACGTGGCAATGCTGGAATTTTCTGAGGGGGAAAAAAAAACTTAAAATTGTGCTTGCTCCCAGTTTGTCACACATTTGATAGCGTGACAGAGGTTTTAAAGCTCTAGAGGTGATGAAATAATATTAATGATAATCTTAGGTGAGCAGTAAAATACACAGGTGTTGCCAATAAATCGAGTGTGCTTTTTCCACCATTGGGATGTTGGATGGATACAAGCTCCTCTGCGAGACATTTTTGTTGTGCTTTGCTGAAAGCAGCGGAGGAGGAAGGTTAAAACCAACAGCAGTGCCTGTACTGGAAAGAGCCTGTGAAATTCGGTAGTTATTCATCAATTTAAAACAATGCAGACTGCGATTGAAGGAACTATTATAAACCCAGGAAGGGTAGCGTAAAACCTCAGAATTATTCATCAGTCCCCAACCCAGGCCTCTGCTTGTGCTTTTTATCTTGCAAATAAGATGTCAGATCTCTGGAGGCTTAATTCAGTCTCTGCTTCCCCAATTTGGTGGACCATATATAACGATTTGCCATTAAATATCCCACATTCACAAATTTCTACATTTATTGGCTTCATTTTAAAACATCATGGCTATCTTTTTATGTCAGCAGGAGATATGACAGAGCTCTTCGATGAAGAGAACCGACTATAAAAGGTGCTAATAAAGAAATCAATCTAACATTATAGCATATATTTAGAATTAATTCTACCTGTTCTCCCCTATGCCCCCCCCACTCCAAGCAACAGACAGCAGCTAATAACGGCAGGATCATCTGAAAGGGTATATCCCTTGATTTAAAAACTGATGTGTGTCAGGGTAATGGGATTAAAAATGAATTGCCTTTTCTAATAGCTTCCCACCAGCATCTATCTCACTGTCAGGGCTTCCCAAACAACAGAACACAAAGGCTCAGCCTGAAATTAGCCCATTTCATTTTAAGACTCTTCTTAATGGTCTTCCGAATGAATTCCCGCTATTTTGCAACATAATCTTAGAATTAAATATCAGCTAATTTATTTTTTTATATACTGGTAATGCACAACAGGGATCCTCACTTAGCAACGGTGCCTCACAGATTAAAACAGTGAATCCTTACGGGGAGATCGGGCTCTGGGAGCTTTCCTTGCTCCGTTAGCAAAGAGCAGCAGATGCCAGCCCCTCTCCCTGCCTTGGGACACAGGGCAGGACCTCATATGGGATGCTGTCAAGTTGATGGAAAGCAGAAATCCCCTTCAGGGAGTTCTCCCCTGTATCCCCTAGCTGAGGATCAGGACCTGCAGTGGTGGCAGAGAAACTAAAGGCAGGTGAGGCTGCTGGCTCAGGCAGGCAGCACCATTCCCAAATTTATATTCTTGTGTACTCCAGCATGCGCTCTCAATTGACAATCATGTCCTGTTCTTAACTGCAGCCTTGACACCACTCTGTTTCTTTGGTGTACAAATCTGTCAGGGGTGCTGGCTGAGGAAGTACATAAAAGCATTTTTTTCCTTCCATTTGCTTGAGTCTGAGAGTTTTTACATATCCGAAGAGAAATAAAAAGATGATGAGTCTTTGATACTCTACGGCACATCTTGTGCAAAGATCACTTAGTTTTATTCGTGGCGTCTATGAAGGATCTCCTGACGCTACGCCTGCCATCCAAAGGGGAGGAGGCAGTCTAGGAAAAGGCGCAGGTGGAGACAGATCCAAAATAGATGTGAGCCAGTGCCTCCCCTCCCGGCACCTCCACATGGCACACAGAGGGCTTGGGCTAAGGCAGGATAAATATATTCATGCCTCGTGGATGGAAACAGCCCTGCAGGTACCAAGGTCTGAGGAGCTCCCCATGCAGAGGGCAGCTGGTGCAGCATCTCTGATGTGCACTCACCCTGATCAAGCCCAGGGTTTCCCAGTTCTGGTTGCAGGCTGGGACTGGGGACTTGCAATTGCAAGAGCCATCCTCCTGGGTACCAGAGGAGATATTGAAGGAGCTAATTGCAATTTCCATCTTCTAAGGGATTTATTAATAAACAGTGCAGGAAAATATCCTCTTTCCAATTATGACAAATACCTTGAAGGTATAGTGTCCTTTTAAACAAACATTAGAAGCCTTATTAAATTTAAATTAAATGCTCACTAAGGGGCATTCATTGACAAAAAGTGTTTCCAAAAGTAATGAGCAGGTCACCTCACTTGTGTATTACTGCTCGACCTTGGCTTCCCTGAGAGACAGCCCCAGATAATGCACCAAATGCTCGGCTGATGAATGACTCTGACAAAACGCTCTTGACCTTAGGAGGCACTCCAAAGTGATGAGCAGTTAATGATGAAAGGCTCCTGAAAGAAGTTGTTTTAATTTCTGACCATAACGTGCAATTTTCAAGCCACTGCTCAGGGGGAGAGGGAGAAGAGTACCAGGGAAAGGGGGGAGGTGGTTGTATTGCAATATTTAACAAAACACAAGTTAACAGCATCACTGAAAAGCACTGTGCTCTCAGTTAAGGGATGCTGAAGGGGACGCACACTGCTTCCCTAAACGCCCTAAAACCCCCTAACCAGTGAGTCTTTCCTTTAAGTCTTTAGTGGGTGTTACTCCTAACACACCCCACCCTCCTCAGCTTACAGCTGTCCTCGTGGTCTGCCAGAAGAACCCTGCTTCATGGCAGAGGGGACACCAGCTGCATGACATCTTGTCCCATCCCTTCGTGTTGTGCCACCCTACATCCCTTCTCCCCAAGCTATGGCATCAGCCCAGGTGTCTGAGAGAGTCCAACACCTGCTTGTCAGCCTGTGATTGCTCCAGCCCCTGAAGCACTCACTTTTCTCCCATTCTGAAGGCAATAAAAGTAATGAGAAGACTGATTGTGCCATCTGCTCCTGAAGATTTTCACCTGCTCCAGCAAGGCAATTTGTTTCCTTGACTCCATCAGCCACCATCCCCTGGGCAGCAGCTGGGAAACCCAGCAACCTGGGTGCCTTTTCCAGCCCATACGGGCTTCATGAGAAAGAGCCATCAAGGTGCATCCCTTCACCTGGAGAGGCAGAGCAAAATGAGGAGAAGTTGGGAAAAGAGAAAGACTTGGCCTCAAAAGTCCAGCTTTTGGGACCAAGTAGGTGCCAAGTGCCCTTTGGTAAACGATACTGAAACATCACAATTCTCCTTGGGGAACACTGACGTTGCACACTTGATGCCCTGGTAACCCCAATGCTGAGAGCTCAAGGCTCACTCAAGGTCACCAAGACAGGCAGCGGTTGATCATGGTGTGACCCCTCACATTTCCCACAGGAGCCTCCATCTCCTGCTCCTTCATCCATCTCTCCAAGAAAACGAGAGAGATTTTTTCCCCCTCTTATAGCTGAATGCAGCAAGATGTATTGGTTCAATCTAAAGGCACAGCAAATAGTCACAGAGCCTTGGCTCCAGAGGGATTTTTGGTCTTTTTTATACCAACTAATTACATTTAAACAAATTCTCACTGTTGAGCTCATTGGAAAGTGTCAGCTCCTGTTTTTGTCGTTTGGCCTCACAATGCTCATTCTGGCTGCGTTTGCCTAGCACTTTCATTAACCTTTCAGGGCATTTTGCTTATGAAACAGGGAGGGAAAAAAAGTGCTTCTTTGCTTGAAGTTTCAGTGCAGTTGCACTTTAATTGGCCTGTGTCCTGAGTTTTGAACTGGCCTAGTCTTTGTTCTGCATGTCTGTCTATGTCCACTCATCACAAAGCTAATGCCTCAGAGATATGCAATGTATGCACTTCCCACCCCGCCAGAAAAAAAAAATATTAAAGCATCTTCTATTCTTTGCCTGAAAGGCAGGACTCCACCCTATTCCTTAAAGCATATGATCTTTCATGAAAGGAAAATGAAGTTGTAAAGTCTTTTGGGAACCCTTCACTGCACCTAACTGTAGGCAGCTAACTCAAAAAACTCAGTGGAGACCTTAATCATCTTAAGACAGAGCAGAACTGAAAGGAGTAAATGCCTCCAGAGGGCTATTCTGAGTCACGGGAGACAGGGTGGAAGGACCTTGAGAAATCATTGAGTCCATTTCCCTTCCTCCAGGCAAGATCAGCTCCACCAGAACCACTCCTGACAGATGTTTGTCTGATCTCTCCTCCAGAATTTCTTCTGCTGCTATTTTAAGCCTATCACTTTGTGAGCACAGTGAACTTGTAAAAAATAAAAAATAAAAAAAGAAAATAGAAGCCTCTTCCTCTCTGTGGAAAATGTGAACATATCTGGTAAACTGTCTTTCCCTTCAGCCTTTTCTTCTACAGAAGCAACAATCCCTGTCCGTGTTGCTTTCCTCTGTCGGGGTGATCTCTGGACCCCTCACTCTGTTCATTTCTTTTTCTGCCCATTCCTGTGCCTGATGCCTGCCTCAGAAGCTCTCAGCTTCTCACTGGGTCCTGCCCATTTCTCTTGCTCTGCTTTCCAACTACACACGGCTAAGTCAGGGCTCTAAAACAAGGCTTAGCAACTGTCGCGTTAAAGGGGTGTAGCTGATTAACCGTTACGGGCCCGGTTGGATTCAGAGTACTGTACCAGTCGGACATTCACCAAAACTGGGGGTCCGTTCGGACATTCACCAAAAATGTAATAACCACCTGGGGGTCCGTTCAGACATTCACCAACAATGCATTAACCGTCTGGGGGTCTGGTTAGATTCAGAACACTGAACTATCACGGATAACCACCCTCACCCTAGTTGCATTAATGAGAGCTATCACAATGCAATCAAGTATGGTTTATTACAGCAACAGATAATCAGGTTCTTTTGGATTGCCGGTGATAGTGACTATCTGCAAAAGCAAGCTAGTATGCATGAAATACACAGGGGTTCTAGGTGTGGGTTCTAGGTGTGGGTTCTAGGTGTGGGTTCTAGGTGTGGGTTCTAGGTGTGGGTTCTAGGTGTGGGTTCTAGGTGCGCAGCCTAGAAATAAACGCGTTAAAAGGATCAAAGACTCTATAGAGATTTATAAGCAAATATTCAGATCTCACCCAAAGGCGTCCCAATGGGGGGAGAAGAGAGGTTCAGCCCGTCGACTGATCCCAGGAGTCAGGAGGTCCTAAGGATGTTGTATGCCCTTGGGATGGTATCTCCCCTGACGATGGTATCTTCCCTAACATCCCCTCTCTCTTGGGCCAATTTATATTATTTTCTATCTTTTAGGTGGAGCTTGAGTGGCTCTAGTCAAGCATATCTTAGTTATGATTGGTGTAAAGTTTTCCCGTCTCCGTTTAAAGTAATAGGCTCCGAGAAATTCAGGGCGCATGCTCAGTGAGGGGTGGTCGCACCTTGGAGGCGGGTAGCTTTTGGGATGGAGGTGTGTTTTGGTATTATAATGATATTATAATGAACAAAAAGTACACTAGGGTACAGCATTTGTCAAAACATGACAGGTCTTTGGCTTAGGGTGGCAAAAAGTGCAGCTTTGTGCACAAGAACAATCGAGGCCCCACCTGATTACGGAGCCTAGCCGTGGTGTCTCCACTCCACTCCACGCTCCGTGGTGTTCCTTAGAGCTAGCACACCAAGTTTCCCCAGCGCGATAGCATCTAAGGTTGGGAGCCTAGGGAATGCTCAGATAATGCAGTTATGCCCTACCCTGAAAGCCTCTTCAATGCTGTACCTTTTCCTTAAAAGTGTGAATGTTAGTTTTATTTTCCTAGTTACTTCAGGCATTTACACCACAGCAACTACCCTTCAAGAATTATCTGAAATTGCTGTGTCTCATGCAGCCAGAAGGAGGTCAGAAAAGCAGCTCTGGTTTTGTTTTGTGATCCTTGAAAAGATGTGTGAAGAATGCAGGAGATTCATGCAGGATTTCACTCTGATCTCAACATCCAAGAGGCTTGAGAGACACCCCAGGGCCAGCACATTTTAAAGGAAAGTTTTTAAATGCTTCTGACCTTAGGTGAGGGCTGCTAACTTGAGTCTTTCATGAAATCCATCCTTCATTTACCAGAAGAAAATGTGCACCACTGGCAAGAGAAACTTGAAGGAGAGTGGTGCTCTCCCAAGCTCTCCTCTTGGAGCATGTTTCTCATCAAGCTCCTCTGCAACCTCCTAAGTCTCATCCTCCTACGATTTTGTTTCCTATTATAAGGAACAGCCAACTCCACGGCCCTGATTTATGCCCTCTGCCTCCAGGCAATAACAACCACTTCATCACTTCCTGCAAAAACACAGGAAAAACTCCTTGAAACATGTGGCTCTTCCTGACCCAACACATAGCTGGGGATGTTTAAACCCAAAAGTTTCTTTGTAATGATCGTGATGGATGGGCTTCTGAATATTTCAGTCACAATACCTCCAGCTGGTAGTGTGAAAGCGAGTGGGGAAGGAAGATCAGAGGATAAGGCCACGGCACACCTCATAAGTCAGGCTATGCAGAGCCGGGACAGCCAGCTTTGAATTGCAAAGTTCCCCTTACTGGGGAAGGATGCAATCTGTCTTGCAACGAAATGAACAATGGGTAGGTGTTAAACTTCTGGAAAGCTGATTTAGGAGACCCAGTGCTGAATGTCTGTAGGGGAACTGCCTGCTAACATCGAGTGGGATAGATGGGCCTTTCTAAAAGCTTCTCCAAACTCATTCTGGGGTCTTTATTTTGCAAGGGTGGGGACTAAAGACAAATATTCACTCTTCTAAACCCCTGCATATGCAACAATAAAAATAGAAAATGGAATAGATGTGCTTGAGACAAGAATCACCCCAGTATGAAACCTGCAGTCCAATTCAGGTGGGCTCCATCTCACCTCTGGCAACCCCCTGCAGTCCACCTGTGTCAGGTTGGTAAAACAGACACTTATTGGAAGTTCAGCCTCTCTTGCTCCTGCAGGTAGAAAAGCCCCTGTGCTGTAGGTGCTACACAGAGATCCCTGGGGACAGGGATATCAGGAGCAGGACAAGCAACAGCTCCACAGCATCCCCGGCCACAGCTCTGCAGGCCATTAACTGACAGCACCCAAACGAAGGGCTCAGTGCAGAGCTGCAGAGAGCATCCATTTGAAGCTTCATTTCAGCTGCTAAAAATATGCAAGAGCTGTACCTCTCCTTCATGGTTTTCCCCTTACAAGACAAAAACCCTCCTGCTAATGCCTTGTAATCTCTCTGCCAGTCCTAGTGGCAAAGAGCTGGTGAGTCCCGAAGGGCGAGGGAGCTGACTTCTGCTACTTCTGCTCTCACAGATGGGAAGCATTAGCACTGACGGCTTGAGCTGTGCAATATGTTTTGCTCCGCAAGGAGAGAAGATGGTGCTGCAGGAACAGCACGAATGAAACCGCAGAGCGGTGCAAGCCACCAGCTCAGGGCTGAGCAGGGAAGGAGCTCTGTCCTTGCTGGTCCCCTGGCAGCAACCTGGCTCACCCCACGCCTTCTGCCCAGCATCTCCCCTGCCCCAGCAGGAAGGCTCCTCCTGCCCAGCAGAGCCTCCCCGAGGGCTGCAGTCATCCGGAGGTGGTGCTGGGCCATCGCTGCACAGAAGGATGAGCTCAAAGTAATCTACTCCAGCAAGATACGGAGGCAGGCTTTTGGCCAGGATCCAGGTTTTTTATTAATATCCCCGGCTGGGGGAAGGGAAAGCTGTTCTTCCTTTCATAGAGAAAGTGCTGAGAAGAGGGGAGAGACATTTCTGTTCGAGCTTTCTGCTGCCTCCAGGCTCTTGCTGCCCTGGAGGGTGTCTTGTGGGCATGTTTGCAGGTCAGCAGGAAGGCACAGAGTGATGGATGTTGACCATGGAAGGACATATGTGTAAAATTCCTTTTTCATTATATACTCTGGTGTGTGGAACTGAGAGGAGGAAGTTTGCTTATTTATTTTTAATCCTAGCCTGTGAAGACACCTGACTCCTGGAGCAAATGCTCCAGCCAAAGCAAAGAAACTGCAGAATTCTGGCCAGCTCAGGGAGTTTTAGGATGAAAAGCACTGTTATCATCTCTGCTCTATCCCCAGGGGTGCAGCGCATGGCCAAGACGGGAGGTTTCATCCCCAAAGGCTGCTCAGCCCACAGTTCCCCACAGGGATCAATTTGTGCCTTAATTTGAGCATCAGAGCTTGAGCCATGGCAAACAATCTCTGCCAATTATTTGTTTTAAGGCAGCCAAGATGCCCCAAAGCCTCCATAAGAAATTTTAAATGCAGAGCTGCTAGTCAAAAAGGAAGGATTTGGGGATTAACAAAAATATTAACAGCAGGAGAGAGGTGGAGGACAGACCCATGCAGTCCAACTTCTGTGGGTAATGTTTATTTTTAGGCTATTTTAACCTTTTCTTTCTTTTTTTTTTTTTTAAACAGAGGTTGGGGGTAAGGCTCTAGACTGTCACAGATGACACCACTAATTTGGATTCCAGGAGGCCCTCAAGGAAGATCTCTGGTGACAGCTCTGTTTTTTATTTAGCTACCAAAAAAGCCAAGGAGATAGAGGAGAGCCCCGAGGGCAGAGCAGGAGGACAGACCCACAGCCAGCCCTGGACAGGCAAGCCCAGGTGCATCACATGGCAATTTTGTCTCCAAGGAGCATAAACCCAGGTGACACCAGGAAGCAGGCACCCTACCTTTGGGAAATGTCACCTCATTGCAGGAGCATCACATAAGCTCTCTTCACAGGGACTCAAATTTCCCATGGCAGCCACACCATTTTTTTTTTTTTTTTTTTTTTTTTTTGGAAGCAGAGGGGCTGCTTCCCTGCTCTGGAATCCACCAGAGCAGGCACCAGGATGTTCCTGCCCTCCTGCATCTCCCCGCTTCGCTTCCTACCTCCTGCACAACGGAGGCAGCAAAGCAAACTCCTCCTTATAGGGCCTTTGTGGACTGTGAGATTTAATTTGCCTTTCTGGGGGATCAGCTCCTCTCCTCTCAGCAGCTCCATATGATTAACCAGTTTGAATTTTCATAATGCCATCACTCATTCCACGGATACATAATGGGCTCTCGCTGAAATGAGGCTTTCACATACAAACAGCACTTAATCTGGGCTTAGTGCTTCTTCCTCACAGCTAAATGCTGCACCTTTATTTTGTCATCTCCAGCAGCAGCACATCGCACTCCCCTGCCTAGGCACACTAAAGCCACCAAACACCAGAAACCCAGGATCTTAATGAGCAAGCAACCGAGCCCCAGCCAAAGTCCCAAGTTACCCAGGCAGTGAGAGCAGTTTGCTTGCAACTTATTTACAAGCAACGCAGAACAGCTTTTTTTTTTTTTTTTTTAAATGTCTGCAGGAACAGGAGCACTTTTTCTGCACCTGTATGCCCATACTGCTTGTGACATGGAAAGGACACCTCCCAGACCAAGTCTCAGCTCCAGGAGGCTGAAGCTGTAAGTGAGCTGCTTTGAAATCAGTAAATCAGTGCTCGCAGGGCTGGGAAGGGCACATTGCCACCCCTCCTGCTGCTCCTCCTTCTCCCCAGGGAGTATTGGGCAAGGAAGTAAAATTGGAAAAACAAGCAAAATCTTCTGCTGCTCATTAACCATACTTCTGAGTTTATTCTCACCGGCAAGCATCTGTGCTTACAACAACCCCCTGTCCAAACACAAGGAAGATGTTTGGCTTGGAGCTGTTACAAAGAGCCAGACAGTTCAAATGATACAGCCTAGCTTGTACTACTCAAAAACTCCTCTTCAGTCACTTTTACAGGCTTTAATAGCTATGATTCCTAACCCATCCCTTGTCTTTTACATGACAGCACGTATTTAAACATACAACTTCCCTACAGCAAAGCCCAAGCAGCAAACTCTGTTGCTAGAGATCCCAACATTTATCTTTATCACTGCGTCTTGGGCATCAGCATCTTGTTATTGGTTTTGTACCACTTTTTTTCCAGCGCTGAGAGACAGAAGTGGTCAGAGAGGCGGGAGTGCATCCTAGCCTGTAGTCCTGATTCGGGCTGGGCTCTGAGAGCTGGCATGAGGCTGTAGCTCTTGCCTGATTGCAGGGAAATGTGAGCCTGCTCAGCAGAAGTCAATACTAAAAGCACAAGTTCACCCTGCCCTTAATGGCTTGTTATACCAGCAAAAAAGTTTGTGCCCAGCAGTGCATGAAGATTTCTTGCAGATTTTTCCTCAGTGCCAAGCTTTAAAAATTGTCTCATTTTCTGAGCTCTTCAGGCTCATCCCTGTTTCACAAACAAGAGCTGCTTCATTTCCCACCAGCGTTCCCACTCCCCACCCTGCCCACCGTGTTCTCTGTACAAGGCTCACACATGCCCACCGCCTCTCCATCCCCAGCCCTGCCATCCCACACCTCTCAGCCCTCTCATCACCAAGCAAATGAAATCCACCCAGCAGTGGAATTGCTCTTCACTGTCCTCATCCACAGCTCCAGCAGCACCTGCACTCAATTTAACACTTCGACCTCTCACCCGAGCCCTCTGTCTGCACACACCTCATTTTTCAGTGCACCAGGCAATTTCAGATGAGTCTCTCTACCTTGCACAGAGACAATTCAGTCCCCAGGTCTTTATTTAGGAGGCTCTTAGAGCACTGACCACATTATGTATTTCACCCCTTGTCCATTGAACTACAGCTCTGCTGTCCTCTCTGACAGGGCTATGGGCTTTGCTTCCATGAAATAAAGGAGTCTGCTTTCCTGCCCTGATGAAATAAAGCTGGTTGCACAAGGAAGAGGTGTCACTAGATCAGATCAACCCATAATACACAGCAGTATTTGAGATGAGCCACTGCTTCAAGTTAGAGAATGCAGACCCAGGAGTTACACTCAAGAGGAAAACAAGCCAGCAAGTTATGCTCACAAATGTTTGTTCAGAGATACTAATTCAGCAGCTACATTTTCAAACCTGGCAGCAGCAGGAGGCAGAGGTTGCATGGCATGAGCGTGCATTGGGTCTGCAGGATCCCAGGAAAATCTTGCAAAAAAAAAAAAAAACAACAACAACAAAAACACTCCACACTGAAGCACTACAGGCCAAATAAATGTTGAACAATAAATGCTGTGAGTACAGGGCAAGTTAATGCCACTGTGGCCAACATAATGGAACTGCTCCATGGATTCCTTCCGAGCATCATGCTCTCTGGTTGGGACCAGAGGATCAAGATTACTCAAATAGCTCACAAGAGACATCGTGCTGGCCAATTCCGCGAGATCAGCGACTTCTGCTCTGTAATAATCCCTCAGCTGGAAGTACAAAGTTCCTGTTTAGTGTCCTGTAGAGCAGCACAATGGCAAGAGCAAATTATGCAAGCCAGGACAAAGAGGCTGGAAGAGAAGTGTGCAAGGAACAGTCTATTAATACCTGCCTGTACTGTCATTGGCTTTAATCAGCACTAACAATCCTTCACTGTCAAGAGCATTTCCACTCACCCTCTAATTTTAAATAATTATTATAATAAGGATTCTACTAGAAAATGTTAGAAACAACTTCCTTGTCACTAAAACTGTCTAGTAATTGAAAAACAAACCAGCAGAGGATTTTATCAAGCATACATGCAAAAGAAAAGAACATTAACTACCGCACTGCAAAAAAACGTTACTTGTCATAATATATTAGGTGTTTCATTACACATCCTGCTGAAGCTGCTAACGCATGGAAACCCAGCTAGTGTGTGGGAAGGAGAGACCTAAGGAGTCAACTTCTTCTAGGGCAAATCAGATTTGATCATATTGTCCTGCTCAAATGAATGAAACGACCATCAGAAGGACAGACTTCCAACTTGGGAACTCGAGGATTGCTTTTTTTGGGTGCCTGGGAAGCCACCCACCCAGCTGCACATGGCTCACGAGGGTGTGAAATTCTTGACGCACATCAGCATCACCCATCTCCGAGTTAATTTTGGGCATTGACTTTTCTCTCATTACTTTAATTCTGTCCTAAGGACATCCTTGCCTTTGAACTATCGTTGCTGTAACGCAGCTTCAAGATTCGCGGTGCTGGAAACTCTGTGCCAGGAGGAGAACAGTAGTGCAAGCCTAATTAAGACAGAGGAAGAAAAGCTGTAGTCTCCCTGATCAATTAATCAATTTCTCAGTCACACAGCACACTGATGGGTGCTGCCCAGTTGGGCTGTCCAGGGAAGTGAAGCATGAGCCCAGCACTGGTTCATTAAGTGAGTTGATTGCTCAGCCTCCACACAAGCCAGACTGCAGCCACCCATCAGAGTCACTGGATAAGGGATAACCAGAGGGCAAGCAAAATATTTCTAGGCTGCAACAGGAGGGCAGGAGGCCCTCCCCAGCACCCCCATGCCCACTTCCCTCACCCCAGCACCACCACTTGACTCCCAGGGCAGACACCCTGCAAGGATGCTCATTTTAGGGAAAAAATGTGCTTTGCAACTCTAGAACAGAGCTAAAGATAAGAAAAGATAAGAGCTGGTTTGTCTCAATTCCTTCCCTCTCCCTGGGAAGTCTGGATGGAAAATGAAGCCAATTAATTACATAAAAACAGAACTGCAACATAAATTTAATTATTTAAGAACAGTAAAAATACCAGAAAAAAAGTGGTGGCTGTAAAAGTTGCTCTCTACAGAGAGACAGAATTCTGTCACTAAGTATAACCACAATGTACAGTTTTCCACCAGTGCTACCAAAGGTGTTTAAGTACTTCCCCAAATAGCACAGCAACAAGATCACAATATAGAGAAAGATCACCCTTCCCATTTCATTAAGCATGGGCATGAATTCCAGAGGCAATAACAGTTTGCTTCAGACCAGAAAAAAAAAACAGGAAAGAACCATAAATTTCAACTGTTTCCTTTTAGCCTTTCCATGGGCTCAGCTCTGTTCCTGAAGAGCTACTCTTTATGTGGCACCAGCTTCTCCTCTGCATTTTACTGTCCTTGAAAACAGGGACTCCTAGCTTTGGCTTAAATTTATTATTGATAATAAAATAAATAAGCAATCATTGCAAAAAGCCCTAAAAGGCTTTCATGCTTAATTTAAATGCACCAGTATAACATTTGGAATAATCTCATGAATAGATGCAGAAACTAAGATCACGTAAAAATAACATCAGCAAATTATCTAGTTGCCAACACAACTTTCTGATAATAAAAGGCAGCTCAGGACGATTTACCATTGTTTAAGCTAATTTATTTATCTGCACATAATAGCAGCACAGCCCTAGGGAGAATACAGAGGGGGGGAAATAATTGGAGTTGATTTATTTGTATTTGTTTGCTCTGAATTGGAGCAAAATAAGAAACATGGAATATTTTACGATATTCTTTTGAAGGAGCTGGTTTTTGGTTGCAAGTTGCCCACCAGGTTCTTCTGAAGGCAGAAAGGAAATTGGGCAGCAGCTGTCCCACAGGCACCAGGGAACAGCCATTCCCCTTCCCACAGGGGCAAGATCCATTCTTTCATTCAATAAAACCATTTTTTTGCTGCCAAAAGTCATGATTTTTGTAGAAAGGCTATTTTCCTGCTAAAATGCCAACCCAATCTGGAAATAACAGAGCAGGCCCTGCTAGTGGAAAGTTTGAAAAGGTTAAAGAAAGTCTGAAAGCTATTTGGAAACACATGGCCACCTCTATGGGAAAGAAAATGCATCATTTCAAGGGTAAAACAACAACACCTGGGCTCCACAGCCCAGCAGACATGTTTTTTAAAGCATGCAGAGAAGATGCATGTCTTCACCTGCTACAGGCTTGACAGGAACACAAGATTTGGGGAGAAGAACAGAAAAGCTCATTCCATATTCAAGGTTTAATGCATCAAAGACACCTCTTTGCAGGGGAAACAAAGAAAGGTTCCTGCACACATCATGGTAGTTGAACTGATTTTCTCAGACAAGAAAGTATCCTCCAAACTGACTGCTTTTGGCTGGACTTTCTTGTAAACCCAGAGCAGATTTAGACTGAGAAAGATGTGCATGAATTTCAGAAAAGCAGAAGGCAGTGCTCTCTTAATTGCCAAGCTGGGAATCTGGTGACAAAACCAAAAAAAGAATGAAATCTGACATGTAATTTTGGATTAGAACTTAGCAAAAAAACCCTCCTACTGAGCTCCTGAGCTGCAGAAGCTTGCCATTCGAGAGCATTTCATTGCTCCTGAGCTGGAAGAGGTGCTGCCAAAATGCTCACCAGAATCACCAGTAGGACCAGCACAGGCTGGAGGGCTGCTCCTGTCTCCCCTGGGATAACTGGGGTCACCCAAGCCCATGTGGCTCCTGGGTTTGATCCCACCACAGTCTGACAGAAGGCAGGACTTCAGAAGCACTTGGCTTTCTATCTAGAAAGAGGTCGCCTTAAAAAAAACAAAAACAAGACCACATACTTAATATTTTGCTAAAGTCTTGCTTCTGCATTGAAATCTTCACACAAGCAGCAAGACAAATTTCTTCGTCTAAAGCCCATGCCACTGCTGATTCCCTCTGTCCCCACCCAGCCCCATCCCAATGCTGGGTAAGGGCCAGAGGGGATTTGCTCTCCACCTCTGCAGGGTCCCCACTGAGAGCCCTCTCCAACAGCACACAGCTTCAACCAGCCTCATTTCTGCTGCTGCTCAGCTGCACACTTGGGATCTCTAAGCTGTAAACCCTTTCAACAGTATGTTTGTTGTTTTCCTTCCACTGTTATCCATTTAACATCTTTATACATCAAAGCAGGCTATTTATAGTTGCCTTCTGGAGGCAGATCTGAACGTCTCCTTTGGCTGTAGCAGGAACTCTTAGCCATAGGCCACATCAAGCGAGCGCACAAACTGAGAAAGATCTGTCTTTACGTTGCAAATAGGGCTGCTCTTTCAACTCTGCTTATAGACAAAGCCAAGCAGGAGCAAGGAACCCAGTTCTCCCAGGGGTTCTCTGCCTTGCCTGTGAAAACAAAGTGCCTCACATTTTCCTAGCGCTAGGCTCTGCTGTAAGTTTTGTCTTGGCAACAACATTTCATTGCCAGACTGCCAAGGCTGAGATTGCAATTAATGATTTAATTTGTACGCAGCTTCCCGGATTGTTTGGGTCTAATTATTCCACTAGGTGGACCTGCTACCATTCGCAGTGCCACATGCCACTAAAGGGCTGGGGGTCACTGCCCTGGGACAGGTCTCAGGGAGCAGGAAGATGTCCCCAGCACAGAGCAGTCCTGGCTTGCAGGGTTACAACATCCTAGAGCATCAAAGTTGCATTACAATTTCTTCTTTGTTCCCACATCACCATCAGATCTATGGGGAAACAATTCCCTCCAGTCCTTTGCTTTAATTGTGTGCTACAACACCATTTAAATGAAGCTATGGCAAGACCAGCACGCAGCTGCCATGGGGTGCTCCCAGGGCTGCCTCTCGCCTGCCTGTTATTGAGCAGAAACATCACAGCCTGGAAAAAAAATTGCAAGCTCTGTGGTTTGCCTTGTTTTTGTGTCAAGCCAGCCACTCTTTTCCTGGAAACAGCTGCAGTGCTGCAGGATGGATGTCCATCTAAACAAGACAGCAATCTCTGTTGCCTTTGGCATGTAGGTAAGCTGCCCCATTGGCATTCCTGTTCCCCATCCATCTGAGAGCTCCAGATGGCAGGCCTCATCAATATTTTATTGACCTCTGCCACCATCTAAAATCCCCAAGCAGTTTAGTTTCTGCTTTCCTAAGTCTACTGAAATAGAAAGTTTACCCAGAGTGATTTTCAGCCAAGATGACTGAAGACGGAGTCCTCAGCTGAACTCCCTCCGCTCTCCCATGGCACAGCCATTTTCTGCTCTTCTTACTCGCAAGCACAGAAGAAATAAAAGGACTGGGCTCTCAGACACTCGGTGAGCACAGTTGATCTCTACCAGTGGGGTGCCTGGACCAGCACAGGGACTGCTGGAGCCTGGCTGAGTGTTACTGGGAATGAACAAACACGGAGCTGGTTCCTGTGACATCCCAGGGCCCATCCTGAGACACGAGCAGCCCAGGGAGCCTGTGCAAGTTAACTCCAAGCTGCTTTCAAGTCTTAGAGAATTGCCAGAATGATAGTTTTCTCCAAAATCTTTAGAGAAAAGCAGTCCACTACTACTAATGCCTAACGCTATGATTTGAGCTAGAGTAAAAGCACTTACAGTGTTACGAAGTACAAATAAGAGAGGGTTTAATGCCATGCCCAGTCTGATGCTGCCAAGGGTGTGTTTAGCATGGGTTGTTGCTGATGCACTGGAAGCCTGGCACCATGGGGGTGTACAGCACAACACACCCCACTGCTCAGCACCCAAGGGTCCCTGCTCTGACTATGCCAGTGATGAATGCACACCTAGACTGGAGAGAAACCAGTCCACAATGCTGCTGCAGAGGCAGCCTTCATCCATCCTTTAAGGTCACATCATCACCAGCAAGCAAAGGCTGGAGGATGGACATCAGAGGTGGCTGCAGAGAGGTCCGGTTATTTCCCTGACACGGCATCCCCAAACTCAGGAGGCAGGCTCCAGCAGAACCAACATCAATGGGCTGTGCCCTCCAGACACAGGCTCCCAAATCTCTGCCCAGCTTCAGAAATCAAGTGAGAAAAGCAAAGCAACGCAGCCAAGGTCACACAGACAGCGGAGATGCCAGGTACTCACCGGGACGCAGGGCTCCTCCTTGGTCCTACCATCAAACAACAACCACCTCCCACAGCCTGGGCACAGCTCCAGCTCTCTAGTCAGAGGCAAACTGCCCCCCCCCCCCATCAGGAGCCGGGCTCTGCATCTGGGGGGGTATTTCATTGCTTGTGGCAAGTGGGAGCTAATTAGCCTCCTTTCTCACCAATTTCCTTCTCACCTGTTTCTTGTGCTGATCGGGTACCCACTCAGCCTGTTCAATTAGCACCCTCTCCTCATGGGGTGAGGGTGGAGGGGATGCCTTGCCAGCAGAGACTTAACCCTTCACTGAAACCCATCCAGAAAGCCCACAGGCACCAAAATGCCCCTCTCCCCTTGCACCCGTGACAATCAGGCTTCGGCACTGGGGGTCCTGTCCTGCTCGCTGTGATGGTTCCTTGGCTGCATGGTTACACTTCCCAGCTGGCATTTACTGCTCAAAGCAACACCGATTTTATAAACTTACACTTCTTTAGCCAACGGGAGCAATTTTGTGCTTTGTCAGATTTGCGCAGCATCAAGCAGAAGGTTTGATGCAGAAGATGGGGAATTACTTGATTAATTACTTACACAGACCTCCCTGAGATGTCTGGACTTAGAAAAGTATTGTTTTCTTTTGTTTATTTTCTCCTTTATATCTTAAGATTCTGCATAGCGTCTGCTGATGAATGGTAATTCATGGAGCCCCCATAATTTAATCTCCTGCAACCATCTACCCACATCTTGAGCACTGCCAACAAGAAATGTTGTTTATGCAACTGTGGCAATTTATGTTCATAGGGATGCTCCAGGGCATCCTGAATAATCTAATCTTTAGAAGTGATTTGTGTATACATTTATGCCTGTATCCTTATAGACAGCACCTTTGTCTCTCCAGCTAGACATTAAATTGACTAAAACACAGCCCCCAGACCCCAAACCCAGTTCCTCTTGAAAACCCGTGGATGCTGGTGTTTGCTGATTCATCCACGGGGTCCCCTGTGCTGGTGGCTCCCCACCAGGTAGATCAGGAAATCACTAACTGGGGTTCGTTGTATGGCAAAGCACGGCGCCCTGCAGTAGCATCCCTCCGCAGCTCCTCTCCTTGCATTTTCCCTGAAATAATTGTCTAGAATCCCAAACCCGATCAACGAGTGGGTGCCCTGGCCCAAGAAAAACACACAGCTGGAAATGCACCAGGATATCTGATTTCTCCAACCCGTGTTATAATCCCACATCATACTTTATAATGACTAACCCTCCGTCTGTGTTTTTGCGCTCCTGAAATATATTAATGTTGGCTTCTTTGCCCAGTTCCAGGCATTAAAGGCACTGCTGGATTTGGACTGTAATCCTTGATGCAGAAGTGTAATCCAAGCAGGACGAGCGCGTGTGTGTGTAACTGGCCAAAACACCAGATTAAAGGGGCAGCATCTGCCTCGAAACCTCTGCTGGAATTCCTGTGCCGCTCCATGCGAGAGGATGAAACAACTCAGTGGTTTAATTTTCATTTCAAACTAACCCAAATCCACATTTCTCATCTTCTTCCTGAATTTTGGGGAGGATTACAGGGAACCCATTGGGCAGGCTCTCCCTCCCCTGCACGCGACTGCTCCCACACCCAAGCTTGCTCTGCCGTGGGGGCAGGCAGGGTCCCATGTCCTGGGGACACGAGACCCCCATCTCATGGGGGTTGCAGTGAAAGGCACCGAAAACCAGGGGCGATTTGCTTGGCACTTTCACATCCCTCCTGGGTTTCGGGTTGGCAGGAGGAGCGACGAGAGAGAGACGCCTGCAGTTTGGGGAGGCTGTGGGCCCGGATGGAACAGCTTTCAATTATCACGAGCCTCAGACACGGTAATGAAAATAGCATCCTGCAGAGCTGCAGCCTCTACCAGCAAGGACAGCTTCCCGGCGCAGGCAGCACCCCGTGGTTTCTCAGCTGCAGGGCTGCGTATCCTGCCCACACGTCCCCATGTCGGGCTGCAGACACGGCCACGAAAGAGGACACACTCCTTGAAGCAGAAGGGACAGGGCTCATTTGCACCAGAGGGTCTGGCTGCTGGTGCTGTGCTCTTGCTGGATCTAGGCACTGGTGGCTGTTGCCTGCACCTTGAGGAACAGACGCCACCCCATGCTGGAGCTCCTCTCTCCCCATGCAGGAGCAGGGATTGCCCTCTCTGCTCCAGGGTTTATTCTCCTGGCTCAGAGGCTGTAAGCCAGAGCCCCCAAACCAAACCACTTGGTTTTCCATGCACCCTGTGCCTTCCCCACCTCCACCACCTTCCTGAACACTGTCCCTGGCCGCAGGGTAGCAGCAGAAGCACCCATCTGCACATCCTCATCAACCGCTTTTTGTCTTCTTGCCCGTGCTCCTCCCGGCACCCTCATTTGCAATTTTCCCATGTTTTTGCTCTGTCTCCCTGGACTATAAATCAAACACCCGAGAAAGGCAAGCTGGGCTGACAGAAGACATCAGCAATAAGCCAGACAAGACAAGAGATACCATGGCAGCAGAAAACAGGACAGTGCTTTAATAATAGCATCTATTTTATTTATCATGCCATCTAAAAGTTCTTGCCGTTTGCGTCTGAATACTCAGTGCCAGGGGATGGGAAGGACAGCTGGAATATAATAAGAGCTGACCTGAGCTGTTGTGAGGAGCTGAAACAAAAGATGAATAGGGAAGAGCCTGAACGATAAAAAATAACCTCAATAATACAGGTCTTCAGGTGCCGCCTGCTCTTTCTCAAATCTTTTGAGGCTGATGCACGGCGATCCAACACCACCTCCGGACCTGCCTCCCCATTTGGGGCTGACATCTGGGATGGGGTGACTGGGTACTCCGTTATTCCTGGTATTATTACTTGCACCAGGGCCACGAGGGTGTAAAACGCCACCGTTGATCAAGGGAATCTACCACGTGCTTGGCATGGGAGAAGGGGACGACCCAAATGACCCCTTACAAACCTCCCTGGAAGGGCATGCGTGGTCCAGACCCACTCCCCCCAAACATTGTCCTCAAGCTTTGCTGCTGCCTGGCACACAGCAAATTGGAGCAGGACCTTCTAAATATAGAGGTTTTCTAATGGCTGCAAGTGGTGAAAATATCCCGGCTCCATTTATCTTTGCGGGGGAGCACTATGGGGATTTAATAATTAAACTGAGCGCATCCAGTTGCTATGGAGCTCTTACCAGTCCCTGCATCCATCATGCAGAGGAAAGTGGGTCAGGGTGGCTTTTCGCAGCCACTGGTTCCCAAACCTGGTTCCTCCCTCCCAGACCAGTGACCGAGCCCATCATATTGTGGAGATGGCCATGGATTGCACCAGGCTCGGTGCTGGGTGGGATCCCACAGGGGCCCCAGCAACGTTTTGGAGCTCCTGGCTTCGTAGCCATAGCACGGATGAGGCCATGGGAATCTCCACCACATCACTGTGACTGAGCTCCAAGCCTGCAAGGAGCCCTTAGAAAATCTGCCTTCGTTTTTCATCTCTTCAACACCGTCAGTTGTAACTCTAAAAAACAAGTAGAAGAAAAACCTTCCTTGCTGAACACCACAGACCGGGTTGGTTGCTCTTTCTTTCCTTCAATTTCTGGCTGCAAAATTCCAAGGGAAATCTCAGAGAAGTTCTTCCTGGAGATAGACATGCTCTGCTTCACTCACCTTCATTTTTTGTGAAAGAAAGCGAACGGCCCTGCTACCCTGCGAGCGATTCTTTGGAAGAGAGCATTACAGATAAAACACACCCCTGCTCCTTCCTTCAAACCACTCTGGGAAACACACGTGGATTTCCTGATCACCTTTAGCTGGGTTTACGTAAAAGGTCACAGCAGCTGTGTCCTCCCTGGATCCAGGGGAGGGGAAACCAAAACAGACAGCCGAGCAGCTGTCCTCAAGGTGGTTTTGACCTTATCAGACGTAGGCAATGCAGGAAAGCACATTAAAGAAAATATTGCTGGTGCAATTAGGCAGATGCCTCTGAGACTGGGACAGTGAAAGCTCCTGCACAGCCAGCATGGGCTGCGACGTGGGCTGGAGCTACAGCACGTCTGAAAATTGCCAGGCAGTGGAAAGCAGTGGGATATGTGCATATATTACAGGATTAGCAGTAATCTCCCAGACCCCTGTTTGGAAGAGTCAGAGGGATACGTTATTATTGCTCATGTTCAATGCAAGAACTTCAAGATTTTCTTTAATCAGCTGTACCGCTGGTGATGATTAGTGTTTTGTTGGCTCAGAAATACGCTAGGATGGGTTTTGGCAGGCGAGTCTGTCCCGAATTATCACGGGGTGTTACAGACCCGCTTGCTGAGCCCATCAGGAGGAGGAACCTGTTCCTACAGGGCCACGCAGCTCCTGTGGGACCTCAGGACCAGATAACCCCCTTCCACGGGGAAGAGGCGATGTGGGAGGCTCTGCCCGGTCCCAGATATCTGCTCGGTCAGGGAAAACAATGTCAAGTGGCTGCCAGAGGTTTTGCAAGGTCCAGAAAGGTGCCTGGGGACAGGGCAGGGGCAGGGCAGGGACTCTGCAGCCTCGACATAGAGCTGGGGCATCGCAGTCGCTGAAGAAACAGCCGAAAAATTCCCAGCCCCACGCCTGGGCTCCTGTGAGCTCGCTCCCACTGCAGGGCTGAGCCGGGACTGGACCGATTCTAAGCCAAATGCAAAGCCCACTTAATGAAGCTTAATTAAAACACGGAGCCTGGTGCCAGCCTGCAGCTGCAAACACATCGGCAGTGCCATTAATACTGGGGGTGCTGGCAATTAGCACAGTGCTGGCAATTATTTGTTTGCTGCTTGTGTCAGGCTTGCTGTGGGTTTTTGCTCCTCGGGAGAGGGCTGCAGACCCCACGCACCCCCCGAGCTGCTGCAAACTGGGCCCGGCTCCAGGTCAGAGCTGAAACGTTGTCAAAAGTGCACCCAAGGCACAGCCAAACTGCAGGGAAAAGAGAAAATTGCCGAATTTTAATGTAAAGACTAATAGCACAACAGAAAAAAAAAATCCAGTCTTTGATATTTTCTAAACAAAGGGGTAGTCCCAGAGGCGAGCTCAGGCCCTGCCAGGGAGGCGGAAAAGCACATTGTGCAGTTCTGAGAGTTTCCAGGGCTGTTCTTTGCTCCTGAGGTTATACCTCGTACATTTATTTATGTGCCGCGGACTTAATTAGATGTTCTCCTGTCTCAGGCGGCAGCGAGATGAATCAGCACTCCCGTGCCCTGCAAGGTCTCTGCTCAGAGCAGCTCCGGCTTGGATGGAGGCTCGGAGGGGAGTTTTGGAGGGGAGGCTGCTCTCACCCCACTCAGGACCCTGTCCCAAATCTGCCCAGCACCGCATCGTCTGCTCCAGTCTCAGCAGCGCTGCTGCCAGCGGATACAAGCAAAGGCAGCACCACGCTGTCGCTTGCATCTTGGGCTGAGGAAGTCCAAGGCCCCGTGGGCAATGGGCTCACTGGAGTGGGAGGTGTGAGCGGAGCCCCTCCTGCCTCTCCTGCCCCTCGCACCCCAGGGATTTGCCACAGATCAGCTGGAGCTTACGGTGCTAAAACTTGTCAGGCAGAAGAGCCAGGGAAAGCAGATGAAAAGGCTCCTTCTGATTAATCTATTTTTTTTTTCTTCTGCCTTTGCTGATTATATTCCTCCTTCTGCACCCGCTACTTGAACACACGGCCAACACTTCCAAACCCCTTCTGGCATCAGCATCATGTCCTCTTTGTGGCACCAAGGCCATTTATCCAGCGCCCCCTCCCCATTCATCGCCCCCAGGTGTGCACCCACAGGGGCAGGGCAGGGCTACGGGCACCCTGCTCACATCACAGAGGTGCTGAGCAGCTCCCATCACTTCGGGGCCATGGGTGGGCACCCATCTCCTCCAGACAGGTCCCTGGCAAGGCAGAGCACCCAGAGCATCTGCAGGTGCTGCAAAGGGGCCCTGGCTTCTCCATGCTGTGTTCTGATCTTCTTCCAGCAGAAGGACTGTTCTCTTGCTGTTTTTTTTATGAGCTGTGCCCACATGGTCATGTTCAAAGTGATGCAAGCCTGAATTAAGTTTTACACATTTTCCCCGCTATCTGGTTTCATTTTTCTTCAGCGCTTTCCTATAGCACTGCCAATATCACATTATAAAGCAAACGCGTGACTCTGTCGGCCAGATGCCTGAGCTCCAGCACATTTATCAGCTACCAGCAATTCTTCCTGGCTCTGGAGAGGGGCTGGCCACCGGTTCCTGCTCTGACAGCATGCAGGGGACACGGAGCACAAAGCAGGTGCCAGCGCCTAGGGTACGGCGCGGGCTGCAGCCGTTCCTCCCAGCTCCCTTTCGCTTCCATTTGGGCAGGGTTTGTAGCTAGCAGATGGGAGTGGGCTGCAGCATTATTTGATTGCTACCTATTTATGGCACTCTCACAATATTCTGTTCAACCAGGGCAAGAAGCCATTCGCAGAGGGTTGGACGTGTGAGTGGGAAGTGGTTAGGAGCCGCTTTTCTTCTGCCTGCTGATTATGCAAGAGAGGACGGGGTGTCCCACCTGCAGCATCGGCTGGAGCTTTGCCCTGTGGAGGCAGGTCCCTTACGGGGCTGCAAGGGCTGTGCCACCCACCTCTGCTGGGCTGTGGTGGCCTCCCAGGGACGGAGGAGACAAGGCTCCAATGCGCCCACCCGGCTGCGGGCCCTGCACCGCACGGTGCTGCAGGGGGTTGCAGTTTGCTCCTCGTGCAGCCGAGCTCACTGCAGGCAATGCTCCACCAAATGTGGCCAGGCTTGGGCAGAGTCCTCATATTCACATCTTCAGGGAGAAATTGGGATTTGGCAAGGGAAAAGGGTCTGAGCATCCCCTGCACCTGCATCCAGCTGCCTGCAGGCATGGGGACGGAGCAGGGACTGGCTGTGGGAGCTGGGGTCAGAGCAGCCCTCGCACCACACCGGGGCTGCTGCTGTTATTACTTCCAAGGCAGAGGCAATATGATTTATTGAAGCTTTTTTTATTTCCCAGTAGCTCATCCAGTGTTGTGTGTGTAAGGAAGACAAACTGTCTCATTATTGTCCTGATCTCTAATCATGTCACATTTTCAGTTACTCTGCAGTCACGGTGACATGTTGGTGTTTGGGGCTGCTCTGATGAAGGGAAAAAAAAAAAAAAAAAAAAAAGGGAAGGAGTAAGGGAAGCTAATGCAAGTGTGATTCTGACTCCAAACTGGCATTTTCCTGGCTTTCCCTGGAAGACCAACACACACTTAAAGGACTCTGCTTGGGCCCGTGGTGTCCCAGCGCAGACACCTCCACCTCCGGAGGGCCTGAGAGCAGAGCATGGGCTTGTAAAGCCTCCAGAAATCTGAATCAAGAAGAAAAATGGGATTTTTTCTCCCTCCATATAAGGAGGCAACACATAGAAAGGGGAAAAACCCTGAACCCAGCCATCTGGGAGCTAGCAGGGTGCTCTCAGAGAGGCTTTTTATCTCCTCCAGTGGTGAATGCTCACCTCTATAAGCATGCTAACAGCACACTGATGTACAGACAGGGATTTTGGTCCCGATGGTGGGGTTCCTCCTTGGGCTGGGGATGCTCCGGGTGCTGCGAGGGCTGCAGGCACAGGGGTGAGCAGTGCTGTGGGCTCTGCCTGCAGGGCCTCTGCATCACCTGCCTGCAGGATGGTTTCCATATCTAGGGCAAACGCTTCACACAAAATACTTTTTTTTTTTTTTTTTTAATTTTTATTTTTTTTATGCTATCATTAAGTAAGGGAATAATATGACCAGATGCTCTGAAAGAGACTGCTGGATTCATCAGTGAACAACAGAGAAGCTGTAATGATTAAACATATTACATAGTGAAAGACAACAGAGGATTAATTTCAGCACTTAATTAGAGTACCTCTAATCTTCCTTTCCATCACGATTTTCCTTCTCTTCCCTTCCCTGCTTTGTCCACATGTGCTTCCAGAGAGCATCCTTCAGGGAAGAGGGAGGTGTGAGATATGCCAATGTTTATTTTAACAGCTCCTTTTTTAGGGATCTGCTGCGAACACGCTTCTCCTGTTGAACAGGCTTGTTGCTATGGGGTAAAGTGATCCAAGTTCCCCAGTTTTGTACTTTTTCTCCCCTCTGCTTACACGCAGCTCCTGTTCCTGGCTGGCTGTGTGGTGGCACTGGAGGCACCCCTGGGAGCGCTCCCATGGCACAGCTGCAGCCTCAGGAGCACCCGAGGGCTCCCAAGAGGATCAGGGCAGGGTGTGAGTGTTTGGCCTAGCAGCGTACTTCCAATACTGATTTAACAGATGGGAATTATAATATTAACACCGCATCTAATATTTAAAATGCAAAACATCTTAGAACAACGCTGAGGACTATCAGGTCTGGAAGGATGCTTCCAGAAGCAGCGACCGCTGTGTGCTTTCAGCAGAAGGCAGCGCAGCTCCTACCACAGCCCATTAGGTAGCATCACCCCTAGGACAAATCTCTGCCTGACCCTTAGCTGACAACCATCGTGCGCCCTGGTGCACGAGGGCTGGCTGCCCTTACGCAGCTTTTATCCCATCTGCTTTGACTTCAGAGGCTATTTTTGTGCCCGAGGCTGGAACGTTTTACAGTTCTCCATCCCCGATTTGCTCGTGCTGGGGATGCTCGCCCTGGCTTCCAGCCGGGCATGGGCAGCGCTTGCCTGCTGCTCGCTGAGGTGGCGAGGGGGAGCTTTGCACGGGGTGCGAGCATCTGGCAGGCACGGAGCAGCCTCTACTCGCTCTCATTACCATAACGCAGTAACGATGTTGGGTAATTAAAAGTCTGACAGTTTTTCCTGTGCAAAACACCGGTTTATTGAGTTTTTGAAAGTAAGTGTTATGGCTAAAATCTGGGCACGGGGCCCTGCTCGTTTGCAGCAGCTTTCCCTCCCCTCTGTCTTCCCAGCAGTGACGGATGTGCTACAGGCATCTGCACCTGAGCAGTGCTTGTGTCTGAAGCTGTTGGGCTCTTTGGGAAGCTCTGCAGGAATGTGGGACCTGCTCAGCACCCTGCCTTTCCCAGGGCTGCTTTCCCTCGCAGACAAGAGTGGGGTTTTGAACTTGAACTTGGACTTTTCCTCACTGCAACAAAAAACCTGCGTGTGGGTTCAGGAAAGTGGATTTGTGCTGATTCTGCCTGCTCTGTCGAGGGAAATGACAGGGAAGCAGAAATGTGGAAGTTCTGAGACATTTCTCAGCTCTTACGCGAGCTCTTCAATGCAGCCTGTTGGTCCGCAGCTGAAGGCTGCCAGCTCCTGAGCACTGTTTGCAAGAGGAAATCTTGTTTGAGAGCACAAATATTTGTGCTCAAAGACGCTGAGCCTAACCTCACACCTTTCCTTCCTGCAAACCCCTCCTGGATTACAGGACTCGTCCGAGTTTTCACTTCCCACTTTGCTCCCCAAGCACCGTCCAAACCCTGGCTCCTGGGGCCACCAGATCCATGCGTGCTCCCTCACCAGGGTGCTGCAGAAAGCCCCGTCCCTGCCTGCATCCTTCCATCCATCCCTGCACTGAGATCACCCCGTGTTTCTGCCTCCTCATCCTGCTTGTCATGAGAAGCACCACCAGGAGCCTGGTGCCACCGCCGTGCTTCCCTGAACCTTGCTCCCGCAGCTGAGCACAGCTGACTGCCCTGTGCTCATGGCCAGCATCAGTGGCAATTAGTGCTCAGCTGCTAATTTAAAATCCCAGCACAGCTCTGGAGACTCACCCTTGCGGCTTCACATTGCAGAATTGCAATAAAACTTTAATTGAATGCCTCCTGCACAAGGGGACCTCCCTGAGCTAATGTCAGCCCCTCCGAGTGACCCTTTGCAGCCACAGTATGTCTATTTTATTATGGCATGCCATGGCCAATTTGATGGGAAAAGGAGACTGCTTGGGCCGCAGAGAGGGAGCGCTTTAACATTCATTCAAAGTGACAGTGCCCTAGTGCAATATGACTGGTAAATGCTAAATTGCCACAGATGGCAGATTTATGTTTCCTTTCCCCAAGGTCCCTTGCCTGCCTTGCTGGGACTCGATGTGTGTCTGAGGGAGGACCCACACTGCTGCTGCAGGTGCTACTTGGCCTGTGGACACTTTTTTTTTTTTCTTTGTAGCTGGATTCTCAGAAAGTATGATCCTCAGAAATGGGAAAGAATGCATAGAAAAGCATTAAAAAAAATCCTGGAATCAATGAGGTCTTTAAAAGCCAGATCAAAAAAGCCAGGAGGAAGGCGAGAAGCAGAGCTCAGCCCTGGCCTGTCGAGAGGGAGCTGATTCACTGCGAAGCCACCCCAAAGCTCTGAGGACACTGGGGGCCAGCAGGGAAAAAACAGCCTGTGGGTAAATGGAGAAATGGTCCTGAGCCCCTGCCTGGGTGCTGGCTGGTGCTCTGGGATGCTGCTCCCTGTGCTGGGGTGCAGCTGCCTTACTCCTCCCCCTGGGGCACAGCAAAATCATGAAGCTGCCGCTGCCCGGAGTGGCCGTGGATGCCTGCGTGGCGAATGCCTTATGTAAGCCCTCCTTTGCATTCCTCCTCTCGTTCTTTTTTTGGTTGTATTTGACAGATTTGCTTAAAAAACAGCGTGGGAATACAAATGACATGTTCAATCCAGATCAGCTCACGGCTTTACAACATCCCAAAGAACATAAGCACCACGTTATCAGAAGTCCTCGGCGCAGGCTGAGAACAAAAGCCCAGAGCACGGCGCACGGCGAGGCGATGCTCGTTGTGCATGGCACTGAACTCTCCTCGCAGCTCTGCCCCTGCCACAGCCGCGTCCCTCGATGGCTCCCCTCGGTGACGAGAGCCTTCCTGGGGTGATTAGACAAGATTCTTAATGACCGTGAACTTGTTCAGCCTGCCGGGCCTGGGGACTGCTTTGCAGGAGGAAGGAGCTGTTTGCGGTCGGTTAAAGCTCGGCGCAGCTGAGGTTTTGGTTAAAGCCTGCTGCGGACAGGCTATGTCCATCCTGCACGCCCTCCAGGTGAAATGTGGAGACAGCCGTCTCTTCTAAATGGCTTGGAACCCATTTTTAGGAGGTTTTAAGGAAATCACTTAACCCCTCAGCCTTCACCCCAGGACAGGGGAGCCACCGTGGCTCCGGCACTGCCTCCTCCTGCTCTGCACCAGCTCCGCAGAGACTGGGAACAGCTCGGCCCTGGGCCGCCCACCTCCCTCTTTTCTGGGCCACCGGCAGCAGACGCACCCGAGGAACCCAAGCGAAGGCTGTGCAGCTCAGAGCCTTGCAGGAGAGACCCATTTTTCTTCTGCGCTCACGTCTCGGAGCTGCACTCCTCCGGTGAACAGCTTGCGCAATACAGCGAATATAATCCATGCCCATCTGGCTTTTATTTATTCATGACGGGCCCGATCCTGCAACGTGCTGCTGGAGGAGCTGAGCCTCGCTCACTCCTGCACAAACAGAGGGGCTCAGCACCCCCCCTCATCTGGCAGGGACTTATCCAGGGTAAATTGACATAAGGAGGGATGCGCACATTTGTTTTTATAGTTACGGTGCTGTAAAAGTGGACTTATTAGGACATCAGCCCATAATTGCCCTCTTAATGATTCTTACTCTTCTGCACTCATTCAAAGAGAGTTATCTCTATTGTGTTAGGTATAAAAAGTGTCATTGGCATAGTTTATGACTTTATTAAACCCAAGGATTTAATATTAATAGCTATCAGCTCCTCAGCTATATATCCCTAATGAAGGAAATGTGTGTATTTGTCTAGGTCCAAGGTAATTTGTAAACACAAAGTATTAAAAGGCTCAACAATTCCAAAAAAGTTTTAATTGGAAACTCACCAAATTGCTTGCAACATCTTAATGCTTCAATATGGAACTCCCAGATAATGAGGAGCTAATTAAGGGGCCAGGATTCATTTTTTTATGATAACTGTCTCCATATGGGCTCTGCATTCGGTGCTTGCAGAACTAATGAAGGTCAGAGAAGGAACAGCAAAGAAAGAAAGGAAAATTTTGAGCTCTCGGTGTTGTGACGATGCTCAGCAGCTGCCAGTATTTCTGCCTGGGTTGGAGGCCAGGTGTGGAGTGAGCGGCGCATAACGGAGTGGGACAGCCTGGCCATGCACTATCGCAGCACCCAGCTGTATTTCATAGCCCACAGCTGCTCCCGATGGGCTTTGCTGCTGGTGGGGAAGTATGTGGGGATCCTATGTGTCAGAATAGGAGCTTCCCCTGTGCACACAAAGCCAGTTATGCCTGTACCAGATGCAGCCGGGAGCACCACAGGATTCCCAGGGTGAATCTCCCTAGGAGGTGCTGAGCCTGCTGCTGGTGCCCGTGCTGGCCAGCACCAAGCCACTTTCCAGGAGGCTGTAGCCATGCAGGAGCCACACCATGCCCCAAAACTGTGCCAGTGTCCTCCAGGACAAGGACTGTGGCTGCAGGGAGGAGGACTTGTCTCAGGGTGAGGAACAGAAAGGGCTGGGGGAACTGCAGGAATGGAAGCCAGCCTCGTGACTCCACGAGCAGATACACTCCATTCATCCCCAGCCAGAGAGCAATGCTCATCCGACTCAAAGGACAAAGAACAGAGGAAACATGACAGGCAAACTTAAAGCTGCTGTTGGTTGCTCAGATTCCTTGCCAGGACTCGGAGGGCTGGGAGCAGACCCTGGGCGCTACGGAGCCCTCTGAGCACAAGGCTCCTTTCTGTCCAACTGAAACACCCACAAATAACTTGTAATCTGCTTTTAAATTAATCCCTTGTAAAATATTAACAACACATAAACAGACATACAAATGTACGGTCAGATGTTTTTCTGAAGTAACTCGCTGACTCCCATGACTAAATTTGGACCAGCAAGCCTCGTGCACCAAATAATTAAGTCATAGGCTATAGAAAGCAATCCTCTGGGACGTACTTGTCTTTGAATGGCTCATCCACTTGAAAAGTAATACATACCATTAACTATATGACCATATGGCATCCATTTATAGAATATTGCACTACAGGCAAATAGGACAAAGGTACACCCCTTAAAGCACTTTTCTCATCTCATTAACTTTGGGTACATGTTACAGAAGAGCTGCTCTGCCTTTGTTGTGTTCAAGGACATTTTGTGCTGTTGAGTCTTGTATTAAATGAATTGCACTAGGAAAATTAGAGTCTAAATGTAGCTATGCCCTAAAGCAAACAGCATTATTTTGCCTTTCTGTAATTCAATTTATTTTTTGCAGATCAATGTTTTCAAGCAAATTTGTTCTTTTGTCCTCAAATCTTGCTTAATGACAAAACTGACTTTGGGTAATTTGGTGCACAAAGAGGCCCGCCAGTGCTTTGGTGCTAGCAGGTCTGGGTGGTGCCCTGCTACGCACATCAGTATACCCAAAACAGCGATGTGCACCTCCCTGGAACTGCACAGGTTGGCTCGGACAACCTTTGTGAGCACCGACAGAAGTCCTCGAGAAGACCCATCTGGTGCTCAGCGTGATGCGCTCAGCTCCATGGCTTGCAAAAGGGCAGGAAGCAGAGTCTGCAAAGCCCAGTTGCTGGGACAATAGGCAACACCAAAAAGCAGTCATTTGTGTCCTACAGCTGACGGTGGCTGTGATTCAGCACTTCAAAAAGACTGTGCAGGAGGAACACCCCGACACACACAGAAGCTGAGCCATGAGCACGCTCAGCGTGCTGCAAAAGCTCGGTCCCTCTTGTAGGCATCAGCATCTGCCCCACTGAGTCCTGCAGCTGCTGCATCCAGCTCTAAAAATTATAAGCATGCTGTGTTCCCTTTAAATTAATTTGCACTGAAGAAATGCATTTGTTAAGTAGAAGTGAGTGCAGGTGCCTTAAAGGTTTTTGGCTTGACAGATTTCTCTTGTACACTGAAAATCAATATTTCTGTCAAGTACACTGTGGGTCTATCCCCCTTTCCTAACTTCTTGGAAGGAAAACCACTGCTATATATTAAAGATCTCCACAAATGTGGTGGTCCAGTGCACTAGAAATATAATTTGTAGTAGAGAAACGAGTCCTCAGAGATGTTCCATTCTGGATACAGCCAACATCTCAGTAAGAGGAGCAGTGCTGACACAGGGCAGTATCTCAAACCCACATAACTGGCTCAGACATCTGCACGTGGAGGATCATTCATTGCTCATGGTTTAACCCAGCTCTGGGAACCACTTAATGTCTTTTTTTTTTTTTTTTAGTTTCCACTCTCCTCCTGCTGAAGAGTCCAGCAGAGACCTTCCGCAAAGGCCGAGAGGTTGAAATCCGCACACACAATTAGCACAATTAGCAGCAATCACCTGTTGCTTACATTTCATTTCCGGACATTGGCGAGCCTCTCTCCTTCCAAGGGCCAAAATACTCCAGTCTGCTGAGTTTGATGGCTGAACCTCAGCAGCAAACATAGCCGCTCACATCCTACTTTGACGAAAACAGGCTGCTCAGGAAAAGAGGCAATGGTCTAATGGCACCTTTGCACTGTTTGCAGGGCTCCCACGCATACCAGTTGCACATGAGCTGTAGCACTGGGGCTCCTTGGCAAAGGCAGGATGAGGCCTTTCCTTTCCCCATGCAGTGCGGGAACATGTTAAGCACTATTCTGCCTGCAGGCACCTGCAGGGACCCCGGGCAGTGGCAGCAGTGACCCAACTTGGTGCCGGGTTCCTGGTAAAAGGAGCCCTGCTAGAAACGTGCAAGGGGATAGCAGAGACAGGTGGGATTTATTAAATTTATTAAAATGGTTGCGATGAGCATGTTAGCATCCAGCATCCTCAGTTCCAAAAAATTAAAAGCTTTAGGAGTGTTCAGCTGGAAAAATGCCCTGGATCATCTCGAGGTGTGTGCTGCTGTGCTGCAGCAGTCTGCAACGCCGTGAAGTCTCCGCCTTGGCAAAAACAAGATGAATGATTGCGTGGAGTGCTCAGGCCCCAGCAGCAACTGTTGCTTGTTATAATAAGCATTGCAGTGCTGGCTGCATGAGATGGAAGACTTTTACTAGTGTAAAATGCACAATGCAGCAGGAGGAGAGTCCTGCAGAGGAGAAAGCCAAAGCCTCCAGCCTCTGTTTCCCAGCTGCAGATGGGCATCCCATAATACTTGATTCCAGACATAAGGGAAGTCAGGATGGTTGCTCAACCATCACCCCAAAACCCACAATACCTCCTGTATCCTGCCCCCATACACCTGGCCACTCGCACACAGAACACGCAATGACCAAAGCAGGGAAGTCTCCTAATATTTTTATTGTTCCTTAGATAACTGTGGATAGTACAAAGTTTTCCTCTTAAAAAAAATTAATTACCTTCACACTTCCATAAACAGAGCTTTCCATGGGAATCTGATGCCACAGAGTTTCCACGGAAGCGATTTCCAACCACCATAATGCTATGTAGATATTATAACAGTAAGAGAATATTCTTGTAATTATCAACATGAAATTGGTTACCTGTGTATAAGGGTGAACACTGATCTTTTTTTCTTTTTAGAAACAAAACCATCATTTATTAATCCAAACTACATCATTGCATTTACAACATTCATTGCATAAACTGGACATACAAAGTTTTGCCACCTCTGGTAAATAACAGACATACATTATACAATATATTTGCTGAATACATAAGTTCAAACAATATGGGTACAACAACTTGTTCATAATACATACTTAAACCATCGTGTTTAATAGTTACTAAGACACAGATCCATGAGCTACTTCGGGTCTCAGCACAGTTAATCTAAGTGACAAGAACACAGTTGAGAGACAGTAGCTGCAATGGAAGGCGAATAAAACTAACCTGTGATAGGTCTTGTTCAGACAGCGAGAGCTCCTCACGGGTCAGCTTTTCTGCTTAGAAATACAAATCACACATCCATCACAGCTGACCGCGATGTCGGAAAATGTCCATGCAACCCACACACAGAAGAGAGCGAGTCTCCCAAGGATAAACTTCCAACAGTCATTGCCTTACTGCTTTAGTATGTACTATAGGTTTGCTATCGGAACAGAAACAAAACAAAACCCCAAACTTAAGTGGTTCTTCAGGTGCAGTTCCAGCTGCAAGTACATGGTTAGTCATGAGTCTATAACACAGGGCCAGACTTCTAGAAATGTAGAGGTAATGCTGATCTGTCAGGTTTATGCTGAATAATCCTCCATGACGTTGGTCTTAATTTTGGCAGCTGTTTATTTATTTACTTATTTAAAGTGTGTTTCCTCGATATTAGTATTTCTTTTTCATTCGTTTCTCCCTTTTTTTCCTTTTTATTTTATTTTTTTCCTAAATCAGTTTCTAAACAAGGGTGGACTACAACTCATCAGACCTGATGACGTGGAAGAGGGTGACATTGTAAAGTATTTGGTGCCCGTTGTTCCAGGCATAGAGGGCCCGATCCTTGGGGTTGTAGTCCAACATGGAAATGTGCGAGTACTTGTTTTGGAACGGGATGTCGATGTACTCGTAGGTGGAGGCGTTGGTCTGGTAGGCGTAGTGCACCTTGGTGCCTCCCGAGTAGCCGTTGGTGACGTAGAGCGTGCCGCAGATGATGAAGGCCTCCCCGGCGCTGCGTTTCGGGTAGCTGGTGTTCCAGGTCTGGAGGCTCTGCAGGGTGTTGGGGTCCAGCTTGCTGATGACGATGTTGCCCGCGTTCTGGTTGGTGGCGTAGACGGCCCACAGCCCGTTCTCGTCCACCATGAGGTCAATGTCCGAGTGGCCGCCCCAGGCGTAGTGGTACATGTTGTTGTAGCCGGCATAATCCAGGCTGCGAGTCTTGAGAATGGTCTCTGTTTTCAAGTCAAACCTGATAATTATGTGGCTTTGGTATTTGTTGAAATAGATAGAGCCGTTGTAGACCACTTGACCGGTGCCTGACCATGGGTGAGGGAGACGGTGAGAAGTAAAGTTGTCGGTATTCATGAAATCTGCCATGGATTTGTATTCGCGGACGAAGCGGTTGTTGTGGTAGCTGTCCATGTACCAGACCTGGGCGAGAAACAGAAAAACGTGGGGTTAGGAAAGAGCAGAGACCTGCCCGAGTCCTCCACCAGGAAGAGGTGCTTCACCTTTACATGTTTCCCTAAAAAATGTTCTGGGTGCTAAATCTGCGAGGAGGCTGGCTTCATCGAGCCACCCACTGGAAAACCACGTGCCCAAAGCCTGCCACCTGCGCCCAGAAATAAACCTCAGGCTGCCACCCCAAATCAGCCAAGAAATCAAGTGAAGAGCGAAGCTTTCCCAGAGGTAAGCTGGCATCTCCCTGGGGGCTGGCACTGTTCTTCCGGAGGGCAATCAGCATCTTTCTCTGGCTAAACCCAGCACACTGATGCACACTGATGCTGCCTCTGCTGCCTCTAAGCCCCATCACAACTGCACTCAGTAAATTATAGCAGCTGCTGTGCAGAGCTCCGCTAATTTGGCACGCAGAAGCAATGAACGTAATCGCTCATTGTCAGGGAAATGCAGGCAAAGTCCATATTGGTTTAAAAATCATACACTTCTGCATCAAAAGCTTACACCGAGGCTGCTGAAATACAACAAAAGACAAAGACATCAAAATCTTGCTATCAGGAGATGGGGGAGAGATTTTAGACCATGACTTAAACATCGGTTCACTGGGGACAGTGTCTAGACTTCTTAAAAAAACAAAAAGAAAAAAAAAAGAAAAACAAAAGCTTTCATCATTTGAAATCAATTCAGAGGCAAAGAAGAAAGCAGAAATATCCATCCAGTGAGAGACATCCTGTATGCCTTTGTTGCCTAAAGTTGAGATAGCTGCTTTCTATAAAAAACATTTAGGAAGGTAAAGAGGTAAACGAAATAGCAGTGGGGAATGCCTTTAAGGACACAGATTTGGGTAATGTTGTAGTGCATGCTCCTTTTGCAAACACCTTGCAAAATCTGATCATAGCAGAGCCTCAATACAGCCGTCTCCAGGGTCCATTAGAGCAGCAGACAAACATTTACACACGCCTGTGCGTGCATGCACGTTTGGGCTGCTGTATTTGAAAGGCCGAGTGAGGTCTGCAAAAACTTTGTAGGAAACTTCAGAGCTCCCTCAGTACTGCCCCAGAAACACTGCAGAGGTGGAGAATAATCCTGTGGCAAATTGCTCTGGGCTTCACACCTCTGCTGTGGGATCAAGGATGGCTGCCAGAGCACCAGGAGAAAACCACGCGCATCCCTGAGCCCACGGCAGAGAAGTGCCTGCAACCTGGGAGAGCTTCTGCTGCTGGACATGATGCTGGAGAGCACTCTTTGGTTAATGTAAAGTCTGTGTTTAACTAAAGTAGCTCGGGAAATTACAAAAAAACCTGAAAACTGATTGTATCTCAGCTAATCCCATTTCATTATTTGGCATTAAATAACTCCACATGGCAATTCATTGTGCTCAGTTTTTGGAGAGACAAAGAGAAGACCACAAGAGCAGCCCCTGTTATCAGGCTGGTGCTGCAAGGTGGCAGGATCCGACGATGTTTTGTGCTTTGGAGAAGCAGAGATTGATCGGCAGCAGCGCCTCGTCGTGCCGACTGGCTCTGAGCAGCCTTCTTTGCACTGTCCTGCCAATACACATCAATCCCGGCGCTCAGCATCCACCTGCTGTCTCGCCGCTCCTGCGAGACTTGCAATTGTGCCTGGTTGTGTTCAATGATTTCATGACATGAACAAATGACCATGAAAACCACCAAACACCTCCCGGGGCCTGGTGAGGGAAGATGGATATGATAAAGTGCCAGCGTCTCCCCATCACCGGTTTCCCACTCCGCCAGGTAGCCAATGAAGTTCACTTGGGTGATTGTGTTTGTAATAAAATTCGCAGTAGATTTATGTATTATACACACACACACGCTTGTGAAGCTTGAGATACAGTCCAGAGAAAACTGCCTGTGTACTCTTACAACAAAACACACTGCAGAAGAAGACGTGGGCAAAAAAAAAATCCATTTTGAGATAAGACTCTCTGAAGACATGGGAAGATCTTTAGCACGTAATTAATGTACTTCAGCTGCAACCCAACTCTCCCTTTACAGATGTATAAATCACGCCTAACCCTGTTAGTGCCAAGGGAGGCAGCAGACACAGCCTGGAGGGGACAACTCCGTCCCTTCTGATGAGGAAAACAGTGTGTGATGTGGGTAAAACCTTCCCGTTCTGCTTCCAAATTGGGATTTCATGGGGTGATGCTTTGTTTAATAATTGTAAAATAAAGAGGTATTGTACTGGGGAGCCAAGCTGGCTGCTGGAAGGAACTAGCCCGACATCCCAAGTCACTGCTGCTTCATCGCTGCACACCTCCAGGCACACGGAGCCACCCCCAGTGACGGCTTCTGCAGAGCATCCCTCGTGCGCTCTTAGCTACAGAAAGCCGATCACAGGGCAAGCTCCCAAAATAGCTGCCCCGACACAGCCCTTGCCAGCGCCTTTATCTTTTGATGAAGGCTGCTTCACGCAGGAGGGAATTGCCATGCAGCCAAGGTCTGTGGTTTCTGTTTTGTTTTGCTGCCTGCAAATCCTCAGCAAACACTCGAGATATTTTCCATTCCATCAGTCATGGGAAGCCTGGATTGATTTTCAGCCAGTTATTGGCCTCCTACCTCTTTGGGATCAAAATTGAATGGTCTGAATGAAAAAAAAAAAAAAAAAAAAGGAAAAAAAAGACCAAACCAAATCTCTCTCTCGCTGCAGTCAAGTTAAACCCTCACAACATTGCAGGTGGAAGACAGAGGGACAGAGGACAAATGGAGTTTGACGACAGTACTGGGGACACAGGCAGCAAAAAAGCAGCAGGGATCAACACCATGGGCCCCTCTGCTTTGCCCCAGCTCCCTCTGGGCTTCCAAATCCAGACAAGAAACCCAATATTTGATTTTCCATCCCCAGATCTGGTGCCACATCCAAGACCAAGCAAACAGGGGCTTCATTGAGGTTCACCTGCCCTGGGAAGGGACCACGGCATGGGGCTGCTCCCCCCTCATCCTCCTGCCCTTCCCCACCCTCAGCCGAGGTCAGCAGAGCCCCAAGAGGAGGATTAGGCACCTAGGGGCACTACCAGGGCTTTGGTTCTGGGATTTAAGGAGCTTTCCATGGCTTTGGTGGAGGGGGGGACCACGGGGACGGCGCCGCCACGCTCTTACCTTATTCTCTCCCTCTGGAGCGAGCGGGTCCGTCATCCACGATCCGAATCGGGAGCCCGAGGTTTTAATTGTGATGGGGTCACTGATTCCCGTCAGCTTGCCACAAGCTGGAAAAAGAGTGCAAGGCTGGTGAGCACCATTTCCAACACCCTCCGCAGCCTGGGACCGCGCCTTCTCACGGCGGGTCTCTGCCTGCCAGGCCCCAGCTCAGGGTGCTGTGCCCCGCTGATTTGAAGCTGGTTTTTATTTAATTAGAGGTAATTAGGCTGAGAACAACTGCCGGGTGCTTTTGTTTGTTTCATGCCTCTTAATAACAAGTGTCCTTATCGCACTGCCCCAAGAAAACAAGCTTTCCTGAAGCAGCCACGCTGCTCGAATGGGAAATGAGAAGAGTTAGCCAGGGTCGAGCAGCCAGGTGGAGAAATTAGCTGAACAGCTCTGCTCGTTTCTGCCGTAATAGAGTGGGTGCAGCCAAGATAAAAAGACAGACGTGTCTATTCCAGCCCTGCTGGAAACACGCGTTTGTTACGGGTTATGCAGGGGAGGAAAAAAAAAAAAAAAAGTGGGAAATTCTAGGCAATATAAATCTCTTCCTTGAGAAGAGCATTTACCAGCTTCTAGCTGCCACCTTCTCTGCTCTCTGCCATGTCTGCTTGCTCAGGACAAGGAGACCTTGTTCAGGTCCCTTTTGGGACACCCACGAGTAGATACCTGCAAAGCTACAGCCTCAGCACTGCAGGCAGCCCTAGGCCGATGTCCTCTTTACGCTCATCTCCCCATTTTTCAGCCCAGCTGCCATTCTGGTCTCCCAAAACACCAGCATCTCACGATGTAATGACAGGCAAAGAGACCAAGCTGGATGCGGCAGGAGGGGCTGCAGCCGGTGCTGAAGGCTCTGTTGCTACAGGAACAGGCATTTAAAATCCGGACACATTCCCACAGAGCCGGACTGGCGGCAGCATCTCCTGCCAAGGTCAGCAGTGCAAGGGGACACCAGCCCCTGAAGTTCACCAGGTGTTGCTGGCTTCTCCCCTGGGATGAGGATGCTCCTGGGATGCTGAGGAAGGGGAAATGTCGAGGTGCTGGGCTGGAGAGGATGCTCCAGGTGCTGGGTCGGGATGTCCGGGGCTGGGCCAGTAGGTGGGAGCCTGCAGGGTGCTGCTGAAAGGCACGGGGAGCTGGGCCAGCTCGGGACAGGGTTCTGCTCGGTCACCAAGAACATGTCCCAGGAGCTCTGCACTACCCACCGGCTGCCCTTCTCCTAGCCTGGTCTCATCAGTCCCCTGGGCTCCTGCTTATGGCCACGGGACACATCCACGTACCACAGCTCCGAGCTGAGGGGCAAAGGGGCCACCTTGGCCTGGGACATAAAACAAATGAAGATTTCCTGATCTGCACCAGTACGACATGGCCACAGGGACCATCAGCCTTGCCACAGCCTTCAGACACCAAGCAGCTAAAGAGAGCTCCCACCAACAAGCAGAGAGCTTCCCTGGCCTCACAGGGGGAATTTGTCCTTCTGCCCGGCTGATGCACTCAAAGCCTCTCAGCTCAGGAGGAAAGCAAGGTATTGACAAAGGGATGCGATGGGTTAAAATAATAACTGCTTAATGTCTGGTAAATTCCCATCGCAGAGGACCAGCCTTCCTCTAATCACAGCTCTGCTCAATGCTGCCTTCCATTATCACCGCCCTACATTGCTGTCACTTTATCTCTTTCCTTCCATTTCCCTGGAGAGAAAGGTTGTATAAAAGCTCATTGATCAAAAAAAAAAAAAAAAAAAGGAGAAAAAAAAAGGAAAAAAAAGCAGAAGCAGCTGATAAGGGTAAACTACTGTTGTTTGAACGTAGTGAGGCTACATCTCATACACGTTTAGCTGGAGGCACATTCACAACAGCTCTTCAGCAGTGCAAGAGGGTTGCTCTTATACAGGATGAGGTGTTTTCTGTCTTGGAGTAAATCTACGAGAGGCACTTAAACAAGAGAAAAAGTTTGAAAAGGGTCCTGGAGCCAAGTGCTTCCTGGCTCCCGGTGAGCTAGGTCCATGCATCTCTCATGGGGTTACCAGCCCTGTGGTCCTGAGCTCGGGGCGAGGGTCCTGCTTACAGCCCTGCTGCTTCCACCACGCTCTGCGGTGTTCTCGCAGGGCTCCCAGACCGTCTCCAATATTTCATGAAACACAAGAAAGGCAAAGGCTCCGCTCACTGCTTATTTTCCTTCTGGGACCCTTTTCGATTGCCGAAATGCTACAAGCATCTCAGCTCGCTCAGGGATGAATGAGCAGGAGGGGAGCTCGTTCTGGTGGCCGTGCCTGAGTGCACGATGCGGGGGAAGCTGGGACTGACGGGTTTGGGGGCACTCACAGAGGGTCTGTTTCCACTCCACTTTCCCCAGCACTATTTGGGGCCCACGGGGGGCTGCATGTCCCTATCCCTGGGCATCAGCATGGATCAGCCTCTCCCAGGGCGACCCTCCAGGACTCCTTCCTTCAGCTCCAGAGAGCAGCAAGGAGATGCCACCGCTGCGCACAGCCCCTTCCTCTACCCACACCGGGAATTTTCCAGCAGCAGCAGACAACTTCCATCCAGTTACATCGAGCACTGCCATCCTCCCAGGATGCTCACACCCCCGCTCCATCTTTTTTCCTAAGCTCCAGCCCCCCTGGTGACGTCTAGCAGCTCAGGAGCAATTTCTCCACCAACGCAGCCTCCGCACGGCCACCAGCACTGCCCAGCCAGGAGCCCCCCATCCCAAACACACGTGGGACAGGCTGGCAGGACCCTGCTTCTCCAAAAAGGAAGGACACGCTTGCTATTTCCCCACCTCTGCACCAGGATTGTGGGCTGGGATTCTTTGCAGGAGTTGGGGAAGGCTCGTGCCACCAGCAAACGTGAGCCTGTGGAGTGCAGACGAATTGAATTCCCCCTTGACTCGAGGAATGACAGCCTTTCCCCTGCTTGAAGGCTCCTCTCAGGAGCATTAATGGAAACGTTAAGATCCCAATATAAATAGTGATCTTTAAGAATGTAAACAGAACAACAGATTGAACGTGCCATTATTGATTTCTTTTTCCCTTCACACACATGCCAGGGTCAGGAAGTGTTTTCACTATTGATCCATCAATAATGCTTAAGAAACCCAAAATACAAAAAGGACCTTGTCTAAAGGAAATGCTGCTGCACTGTTGAGCTACCTGGAGGACGGGGAGAGGCAAATGGGACAGAAGCATGGCACATCCCCTCTGCCTCCCCTGTCCTGTGCTCCCCGCTCCTGTTTTTGGTGCTCCGAGCTGTATCCTGAGCCCTAGCAGGCCAACACGCACCAGGTGAGCAGTGCTGCTAGCCCACGCAGGAACAAATTTAAGCTAAAACATGCTGCTTGAGACTCCAGTGCATCCCTCGGAGCAGATAATTTGCAGCAAACAACAATCCTCAGCAAACAGGGTCTCATCGTGTGCCAGCAAAGTGTCTGTGAGGTTGTTATCTGAATTTAACTCAATTAACTACCATTTTCACTGGTTTACACTCCGGAGTGATAAACAACATTGGAAATTCAGTCTGTGCTGTTTGCTGCTAAATGACCAAATAAATCACCCTCCCGGGCGAGCAGCAAACGCTCCCGGGTGCGCCCTTGCAAGACTCAGCGCTGGTCTCCGCGAGCAGCCTGGGGGGGGGCTGCAAAGCCCCAGGGCACAAAAGCTGCTCTGGGTGGCACAGACACAGAGGGAGCAGACAGGCAAGGGGGAAAAAAAAAGAAGGGGCAAAGCCAGAATGCCTAAATAAAACCTCAAAGAAATAAATACAAAAAAAAAAAAAATCCCCAAAGTTTCTGGAAAAGGCTGCCTACAGGATCTCAGCACCCCAGCTGCCTCAGACTTAGCTGGGCTGGTGACCTGGCCGGTTGTCCCAGCTGGAAGACCTGAGCATCAGGGGACACAATGAGCCAGAACAACACAGCCCAGAGCAGAAGGGGCTAACGGTGCAAGAGCAAAACTTGGTTATTTTGAAGCCCTGAATGGTCTGGGATTTATTTCTTAAAGTCCACCCAGGGTCTGCGGGAGGATCACCACAACGTCCCTGACTCTGGTGGAGCCAGCTTGGGCTGGGCAGCTCCGCCAAAGCCCACCGGAGAGGGGCTATGAGGTCTGGGAGGGATTTATTTAAAGACCTGTCCCTAGGAAGGCAATTGCACAGCCCAGATTCAAATCCCTGATCCTGCTGCTGTTCCCCCATCCATCATCAGCATCTTCTCGAGATGGGCTGAAGGCTACGGATATAGCAAATGGACACTTGGGCACCGTCTCCCCCAACCAAACCCAGCCCTGCCCTCCAAAATTTCACTGGAGAGGTAGCTGATAAGGGGAAATGCAGGGAGGAGGCCGCTTGCAGGGGCTTGGAGGTGTCTAGAAACAAGCAAAAGCAATTCCAACAGCGGAGGCACGAGAGAAAGGAAACGTTACCTTGCCAAGGGTACACAGTTCTGAGAAGAGATCAGCTCTTTCTTGAAGTTACCTGAGAGTGTAATTTCATATGTGCTACCAAAATAGACTGCAGAGCAGTTAATGTGTTTAGATTACCTAAATTGCTTAACGAGAAAGTCAATAACGTAAGGAGAAATTAAATCAAGCCAACGAGTGGCAGGGAGCCCTGCAGTGGCAGGAGGCAGCACCCTCCTTCCCCCCTGCCCGGGGGCAGGACGTGGATTTTGGCTACAGCCAGGACCCCTCAGGCTTCGGGGCAGGCTTGGGCAGCCAAAGCCATCCAAAAGGCTCGGGGACATCTCCCTGGTGCTAGCACTGCTACGACCCAAGGGGTTCCCGGCTCTTTTGGGGAGGGAAGAGGTGGGGAGGGGTCCCATCCTGCACAGTCTGCACCGACCGCGAGCCCGCTACGTCATCATGCTCTCCTCGACAGTGGTTTGCAAGATGCAAAAGGAAAAAAGGAAAAACTGGGTCCCCGCCTGCACGCTCGCTGCTTAAGCGGGGTGCAGAGACATTTGCTAATGTGCCAGGTCCGGGTAGCAAACGGGTCGGCCACCGATGCGTAAGCAGGACGGGTGCATGTGTTTGCTGTGCATAAGCGTTGCTTGGGAGGCCGCGTGGCGCCGCATTTCACCGCCCGCTTATGCAAACGCTGCAAAGAGTCACATGCCTACTTACGGGCCTGATCCTGAAGCACTTGCACCATGAGCAGCATCAGTCGTGCAAGTAATCCTCAGCAGGACTACTCCCAGGACGGATGCTCCTTATGGCGCAGGTAGTTGCAGGATCGAGCCTGGCCGGGCGAGCTCCTCTGGCAGCCAGGCGAGGCACCGGGAGATGTCCGGTCTAGCATCTCTGTCTGCAGGCGTGACGTGTGTTTTAACATCGATGGTGTTTAGCCAGTGCCACCATGTTGTTCTGAGCCTACCTAATTTTTGCATGCATGCACGAAGCCTTTCTTCAAGATTTGACACTCTGTTCTGAAGCTCTTCGTAGTCATAGGCGCCAATCTCTTCCTGGAGTTCGTTTAGAACTGACGTCAGATTCTGGACCTCCTCTTTAAACTGCAATACCAATTTTGCATCGGCTTTGTACTCTTCCAACACTGGTATCAAAGGCCTAAGTTCCTCCATTTTCGCTTTTATTGCCTGCAAGGTTAAAATAAGCTTGGTTCAGTGCTATGCGTGCAAAAATCTGCAACACTCTGCCTTGACCTGGTTGCTTCCTACGTGAGTGCAATGTTCATATCCCCAAATTATTATCATTAAAATTATTTAAATTATTATTTTGGTCCAAATGATGTATTGGAAAGAACATATTAAACAGGCTGCAGAACACCAAAATATTTGGGAAAGGCCTTTATTTGTCATTTTTAGAATGCAACATCTTAGGGTTACATGCTTCAGATCACATACACAAAGAGTTCTTTTTTTTTTTTCTTTCCAAAAAATAAAATAAAATAATATATATGCATTGACAAGGGTTTCAAACTATTCATGAAATGCATCTACAATTGCATGCAAAGGAAGATCTCGGTTGTGTGGTTCAAGGTTCCTTAGTGAGATATGGTGCTAATTTGGAAAATAATCAAAAAAATAAATGCATGGTGCAAAATGCTCTGTGGCCCTCTTTTCATGGTTACATGGGAGTGAACTGCTTCTTCAGTCACTGCAGCATTGAAAAAACTTGCTTTTAAGTTAGCCCTGTAAGCAAGAAAATGAAATACTGTTGAGGATCTAGCTCACTAACCTGCCTTATATAGATAGCCATTCATAGACAAATACGGAACTAAAGAGAAAAAAAACAAAAAACAAAACAAAACGAAAAACAACACAAGATCTCCAAACCACTCATATTTTAACGCTGGCATTAGCAGAAACAAAATGCTGTGGCTGTTACTTAAAATGATGCTTTGGCAGCAAATTATACAAAAATTCCTCACTGTTTTCAGGCCTGCTATGAGGCACAGAAAAATCCAAGTCATTACCACATTTATTTTGCAGCAACGAAGGCTTGTTGTTGTTTCGTTTTTGTTTTTAATTAAACGAAGGCCTTGTTTAAAGGCACAGTATGCAGCATTTTGTTCAGGATGCTTTGCTCCAGCAGCTAATGAGGAGACATAAATATGCATGCACCTACCCGTTAATGAAGCATGTACAGGGTATACCTGGCGCTGCTTGCACCAGCCAGAGCAGCGCAGGGGCAGGCTGTGACCTCTACCTGCCTGGTGAAGCAGCTCTGGGGTGGGACAGCATCAGAAACTGGCCCCAGCCTTGTTTCTTTGCCTCCTATTTAAGTTGAAAGGCTTTCCCTCCTGTGGCTTGCGTGTGGGGAATTTGTTTATTTTCTTAGTGGCTCGTGCTACCTTGGTGCAAGTTCCCTGGCAGGCGATGGGGAGGATTAAACTCATCCGAATGGGGAAGAGCAAAAAAAAAAGGAATTCATGCTCCACTCAGGGAAATGGACCTGGCATCCTGGCTGTGGAGCTAAACAGGGTGCTGGGGATGGGGAGCAGGGAAGGCAGAGTTGGTGGAAAGTTTTAAGAGCCTTCTTCCCAGCTTTTTATCACATAATCTTGGTATTTCAGCATTTAGCGTATCAATTGAGAAATATCTGGTTTAAAACACCAGGCAGCTGGGCAGCAGGATGGGGATCAATGGGACGGGTCCCCAAATTTCACTAGAAATCTTCCAGATTTGTGCTTAGTTCTTAATCCAATATATTACTGAAGTGTAACATTACAAATTGTACTGGCAACCTCCTTTGGGCAATTTCATTTTGGTCATGTTCAAAGTTGCTGCATTGGCAGCTTCATTTAAAAGGCCGATTTTTTCCTCCTAATTTGCATGACACCAGGACAAAAGGCACACCAGTGACCAGAAGGCCCAGGCTCTGCTGCCAACATCCTTATTCAAAACTGGACATTTGCACCCCTGAAGATGCTCAGTTTGCCAGCCTGACGACAGCCGAATAGCCAAACATTGATTTTTTTTTGGGGGGGGGTTGTTTGCTTGACTGATTGCCCCACTGATGCAACCTCACCAAGGAGGGCAGCAAAGGGGTGAGAGCCTGGTATGTAGAGAAACATACACAAAGCCTCTGCTCTTGGTTCTTCCCAAGGAAAACTGGAGCCGGGCAGGGGTGGGGATGGGGACAGGACAAATTCCCAGCTCTGCCTGGCCTCATCCTGCCCAGGCTCTCGAGCATGGAGCCCAGCCTTGTTGGGGCACCGCCAGCCTGTGGGTATGGGAACATGGGGATTCAGGCTTTTACCCTGCAGAAAAAATGCTCTGTGGAAGAGGAAGCAATCCTACAGCCTGGATCTAGCCCTGCTTTGGGCAGGAGGGTGGCTGGGTGGCCACGAGCACAGCAAAGCAGGGCTGGGGACACAGCGCGCGCCCCGCGGCATCGCCAGCCACGGCTCGGTGAAGCGGATCGGAAAGCACACCTACCTTAAACTGCCTTGCCAGGTGCTGCTTGTGGCTTTCTTCCACTTGCTTGAATTTGGATTCCAGTCCCCTCATCTGGTTTTCCATCTTCTCCACGTACTGTAGGTCTCTCTGAGTCCGCCTGTCCAACACCTCTATCGACTGGGACATGTTTTGCACCTGTCAGGCGAGAAGGGACTTGTCACGCACGAGGCACACATTCAGCAGCAGGGCAGCACTGCTCGCGGCCGAATGCAGATGCTGACATTTTCCCCGAGTCAACAAAGCTAAAGGGCAATCAGCAGACGCATTATTTACTGGCTAATCAACAGCATCTCCTCGTATTATGACCCCACGCTCCAAACCAGAGCAAAGTGGTTTCGGAAATGTTTATTCTGCCGTGCTGCAGAGAATAACTCAGCGATCCCGTGTGCAAATGAGGGCTGTAGCCACGTACGAGATGCATTAGTGGTAACGGCATTTTTCGGTCTGGAACAGCACCCGGTGCCTGGTGCAGCACAAGGAGAGCCTATTAGCTTAACAGGAGCACATCTGACCCCGAGAACCACCTCTGCCGAGATGCACGTTATCGTTTCTTTGTGTGCATAAGTGACGCTGATTGCCTAAGTGCAAACTTTCCTCCCAGCTAGTAAAACTTGGTACCCAAACAGTCCTACGGTTTAAGCAGCATCTGCCACAAGGAATCCAGCTGTGGATTTGGGGGTGCCCCGGAGCTGAGGAATAACGGGTGCATCCCTGCCCTGCGGGTGGGTGCTGTGCCGGGCGCTTTCTTGCATCCTCCCGTGTGCCCATCTGGCCCTGCTGAAGGAATGATGCAAGGTTTGGCCAGGCTCCTTGTGAGAAAAAAGCTGCTTATGGCAGAGGTGTAAGGAACAGGGGAAATGATAGCCTAAATGTCCTGATTTGGAAGGCTGGCTGTCCCCTCACTTACTGAGAGATTTGCTTCTCAGTTTTCAGGCTATGAGAGAGCAAATGAAGCTCTGACATAGGCAAGTACCTAAGCACATATTTAGCATTAAGCAATGGGTAAAATTAAAGGTCTTTGCTTCGGGAATGGTTGTGTTTGTACCATGTTTGGTACATTCTGGGGCTCAGCCCCCACCCGGTGCCACCACCACTGCCAAGGTACCCATGGAAATGCCCCGGCCCTGCCAGCATTAATGGGGATAATGCCCATGTTTAAAATGAATCAGGCATCCATGCATGGTGCCGCATGGTGCCTAGCATCAAAGGCCTCCTGGTTCAAGCCTCTTCCTCTGTGGGGATCTGAGCAAAACACAAATATGAGCCAAAACGATCGCTGTGAGATGCTTCCCAGAGCCCTCCAACTCCGCGCCAACTCTGTCCCTCATGGGGCAAAATGCAGAAAGCTGAGATGGGGAAAGAAGGGTGTAAGGGCAGTGTTTCCTCCAGCAGCCCACACGGTGCTGCTGCGACTTACCTTAGAGGCTGGGACACCCGCGTGCATCGAGCAGCCTGCCTGCTGAAAGCAGCGCAGGTCAAATGCCAACTTTTGTGTCTGCGTCTCCAAAGTGATCAAAACGCCCATTGCTCATGCACGCCGACAAGAAAACTATTACAGGGAACCATTAAAAATGTATGGGCAACTGGTATTTCAAAGGCCAGGGGCGAGGAAACGTTTTGTACAACCAGTGCAACTGCCCTGGGGCTCTAATAATCGTCCTCAGCAGAGGTGAAGGTATTTGTCAGGCTGAGACCCTCCACAGGACTGGGAGGTGCCCCTTGGAGAGAGAAGAAAGGCCTCAGACAAGCCTGACTGGTCTGCAATCCCTCCTGTTGGATATCCTTATCCCATTAATCCAGTCTATCCTCCTTTGGGTCAAGCTGTATCTACGTAGCAGAATTGTTTCAACGGCTTGGAATAGGAACGACTTGTTGGGATCATACAAAATCGATCTCATTTAGCCCACTAATGCCCAGCCCCAACTTTAGGCCAAGCAATCAGACGAGCAGAGATCATAACCCAGCCCTGCAGGTGCTGAGCAGGGGGCTCCTGGCGCTGCTCTCGGCTCGTGTAGAGGCAGAACAGACCGTGCTGGGAAATGAATCAGAGCAGCTCGCGCAGGCTCCTGCTCTGAATCACCTCTGGAGGAGCCTGCCTCTCCCCTGACTGCAGAGGAAATTAGCCTCCTCGCAGGGCTCTCAACTCAGACGTCTAAAATTAGCCGCCGTGCTATTTTAGGGATGTGTCTTACAAGTTCAGGCTCTCACTATTTGTTGCCTGTATTGTTTTCAACCAGGCAGGATTCTGGCCAGACTGGTAAAAACTCCATCTCCGTCATTCCTAATCTCTGACAGTAATGCATGCTTCATCATCTGGAGATCTACTTGTTTTCCTTCATTAGCATATTAAGCCCTTGATCCAGCAAAGTACTTTGGCACATGATTAGATTTCAATGAGCCTGCTCATAGCTTAAACTTAAGCGTGTACATAAGTGCTCTAATGAACTGAGACCTGAGGATATTGTCTCAGATTCCCTCTGCTTTATCCATTAGCTACTACCCTCAAATAGCAGCTAAAATGCTTTTTGCCCCCACTGGCTGAGCACGCACTCTCGACGTGAAACCTCATTTTCCATCAAGCTGATGAGAGAGGTATACCTGTGGTTGTCTTGGGGAAAAGAGCCCACTTCAGCGTATAAAACAGAAAACTGATACAGGCAAAACTTCCAGTTCTGTTCTTGTCATGAAGTCAGGATGACTTCTTTGTCATCTTGAAACATAGACCGGTCCTGATGAGCTCAGGAAGGGCAGTTCAGAGCCCATTTTGGGGGTCTGAGGTAGGATGAATGAGCTTGGGGTAGCTGGACAAACTGATGGAGTGATAGCTTGAGACATCTTGAGGGAGATTGTTGTGATCTATGGGAAAAATTGGCAGAGAGAGGGACTCAGCCAAGGGATCACTACAAGAGAAGTCCATTTTATAAGGATTGTGGAAGGCTGAGCAGATCATTGTCCTCTCTAAATACACCTCCGAGTGAGTATCAAAGGAACAAGAAGAACTGTTTAAGCTGGAACTCAGTGCTGGCAAAGAATAAGCCTTGGCAGGAAACGAGAAGTGGTTTAACTGTCAGAGGAGGAAGTCCTCCCAGATAACAGGGCCAAAAAAAAAAAAAAAATCCATTTGAAGATAAAACATAATCTGTTCGTGAACAGGATTTCGGTGACAGCTGGGTTTGGACGCAGCCCAGGATCTGGCCTCAGCACCTGACGCAGGGAAGGCAGGAAGGGCTCCGCGCACGGCAGCCAAGGATGAGCTCAGGCACCTCGGTGTCCGAAGGCGGCCTGAACAGCCTGTGTGGCGGCGAGCAGACCTCGCTCATCACCTTAGCTCACTCGCACCTGCTGCTCCTCACACTGATGGGGTGCCCAGGAATCACCTGCAAGCAGCACGCCCCGTGTGCCGAGGGGAGCTGGGGTCTCGGCGGCTGGGGACCTCAAACTGCCTTCAGCCCCTGATGCCCCTGTGCGGAGATTTTCACTGAGGATGCTGTAACTGCCTTGTGTACACACACACACACACACACACACACACAGGCAGCCTTCTTCTGGCTCACGAAAGCAATGCCTTATTATTTCTGGAGGTGAGTGCCAGGTTTCCTGCTTTGAAAATCCAAACAGAATTACCTCGCTGACACATTATGCTTCTTCATCTGCTGGCAGAGAGAAATCCAGAGGTGAGAGTTTTCCCATCACAAAACTAGAGGTAAAACGTCAGATTGGGGGAAGAAGCATCCAGGTCTGAAATCCTTCCTGGGGAGCTGGGAGCTCTCCGCTGCAGTTGCGTTTCCCTAAAGGGATTTTCGTTTCAGCCTTGATCGAGATCAGATGTCTGGCACCAAGAGCCCACTCTTTATTTTGGGGGTTTGATATGGGTTAGCGTAGGAGTCAGATGCAGACAGATCCGCAGGCAGGTAGCACATCCCCAGAGCGCACGCCTTCACGCACCGCTCCCCCCTCGCTTTATCCACTCGCAGCCGGAGAGCTGCCCAAGGCAAAAAATCCCCGAGCATTTCCACCCCCCGCAGTGCACCTGCTGGCATCCCAGGGCTGCTGTGCCCTGCTCGCCTGCCCATTAGCAGAGGGCGTTGGGTCAAACCCTACTTGTTTTCTGCATGTGAGCAGTTCTGGGAACGCGAGCGGGCTCTGACTGCCACAGCAGCTGCTAGCACAGTGCCTGCTGCCTCTCAGACAAATGTGCTGCCGGACCAATTGCCGGTGTTGCTTAGAAAAATAAAGGCTTGAGTGCGATTATTTTTAGAAGCCTATGACATACCGAAGAGCTGTTTAAGGGCTAAGTGTTTTCTGTCTGAGTTTATTGTCCTTATCACGTAGGAGAATCAGTTAAGTGTAGGTTTAATGCTGTTATGAGTTCCTAATACATCAGCTTCCCGAGAGCATCAGGGTGGAAGTTATTTTGTCATGCACAACACACGCCAACGTAGCATTAGGGCACAAAGGATAATTACACATCCAGCACACGAGTCCACTTATATTTTAAAGAGAAGAGGACCATTTCGCATGAAACGGCATTTCTTCAATGAAATCTATTATCTGGAAAATTTCTTGTTATCAGGAGCATTTCCCTAATGAGATTCTTTGATCTCTTCGGACAGCAGACTATTAAAAACTAATCAAGTGGATGTCAACATTAGAAAGAAAACCACTAACTGTCATTTCTGTAATATTTGATGCTGACAGCTCGTAGTGTTCTAGTCGACCTTTTTTTTTTTTTAATATCAGCTCGGCTAAGAGTGCACGGGCTTTGGTTTTTTAATTCTCTCTCCTCTCATCTTGTTGAGACTCATCCTTTCAAACACCTTGTGATAACGTAATGGAAAAAAAAAAAAAAGCAAGTTACACCCTTTTATAAAAAAAAAAAAGAAAACAACTGATGTGATTCAATATCGTTGCTTTGATCTCAGCAGTTTTAACCTGACTTCGGGCCATGGTCCCTTTTCCTCTGTTCCTCAGAAATATTTAGACATTCGTCCTCCTGGCTGATTATTCCCCACTGCACACCTGGGGACAGCGGCAGCACGGGAGGGCTGGCCCAAGGGGGCTGTCCTTTCTGGAAACGAAGGCTCAGCCCAACTCTCTCGTGTTTTTACCCCCTGTGCCATGTCAAACCAAACCACCTTGCCCAGAACGGGTCAGCCGTTACCTTTTCTAATAGTTGTCTCAGCTGCTTTGTCCTGGCATCACGCGAGCACATCGTCTGTTGAGGTGCCACCACTGTGCATATACAACGTCCCTCGCTATCCTGGGCAGAGCTGTAGACCTGCCAGCTTTCCTCTGGGTTGGTAGGCAACACCTAATTAACACAGGGAAAGATGGGTTAAGTCGAGGAAGGGAGGGGTGGGGGAGATGAACGAGGAAGAGGAGGGAGGAAGCAGCACGGACTGAAAGATACTGGGGTTGTGCAGCAAGCGGAGGGAGCTCCTCCGAGGGCCCAGCCAGCAGAATTCACTTGTAATGCAAAAATATGGATTGGGGACAAATAAAGGAAGGGTCTGAAAGGGAGAGCAAGAGCTGAAGCAGACAGGGCAATGCAAGGGGGAAGCAGGGACAGGGGGAAAGGCGTGCTGCAGAGGGGGTGGGCAGCGTGCTGTAAGGCACCGAGCGCAGCGGGTGCCGAGCCGGTGGGAAATCCGCTGCCCGGCTGTCATTACAGAGCACTCATCTTCTCCTTGACACCGGGAGAAGGATGTGCCCGAGCTAACAGGGGGCGTACGGTGTCCTGGCTGAGCGCTGAGCAGTGATCAATGAGCATCCGCAGAGCTCTCCTGGAGCCGGCGACAGGAAAATCAGCTCTTCTGAGGAAGCAGATACCGGGAGTTACGTTTCCCCCGTCCTCTGCCAGGTTCACCAGGACAGCCACTTCTCTCCAAACAATCTGTGGGTCCCAGGCAGGGAAACCCTGGTGCTGTGCCCCACAAAGCACGCCCGCAGCGAAAGGATGCAGGATCGGTGCCTCCGTCAGAGCTTCCAGGACGCAGCGCAGAAAGGGAGCCCAGCCCCAAACACAGCACATGCCCCAGCCCCCCCCGTGCCCCTTGTGCTCTCCAAAGCTCTCTGATCTTAATTTCCCTTTGATCTCGCAGCACTTTGCAAAATACATTATTTAATCACAATTCAGCCTTCGCTCACTTTGAAGGCGCCACTGTTTTGCCAACCGAAAGGGAAATGTTCTTTCTACAATTTTAATACATTACAAATAACCTTGCAAATACCCATGTGGACAGACACGCACTGAGAGGCAGCTAGCAGACAGACAAACAATTTGATTCTCTAGCAAAAGCAACCAGAAATAATAACAATAAATAAAAAAAAAAAGGTCTCATCATCCCTGGTAACACGGAAAAAAAAAAACTAGCTTCATTCACAACCAGCAGAGCCACTACATTAAATACTCATCCTGGAACAGCAGAGCTGAAATACGTTAGCTCTTTTCTAAGGCACGAGCATGCAGCCTGGAGGCGAAAGATTCCCATTTTTTCCTGCTCCGGGAAGACAAGACAGAGGGGTTGTTTTCCTCAGCCATTTCCAAAGTGGCAAGAGCAGCCACCATAGCAGCCCTCCAGCACAGCAGGGACGGGAGGCATCAGGCACGACCGAAATACACCGCAACTCCTCCGCTGCATTTTCCATCCCATTAACGACTATTGATTAAAGGCAGGGAAGCAAACGAGACCCTGCGGGACTCGCACCTGCTGTCCCGAGCCGCTTCGCCAGGCGACGGCAAAGCAGCGCCGAGGGAAACTTTGCAATCCCCTGGCTGGAGGCAGGGCAAAGCCCCCCCCCCCCCAGTTTGCCCAGTGCTGGGGATGGATGAACCCCAGAGCAAAACTGGGGGCGCCTACTGCACCGCCACCCCACTCCCCCATCTCCTGCCAGCCCCCGCGACCCCAAACCGACCTGACCGTGCCTGCACAGCACGGGGGGGGGCGCTGGCAAAGCACCCCCCTGGGTGATGCCCCCATCACCCGAGGGGCAGCAGCGCTGCCTCCCCCCGGGGGCGCTGCTCTTTGCAGCGAGGGGGCTCCCGCTGGGTCTGCCGTGGGGGGGGGGGTGGTGGCAAGGACAAACCCAGACAGCCCGGGGGGGGGGTCCCGGGGCGGGATTTAGCCCAGGAGAGATTTTGGCGACCCGGGGGGCACCCGGGTGGGGAGGGACCGGGCGGCCAGGAAGGAGCGGGGCGGGAACCGGGGCGCAGCCGCCCCTGGAGGCAGGGATGCTCCGGGCAGACCCCGACCCCCCCGGCCCCCCGCACTTACTCCCGTGCTGCGATCCAAGGTGCCGCCCGAGGCCGCCGTGAGTTTGGTGGTGTTGAGCCCCACGAGGGAGGGCAGCGTCTGCGACATCCAGTTGGTGATCATGGCCATGGTGCTGAGGACCACTCCAATCTTGAGTAAAGGCACAGACATGTCTGCGGGGGGGGGCGCCGCGCACCCTTCATTCTGCACCGGCGCCGGGCTCCATGCCGCTGGGGACGGGCTGCGCCAGCCGCCCGACCACCGCCACCGCCTCTCGCCGCCTGCCCATCGTCCAAAACCTCGCCACGGCCCTGCCCGGGGCTACCGAGGATGCTGAAGGTGGCTGGAAGCGGTGCTGGAAGCGGTGCCGGTGCCGGAGCCGGTCCCGGAGCGGGGCTGCCTCCCTGCGCCCGCCGCCACCGGGCGCGCCCCAGCCGGAGCGGAGCGGCTGCAGGAGGAGGGACGGGACCGGGAGGGAGGGGCAGGGTGGGTGGAGGGGAGGGGAAGGGAGGGGAGGGGGGGGGGGAGAGCCCAGCCAGCCGGAGAGGCTGCGGAGGGCGGGTGGGAGGCAGAGGGGAGAGAGGGAGAGGGAGGGGAGAAGGGATTTGGGGAGGGGAGAAAGGGTTTGGGGAGGGGAAGGGGGAGCGGGGATTTGGGGGAGGGCGAGAGATTTGCTTTTGGGAAGGGGAGAGGAAAAGGTTTAGGGAGGGGGGAAAGAACAGGGGAGAAGGAGGATGGATTTGGGGAGCGGGGAAAAGGAGTTGGGGAGAGGAGGAAAGATTTGGGGAGAAAGGGGAAAATTGGGGGGGGGAAGGGGAAAGAGCCGGGGAGCCGGTACGATGTGGTGGTGGGGAAAAGGAGCTGGGGAGAGAGGAAAAGACCTGGGGGGGGGGAGAAGGCGGGAGGAAAAGAGCCCGGGGGGGGTCGCGGGCGGGTGCCGGGGCCGGGGGGCGGCTCCCCGCTGCGGCGCGGCGCTGCGGTGCCCCCTGCCGGCTGCCGGGGGGGGGGGGGGCGCGGGGAGTGCGGGGCCATGGTGCGGGAATGGGGGGCTGGAGGGCGCACAGCCCCCCCGGGGACCCTATGGAAGACCCCCCTTGCCCGAGAGGCTGCTTCTCCGGGGGACAAAAGGGAGCTGCTGGCCACCGGGGGGAGCCAGGAGCAGCCCTCTGGAGCCGTGCCCCCCCTGTGAATACTCAGGTGCAGGGGGCTCCCTGACAAACCACGAGGTGTGGGACCCAGGGGAGGCACCTGGTGGTCGCCAGGCCTGCAGCCCCCCCCCAGGTTTTGAAGAAACCTGGTTGCTGTGCCTGGGGTGGCCAGGAGGCAAACCCCGATGAGGAACCCCATGGGCTGTTAGACTGAGCAGGGTGGTGGCTTTGCCCCATGCAGCTCCTCTGGACCGAGACAGCACTCATTTGTGACCCCCCCAAAGGGGTTTGCAGAACTGTCCCGGTGGCTTCAGAGCCAAAAGTCCCCAGGCAGCAGAGAGCTGAGGTACCCTGCACACCCACCCTAAGCAAACCTTAACCACTCAGGGAAAAGTGAATTGTGGAGTTGATCCCCTGGCCCTCTCCAGAGGATAAAAGTGATGCCCCTTGCTCCACCGGCACAGCACCGGCCTCAGCACAGTGAAGCAGCCACCACGGCCCTGCTCCAGGACCCCCAGCCTGGCTGGGCCCCGTAGGGGTCTGATCCGACGAGGTCCAAATCTGCCTCCTCTGGCACCGTTCCCCACATGGCACAGCTCCTGGGGGTGTCACAGCTGTGAGAGCACTGAGGGGCACCCCAAAGCTGTGACCCCCCAGGATTTCCTTGCCGTACAGCGCCCAGACTGGTGTGCACAGCAAATCCCAAATGGGGAAGCAAGAAACTGTCCTAAAATGCATTCACTGCAGAGCTGGTGTGTCCTAAAGGCACCTTGCCCCTGGCCGGGGACCTTGCCCTTAGCTTGGGATTGCCCCAGTGCCCCCCAGCACTGCTGCTCTGGGCAGAGAGACCAGGGATGGATGACAGCAGAGTGGAGCTGTTTCTGCAGCGAGCGCGAGGGAGTTTCAGGGAAGCACTGAGTGTACATTCAGCAAGTCCACCAGGTGGAGAAAAAGAGATGAGTTTGAGCGTGAGCGCGGATGCCAGGTCGGATCCTGCCCCTCCGGCAGCGCAGCAGCAGAATTGGATGCTGTTAGCTGGGCGGCACTGCCCGGTGCATGTCAGGGCTGCAGCATCTGGGATGCAATTCCCTTTCCTCGCTGTCCAGCACCCTCAATCCTGGCACCCCTGCCCTTTTCCCCACTGTTCAGGACAGACCAGCGCTAACCCTGGTAAGGCAGCCTGCCGACAGGTCCATCTGCTGTGCTGAAATCAGTGAGAAAACCACTCCTGCCCTCCAGGTCAGAAATTGTCCTGCTCAGGGCTCCTGAATTAGCTAAACTACTTCGATCCCATGAAATAGGCTTCACCCAGACCCGTGTCTTCCTCAGGTTTTGGGGCATCCCTTCCATGGCAAAACTGCTGTCAGCTTGTGCAGGGTTGTGCCTGTGAAGGGGGTCAACACCAAGGAGGTGTTTCAGGCTCTGCATGATCAGGTTCTTTAGGCAAAAGCCTTGCATGACTTCGATATTTTAGAAAAAAATCGCAGCTCCTGTTCTGCCTCAGTTCGGCCTGTGCTGCTCTGAGCAGGTGCTCGTGCTGTGCTCAGACCCTGGTGGCTGATCTCATACCGTGTAAAACACCGGAGTGCTACGCTTAAATCCTCCCAATGTTCATTTTGAAGCTGAGTTTGTAGGTAAAGTTTGTCCCACGTATTTGTCTACTCCACACACATACAAAGGACTTAGACCTACGGACCCATTATTAATTAAATCAGTATTCACTGAAGGAAAAAACACCCCTGTGCCCTGCTGGGGATTCCACTAGAACTGAAGAAACATTCGTCTCCACCACACACACCTGATTTCATTCACGTGCCCTTCAGATGCAATGATTAAAGCTTCTGCAGGTGGGGACAGCAGGGCTCAGAGCCACTGGCCCCTGCCACGCAAGGAGGGGCCCCCCAGGACCCCCGTGCAATTCCCCAGCCCACCCCCAGCAACCAGCAGTGCTGCTCCGGCCACTTGGCGCAGAGCCCTCTGTGCTCAGGGGGAGGCTGCGTGTGCGGAAAGGTGGCAGAAATCAGTCTGAATTTGCTGCTTTTGCTTCCAGTATTGGTGAAATAGCCAAGAGAAGCAGGGTCCTGGGAGTCTTTGCTGCTAACATAAGGGGCATTAAGGGAGGGACAGCATGAGGCCCACAAGAGGTCCCCAGAAGTGCCTCCCTTCTCCTTTCTCAGCGATGAAAGGTTTTCGGAGGTGAGAGGTGGTGCTGGCCGCTGGGCTCGGAGATGCTGCTGGTCATCCCAGGCTGTGCTAGCTCGTGGGCAGCAGGAAAATGACTTGGGTCACCTCCGTGCCCAAAGCAAATGACCTGCAGATGTGGAAAGCGCTTTCCTGTCCCCATGGCTTCCCCAGTTTTAAAAGCCTAGCACGAGAATAAAACCAAAGAAAGCAAAGGCAACAAAAAACAGTGAGGGCACGGACCTGCTGTAGGAGCCCAGCATTCACTGATGGGCCAGTTTGCCAAGCTGGTGGAGCTCACCTTTCTCCTGATCGCTTTGCTTTGTAGCACCCAGGGCATTGCCTTGAAAAAAAAGCTCCTGATGTTCCTGAGTTCTCCCCGTGCCCTCCCTCCCTGCAAGACCCGTGCGCTGGTGCCCCGAGGAGAGGAGGGCTGCTGGCAGCAGCGAGCAACCAGCAGGAGAGGACGAAGAGTTGGGGAACAAAAGCTGCTACTCACACGCATGTTTTCTGAGCAGGGACAGAGAGAGAAAAGCAAATAAGGGAGTCTTCCCAAAGAGCTGCCTGGTGGAAAATTCCACCACTTGGTTTGTTTTCCTGGGGCAACGCAAAACGGGAGCGGGTGCTGCAAGGAGACCCACGAGGGTCAGTGTCCGCAGAAACCCCACGCGTGTGCACGTGTGTGCGTGTGTGTGTGTGTGCACACGGCGGTCATTGTCTCCCTCTCCTGGCTGGTTCCGAGAAGAGGTGCCGAAGTCTCCACCACCACCAAGCTTCAGTGGAGCTGGTGCCCGCAGACCCCCAAGCAGAGCGCCCCGCAGATGGCATGGGGAGCGAAGGGGGCTCCCTTCAAATGCATACGCTGAATTTTGGCAGCCTCAGCTCTTGCTGTTGCTCCCAGCTGGCTCAGCTCAGCTGGCACCCGGCATCCACAGCAGGGACTGGTCCCTCTGTGCTGGTTGCCCGCAGCACCCAGGGCAGGGCCCAGCACCTTTCCCAGTGCCCAGCAGCTTTCTGGAGCTGTGTTACCTCAGGGATTCTGCTTTGGCGCTTGGGTTAAGGGTCTTTTCTTCAGAACTCGTTTCTGTAGATGCTGGACAGGCTGAGAACCCACCTCTGGTGGTCTTTGCTGACCCCTTGCATCCCTCCCGGCAGCTTCTTGTTCCTATTCCTGCCCCACCTCCGGCTGCTGCAGCTCCTGCAAAGCCACGGGGACTGTGTGCAGGTGGGAGAGCAGCAGGGGGGGGGGACCCACCCCCCACCCTCTACCTGCCATCACACGCAGATGGGGAGAGCATCCTGCGAGCCAGGGCGAGGTGCTGAGCTCCCTGGCACCTGCAGCAGAAAGCCCTGGGGATGCTGAGCAGCTCTGCAGGGCCTTTGGGCTGAGGTTAAGGAGCTGTCAGGGCTCCGAGCCCACCCCAGCATCACACGAGGCATCACTGTGCCCCCCTGCTCTCTGCCTGGCACTCGGGGGCTAAGGGGACAAGGACGATGCTCCCCTTCCCTCACATTCCCCATCACCTGTGCTTGTGGCAGGGGGTATCCAAAACCCCTCTGCACTGGTATATGGGCACCGAAGAGCTCCAGGTCCACATTTCCTTGCCCTTTTGGCTGTTTTTCCTCACTTTTGGCTGTTTTTGTCACTCATCCCAGCTTGCCCCAGCCCTGGAGCTGGATGCTGCCACCTCAGCACTGCACCAGCACAGAGCTGACTGTTCTCTTCCCATCATGGGCAGGTTTTGGATGGACAGACGGGGAAAGCAAAGAAAGAGAACAGCACTTAAAGACCCCAAAGTGCTCTGGAAACAGTGTCCTCAGTGCCCCAGGTGGCAGCCAGCTCCCAGTGCTGCACCTTGCCCCTAGAGCAGCCACATTTGGGGTCAGGCAACCCAACGTGCTCCAGAGAGTCCCTGCAGGAGCTGGGACACCTTCTGCACACAAAACACTCAGCGATATTTCCCTTTGGTTGTCCCACGGCGAGTAGAAACGCTCTTCTGCAGGAAGAAGACGCTTTTTGTGTTACCCTGCAACCGAATAATCCCCTTTGCAGGTCTTCACTTCGCTAAATCTGTGTTTAGCTAAAGCTGCTCTTGACATTAAACCCGTGCTCTAACAGAGTGCCAACACACGGCAGAGCCTCTGGGCGAGAGCTGAGCCCATTAAAGTCGGCACAGGTTTCAGCGGGCTCCCGTTACTCCAATGTTTTGGTTAGGAAGGATGATTTTTTTTTGGCGTATCTCCCCGGGTCAGTCGCACGCCTCCAGCCAGAAAGTGCCTGAGCATCGAAAACTTGCTCCGTGCGCTGCTTGCTTGGAAACACAGCATTGTTCTGGGCAGAACAGTCCTAGACCGAGGGCTGGGCCATGCTCTTGTCCTGCTCAGGAGATTTTTTTTTTCCAATTTTGGCTGATTTTGGATGCTGCCTCCTGGCTGGGATGGGAAAAGGGGCTGGAAGCCAGGACGTGGGTCCTGAGAGGGGAGGAAGCTGCACAGGGCCAAAACCCCAGGCAGAGCCATCAGGAGGCAGGGACCGGGGCTCAGCTCTGGGACGGTGGCAGCGAGCGGTGCCTATGGCCCAAATAAAAGGGAGAATCAGGATTTTGAGGCACTCTTTCCTTGTGGTCAGGATTTGCTGCTGCTAAGGCACAGCTTTGGCTCCGTGCCTCAGTTTCCCCAAGTGCCAGCTTCAGGAGGAACAGCAGGACCAAATCAACCTCTCGGGTACCCCTTTCCACCCCAGGTCTCCCAAAGAGCCCAACGGAGACACCTGTGGGCAGCACACACCACAGGGATGCTCCTCGGTGTCCCTGTCCCTGCCCTGCTCCCGTTTGTTTGTGGCTTCCCCAGGGCAGAGCCGAGCCACCACGAATCACTCATAACCCAGGAGTTTGCTGCTGCCACAGCCGGTGCAGCCTACAGCCCGCATCCATCTAATTCACTCGGATCGTAATTAGTTTTGTATTACTTTCCTCAGTGATGCTAATACTGATTACAAGGACTGATAACTTGAGCAATAAATACAACCCGGGGCTGGAAATTACCTTTCTTTTTTTTTTTTTTTTTTTTTTTTTATTGGTTAAAGCCGAAGTTGGCGAAATGAGACACAAATTGGTTTATGAGATGAGGCAGCTGCCTCCTGCTACAGGCTGCAGATTTGCAGCTTAATCCTGCCACTTCCACGTGTGTCTCCCTGCCAGCGGGGGGAAGAGTCCGGCCACCAAAGTGGCCACGGGAAGGTCCCCGTGGGTCCCACGGCTGGGCGGGGGGCACTGGGACACAGCAGCTCCAGGGATGGGACAAGCAGGCACACCCCCAGCCTGGTGGGGCTGGCAGCTTTCCTCCTTCCCCCCCAAACAGCCCTGAGAGACCCAGCGAGCTTCTAGGAAAATCAATGGCAAAATTCTTTTTCCTTTTTGTCTTGCCAAAGCCCTAAATGTTTAATCCCTCCCCGCTCCAGGAACCAAGTTCTTCCCCTGTGGTTTCAGGGATTATTGGGTATGGGAGCGTCAGGGCGCCGGCTGCCCTGTGAAACTTTGAGGAACACAAAGAGCTTTCCCTGGAGGTGTATCCGCAAAGGCAGCCAGAATTAGGAGGGACAAAATGATGGGGTGGACAGACAGAGAGCATCCTGCGCCCCTGCTTTTGCTACAGCTTCCCACACCCCCTATCCTTCTGGCAGCTCTGTCCTGGACGTTACAAGCAATGTGGGGGACAAATCCTTAGAGTGTAGGTTGGCTCTGCTCGCTCACGGCCACCCAGTGAGCTGTCCTGGGCTCTCCTGGAGAAGGGGACCAGGACAGAAAGCCCCCTGCTTTCCCCAGTAAACCCCTGCTTTGGGCAACGGGAAAGAATCCCAGAGCATCCTGCAGGTCTCACTTGTGCTCCCCCCCCCAGCACTGCCCGCTGGGGGCACGCGGGGGCTCCTGCAATGGGTTAGGATGGAGGGGAGCGTGTAGGGGCTGCTCTCCCTTGTTTCCCAAAGGGGGACCTACCACCCACCTCAGGCAGGTCCCAGAGCTGGGGATGCAGCCTGCAGCGAGTGCATCCCCCCTGTGCTCTCAGGACACAGGCATCCTCCCCCCCAGCCAGGTGGATCATCAGAGGATGCTGAAGTACCAACACATTGAGGATAACGCCCTCCCCACCATGAAAAGAGCTTTTTGGGCATCCAGCATGGTGCTGGCTGGAAGGACAGCCACGTGCTTGCCCCCTGCAGCCCCTTTAAACAGCCACCCCCCTCCCTATTTCTTCCCTTCTTGCACGCTGGCCTTCCAGTGCTGCTGCAAGGATGGAAAGCAGCGGCTTCTGCACCATCAGGGAACGCTGCCTGAATCAAAAACCTCTCCCCCCAAGCCTCAGTCCATCCTCCCCCGGCACGGGATCCCTGTAGGGGCAGGCAGAGACTCCACGCACGTGATGGAGATGTGAAGCCGGCCCCGAACTAAACGTGGAAGACACGGAGCTGGGCGGTGCCTGGGCTGAAAGGCGTATTTGGGGATTGCATCTGGCAGCTGTGCGACCGAAATGAGATGCTAGAACTCGGCGAGGGCTCTGCAGTGCCAGGCGAGGCAGCGGGCAGGCTGGTGGGATTGCTCCATGGGGCCTGGCAGGAGGTGGCTACCTGCAGGCACCGAGCCCTGGCCACCCCTGCGAGCCAGGAAAGTGCCCTGGCCAAATCCAGCTGGGCAAAGCCACAACTCCAGCAGGGGCTTCAAGCCAGCAGGGCAGGGCTGGGAGGCAGCCAGCAGTGCTCAGCTCTGCTCTCGGGGGGGTTCAGTCGCCGCTCCCACCCCGCTTTAAAGTTGGGTGAGAAGTTGGCACGCTGCGCTCACGGAAAGGGAAGCAGGAGGAGGAGGAAGTCACCAGGCAGAGAGGCATCCTCAGCATGAGAGGTGGTAACTCAGCATCCGTGCACAAACCACCGGAGCAGAGCAAAGGGGACTGACAAAGCCAAAAGAGGGGTGGCAGCACCCAGAGGGGTGCACCAGAGGAGTCCCCACACCATGGCCGCGCTCCCTGGGGCAGGCGGCGATGCTGGGGGGGGGCAGCAGGGCGAGAGGTGGCCCCCACAGCACCACTTTGCTTCCCCACGCAGCTGGCCATGCCCTGGGCCGGGTGCTGAGCCCCCTTTTTGCTGATTTCTGAGCGATGCTGGGGGATCGGCGGCTGCTTTGTCCGGCGCGACGCATGCGCACTGCCGAGTGCCTCCTCTCGCACACAATGGGCTTCTCTCGGGCACTCACTTCCAGCTCTCCTTCCTTCATCCAGAGCCTGGATGTCTTCCCTCACCCCCAGTGAATTATTTCTCCCCCCCCCCATCCCTTCTCCGGAGGGCTCCATGCAATTAGGGCAGCTCTTACTCGAGCTGTTTCATCCTGGGGGCAGCAGAAATACTCCGAGGGTGCAAAGCCCAAAGGCTTCAGCTACAGAAACTTCAGCACTAGGGCAGCGACAGGAGAGAGCATTGTCAGCAGCAGAAAGGAAGAAATAATCTACATAAAGCATCCAGGATGAGAGCCCAGCTGCTAATTGCTCCTACACTAAGAAGCCTCCATTCCTCCCCTATTTATAGCGTCTTTTTCTTTGCTTCTAGGCAGCACCACAATTAACCCCACAATCTAGAGCATCCTCTTGCAATTACTTTACTTCATTTCCCACTGTCCGTAGGAAATTAAAAAAAAAAAACACAAAACACAACCTCGCTGCCTCCCTCTCCCCAGTGATGCTAAAGAAGTCAAATGGAGTTTTTATTTCCACTTGCCAGTGGCCGTGTGCCTCCCCTCCTGCTCCCTCCTCCCCCCCCCCAGCCCCACTAACTCACTCAGCGCAGGGGCCAGGAAAGTAAAGGCGAGCATTAAAATCCGGTGAGGAAAAAGAGGGGAGGGCTGAGAGGGGGGGCAATAAATAGGATGCTTCTCTGTCCCCCACAAGCCTGTCACAGATGGAAGCGTTAAGGGGTGCTTAAACGTCCCCTAAAACCCGGTAAAGCTGCCCCCACGCCAGCAGCTGCACGGGCAGGGCTCACCACGGGGCACTCCCAGCACATCCCCGTGGGGACACCGCGGGGACATGTGGGGACACGGGACACGCAGCCCCAAACTTCACCAAGCCGCAGGCAGCGAGGGGCCACGGAGCACCCCCCGACCCACAAACACGAGTGGGGCTGCGGGGGGGCACCGAAGGGCCCCGTGTCCCCCAGAGGGGCTGCGGGAGACCCCCCTGCCCCTTCCCCACCCCGTGCAGCCCCTCTCCTCCCCTCCCCAAACCCCTGTGCCAACACCCCCACCCTGTCCCCACCCCACCCCAGCCCCGCTGCAGGTGCACCCAGGGCACGGGCTGCAGCAAAAGGGGGGGGGGGGGACCTGAGGGTGCAATCCCCTACTCGAGGGGGATAAATTCTTTTTATTTGCGCTCTCGAGATTTAGCAGAAAATGGCGATGGGGAGAAAAAGGTGGGGATGGGTTGGGTTGGGGGGGGGGGTTGAGAAGAAGAAGCAAGAGCGAAACCTACTTGAGTGAGTTCTGTGCCCATCAGGATGAGAAAGAAGAGGGTCAGGAGCTTGCTTGCCGGTTGCATGTCTCGCACCCCGCTCTAGGCACCTTGCATGCAGATCGCCTCCGCTCCTCCCGGCGAGCCTCCCTGTGCTGATCGCCGAGCGCCTCGCTGCCTCTCCTCGCTCCCCTTTATTGTACGGGTTGTTTTAATTCAAAATAAAAATTAAAAAATAATAATAATAATAGAGACAAGATGCAATTAAAAAAAAAAGAAAGAAATCGGTGATTTTTTCCAGGCGGCTCTCAGCACCCCCAGGAAGCAATGCAAGAAATCTGCTTAGCAGAGCCTTCACTTTGCATATTTATTGGGATCCCAGGTTCTCTCCTCTGCTCTCTGGCAATTTTTTTTTTTTTTTAATGGCTCCCCTGCTCGAAAGACATTTGCGAGGAGAAATTCACCGGAGCACGAAACGATTATCCCTGCTATTGCCAAAAGTTTGCCGTGAAAAGGGGGAGGGGGGGGGGGGGGTGATGGGGAGAGGACAGGGATTAAAAAAAAAAAAAAAAAAAAAAAAAAAGAAAGGAAAGGAATTGGTAGGGCTGGCTACTGGCAGGGGATGGCTGTGGAACAGGATGTGACATCAACTAAGGCGGGGGAAATTTAACTAAACACGGCAAAGGGAGAGGGGGAACGGGCAGCCGGGGAGCGGCAGGCTCGGGGATGGGGTGGGGGCGTTAACCCCCTCCCCGCCAGCACCCCGGGGCAGAGGGGCTCCTGCAGCCAAAGTCCCAGACCCCCAGGCGAAGCTGTGTGCCCAAATCAAACCCTCCCGGAGGGCTCTGGACACCTCTGGGAGGCTCAGACCCAAGCTCACGGCAGCAGTGGGGTGGCCGCGCTCTCGCTCAGCATCCTCTGCGCCCACCGCCCTGCCAGGGCTCTGCTGGGGGTGCCCTTCCCCTCCCCAAGGTCCCCAGGGGCTGTGCACCCCTCATTTCTCTCTCATGTGCCTTCTGAATGCTTTCCAGCCCACGGTTTTCCCAGGAACCTCAGAAATGCTATTAAGCCTCTTAGGACCTGGCACTGCAGGTGCCGAGCATCACCTCCCTGCCTCAGAGGTGAGAAATGCAGTGCAGAACTTAACAATCATCAAGTGCATTAATAGAAATCGCTTGCTACCGGCCCCCAATTAACAGAGGCCCCACAAGAGGATTTCCTTTCCTTGATTGCAAAGGTTTTTTATTTATTTATTTATTTATTTATTTTTATTCTGCAGCCCCATAGCACTGGTCTCTGCAGGAGGGAGCGATGGGCTCCCCGTGGGGATGAGCTGACACAGGGCATTCCCACGTCCAGGGATCATCAGGGGCAGAAATCAGGGAATTTGCAGCCCCCTGACTCTGGGCTGTGGTCCAGCAGGGACAAACAGCCAAGAAAAAAATGGAGAAAAGCTTCAATGCATTGCCATCAGCAAATGGCCAGGGGAAAGCTGGGCTGTGGGCATGGCTGCTGTGGGTTTCACCAGCACCATGCATCAAGAAAATCAAGAGATTCGTTTAGAAAGAGCTCAGAAAAAGGCACTCCAGAGAGCAGCCGGGGGAAAGCTGGCGTGTCTGGCTATCCAACATAGATCTCTCTTTAATATACTTCCCCCAGCACCTCCCTTTAAGGTCAATGCTTTATAGCCCATAAAAACAGAGGACCTTTAAAGAGCATTAAGCTCGCCTTGACTTTAGCAGGAGGAGCACACAGAGGCCAAAAGCATCAGTTGCTGGACGGGATTTGAACGCATTTTCCCCTGGCACCTTACCTCGGGCATCACCTGCCCCCACTGGGATCCCATCAGGATGCCCTGCCTGGGTCAGCCCTAGCCCAAGGCAGGGGAAGGCTAGAGAATTACTGACAAGTGGTACCAAAAATGCTATGAAATGGCATTTTTCCCAAGAAAGCCACAGCATGCTCCCAAAGTGGCATCTCTTTTTTTTTTTTTTTCCCCCTCTTTTGCTTTTATACACACCCAGCTTCATTGACCTTCATGGTAATAGTCATGGCTTGCAGCTGGGTAAACGACAAAAGCATCAGCTGTGTAATTTGTCTTAATTTATTCCTCTTTTACACTCTTTCATAATCAATGTCAAGAACCTAGTTGTAGAACTTAGGCTCTGGGCTCCCAAGGGTGAGGCCCTGCAGAGCCACCCTCCAGCCCTGTCCCTCAGAGCTCCCCTCCCAGGACGAAAATCACAGAAACCAGGAGAAATGAAAGGAAAAAAGGGGCCCGGTGTGACACAGCCCAGGAGCCTGGGAACAACCCAGATCCTTTGATTCCTGCGGTGCCTTAACCAGACTTTGAAAAATACCTCCAGAAAGTTGGAAAAGGTTCAGAGCCGTGAACGTTTCGGGGTGTGGAGAACCTGCCCGTGGCGCCAGACTAAAGCAGCTCCAGCTCTCCCACCAGCTAAAGGCAGTGCTGCGAGGAGGCAGCCCGGGGGGAGCTTTCTGTACATGAAGGCTCTTTTATCTGATAAAAAAAAAAAAAAAAAAAAAAAAAAGAAAGAAAAAGGTGAAGCTGGAGTCCACAGTGTGGACTGGAAGTCGGAAAAATTCTGGTTAGAATTAGGCCCTGTTTTTCCCTCGGGGGAGGATAATCAGAGTGTGAAACCACCCGGCTGGAGGCACGGTGCCTCCGCTGCTCGGCACAGTTAACTCGGAGCCAGAAACCCTTCCCAAAGAGGCATCCCGGCCCCTCCAGAATTACAGTGCAGTCAAGGAAACTGCTGTGCAATGCAGGAGAGCAGATTACAATGCTTCTGGATCGATAAGGCACAATTTTGGCCAGTGCTCTGCTCCCTGGAGCCTGCTGCCCCCCTGCCCTGGGTGCTGGCATGGTGTGGGCAGGGGGTGGCCGTGGTCCTGGGCTCTGCAGGAGGGCTGAGCTGGCAGCAACATCTGGAGGGGACAAACACACATTTCCCTCTTCCAGTCTTGACTTGAGGCTGCTAAAACTGCTCCGGTGTCCCACCGAGCTCCTGCCTGCCCCTGGGGGCTGGGTTTGGGCTGCTTCGGTCCCTTCACAGGTGTAACAGAGCCACGTCCGTGGCTTTCTCTGCAGAGGGCTCTTCATTCCCGTGGCCTACTTCTCTCTGCCCTTTGCTGGGATCTGGATCTAAAGCACAGAACTTTCTATTTTCTCCTGAAAGAGCGGCGGTGTCCCTTGCTGTGAGCTTTCCTGGTCCTGCCATCTCCTCTCGCCCGCTGTTATGGCTCTCTTTAAAACCTCTCGTGCAGCCAAGTGCCTCTCGCTTGCTAGGATCCGGCTTTTCCTCCCCGCTGGGATGAAGGCTATTCCAGGTGGGGTGAAAATAGCTTCTGCGATGCTTTGTTACCTACAGAAAGGCACATTTCAGACATTTTTTTTCAAAAGACCTAATTTCGCACTCATTTGTCACATCCCTTGTATATGCTCACTGAAGGCACCTCCCCATCTTTTTTTTTGGGCCCTTTCCCTTGAAATATTGGTGTCAGGAGTGCCAGGGGGAACATTTAGTGCAGGTGTGGCTGTCAAAATGCTCCTTGAGGACAAGCCAGCTGCTTGCTGCTCCCTGAAAGGGCCTTTCCTGCAGAAAGCCACAGGGAAATTAATATTTTCCATTGTAGTAGTAATGGCTCTAAGGGAGATGGCATGACTTGGACGGGCACCGGGGAGGGCCAGCTGCCCTTTCTCCCTGCAAATAAAGCAGGCAGGAGAGGCTGTGCTACCTGGTGATAAATACCCTCACTGAGCCATGCAATCAAACTACACTCGACAACAGCTCCAAACGACACAAAACCCAAGGAGACTGCTCCACGGACACATTTAGGTAGGTACATTTGTAAAACATTCCCGTCTCCTCCCCTGCTCACCACTTGCACCCTCGGGGAGTCTGGATTTATCTTGTCCCTTCCCAAGGCTCTGGCTCGGCTGACGTTGTGTTGGTGGTCTACAAGGGCTGCCAGTGATAAAATTGACTTCCAAAAGAGACCCAAAGTATCGATCCCTTTGTCAGAAAGCTGCCAGGGGATAGAGGAGAGATGCCTGGCATGAGCATCACTGTCATGGGGCTTCAGCGCGTGTGACGGGCGGACTCGCTGCAAGGACCCCTCGGGGAGCACTCAGTCAGCAGGCAGCGAGGGCTCTGTAGCGTCTGATACTCGAGGAGCAGGCAATCTATCCTCAGAGGAAATCATGCACGTGTGATCCTCCTGAACAGCCCATTTCATGCAGACAAACTCAATGATGAACGCGGGATGTTTTCTTCTGGCAGCTGGGATGCCACCGTGACTGCCTGCGTGATGGATTTCTCCTCCTCTTCCCTTAGGAGTTGCCTTGGGATCCCAGCTACAGAGTCTGGGGGGGAATTTCTCTGGTGGTGTTTTTTAGTGATATCAATAAAAAAGAAGCAAAAGCTGTTGTTTCTTGGAAAATCGGCCCTCTCTTGTAGGGGATGTCCTACAAGATAACTGTCCTTATTAGGACAGTACAGGTGGAGATGCTGGATGAAGCTGTTCCAGGCTGCGCATCCAGCCTGCCTGTGGCCACCTGCTGCCCTGTTCCTTCTTTTTACAAAGTGGAACCATCTGGGGGAAAATAACCCCCTTTTGCTGCAACTTTATACAGCATGTAGTCCAAAGTGACTCCGGGCCATGACAAGACCGTACTGTGGTCCAAGCAGTAAACTTAAATTAAGGCATTTCCTCCTGCTCCATCACTGCCTTCTGTGGTTTCCCTGGTGAGGGTGCTGGCTCAGCCGGGCTCCCTTTTTGTGGAGAGAGGCACCAGGAAAGATGGATGTGCTCCTTTAAGGCAGGGCTCCATGTACCTCGGGCAGAGCATCACCATAACGTGATGCGGCAGTTGCTAAGGTAACAGCACCAACATATTTTTTCATGAATAGCAAAGCAAATTGTCATGGAACAGTAAAACCCACATACATTGCCAGGATATACGTTCCGTTGCCCCAGGGTTACAAGTATTTACAGGCTGTTTATTCTTTTTTTTCCCCATCTTGAAAAATGATCCTACATGTGCCCATGTGCTACTGATGTCCAGAAACATCTTGCCTGCCCCTGTCCTTGTGTGCTCACAACAGAGGCACCAAACTGATGCTGTGCATTCGGTTCGGTCAATGCATGGGAGGAGAATTCATCTGGGTCTTCCAAACCCCTCCTAGGTGTGAGTTTGCTCTTTGCTTCGCTCCTTGGCTGAACACATGCTCAAAAAGCGGCCCCGTAGTGCCTCCTGATTGTCCCCGGGAGGTTTTGCATTCAGACCCCAGGTGCAGAGCTGAGAGACCCCGATGAGCAGCAGCCGTGCCCATTCCCAGCTCTTGGACGAGGACAGCTCTGAAAGGAGACCTGGCAAAAGCAGTTGTTGAGCTCAGAGCCGTGATAACACCCCCAGGTCCCACATAGGCTCAGTCAGAAGGACCACGAGCAGGAACAGGGCTCCTGCCTCCCCCTGTTGATGTGAGGCTTCAGCAAAAGCCTTCCTGCATGCCCCACAGCCGCAGCCTGCTCACAGCACAGCTGCAAAGTGTGTGTCCGCACCGACACTAGAAAAGCTGCCTTGGTATCTGCCCATACCCTGAAGTGCTGTAAGCAACCTTGGGCCAACTTCAGCTGGTTTCAAGCAAATAGCATGGATTTACCTCCTTCTCTGAGGACCTGATATCTGGGCTGCTGATCTGAGGTCAGGCAAGGCCACATCCCATGTCTTTTCACTTTTTGTCTCAGCACCGGGGATTCAAAATGCACCCAAAGGGCAGAGGGGATAGGAAAGAAATGCCAGTTACACATACGTATCTGAAAAGATGGCTTGCTTTTTATCATTATTATTATTATTTTTTTATTTTCAGGAAACAACTCTCATTCTGTGCAGCTCTTCACCTTCCTGCTCAGAAGCGGGTAGAGGAGCAGACACTGCCAGACTTCAATCCATCCACCAATGCTTCAGGGAGACCAGGCGAGAACAGGTCAGAAAGCAGCAGTGTGCATCAGGAATGGTAAGAACCAGCCTTTTACATCAGAGACAAAAAACAATCTAGCAGCTGAGGAACCGGAGAAATCCAGGAGACAAAGAGTAGGAAGGGAAGTGGAAAAGAGCTCGGTGCTTGGTTGTACCGGGCACTTTCAGCTGCCAACGTAGCAGCAGGGAGGGTCTCGTGTGTCTGTGTGCGATCTGCCTCGGCCTGGGGGGCTTCCTAATTAAACTAATGACTATGATCTTCCTCAGCCCTACTCCTCCCATCTCGGCGAGGGGCTGACTCCTGTCCCCTCACTGCACCAGGTCTCAGATGGTCCCGAGGCAAAGCCTGCTGCTGGCTGCATTGCCCCAGGCAGGATCAGGCTGCTTGCAGTCCTGTAATTGGTCCTGAATTCCCTTTTCCTGGTGCAAACCGCATGCAGATATTTTGCCTTTGTGGCCTGGCGGTTTCCTGGAGCTTTTACAGGTGTAGCCAAAGTTTCCAGGTGGTTGCACAGCTAGTTCCCTTAGAAGCACTGCCTTTTCCTTTGTTTTCCTTTACAGTTGTATTTTTTCCTCATCAGACAATTCGGTCCAAAGCTCACAGTTGGAAATTTTGTTTCACTGCTTTTAAAGAGTAGAGCAATGCCTCTCCCGGCCTCTTCATTATTGAAATAATCCAAGGACTTGAGCGAGGAAGATAAAACCCCACGGCAGGCAAAGCAGGCTCTGAAGGGCACAATTTTCTGAGCCAGCTGGCCACAACTGCTGGGCATCACCTTCCTTCCCAGCACCATAAAGGGCTTTGTGTTTTCTTCTTTTGTACCTGACCCAATCTCATGGAAAGAAAACAAAATCCACATTAGCAGCCTTTGAAGGGCTCGTGAGCTTCCCTGCAGCCTCGAACCCACACGAGGACCAGCACTTGGTGACAACAGACTTGTCCTGCCATCCCAGCCGGACCAAACCTCTGGTGTTCTCAGGGTTTGTGACACCTGGAGAGAATCAGCACTTTCTGCCCTGGTTTTGTATCAACAGGCAGGGTCAAGGAGGATAATAGCTGGCGTCAGAGGCTCGGTGAGCTCGATTCATAGCGGGAAGATAACCTCGTGCAGCTTAGCAGCCAGCTCACTTCTGAAATAGCACTAAATTGTGCGTGCTTTCTTGAGGAGCCACTTGCTCTCTGAGAGGCTCCTCTAAAAGGTGGCAGTGGAGTCATTTTGCAGTTTGCCTCTTTCCATTTATTGGTGACACACAGATAACAGGCTGAGGACTTGATGGGGCTGGCAGGTGCGTGCCCCCCTGCAGCTCCGTGGTGTCCCTGGGTGCAGCCCCCAGTCGGATGCTGCTGCTCAGGGCTCTGCTTGCTCAGGTAATTCACAGCTCCTGCAAAGCAGCAAGAAACCTCATGAAAGAAGCCCAGATGAATCAAATAGGGAAAAAAAAAAAAAAAAAAAAAAAAAGGAAAAACAATGCACTCCTGAATTTCCAGAAGTGATATTGGCTCGCTGGGAGGGAAGTGCAGACAACAGCTTATGTTGCTAAAAAAACAAGTTTGCACTGTTTTGGGTTCAGCGTTTTAGCCAACTGCTAAGAACTTTAGAGTAAATCTCAGCATTTCCCAGGGCCCAGATTGCATATTGGACCATATACCCTGAAATGTTTTTATTTAATTTGAGTCCACATTATGCTGCCTACATATGGTGACACACACATTTCATTTTATGTAGCAGATGCTGCTTTGCTATTGAGAATGTAATATACTGAGTACATTATAGTATCATTTGGTTTAGGGTAACTGCAGTGTTTTTCAACTCTGATTAGCCTTAATTTTAAACCTGATTTCCTAAGGAAATGAAGCTTATGAGATCCTGCTCTGTATGCATGCTCGTGCATGCCCATCATCCATCCACTTGCCCATCATTCCCCTGCTTCTTTGGAGCTCGCAGGCCAATCTCAAAGCAGGACGGGAAAACCTGGTGAGCTCCCCCTAGCTCTGCACAAAATGACTTCACGTGGGGGATGAAGGTCACGATACAGGTTCACGAGTCCTGGGAAACGGAGCTGACACAGCGCTTTCCCCTGAATTGTAAGGACTTCTGAAAATTAGAGGGCTAAGGGTAATAAGGCCACTCTGCAATAGCATCCAGAAGGAGGTATCAGTCAGGCTGAACTGTGCAGCTCTGCGTGGAGACAAAAGCCCATCTCAATCTTCATTAGAAGCAGATTAAGTCTCCAAGCAATTTCCGCTTTGCTGACCTCCCTGCTGGACCCACGTGCCCTGAGTTTGAGCTGCAGAGACCGGATTCCCATTCTGGTGGTGATGGCATCGCATCAGGGCAGTCCCAGACACCAAGACAGGTGCTGTATGGCCACAGCTCTGGCTGGTCTGTTAATTGCATCCAACTCTTATTTGCAGATGTTTTCCTCACAATTAACACTTGGGTTTACTGAGAGCTTTTAATAGGCAGCAGGGCACAGCTGTGATCGAAACGAACTGCAGCGTGAAAATGCAATATTTTTAATGGAGCTGATGTAGGCAGTGTTTTGCAATTCTCTGGCACTTTTCAGCAAAATATCATGTTTAGCATGTTGAAATAGCACCCGTTTGCTGCACCTGCTGCAACAGAAGTGCTGCATGGCCCTGCATGCGTGAACTCTGTCTTGTTACAGCACAGGCTCCACCGAATGTGGCCATAAACAGCACTTAGTGATGCATAATATATGAAAATGGCTCATGCTGAGCTTTTAGATACAGAAGGATTATTATTATTTTTTTTTTACAATACTATTACAACATTCTCCTGCAGCCATGGAAGCAGTGTCATAAATATTTAAAAGGAGGTTTAAAAGACCCAATCTGTGCAGACTGAATATTTACAGCCCCCAGAACCCTGACCTTTAGATTTAGGGTAAGGCACACATAAACCAGCCTTATTAAGCCGTACACTGTGGGTCAGCCCGGGGATCGGGTCAGAACTGAAAGCTCCTCCTGGGTACTTAGCATTTTGCAAGTTCCCAGTGGCAAACAAGCAGAGTGCAATGAAGAATGACTCTATTTGAAGCCTGACGAGGTGCCTGCTGTTGGGGAAGAGACGGGGCACACAAAGCCCAGCAGGGCTCAGGGATACCTGGTGCCAGCCCAAGCTGTCCCAAGAGAGAATATAATTAGCATTGGGGTAAATCAAAAAATATTGGCCATGGTGTTGGATGCAGAGAGAAAATGCAACACTGGCTGCTCCCAGAGGAATCACTTGTAATTTCAGAGTTTGTCTGGCCTTTTCTTTCTTGGATTTGTCCCTCTGTATTACACAGAGCCGGGTGTGTTCGGCTGAATAAGGACCTCTTTGCCTTCATTCAGGTTTTTCTAGCAGACCTGCTGCAGCTAAATACTTCAATCAGAGCCAATCAGAGATTTTCAAAACCACCATGCCTCCCAGCTGGCACATCTTTTTTTTTTTTTTTTTCCTCCTTTTTTTGTTCCGTTTCTCGAGAATTATGACTCACGCTCCGTGTTTTCAAGTTAAAGCCTTGCATTCCCTCTACACCCTCAGCCCGGTGCCTTCCTCCTGCAAATCCCTGCCTGAGATGGAGCCAAGTGGGGGGCAGGAGCTGAAGGGACGCAGGGTTTGGAGGGGGGGATGCAGCCGAGGGAGCGCACAGCATCCCTGTGTTTTTTGGAGCCAGGCCTTCAGGAGCTCAAAGGCCCTTCAGATCTGTGCGTAGTCAGGAGTTTGAAATGCTCCTCTGATGTATTTGCATATTTAAAAATAAGGGAGAAGGCAAAAAGATAAAAGGGAAGAGTTTGCGCACGGCAGGCAGTGACCTGCTCACAGGGAACACGGAAAGCTGCTGAAAGCCCAGACGAGGTGCTGGAAAACACAAACTCCATGAATTTTATATCAATATTTTTTGCTTGTTCTCGGCCTGCTCCCTCCCTCTCCTTTTCCTGATTTTGTGCCTTTCCTCCCCTGGGAGATGCAGCCCACCTCTGGGGCAGCGAGCTGCAGGCAGAGGGGACTGTGCTGCCCCAGGGATGGGTATGGGGGGCTGCAGGTACCCAGCAGGAGGCTGCGGTGGGCTGCCTGGGGTCCTGCCCTACAACCCCAAACTGCAAACCCACAGGGTCCAGAGCCCAGCGTGGGGTGTGCTGGGCAGCCCTGAACCAGCACTGGCTGTTGGCTCATGTGTACGTGGGGCCAAAAAGATGTGACCAACAGAGGGTCACCAGAAATTCGACATCCGTAATTCTCCTGGCGAGTCCGTCGTGGTGGAGGTGAGGGAAAACTGGCAGAGGCAGCGGGAAGGGTGCGCAGGTTTCTGGCAGTTTGTGCTCCAGCTGGACCACGTGCAACACAGCCCATGTGTTAAATAACCCAGACCCAGCGTGGATGAGCAAGGAGCAAAGCTAAAGTGCCACTTAGAGCGTAATGGGGTTGGTAACAAGTGCTGGTTGCTCGGGTTGGACGGTCGCGTTTTGAACTCATTTGCAGCGCGATGCCAGATGAGCACCATTCAGGCACCACTCGGAGTCCTGCGGGAAGAGTTACTGCAGGGAGCGTTTGTGGCTGGGTTTTTATGTGCACTGCCTTGTTTCCAAGCACAATTTTCCCCGTCTAGTCAGTGGCTGGTAATAATCAACAGGGCAAACATGCTCCTCTTGCTTTGCCAGTGACGGGCTTTCTGTGATTTGTGTCCATTTCTGCGAGGCGTCCCTAGCCCTCTGCCATATCACTGCATTAATCCTGCTGCTGCTAATAACCACCTACAAGGTGGACGCCACAAGTTCTCCAAGGGAATTGCACATCATTTTTCTGATATTCCAGGATTTGTTAGCTGGAATTGATCCTGCTGCTCCATTAGCTGGAAAATAAACAAACCCTCAGCCAAGCTGGCTGCGTGCTTATTGCTAGGAACCTGCTAGAAAAGACAAAAGATCCAATATTGCGATTAATAGGTCCACAGGGGCATTTTGAGAAGAGCTTCCATGTCCTCACTTTGCTCTGAACCTTCACAAAACCTTCAGTGCTTCCTTCCAGCCCGAGCCAAAAGCTGCTGCAGACAATCCCTGAGCTCCCCAGGCTTGCTCCCCATGGGGACCCACCAGGATCTGCTTTTCTCCTCCTGTTAGTGTCCTCCCAGGACTGCTGACAGCTTGGATAGTTGCAGGGGGAAGCGGGGACATCTCTCTGTCTCAGCTCCTTGCACAGACATCAGGTCAGAGAAGCCTTTCACCATCCCAGGCTCCAACCAGTCCCTTCATACTGGGAGCAAAGGAGCGAGCCTGGGGGCTTTAACTTGGGTCTTTCTCTACCTAACCCATTTTTGTTATTTTTTGCAATCCCAATGAAATATCCTTAAAATCTCTCTTCCTCTCCACCTTGGATGGTGCCAGAGATCCCGGGGGTGTTGCTGGCACAGAGGCATCGGGGCTGCTTCGCCTGCTTCCCCAGGAAGCGCTGCCGCCTGCCAACCCAGCCAGAGATGGTTCCTGTAGCCCGGGGAGCCAGAAAGAGGAACTGCAATAATTCCTTTTGTATGTAAATACTTGGAAGGCGTTCAGATGGGCAGAGCTGCGTGGAGCACAGAAGGCCTTGGCAGGTGTAGGAAGGAGCCGTTAGTGGGGGCGGCCGTCAGACGGGCAGAAATGGGTGCTGGCTTTTGGGGGGTTCACTCCTGCTGGGGTCCAGATCTCATCTGGGGTGGCAAAGGCAAGGATGAAATCTGCATCCCTGGAATCAGACCTGTTTGTGGTCCCGGGAGGATCTGTCCCCATCCTGTTGCCTTTGGAAGCCTCTTTGCAGAGGGGAAGATTTTCTCACAGACATCCGGAGGGGACCCCGGGGGATTTTTGTCACCTGAGAATTCAGGAGCAGTCTCACTGCCTTGTTCCCTGGTGTGTTCAGCAAGCTTGCCTCCTGCCGGAGTTGTTCTCACAGGCTTCCTTTCACCATGGGTCACCTCTGAGCCTGGTGGTCCCGGTAGCAGGAGGGGACCTCAGGGACTTGCCTTGTCCCCAGGGGACCCTCCTGGGCTTGTGCCCTCCGTGCTTCAGCTCCTGGGATTTCAGCACCTGCCTGGGAACGAGCAAGGAGCCGATGGAGTTAAGCCATTTGCAGAAGGCAGGAGGTTATATACATCAGCAGAGCAAACCTTTATGGGTGTTTGACCAGCAGCTCTTTGTAGGCACTCAGCACATTAGCAGGAACACTGCCATTTAGTGTGTAATCGTCAGCTTAAACCCTCTCCTTTTATTCCCCTCACTCTGCAATACCCAAAATAGAGCAATAAAAACCTCACCCAAGGGTGACCAATAATCACCGTTACCATTTGCCCCTGATCCTTATGTGTTTGCTGCTGGAAAGCTGGCTGGGAGCACACCGAGGGCTTGTCTGTGCTGCCAGGGGGTGAGCAGCACAGGGACACGCCACATTGTCACTGCCCCCATTTGGGATGGCAACACCCCAAGGGGGTAAAGGGGAAGGGGACAGTTTGGAGCAAACCCATCCAGGCCACCTGAAAAAACCTTTCTGGTTTGAAACTGGTCCCTTTTTGCTTTCCTGTCCGCAGGGGTGAGGCAGAGGCTGTGAAGTGAGCTGGGCTGGTGCTGTCCCTGGCTCAAAGGCTCTCCCATAGCAGCGGTTTTTAAAAATTAAATGCTGGCATCCACTTGTATTTGCATTGTGTAACGTCCTTACCCGATGCAATCACTTCAAATCACTGTTCTTCAAATCCTCTGGGGCAGCTGCAGCGAGCAGAGGGCCCGGGTCAAGTATAAACCTTCTGGTTTATTTGGGAACGCCTGTGTCGGTGTTACCGCTGCATTAATGAGCTGTGTAAATCACGGCCAGTTGTTAAATAACGAGGGGGGGAGGAGGGGAAGGCAGGAGGGGCTCTGCACCTTTTGCAGGCAGAGCTTTGCAGCTACAGGAACGAGCTGTGTCGGTGTTACAACTTGCCAGCTTGGAGGACATAAGTTTCCCATCCAAATATTGCTTCTTCAACGGCTTTTGCTGCTCTCAAGGGATCCTGCAGAAATTTGTAAAGCCCGACTTCAGCATGTCCTTAGAAGGGTTTTACAGAAGGCTAATATGAATGCAAATTTTGGTTATTAATAACAAGGCAGGGGGAGGCAGGCTGCTTGCCTTCCTTTTGAGGCTCTCCCTGCAAGGCTGGGATGCAGAGGTTGGGTGCCTGTCGCTGGCTCCCAGACACACCACAACGTTTTTGCTTTGCCCATCACCCTTTGGTCTGCACATGGAAAAAGCCCAGTCCCGAGAAGCATCTCTCACTTCTGCATAACACACTGTTATTACTTTAATATTAAAGAGAAAGACAGGGGGGAAGTGGGAAAACAGACATATGGCTTGGCTGTAATCGTATTTTTTTTTCTGGCTGCCTCCCTTCCATCTCCGACTGTCCCTAAAGCCAGCATCCTCTCCAACCTCAGAGCCTCACCAGCGTCCTGCAATGCAGACGGGCAGGATGGGTTTGCCACTGGATAGGATATTTTGGAAGGATATTTGGAAGAATAGGATGCTGTTTGCCAGCTGGGTGGCACAAAGTATTGCAGCCAGACCCACGGTGTAAACCTGGACCAGGAAACATCCACAAACACACACACCCCATAGTAAACAGCTGCTGGATGGATGGGGAGCGTGGGGCTGGCACTCTGTTTTTGCCTAAGAGGCTGCTCATGACACTTGTAAATAGTTTATATTTCCTATCCATTTTATCAAGGAGACTTTATTTCCTCTGTGTTTTCCCTCGGCAAGATTGACATTCACATTTCTGGTGGAAGCGCTTCTTCACTTGCTGCAGATGTGCTGAAATCTTAATATAGCTTAAATCCTCTCCGCTCCCTTTCCTGAGAATACAAACCGGGATGCTACAAGGCAGAATTGTTATTTTAGTTACCACTCTCCTAAGTCACCTTCACAAATCCATCATAATATTCCTGCATACAGTTCGGATTGCGTTACTGTTGGCAATGGTGTTTTGGGAGCTTTGAGTTTTGATGTGACAAATCAGGTGTGATAAAAAAAAGTAGTTCATAACAACACCATCTATTGCAAAAACAACAATAATAATATATATAAATATGGGTTATTTCTATAATGAGCTTTAAGTATTTCAGTATTATGCAGATTACTGGAAAAAAGCTGGTACGTACCATCAGCTGCATCCCTCCTGCAGAACCTGACATCCTCACTTCCCTCCAGGCTGTGGACACAGCCTAATGAAGGCACTGGTAAATGAACACATCACGCTGGGAGACTGTTTGGTTATGGGTCTGGGTTGGCTGAACTCAAATATACTCAAAAAACTTTGGAAAAAATGGGGTCAAAAAGATGTGGGTTGGGGCCACTGCTGATAAAAGGTATTCAGGTGTGGCCGTGAATCATCCCAAGGCACAAACCTGGCTTATTGGTAACAAAACACCTGCTAGAGAGACATCACCTGTGCATTGATCTGCAGCCTTCCCCAGTCTGGCCTGAAACACCCTGCTGAAAACAGGAAGAAAAATGTTAGGTGCACCCAGCAACACCCAGACAGTTTTCCCTCTCTCCTTTTTCTCGGTGTCAGATCATTTGGATCGTTCACCGGATCATTTAGATGGAGATGTGCTTGCTTGCACTTGGTCAGGTCCAGAATCAGTCATCCACAGGGTAAAGAGTGACATTTCCTGCCCACGTAGCCTGCCACGTGAAAGAAATGAAGCTTACGTGGTGCTTGGGCTGAGCTGATCTTTATTTCCTGGAAAGATGCATTTCCCGAGCGCATCATAATTATTGACATGAAGGTTCAGAACCTCGTAGTGCAGCAGGGAGGGCTTCAAAGCAGGACATCCCTCAGCACCCCCTTCCAGCCAGCTACAAAGATGATGATCCTCCAGTTTATGGCTGTGCCAGGGTTATGGGGTGTGTGTCGATGATCAGGCAGGGATGTGGGTGGAGGTATGGCCAAGGTGTGGCTGCTCATAGTCAAAAAAGGGGTTGGGAAAATGCTGCTTACTCCAGACAGCTCAGAGCCAGGCAGGGAAAAGCAGCTGCAAATAAAAACCCTTCCCATGTGTTTTGCCCTAGTTCCTGACCAAGCCAGGCTGCTGCTGCATCCCTGGATCCCTTTCCCCCAACAGCTCCCAAGCGAGGTGAATCAGTGTCTTGGGAAGGAGGGGGAAAGAAAACACAGGAACTGCAAAAGAAATTGGTTTCACCACTTTGCCCCTTGATTACTTAACACTGCTCACATGCCAAATTTCTGCAGAGAAGCCATCAGCACAAGAGCCATGGGTTGTGCTCCCCTGATTGCCTCCATCACGCCTGCACCCAGAGCAGAGCCCCCACTTGTTTCACTTGGCAGCCCCCGTGAAACCCAATCCATTTCCACCTCCGCTGGCCCACAGCCCTGCTGCACGTTTTCCTCCCTATTTCAAAGCTGACATTTGCAAATAGATGTATTTATACATAATCCCTTCTTCTGCTGAGGTTTTTTTTTTTTTTTTTTAACCGGGCTAGAACGAGACAGACGCTCATTTTTTTATTTAATAGCGAGATTCCATCAATGCCTCGAGCTGCACGTTTTGCACCCGCAGGAGCCGGGTGTTTACGTGCTGGCATAATGAACCATCAGCTGCGGGGCTGCGGAGCGACGGGGACGTTCTGTGTGTTACGGCCTTTAGTGAAAACAGTCCCCAGTCAATAACTACTGATTTTCTCAGGAGGAGAAGACCCTATTTGCAGTTGATATTTTCAGGGAAACCGTATGCTCGGAGCAGGGCAGTGGCACGGGGTGTGATGTTGCTGTCGGAAATAGCCAACGATCAGGCATTGATCTTCACCTAGATGTGGCTGTGTGGGACCAAAAGAGCTGGAGAAACATAATAACAATGTGATTTTCTATTTTCTCTGCTGAGATGAGTAGCTTTGGAGCTCCATTATCGCACCCCTTGTCTGTGATTTAGTTTCAGGGGTTTTTGCAACATTTGATGCCAAATGCTGCTCCAGATGCCCGGCAGGGAGCATCCTCAGCCCTGGAGCACACCGGTGGCAGAGGGACATCACCCGGAGGGCTCCCCTGCTCTGGACCCAACCTACCAGACAGGAACAACATGTCTGGATGAGACCCAAAATCTTCACCATATGAGCAATCCCAACACCTGCAATGGAGCAACAGGAAGGAAACTTTCCCCAACCAAGCTGCTGACAACCTGCTCCTCTGCTACCACCATCCTCGGGCAGCTCAGCCCCACATTTCAGTGGGAGCAGGGCCAGGCACTGAATTCGTTTTTTTACCAAAAAACCTGTATTTGCTGATGTGCTCTTCCCAGAAGTGCAGAGCAAAGTTCAGCGTAATGCAGGGCTTAAAAATTCCAGCAGCTGTAAGCAGGAGATGTTTTGACGTGTTTGATAAAAAAACTAGTCCTCGCTTCCAGGCTGGCAAAGTTTCACTTTATATTTTTCCCTCTACGGAAGATTTTAGAGTAGTAAGGATTTTAAATACATCCACATAATGCAGCTTCAGACAGCAAACAGGATTAAAACCCGACTCCAGAAAAGGAAAGGAAGTCAGATTACTTGTCAAAATTAAATTTGCCTTTGGATGCCATTACTTTCTACATTAAAAAGCTCTGGGGATTAGGAGATAAAAGAGCTAAATCCAATCTGGAGACAGGCTCAGAGGAAAATGTCAGCCAGCCGGTAATCCAGGCTCTTTTCTTTAATAGGATCCTCCCGAAGTCAAAGAAAGTGAGAATAATTATTTAATTCCATTTGGAAGCCGGGCTTCCTTATCGACCTGGCTCAGCACCACCGTCCCCGTGGTGAATCACCCGGTGGCCCAGCCCTTGCTGCTCCACATGGTGTTGGCTTCGCCCTCCGTGCAAAATGATCCCTGCAGCTGCCCCGTGCCCTCAGCACCAGCTTCCCAGCAGGACAGGGCCACCCCTGGCAGGTTCCCCTTTGTGTTTTGAAGCACAGAGCCAACCCTACAGCCTGCCCCAGCCATCCTCGCCCCCAAAAGACTGTAACCATGGTTGCAGAGCGATCTGCAGGCACGGATATCTGCACGGACACACGTGCACCGACACGGGGGATGATTTCATTCTTTGGTGGGGTACAAGAGCCATGAGGAGCTCCATGCCATCTGACGTGCTGATAGATTCATGCCGAAGTTTTCTTTAATCCAAGCACCAGATGAAGCTCCTCGGCCACCACCGTGGATGAAAATCAGCGAACAATAAACATCAAAACGCCTTAGGGCTTCGGGAGAGACCTGAGGCGAGCAGCAGCAGTGTGCTCCGGTTGCCAAAGCCGGGGAGAGCAGGAGATGGGCTGTGCTATGGGGGCTCGGTTAATTAGGGCTCGGGTGACCCTGGGAGCTCAATAGGTGGGTGAGAAGCAAAAGCTTGCTATGAGAGTGCTATTTTTAATAGGAGAAGGAGAGCAGGAGTCTCTGGAGCTAGAGAGATCAGGCGCTGGAGTTCAGCTGGATGCGTGTCAAACTACAGGTTAAGAATTGTTTGTCCACAGACACTTGCTGCTCTGAAAAGGAAACAAAAAGCAGCTGTGGAAAGAGGCGGTGGGGCTCCACCAGCCCCTGGTGGCTTTGGGTCTGGAAAATGCACCTGCTTGCACAGGGAGGGCAGCGGGGGGCTGCTGGGTGGTGCAGAGGGTACGAGACATCTCCTGCTTCCTACTGGGATGTTGTAGGGTCTGTGCAGGAGCAGGGCTGCCAACCTCCACCTCACCTCACCCACCAGCACAGCCAGACCCAGGGACCCCTCCCTCGCCTCCCATCCAAAATTAAAGACTTGCCGCTAGCCTTCAGCTCATCAAAATCATGCCCATGCAAATGGAAAGGACAGCGGGGCCAACCGCAGCATCTTCAGAGGTCGTTTGCTTAAACCAGCGCTCCCCCAGGCTCAAATAAAGGGGCAGTGAGAGAAAAAATGCAGCAAGGCTGGTCAAGTGGATGCACTGGAGGGGAACCAAGCTGTCAATGAGGGTTTAATAACACAGGGACTGGTTTGGGTGATGTGCCCCCCCTGGGATATCACTGCCAGTTGTATCCGTGCCAGCCCTGCCTGTGCCACTTTTGACAAAGCAAAGGTGGCCCGTCATGCCTGATGCCTTTTTTTTTTTTTAATTAAACTAGCTGTAGGGAAATATAACATTTTCCTTCAGTAATTCATCCCCACGGCTCCCCTATTTTGTCATTTTAATTAAAGCCAGCCCCAGCCACAGTTTGGATGTTTGCAGCGATTAGTATTAAATCAAGCTCAGGCCTCGGGGACTGGTCCCTCGTCTGCTTTTGGATGGGTTTTTACAGCAAAAACCACCAGGATCTGGGGCTGAGCACCTGAAAAGGGCAGCACAGCCACAAAGGCAGAGACCTGGGGCTCGGCTGGGGCAGGATTTTGCCCCGTTGGTGGTGCTGCCCCTGCCTCTGCTCACCATGGCCAGGCACAACCGAGCTGGAGTTTCACCCCAGTACCCCAGCTGGATTCTCACCTTGACTGCTCACCTTGCATACACAGAGAGATAGAGAGTTGTTAGGGTTTAATATAAGGGAGGTGAAAGGGCTGGGAGCTTGGCTGCCACCCCAGCCCTGCCCATCCTTCCCTCCCCTGCAATCCCTGCCAGCACCTGCGCCTCTTTCAGCCGGAATTCTCCTCAATGCCCAGCCCAAACCTGCCTTTCTTTGAGGTTAAATAATTTGCCCCCAGCTGCTTTGATCACTGTTGCTCTGTTAATCTTGAGTTATACGGTATTCAGAGGTTTTGTTAAGCCCACAGCTTCAGGGAGAGGTAGGTACTCGGGTCTCACATATTTCACTTTTTTAAAAGCTCTCATGTTAGCCTCGGCGGTGTCAGAGCAAAGGTGGAGAAGCGTGACCCGTGAATCAGCTAATGGCTCAGAAACAAAGAGAGGAACAAAAGAGGAAAACACCCAGCATGGATTTGTTAAATCTAATTTCTTCTTGATTGCTTTGCCTGGGCCCGGTTCAGAGGATTTTGGGTGACCAGCAGAGCCCAGGAATTGCTGTGCTGCCAGGGCACTGCTCCAGCACTGCCACAATCTGAATTTTTCCCCCACCAGGGAGCAGCTGCTGGAGGTGCCCAGGGACAGATTCAGGTGCAAGCCCCCCCGGCTTCTTTCTGGCCTTCAACAGATCCCCCTGGGGCCAGCACCCATCCCCACAACCCCTCAGGGGCTCAGCTCGTTTCAACAACCCAGCTGCTTGGGGGGAGAAGGCAGCCGAGCCCCACGCCTGCCCCAGAGCCTGGAGCCAAAGGGGGACCCAGGCTGGCAGCACACAGTTACCCCAGCAATAAAACCCTAAACAAACCCCAAATCCCTTGGCTGAAAGCATGCTGTGTGTGTACGAAGGTGAGAAAACTCCCCCAGGACGTCGGGTACCTTTGCTTGACCTTGCAGATGGGCACAGGAGGACACTCGGCGCTCGCTGCGGCACGGGGGCGAGCGGTGGCCAAGGGGGGAAGCAAAAGGCAGGCAGCGCTGCCAGCTCTGCCCGAGCACGAGCAGATGGAAGAAACAGGAGGAAGCATGGCAGAGTGAGTCAAGACTGTGATTTTGCACAAGGGAAAACTGTTCCTCCCCACAGCAAAAGAAAATTAAAAAAAAAAAATGGTTATCTTGTCAACAAGTCTTCAGGATTTGTGCAGAACACGAGCGGGCGATGAGCCCTCGCAGGGACACCTGAAACAGCACCAGCTTTTTCTAGCTGGAATTACGCTGGTTTGGTAAAAACATACACAGAATTAAAAACTATGGAAAGCAAGGGCTTCACAGCCAGAAGCAGGAGTAGGGCTTTGGTTTCGCATCCCCTGTGCAGTCAGAGGAGGAGAGCAGCTGCTGCCGCCCCCTGCTTCCCCCCGTGGCGCTCAGCACCGCCAGCGAGCACCGGCCCATCTTCCCTACCAGAGCCACATCCAGCACATCTGCCTCACCTTGACCCCTAGAAAATGAGATTGCATGCCCAAAGAAGTCAAAGTCTGGATACAGGGACCCCAGAGAAATGGCAACCTTCTCTAAATGCCAAGTAAAAAATAAAAATACTTTGGTAACAACCCTAGCCTTAGAGGGGAAGGACCAAAACACTTGCACTAACCAAAAGGTGCAGGAAGATCCTAAACCTCCTCTCTTCCACCAGACTCCTGCAGCCTCCTTGGTAATGACTTGGTACTTAATTAAGAGTGGTTAAAGTTATTCATCACACCTGACTCAGGCTTGTCTATGAGGAGAAAAGCTGTGGAGGCTTTGCACAGAGGAAGGTGGTTTAACCCCCTCCCTCCCCAGCATCTCCGAGCTGCTCCCCGGTCTCCTCTTGGGGCTCTGCACATCAGCAGCAGCCAGTTTCCAGGTGTTGGGAAGGCTGGGTCTGATCCAGGTCCATGTAGCACAAAACAGATCAAAGGACTGCAAAGCAAAGTGTTCATCCGCAGGAGTGCTGGGGCTGGGGAGCAGCAGATGCACCCCCAGACCTGGAGTGCAGAGCTGGGCACGCTGTGGGTTTGCAGTAAAACACCCTGTAACCTGCTTACTGACCTCCCTGTCCTGGGGTTTTGGGATGAAGGGTTGTATTGCACACATCCACACAGCTTTATGTAAGTGCTACAGAGACGCTTAAGAATAAATTAAATGCATCCAACTCCCCTCAGAACGATGAATCAATCTCATTTGCATGTCTCACCCACAGCTCCCGAAGTGCTGATGCTGGGAGAAAGTTCCTCCAGTTTTCTTTTTTCTCCTTGTCTGTCCTCACACGCATTTCTCCAACCTCCCTCGTGTCTTGGACATGCCAACACCACGCTGCGAGGATGAGATGAGTCAAACCCCCTGGACGAGGGTGGGCACCTGCCCACATTTTACCACTTTCCAGAGTGTGTTTTACAAGCCCACAGCATGCTCAGGCTCGTCTGCTCTGCTCATCCCTCCACGCTGCCATCCCCAGAGATTAAAGGCTCGTGGTTCTGGCTCGGGCTGCCCTGTGGGGTCAACCCCTTGCTGTTCCCCTCCCACCCCACTCTAGCCAAGAGCTCACAAATTTCCAGTGGGAAAAGTGGGTTCAGTGATAGCCAAACAGCTCATGGTTGCTAAATGTGGCTGTTCTTGCAATGTCCTGAAGGAATCAGCAATCCTGGTTAAATTAGCACCAGGGCATTATTCCACTCTGGTGCTGCAGCCTGCAGCTACCTCCGACCAGAAAGGAGCTTCCATTGCCAGATATTTCAGTGTCTTCCTACCTACCACATCACCAGGGGGACCTGACCCCCCCATCAGCTACTAAAACAAATTCTGCAGAGATTTCAGGTGCAGAGACTCCGGGCTCCTGCGTTTTATCGCAAAGGAATCAGTTTTGCATTACAAAGGCCAGCAAGGAAACCTTTCAGTGCTGGGTCTGCACTTCTCCTCTTGATGCTAAGACAAGCTATAAACCGAGCTCACTGAAAGCCTAAAATATTTACTGATCATCCTCCTTCTGCTGGCCACGTGGAAGTAATTGCCATGGAGTAAAACAGAGAAGAGATCTCTTTATAGCTCTCAGGGAACATTTTTCCCTGAAGGAAGCTACCACCTCTCCCCCAAATGTATGAGTTTTGGTCTCCCAAAGTACACAACACTTCTTTTCTCCTTTTCTTTCCCCAGATCTGCACACCTGCTGGCAGCCAGGATGGAGGAGAAATGTTGGGGACCAGGAGGAGATGTGCATCGCAGGCACTGGTGAAGCTCTCGGGGCGATGTGGCTCTCCCCTTACCCACCGGTAGAAATCCGGAGGTGTAAATGTGTGCACCTAAGGAAGCAATGGGAAGGTAAAGCTGAGCCTCCTCTATTTAGGACAAGTACGTCTCCAGGGTGGGATTCTCACCGCTGAGCCTCAGCGAGCAGCCAAGATGCCCACTGGAGGCACAGAGCGAGGAGCTGCTTGTGCCTGCGTGTGCCAGCAAGGAAACTCGACACGAAGCCAGCTGCTGGATGGGGAGGAGAAAAAAGAGTTATGGAAGGGATATTGTCAATGCTAATAGCCAGTTCAATGCAATTATAACCCTTGGGCATACAGCCTTTGGCCTACCAGGAGGTAACATTTCTGGGATTTCATCCTAATCCCTAACGTTTATCATCACCCGCTTCCAAGCTGAGATCTGGGAATTGCAGGTGGTCCTCCTGGAGGGGCTGGCTGCACAGTAAGGGGGCTGTGACACGAGGTGGCAGCCCCCAGGGCTGTGTCCCTGCCCCATCAGAGCCCAAGTGGGGTCTGCCCAGGGCTCACATCGTGTTCATCCATGGGCACAGCCCAGCACCCTACAACTCCACGGCTCTTTCCACAGAAAAACTGTTCACAGAGAGTGAATAAAAAAAATGATGTAGTACCAGCTTTACAGGGTTGGCTCGCTGGCACAGAGTAGGAGGAAGCCTTCAAACCCCAGCACTCATTACGAGCCGTACATCCGTGGCTGTTGTGCGTAATAGTCTGTTCCTAATGAAGCTTGAACTGGAGCCAGTGAAATCGTACAAATGTAAGGGAGAGGGGGGAAAAAAACAGGCCTGGTGCTTTAAGTCTGCATTAAATCTTGCCTGCTGAATGGCTGTTAAATATTACAGGTCACTTTGCACCTGTGGGTGATGAGAGGCAACAACGCTGCACCTGCCACGTTTCATGGTCAGGCCCAGCATGCCGGGCATCTAAGTGGTACAGGCTGCAAAATATATCTCTAGATGTGTTGTTAGACATGATCAGCACCGTATGAAATTCTTCAATGGTTTTGCACAGCCTGTTGAGCCCCTGTAATGAGGAGGAGGAGGAGGAGCATTTACACAAACCTGCAGTTTATGAATGTGCCGTTTGTACGCTAAACTTGCCTGCTATTTATTGGGCTGGATCTGGCAGCTCAGAGTGAGTTGGAAACAGCAAATCACTTAGTACATTGCCTCCGAAACTAAGCTAAATAAGACTCTAGGGAACAAGGCAGTCCATGGTCATTGCCTCCATCGTATTCTTTACTCTCAACATGTTTTTTCCCTTGGTTTACATTACAGTGGGGCTACAGAAACATCTGCTCCAGACTTTAACTGTGTCAGCTTCCTGATAGAGATGCTCTGGTTTTATTCTCTCTTAATTTTTCAAAATTTTCAAATTTCAAAATTTTCAAAATTTTAATTTTTCTTCTCTGAACATAAGTGGAAAGAAAGATGCAATGCTGTCAGAGGTTTGAGCAGAGAGAGAATATTTTTTATAGGGCTGCTCACCTAGTCCTGTACAGGCTCTTCCTGCACAGCTTTTTCAGTGACTTTGTCAGGCAATTTATCCAACTCCCAGGTAATCAGCGGCCTTGCTCTTAGTAGTTACCAACCCTCATTAAGCACCACCTCACACTTGAAGGGTCTGGAGGGGGCTCAGAGCAATTCCCTGCAGTTGTACCCACAAACAGCAGAATTTGGGGGAACGGAGCTGCACGGGGTCTGCACTGCCATCAGCTTCTGATAACAGCAGCACTGTGAGGGTGAGGTGCACAAGCCCTGTGTTTACTCACGTCCGTGTGCTCATCAGGTGAGGAGCAGTGCAGTGCATAATCTTCTGTGACAAACAGATTTTCCCCAGGAATCTCATAAAGGACTTGGAAAGGACATTTATGGCTTCATAAAGCACTTTGCTAACGACTTGCTTTACCACTGCTAAATCAACTGAAATCATTTAGCACTGTCCTCTTGTAACTTTCCACATTTGGTCTACAGGGGAAAAAAAAAAAAAAAGAGTGCTGACATTTGCAAAATACATCTCAACCCATATTAGATGGTGTTAATTAAAATGACTTGCCGGGTAATGAGCTACAAGGAAAAAAAAAGAAATCAATCAGAGGCTTAGCGCAATTAAAGCCAGCTAGCCCAGCTCTGCGCTGGTGTGGTAGCACCAATGCTCCTGGCATGGGGCAGCTTGGAGCTGAGCCTGCACGGCTTCCTTCATCATGGGCATCCCATCCAGAACTCCTGCATCCCTGCAGCACGATGGGCTATGATGGGGCTTGTCGTGCGACTGAAAGCTCTGGTGGGTGCTCCCACCCATGCCAAGGGGCAGCAAAGGCTTCTGCAGCCCTCCCCTTCCAGCATTCCTCACCCTGTCCCCGAAAACAGAGCATTTCCATCATTGCTGGAGCCTGAACACCATGCACAGAGCCTGCACGTGGTGCTGAGCCTGGTGCTGCCCCTCCTCACCTGCCTTCACCCACAGCCAGCATCTCAAGACCTGCCTTCAATCAATACCAGTGGATAACTCTAAGAACGAGAAAAAAGGCAAGGGGAATAGGGAGGAAAATCCAACAATATGAAGGAAATGGGCTATTTCTTCCTGAAAAAGGTGCCTTTCAGGTGGTTGGGTCATGGTGCAAATTAATAGTGTGCTGGGACATTGTTGCAGGCACTCTGTGTATTCGGAAACTGAATTACCAAATGAGATGTGACCTGTCCCCAAAGAGGGGAATTTCAGTGCTGTGCTGTGGAGGGAAGCGTAGCTGTATTGTCTCTGAGCATTTTGCAGCTTCTGCTCCCAAATTCACGTAAACATCTGCCTTAGCTTAAGTGCTTCCTTAACACCCGCGTTTGCAGAGTGGGGGCCGATTGCAGGAAGTTCAATCCAAGGCTTCTGCTGCTACAGCTCTTATTAAGTGTCAGAACTAAATGGGCAAAACTTGCTCTTAAAAGGAGCCCAGCTGACAGCAGTGTGAAGAGTGCTTTTTATTCATCTTCCAAACAGGTACTTTCAGGCGAGCAGCACTAAAACCTCTCTGCTTGGCCCAGCCCAGGCGCTGCTGTCCTAGAGGATGATATGCCAAGACAGGGAGGAAGCTGAGTCCTGCAGGCGTGCCACCACGTCCATATAGCAAGCAATAAATAACCATAATGGGCCCTTTCCACTGCTTCTCTCTTGAGGCTGTCACCCAAGTCACCAAACTGTGGATTTGCATTCACCATTTTAACCATTGCTACAAGAAGTGAGGAAGGAGTTAAAATTGAACAGAAGCAGCAGTTTTCTCCCCTCTCTAGTTCTCCTCACCCCCTGTGTGTTCAGTCACAGCCCAGAACCATAAAATCACAGAATGGCTTGGGACAGGAGGAAACTTAAATATCCTCTACTTTCACCCCCCTGCCATGGACAGGAACCAACACATTTCCAATTTTTAAATAAAGAAGTTATCACTGCACAAGTGTCTGGGTACTTTCCTGCTCTTACCCCTTGTTCTGTCCTCCCTGGTCATTTTTCATCCACACAATAGGAGCCAGGGCAGAGCAGACCTTGACCAGAGCAGGAGGAGCATCTTCTGCTGCAGGGCCAGAGCAGAGCTCTCCTCCCAGCTTGCTCCTGCTCCCGTTACTCTGCCTCTAAAAACGAGGCACAGCTGGGATGGCTCTGCCGGAGGAGAAGCCCTGGGTGAGCCTTGATCAGGAAGCCTTTCTCCTGCTCACACACGTGGCAAAGGGAGTAGAAAATTCCTACTTGTCACCAGCAGCAAGGCAGGCACAATCAAGAGGAGCCAGGATTTCAGCTGTCAGCAACAAATGGCATCGTGGCACGGATCCTTCACTTCATAACCTGGACCCAGATAAATGATAAGCCCTGCCAGAAAGATCTGAGCAAAGGCAACTCTCCGGCCAGCCAGACCAGAAGAGAACTTTATTTATTCCAGCAAAGCCCCTGGTGACCATCAGAAGGACGGTCACATATGCACTTCAGATTTAATTTCCCTAAATGATGCATTGTTAGGAGGGATGGGAGCTGTGGAAGCGCCCTGGTGAGTCTGTTTGTAGTGATACACCGAAGGCAGCTCCGAGATGTCATAGCTGTGATACGGCACTTCAGAGGACAGGGCGGATCATCGATCCAGATTTAGACCCGTGTAAAAAGCAGATCATGTGCACGCAGTTATGAAAACCCCTCCACCTCCCTGCCACCAGCGATGAATTACCCTGCATGTCCCCAGCGAGGGACTGGAGTGCCAGCCATCACCCCAGGGAAGGCAGAGCCAGGGAGACATGTCAGATACAGATCAGGGGCAAAGCAGAGGGGGTTTTATAAATCAAGGGGGACAGAGCTGAGCTGGGATGAATTGTTTAGATGAAGCTGAGCACAGGGTTGGGAGAGCACCAAGTGTCCCTGTCACAGACAGCCCGGGAGGGATGCGCCCCCCTTGCAGCATCACAGTGCTGTGCTTGCTCTTCACACCTCGGGAAGACTGAAGCATCTCCCCCACACGTTCACAGCCAGCAAAAAAATGTTCACATTCTCTTAAAGGAAGACTTCAGGCAAACAAATGGGAGTATAAGCGATTCATCACTGTCTGAAAATGATTCTCTTTGATTTGTGAAGCTCTCAAAGGGTAAAACACAGAAACGAGCATGCTTGGTCACACCTGAGGTGCTTTCAGAATAGCTCTCTCCTTGGGGATGTGTGTTCATTTTTAATTATCTGTGCTGAGAAGGTACATTTGGGTAACTGCAAGAGAGATGGGAGGGTATATATATATATATATATAAACCCCTTCTTTTCAGAATGAATTTTTACAGAAACCAGGCCAAGTGCACACCATCATCCTTGTATCCAGACTTGAAAGACTCCAGACCCAGCACAGGGACGTTTGCTAAGGGAAGATGGGAGCTCCTAGCTCACAGCAGCCACTGCAAGAGGCACCAGGCAGTCTCCATCGTGGTCTCTTCCTCACTCCCCTATCTCTTCTTCCTCACCACCAACTAATTCTGTCCAAGAGGGCGATGCAGCTCTCCATCCCTCCATAGCACTGGGCACCGGTGTTGGGAGCAGCATGCAACCAGCACTGTGAGAGGGGTGGAAAAAAAAATATCATTTTCTTTCTTGTAAACTTAGCAGGACTCTCTTTAGGAAAAGTAAATATAAAATTGCCCATGTCATTAAAAAAAGATGTATGGCTTAAAGAAATCATCAGGGGTACAGACAGCAGAGAAGCCTGTTGCCTTCTGAAAACACTTATCAGCATCTTTGTCAGAAGGAAACCTTTATTCTCTTCCTTGATAAACTACCATGGATGATGGAATGCAGAAATAAATGATGAATGAAATGCCTTAATTAAATACAAACTGAGAGCAACTTGGGGCATTGTATTTTAATTCAGTCCTTTGACAGCACTTCATAAGCCTTAGGACAACATTTCATATTTAGTAATGCAGATGAGCTGCTGCACTGGCAACCTTCACCCCCCAACAGGAAAGATGGGAGAGCTGAAAGCTATGGAAAAAACACTTCCCAGGGCCAAGTGGAATTAACTTTTTTTTTTTAATTGGAAAAAAATAATGTTGGGGTAAGCAGTTTCCCCAGGACTCAAGAGGCAAAGTCCTGCAAGCTGTGAGCACCCTGGGATTCCCAAGGAGCTGCTGGAGCAGCCCACTGAGACCATGGCAGAGGAAACTCCATCGCCCTGGGAGGAAGCATTCCCATGGTCTGGGAGGAAAAAAAAACACTGCAGTGCATGAGGTGCTGCCAGAGGAGGGACTTGCCTGAGCATCACGGACCTGGCTGAAAGGCAGGAGTATGAGCAGAAAGACATCACAAAGGCTTAGGGTGACAAAACCCATTACAATTCTAGGAAGTGTCTCTTTAAACAATTTCAGAGCCTTGCTATGTTTCACCCCAAGCACCAAACCTACACTTCTGGGATTAACTTGGAGAATAGCTTCTCAACCAGTTCTGGCATTGCCTACTATTAACACGTAGGGGCCAATTAAATGATCGGTGCAGTCAGATTGCAAATGCCTCTCACAAAGCAATATTTCACCTTCAGTCCCCATCATAGTGCAGTGCAAAAAAAAAAAAAAAAAAAAAAGAACAGAAAAAGCATTCCCTCTGTGGGCTGCTTCTTCTTTTCTCTCTCTGCTGCTAGTCCTTCCAGATCTAATAAACAGGGCTAATAGACAGCTACATCCAAAGATTTACTGCATTTAAGCCCGACACGAGGATCCGGAGATGTAGCCCTTAAGCGCTGATTTGTATTCAGCACGAGACGTTAGCTCAGGGAGCAGAGCCAAACTCAGTGCTGAAATTCCTGCTTTCACAGTGGAAGACTTAAAAGGCTACGAGCACAATGTCATCAGAGAAGGTTTGAACTCGTTCACGAGTTTTTTAATAAGACTCTCAAGCTCCCCGTTTGGGTTACGGGAGGATTTATGGGTTTAGAGAAGAGCGCTTCTCAAGATGTTTTATCAGAAGTTCCAACAGGAAGGGAATAACTCCAGGGGAGACAAACGACAGCACCAGGGCTGGTGACAGGAGCTGGCTCCCACAGCTGGGTGTGCTCCCACCACAGTCCCCTCGGGGGCCTGAACAAGACCCCTCTTTCCCAGAAAGGGTAAAGGAGCAGGATGCTCATCTACAACCCACGTTGTGTTCATTTGCCTCCAATATTTCAAGCCTATAGGCACTACAAGGAGCCTAGAAACATTCCCAAGCCTTTTTTTTTTCCCTCAAATATATTTGGAAAAATAGCCTCCAGGATCTCACAGATTTGGGGCTGATACAAAAAGCAGGATCTGATGCCCTGCAGAAGGGCAGATCCATTCACATCCTGATGTGAGCACATCTCCTGCATCCTCCACGGAGGCACCGCTGTGCCCATCACTGCTGGCAGCCAGGGCAGCCTCACTGCTCATCTCTGGTGGACAAAATGACAGCTCCATCGTCACTATTAATCAGCTCATTAATGAAGGCTTGGAAAACCAGTCCTGGAGATGGGGGGAAGGGAAAGGCAGGGGGGAAAAAAAAGGAATGAGATCAGCAAACTAATCCATCTCTAAGATTTTTTTTTTTTTTTTTTAAAGCTTTTGACTATAGATTTCTTCCTTCCACACAGTCTGCCAGAGCAGGGAGGGGGGACCTGTGCAGTTAAACAAATCAATTGATGAATTTTCTCCATGACATTCAAGGGCTGAGTCCTGGGCTAATCGTAAAAAGGCACTGCCAGAGGATTTTAATAAATCCCCTTAATTAAGTGATATGTTTTAGAATTAAATTATGATGAAAACTATAAATCCTTTCCCAATGAATGGAGCTCAGTGTGTACAGAAGGAGCAGGGCATCCCTCTTCTTTTATCTTCCTGTTTTCCCCCTCCTTAATACAACAGGATTCAAACAATTAATTATCAAACAATACAGGAAGCCATGTCATTTATCACCCTGCAATCCAGCCTTTTAAGAAGTGAGATTTAACCTTGCACTAACTAATCCTGTGCTGGCAGAACAGTTTAAGGCTTTTTTTTTTTTCCTCTTTCCTTCCCTTCCTTGCTGAAGGACTCCAGGGCTAGTGCCCTCAGCTTGCCAATGCCCCTTTGGGAATCTTGTCCCTGTGCTTCATCTGCAATGTGGTGCTCAGCCAGCCAGCCCCAAGGAGACACAAGCAGAGGCAGAATTTTCTCCACTTGGTGCTCACAGCAAGCACAGGGAGCTGCTTTTGTGCATAAGGAGTTAATACAAGGAGAGCTACAATAAGATGGGATAAAGTACTTGGGTCACTTGTCCCTGACCCCAAGGGACTGGGCCTGTACACCTCATTGATAGTGTGGTGTAAATGCCTGAAGTAACTAGGAAAATAAAACTAACATTCACACTTTTAAGGAAAAGGTACAGCATTGAAGAGGCTTTCAGGGTAGGGCATAACTGCATTATCTGAGCATTCCCTAGGCTCCCAACCTTAGATGCTATCGCGCTGGGGAAACTTGGTGTGCTAGCCCTAAGGAACACCACGGAGCGTAGAGTGGAGCGGAGACACCACGGCTAGGCTCCGTAATCAGGTGGGACCTCGATTGTTCTTGTGCACAAAGCAGCACTTTTTGCCACCCTAAGCCAAAGACCTGTCATGTTTTGACAAATGCTGTACCCTAGTGTACTTTTTGCTCATTATAATATCATTATAATACCAAAACACACCTCCATCCCAAAAGCTACCCGCCTCCAAGGTGCGACCACCCCTCACTGAGCATGCGCCCTGAATTTCTCGGAGCCTATTACTTTAAACGGAAACGGGAAAACTTTACACCAATCATAACTAAGATATGCTTGACTAGAGCCACTCAAGCTCCACCTAAAAGATAGAAAATAATATAAATTGGCCCAAGAGAGAGGGGATGTTAGGGAAGATACCATCGTCAGGGGAGATACCATCCCAAGGGCATACAACATCCTTAGGACCTCCTGACTCCTGGGATCAGTCGACGGGCTGAGCCTCTCTTCCCCCCCCATTGGGACGCCTTTGGGTGAGATCTGAATATTTGCTTATAAATCTCTATAGAGTCTTTGATCCTTTTAACGCGTTTATACCTAGAACCCACACCTAGAACCCACACCTAGAACCCACACCTAGAACCCACACCTAGAACCCACACCTAGAACCCACACCTAGAACCCACACCTAGAACCCACACCTAGAACCCACACCTAGAACCCACACCTAGAACCCACACCTAGAACCCACACCTAGAACCCACACCTAGAACCCACACCTAGAACCCACACCTAGAACCCACACCTAGAACCCACACCTAGAACCCACACCTAGAACCCACACCTAGAACCCACACCTAGAACCCACACCTAGAACCCACACCTAGAACCCACACCTAGAACCCACACCTAGAACCCCTGTGTATTTCATGCATACTAGCTTGCTTTTGCAGATAGTCACTATCACCGGCAATCCAAAAGAACCTGATTATCTGTTGCTGTAATAAACCATACTTGATTGCATTGTGATAGCTCTCATTAATGCAACTAGGGTGAGGGTGGTTATCCGTGATAGTTCAGTGTTCTGAACCTAACCGGACCCCCAGGCGGTTATTACGTTTTTGGTGAATGTCCGAACGGACCCCCAGTTTTGGTGAATGTCCGACTGGTTCAGTACTCTGAATCCAACCAGGCCCGTAACGGTTAATCAGCTACACCCCTTTAACGCGACAGATAGTCACAGCCAGCAATGGCACCAAGCCCAGCTCCAGCAGAACCAGCTTGGTGTCCTCCTGCCCTCGCAGGGACCCCTGGTCACACAGATGGTGCTTGCCTGCAGCTCTGCAGCACACGGCTTCAAAAAATGAGAAGCATCCCTGTGGGACTGAGCCCAGCATCTTGCAGCATCACACAGGGCAGGTAAGATGCTGTTGGTGGGGCAAGAGAGATCCCAGTCTGACCCCCTGACCAGGGCAGAGGCATTTATAGCTGTAGATTGGCATTAAGGGGTGGGAGGATGCATTAAGAAGGGGCTGGTGGGCAGAGGAGAATTACAGCAGGACCCAGAGGAGGAAAGGGATGGGTCACAGCACTCTCCCCATGCTTCTGTGCTGATGACTGCTGGGGCTATTTCTTAAGAGCTGGTTTGTCTCCTGCACTGAGCACAGCGCTCCTACAATTCAGTACAGGGACACCTTGACCCAGGACAGCCGAGAGCAGAGAAGAATAGAGAGAAGTGAAAGAAAACAGTTCTGGAGAGGGGAAAAAAGCACATATAGCACCAAGCACAAAGCTTTACGTGCACAATGGGTTGCTTCATCTGTAGCAGTTCTGTTATACAATGCAAGAGCTGCCATAATGCAGTGCAGGGAGAGTCAATATGAACTGGAGAGAAACTTAACAAGAGAGATTGCTCCCCAAGACACAGCCTTGTCACAGCTGATGCAAACAGAGGCTCTTTGTTAGCATATTTACCTTGCTCCACAATCATTTACTTGCTGCATAAATAGAACTGTTCATTTTCTTCTCCCAGCCAGCTCTTCTCCTCCGTGGGGATATCAGTGCAAATAGCTCAGGGTATCAGGCCAATGTAATATCCTTTCCCAACAAGGCTGCTGGTAATTGCAGGAAGAAAAGGAGAAGACAAAAAAAAAATCAGTTGTAATAACTGCTGAAAAGTTGCAATTAAAGCAAAGAAAATATGCAGAAGGAATAATACAGTACTAAGAAAATAAAGTAACTAAAAATAGGAACTTCCTTGATATTAGCTTATCTGTAGCTGTAGTAGGAGCAGTGCCCTGCTGCTATTTCTGTAACCTACAGGAGCTACACCAAGAACAAGAGCAGCACTCAGCACACAGCCATTGCTTTCCCTTTTCAATACTGCTCCATTGCTGAGCAATTTACCTCCAAACCAAGCAGCACAGCAGCTAGTTGAATTTTTCTGATTAATCTCCTTCTGAAAGAAGAAATATCTCAGGGTCAATAAATTCACAAGAGTTCTCCGCGTTCATCTGAAAATATCTGTTGTTCGATAAAAACCTGAATATCAACAGGATTTATCAGTTTCCAAATGCTACCAGCACTAAACCTTTTGGCTTACCTCCACTTCAAAGCATCCACAGGGGAACTTGTCACCCCCTCAGTCTGCAAGGAGCAAGGAGGGAGCAGCTGCTGGCATTTTATGGGGCAAAAGCAATCAGGAGCTTCCCCTGGTGAAGGCCTTCATTTACTACCACCTGTCTCTGGATTTACCCTCTCAAATCCTGGTAAATACAGCAAGTCTGAGTACTTTCTAGGGTCTCCTACCCTGAAAACATTTTCTGGGGGCTTATCATTAACTTCACCACAAACACCACAGGTTACAGAGCAGAGGTCCCGTACACAGGGACGTTCAAAAGTGTCACCTTGAGTAGCATGCACACACGCTACCTCTCCATTGCCAAGCACCCCTTTGGGTCTGTGCTTCTGTCAGAGGCAAAAATCCCCTTTAATCATGAGAAATGTTAAAGTGAGAGAAAGAAGAACAGTATCTGCTGTTCATCCATCCCCTAGTGAGACAGAGACTCAAAAATTTCCTGATTCAAACTCTCTTGAAAGATGGCAGCTGGTGAATCGTAACCTGCTGCTGGTAAAACACAATCATTTTCAATAATTAATACACAAGATGCCTTTAAGAAAAGCAGAGGTCTCGTGGAGTGGAAGGTGCAATTATGGTTTCATTAAAGATTGATTGCGTGTGTGGCCATTCATTTGAATAATGGCTCTGCTGACACCTTAAATGGAATGATAAATGAGGGTTGGTGTACTGCTGTGACTCGATACACAACTTGGCTCATGGCTGCTGGTGAGGAACAGCAGCATCTCTCCAGCCCCAAAGGTCACCTGAAATATTAAAGAGCTGAAGATCAAGTAACAATGAATAAGGTTGAACAGAATGTTACGGTGACAGGAGTGGAATTAATTGGGTGATAATTGTCCTACATTTTGGCCTTTATTTTTAGTTTATTTTTCTTATGAAAAGAACCCAAAGGCACGGCCCCGCTTGGCAGCGAAAAGCAGTGAGCTCGCCACCAGCTGCAGCAGAACGGTTTCTCTGCTCAGGGGGAAAGCAAGGTGCCCCCGGGTGAGTGGCAGGGGCCATCTGGGAGAGGGGCTTCCTAAATCCCAGCACTGGGCTTGCTGGGATGCTCATCATTCCCATCCCAACCCTAAAAGAAGCCAGGAGAGCAATGCTCGCTGAGAGCACCCCTATTGTCACCCATAGTGTTTGTGCTTGAGATAAAAGTGTGGTTTCCATGAAGTTTTTCTCCAGCTGCTTGGCTGGGGAGAGCAGAGGGGGTGGGAGCGTTCCCCTCTTCTCCTTGGCAGAGCAGGGGCAGACCGAGGCCACCGTCCCTCTGCAGGCAGCGATGCTTGCAGGGCAGGAGTTACAGGAAGAGCAAACACATGTTGGAAGCAAATGCCTTAATTATATTCATGATCGGTTTTGCCCTAGTCTGCAGCACTGAGGAGACCCCCTTCTATCAAAGTCAATTAAATGGATGCTATTCTACTAAAACCTAGCAATAAAACAAGGGCTGTACATATCCATTAAACTGCAGTACATATCCATTAAACTTGCTTTTGCTGCTGCAGTTCATTTACTGCCAGGTTTTGGACTTGATTCTGATCTCATTTACGTGGGTTTTACCCTGGTGTAATAGCAGAGACTTCTCAAAGTCAGTCCGGCTGATTTACTCCAGCCTGGTAGAGATATTGACACAGTTACAAAGGGATGAGGCAGATACTTTCATTTCAAAGACCTGCAAATAATCTTTGAGCATCAATAAACCCCAGAGATTAATGGTCTGCTAAGCAGCCAGGTTGCCCTACACACACTCACACACACACACACATCTAAATGCAACTCCTAAAACAAATTTATCCTGGAGACAAGAAAGCTTTCTCCGTGACCATCCCAGCAGGATCTGTGCCAACAATGTCCCCTGACTTCATGTCCCTTCTGTCCCCTCGGGCCCTGGGGACAAAAGCAGGGGGCTGCCCTGATGCTGGGTGGGCTCTGAGGGCCCAGCCAACCCAAAGCAGGCCGTGATTCCATGGTTCTAACCTTTTTTTTTTTTCTCTTTTATATGAAAAGTGGCTGAATGCCTGCTTGTGTCACGGGGTGTAATGCCCTTATGGCCAGGACTGACTTTCTGTTTTAACAGGCACCAAGAGCATCCTTGGATTTTAAACCCTGCTGTCATTTTCTATAAATTTATCTTTTATATTCATGCTGGTCCTTTTAAAATAAACCTTCAGAGAAGCATCTTCATCTCCTTCCCTTAAATCTCCGTCCACCCCTGGCCTCTCATGGTGCCCCTGCACAGGGATGATGTGCTCCTGTCTTATCCCCAGGACCCCTCGCACTGACAGCACTGGGGGGGCACCTGCACCTCCGCCAGGCATAGCACTCTGCATCCAGAATAAAGCAGTGTGATCGGGGTGAAATTTAACATTTCATGGCTGCTTTTTGTATTTCAAAGAGCTTGAAGGAAATCTGCTCATGCAGTGCAGCCCAGAAGCTGAAGACGTGGTGGTGAAGTTATCAGCACTTTAAAGACGCCTTTGCTTTCTTGAGGTTTCCTTAAGAAGTCTCACGGTCATTTTCTTACAGGGGGCTGAAGTTAACAGGGAAGTGGCAGCACGTGTGGAAAAGGGAAAGGAGAAATCCGTGTTTGCCTGTAGGCAGAGCAGCAGGGAGGTCAGGCAGGCAGGGTGGCTCCTTCGCAGACATCCACTCAGGTTAAAAGCTTGAGTCCCGGTGACTTTTGCACAAAGTCAGGAAGATGCCTTTGAAAATACGAGGCAGGCATCCCAGAGCATCAGCAGCTCTGTCCCCATCTGCCTTTAGCCTCTGTGGTTCTCACTGCCCTGCTCTGAGCCGCCGGAGATGCACAAAGGACATGCACAAGGGGAGACAGAAAACCAAGGACGTCCTGGTTTGGGATGATGTGCTGGGTGCGCCTTTGGGGTGACCCCCACTTATGGCTTTTATCTTGCCTTAAAAGCAGCTGCAAGCACAAAGCTATAAAGCTTCATGGCAATAAGCAGGGATGTAATGAACTTGACAAAAAAAAAAAAAAAAAAGAGAAAGGAAAAGGTCACCACGTCCTTGTCTATTAACGTGGCCCTGCAGAAAGACCCAGTGACTAATTAAAACTGTGGGCTTCGCAGCCAGGAATACTAATCTTTATATCTGCACCGGCCTTAATTATCTGCCTCTGCGTGCTTCTTCATGAAGTGGGAAAACAACCCATATTCAATCTAATTGGCTTAATTTTTATAACTGTGTTCCCCCCTGAGATCCATTTCTAAAACAATTTGGACCATTCTTTCAATACCCTTTCCTTATCTCCTTATGATCGTCTCATTCACTCTAATTTGGAAAGAGGCCCATGAAAGACAGAAAGAAAAAAAAAAAAAAAAAAAAAAAGCCTTTTTTGCTTTACAGAGTGCCCAATGTGAATTTTCTGACAGCAAAACTTTGAGTTACTTCGGGCTCTGTTAAAGACAAAAGGAAAATAAAGAAGGTGAGAGCTCTGAGATTTATGGCATCCAATGAAGGCTCTGCACATCGTGATTTACACAGCCACAGCAGCGGGTTGAGTCTGGAGAGAAAAATGTGCGGGACTCTATGATTTATGAACACCCACCTGGCATTTTCAGAACTCTCAGGCAGCAAACTATCAGGTCAATAATTCTATAAGCGATCAGCACTGGGCACTAGGTCAGCCACCAGACCCATTACAAACACCTTTGTGCCCATTTATTTGCTTGTTTAAACCTCCTTAACACCAGTACTCAGTGAGGACATGCTCCAGGCCATCAGCATCTGGATGCTCCTGCAGGTTTTCAGGCATGGCTCAAATCCTGCTGTCGTGGCCAGCTGCACTGGGCCATCAGGTCAAGGCTTTATTTTGGCACTTTCACCTCTTGAGGTTGAAGTCTTCGTGGCCCCAGCCCTGGGATTCGCCAGGTGCCCCAGTGGGCATGAGGCAGGGATATAGATATGGATAAATAGCAGATAAACAGCAGAGGGAAAGAATAATTTGGTGTGCCAGGCATGGGAGCTGGGGAAGGTTCCCAGTGGTGGCAGGCAGTGGGGAGCTGATGAAGAGGAGCAGGGAGGAAGGCTGACTGATGATGGAGACAGGTGAGATGCTGAAGGACAGGGAGGGAGAAGAGCCTTTGGTGGCTGGTCCCCTCCGTTGTGGCTCTTGTGCAGCACTTGTTAGCACAAGTTTCCGGACTGTTAGCACACTAATGAAGTTTTTAGTAATGTGTTAACCTTTCCTCAGCCCTCCACTCTGGCAAATCACACCGCTTCTTTGGGTGGGTGGAAAGGGCTGCCCTGGGGCGATGCGGTGCTTCCAGCTGGTGCAGCCACACGTGCAGCAGAGGAAGGAGATTTGGCTCCAAAACCAAACCTGCCTGAACCCCCCTCGAGCTCCCCGCAGCTCCTGGCACCGCTCCCTCCGCAGGAGAATCTGCTTTGCTACTTGTGCTATTTTACGGCTGGCATTTATTTGTTGTTTGGCGGATTTGATTTTTCCATAAGCAGACATGGCTGCTTAGAAATTCAGCAGGGATAAGAGATGCCTTGTAGGTGCCAAAAAGGAAATATCAGCAGATGCTACGCACAGACTGAAGGTGCCACCGAGCTTCCTTTGGCTCCCGTGCTGCTCAGGAAGCACATCGCCTTCCCTCGCTCCCAAACTCTGTTTAGTGAATGAAACTCATTTTCTCGTACGATATTTCGCAGAGCTTCCACCACTTACTGGCCAAGGATGGGCACTAAGACAAAAAACTCTCTCCCTCCATCTCTGGGAAAAATAGCTTTGGGTAAAATTGATTCCTCCACTCCTCAAATTGTTTCACTTTAATGTCACACAGGTGGCTCCTCCAGCCTCGTCTGACACACCCTCAGTACAGGCACACCGAGCAGATGATTACATGTGATTTCCTCAATCCTGGCGTTGCTGCACCAATCCTGGTTTGGAGACATCTGCTGCAAAGGGCCGAGCTGCCACCTGAGCGCTGGCCATGCCACGGGACCGGGGAATGCAGCAGTGGCCCTGGCTTGGTGCCTCTCCTAAACTCCCCTAATTTCATTTTTCTTGCTGTGATTTATGACACGAGGAGAAAGGCGCTGCTCGAGCTATTTCTGAGGAAGGCACCGGGGGGTTGCCGGCAGCTTCGCACTTTGCACGGAGTGGAAAGAGAAAAGCAAAGCTGAAAGGGGAAAGCGGCTGCGGCAAACGGAGAGCTCCACGGAAAGCATGGGCATGGAAACTTCGCACCTAGGGGTTGAGAGCTGTGGATGGCAAAGAAAGTGCTCCTCTTTCCCTGCCTGCCTGCCTGCCAGCCGAAATTATTCATCACAAACGAGCAGGCAGTCACAAGGCTGCGTTTCTTTGGTATTTAAGCATATGGGCAGAGGCTCCATCACATAAATGAGCCTCAGCAGATTCAGGAAAGCAGCTAAAGCCCAGGTCTGGACAGGGACAGGAAACCTCCCCATCTCTGGGGAGCCTGGAGCCCTCTCCCCTCTGCATGACCCACAGGGATGTGCATGAAGCAGAGCCCATCACACACAGGGGCACAGCCCGGGCTCGCTGCTGGCCCAGCCGAGGGATGCTGGGCACCACGGGGACCTGGCGTTCTGCACATCAGCAAAAGCGTTCACAAGTAAAGCCGACACAAATTGAAAGAGATGTTCATCCCCCGTGGCATCCCACACAAGCCCCATCACAGCTGGGCCTCCTGAACATCCTCCTGATTGATGAATATCGACCAGGAGGTGATTCGCCTCCCAACGCTCTGATTTTTGAAGCCTGCCTCTGAAAACAGAGGGATGCACGTGCACGAGCCTGTGCTGCTCGCCTCCTCGTGCATCACCCGTGTCCCAGAGATGAGCCCGGTACAAAGGCAGTGCTGCAGAAACGGGGCTGATCCTGCACTCAGGATTCGAGCCTCGCCTGGTGCAATGGGACCCGGCACTGCAGCAGGCAGTAGGGCATCGGGGTTCTGCAGCAGCTGGGGAGAGGGCTCAGACTTCGGTTTTATCGAGTGCAGTCAAGAAAGCTTCTTCACGCGATCCTCTCTATAAATCATCCATACAGCGCCTATAAATCTCATCAGTCAAAGGCGGCAATACTCGATGATTTATTTTTACAGCTGGCTGAAAAATTTCCTCCAAAGCACCCCTTCCAGGAGAAAATGGCTTTTTAACAACGTGGAGATCTGCTGAAGTTTCTCACTTTGAAAAGTTTCCCATCCAGAAATGAGCAGTTTCTGGAGATTTCTGGAATTTTGAATAATGAAAGGGAAACTGAATATTTTGTTTTAGGTGTTCTGCCCCTTCCCTACCAGAAAAGGGATGAATATTTTTCAATCCTGTGTCAATTTACATTAGTGGTTCTATTTAGGCTCTACCAAGTAGGGGATGCATTACAGGGCTTCTGTAGCTTTATGAGACACAGGAAGATCGCTGACCCGGGGAGAGTACAGCCAGGCCTGAAATAAAATGGATGAACTGGGAGAAAACGAGACAAAGGGAACAGGGTGCAAAAGCCGCAGAATTAGAGAGGGTGAAAGACTGGGACATGAACCTCCTTGTGCCCTTGACCCCATCACTTAACCCACGCTCTTTGCAGGTGCTGTGAGCAGAGGTAAGGCTGCTGCTCCCACCTGCCCCCAGTTCATTTTTGCTCTTGTAGCTTTGGTTTTTGGTTCCTTGCCCCTGCCCTGGCCCCTGCACTCAGCCAAACCTTTAGGGCCGCCGCGATGCACAGTACCAGTCACATCACGAGATCGCTGCTGCTTCCCACCTTCGTTTCATTTTCAGACTTGATTACCAAACTCATATTTCATCCAGATAATTTACGGTGTCTTGGCTGCGAGCAAATGGGCAGTTTATTATCTGCAATTGGCCTTTGCAGCAGGGTGGTGTCTGTTCTTGTACCGCTGGGCTTGAGCTCGGGGCTTTTTACCTCGGAATGGTATTTCTAAGCCCTTTCCCAGGTGAGGCGAGATAGTGAGTTTGTTATTGATAGAATTTCCATTTAAATTGAGGACGTTGCTCAGCGCAACACGTGTACCAGTTAAACGAGACTCCTCCAGCAAAAAGCAGAAAATTATATGATAGGGAAAAAAAAAATGTCGGGAAGGGGAGGGAGGAAGGGAGAAATCACAAAACCTAATGTGAAATCCAGCCGGATATATGTCTGCAATAAAGCATCTAGATCTTAATAAGGCTGTGGGTAAAGCTCGGATTACACTCCCAGCTCTCTATGCTATCTGCTAGTCAGCAGCTGCTTCTCTTGAAAGCTCCTTTCTCTGCTTGCCAATCCGATTAGCTCTCTAGAAAATTAGAAACAAAACAGCACAAAATCTTTCGCTTTTAGAAAATAAATAGAAAGGCAGCCATGAGAAGGGGGGTGGATCGGCCCCTGAAAAGTCTTTTCAAGTGGGTAATGACATGGGACAGACATTTCAGGTGGTTTTCTTTTTCATCGCAGATTTTAATTTACTCTGTAATTAAAGGGAGGGATGCAGGGAAGAAGAGGAAAATGCTTTCCAAGGGGCTCTGCCCGTCCTTTCCAGCCGCTTCCCCAGGCACCCAGGGCTGCACCTCCTCCTGCATGGCCCCGCAGCACCAGCTCTGAGCCTCTTACCAGCAGGGTAAGGGGGTCCTGGTGCCCCTCACTTGGTGGGAGCCACAAGGGCTCTGCTCCTAAGCTAAAATGCACAAAGCCCTGGATAACAGACAGGTTTCTAGCCAGGAGGACTGGGCATTTCCCTGTCTGATTGTCTGATTGTCTGATTCCCCAGCCCCCAGCTGCTTTCTACTGCTAATCAGAAGAAAAATGCTGTGCAATGAACCCGTGCAAGCAGCATTAATCCCTGCAAAAAGGGGAAAGCATCCTGCAGTGGCCCAGGAAATGCACCCAGGCTCAAGCCCCCTGCATGGTGCAGGCAAAGCTGTGCCCGCTCTGAGTGCTGGGGATGGAGAGGTGACACCGGGGCTGTGAGCTGCTCTCCAGGACTGATGTGCTGAGCCCTGCTCCTGGCTGCTCTGCTCCTCCCCGAAGCACAGGATCCACATGATGAGCTCCTTTTTTTTTTTTTTTTTTTTTTTTGCCATTTGCAGGGTCACCTCCAAGTCTAAACCACAGGTGTGAAGTAATCAGCTCCATATTGTACGTTGGCGGTTGCTACGGGGGAAGAAATGATTAATTTATCACCCATTCCAAGATCTGAAGAAAGAAAGATAGGAAGGGAAAGAGAGAAAGAAGGAAAAGAGAAAAAAAAAAAAAAAAAAAAAAGAAACAGCCCCAAATAATTCTGTCTGAGCTGCACGGCAACATTATTTATGGTCCAAAACTTCCACAACACTCTGAATGTAAAGCAGGATCCCCAGCATTGATAAGATTGTGCCCTGATCGGAGGGCAGAGGCATCTGAGGGAGGGAAATAATGGCATATTTTCAAGTAGCCGGGGAGATTGCAAAAGGATTTTAATTCCAGAGATGCTGAACAAATTGCAGGTGAGACTCCATGAGAATAAATAGTGTCTGGTCATAGATCAGCACAACTTGATTTTCTCCCCCTTACGGCAAAGCGCTATCAATCTTTAGAGGGGAGGGAGGGAAAAAAATCAAGGCGGCAAATGAATTATTCCTCAGACCTTTCTCCTCACGCGGGAGGAACAGGAAAACCTTGTGCTCTGCAACGTGTGACCCCGAGGAGATGGGGATGCTCCACGGCACAAACCCCGGGGCAGCAAACCGGCTTCGTACAGCCTCGTGGCGTGCCGGCTGGAAAGGGCGATGCTGCAGTAGGTGGTGTGTGTGGGCTCCCCGTTACTTCATCTACAGCACTGAACACAAATATTTTGTTCCCGGAGCGTCGTTGACCTTATTAACAAGATCTAATAGCAAATAGCTGGCTTTCAACCAAGGGTCTCAAATCCTTGTGGAAACATTTATTTAATTAGACACCACACCACGCAGCAATAAGGATGGCTGCGTGTTGCCATACACCAAATGGAAAAATTAGAGGAAAAAGGGAGAAAAATCTGGGGATGTGAGTTGTACACCTCCTTCAGTCATACTAAAAACACACATGCACTTCTTGGAGTTCTCCAGGCCCTGGGGAAACGCTCATTAATCCTTGGTGGGTTTCTATGTGGTGGGTAGAAGAAAGGCCGGGAGTATTTCTGGGCCCTTTTCTGACCTGTTTCAGGGAGTACATTTGAGCCCCACTTATTCCCCCAGCAGACCGGTGTCCCTTGCAGCAATCCAACATCTCGGGGCAGGAGACAGCGGCACCAGGGCTGTTCTGCATGGGCTCAGAGATGCCATCCATTACCCACAGGGGTTTCTGTAGGGCCGCTGTTGTGAGCAGGCGATGGGGAGCACCAGCAGAGCCATCTCAGGCTGATGTCACCCTGCGGGGGCCCTGCCTGGTGAAATCCCTCCCGGCACGTAATAAATGCGGCAGTAGCGCTGCTGATAGGAGAGCGATTAGCTCAGCGTAAAACCCATAAGGATCGGAGATGAGAGAGGCTATTTGGGGCTGAATGGCTTTTCCAAAGGCATATTTCATCCCCAGAGCACTGAGGCTGCGGGCTAAACCGTGCATTTTCTTTGCTCCTCGGACATCAGCAAAGGGCAACCGCGAGGCTCCCAGGGCTCCGAAGCACCTGGGGCTGCAGGAGCAAGGGATGGGGGCTGCTGCAGCAGGCTGTGCTCGGGGACAGACCTTCCTGCTCAAAACCACATTAATGCTCATTAGCAATAACAGACTGATTAGCAGCTACGTTGTGCAAAACCGCTCATGGTCCAGGTGTGTTGCTTTGCTGGACAGGCAGGCTTCGGCAGGTGAAGCAGCCAAAATACAGAGCTGGAGAGAAGCGGGGAGGGAGGGGAAGAAGAGAGATTTACATACAACTTGCATTTGTCTCTCCTTGGTGTTTCCTCCTGAAGAAACTTGGAGCAGGGATTAAGTTTTACACATTCTGCCTGCTCTGCTAATGCCCTTCAGCAAGGTTAATCTTTGCACGGTGCAGGTTTGAAAATTAAATCCACGGCAGTGTACAAACTTCCCGGGTCGTTTGATTCAGTTTCTTTCATTTGCCACCAAAATGATCTATGTGTGTCGAATTCACAAACGCTTCCTTTCAGAGCAAATAATTCACAAACAGGCGCTCCCCTCCGTGCTTCTCCCCATCTCTCCCTGTTGCGTGTCTTAATTAATGCTTCGGGTCCGGCAGCTTTTTGATTTCTGTTTCAACAGGGTCTCTGATCAGCCTGCCTGAAAGGCAAACCACAAGAAAGGACGTTCGTTTTTTGGGTGGCTGCTCCCACTTTCTCCTGAAAGCATTGCCCCCGTGGCGAGGATCTGTCCTGCAGCAGGGACTCTCCAGCTCTCGGTGAGATGGGGCCTCAGGAGCAGCCCAGCGCCTGGGACCATGACTTGGCCACTCTAAGGGATGTCCCCATGGTCACACAGGCTGTTAGGACCAGCATGATGCTCGCCCAGCACAGTTACACCATCGCCCACCCTGGGGTGTTAGGGAAGGGTCCCCTCGGGTGCAGCCCCCGGCTTTGCCCTAGAGGAATGGAGACAACACAAAATCCACAGAGCCAAGGAGCAGCTGGAGAAAAAGCCCAGCCCAGTGCTGAAAATTTCCTGCGAAGAGGAACGTCTCATTGTCAAATTAACATACTAATAATTAGCCAGCACCAGAACGCAGTGTCCCAGCGCAGGGCCCGACGATGGCACATTTGCTCTCCGCGTTCGGCTGCGACGAGCCATGATTCAGGGGTGCCTCTGAGCGTGACAGCCTGTGCTGTACAAGATGTAATTTTAGCGCTTCAGAGCCCTCTTAGTTATGCATCTCCTAAAAAAACAGAAGTGTGTTGGCTTCTCTCTGAATAAGAAAAACCAGCTCCTTCTTTAGGGTTTTCATGCGTTTGATTTCTTTGGGGTGTTTAGTTTTGCTCCGAGCTATTTGAGAAAACCCATTAAATACAAGCATATATTGCTAAGTTTTGTTTGCTGGGAAGGTAGAAGCACACAGGGCCTGTCTGAACTATTGAGTTTGTGCCTCTGGAGAACATCACTTTGCTGCCACAATGCCCCAGGATGAAAAAATCTGCAGCCAGAAGTTACGAGGAATAAATGAACCAGTGATAGGTGCCATAAATAAAACCACAGCGCATTAACACTCCCCCCACTTTGGGGATCAAAAGCAAAATAGCTCTCAGTGTTGTGACACGGGGAAAATCTAGCGAGAGCCCCAAACCCAGCAGCTTGATTACAAGCCCAGCAAAGGCACTGGGACTGGAGCTCTCCTTGCATTTACATGCGTACAAGGGTTGTGTTCAAGGGGGCTGCAATCCTCCCCAGCTGGAAGCACTGGTGGAGGGATGGGTCAAGAATAAATTCCTTCCAAGGCTGCTCTGTGCTCTCTAATGCCAGGAGCGCCTCCTGATTGGGTTCAGACCTTGGATCAATCCTTGAAAGGCTCCAAAGCTTGGTTGTTTTGTGCCGCTGTAACAGCAGGAGAGCAGCAGCGGTGGAACAGCTGCTGCAGATGCTGAGAGCAGCAGCCCAGGCTGGCTTCAAAGGCTGCCAAGCAGCGAAGTCACTCGTGCCTTAAAGTAAGAAAAATAGATGGGAAGGACAGAAGAAAGGAAAACGAAGCAGAAGGCCCCACTGCAGTGATGATTTATGGATAGTTACACGTGGAGGCACAGATTAAGGATAACCAGTAACTGCTCCCTGATTCCAAGGCACACAAAGGTTGGAAAAAAGTCTAGAGGACTTTCCGGACATCTGAAACCCCCAAGGGTCTGTTCTGCTCAGGTCACCTGCACGAAAACTAAGATAATTGGGAAGCTGCACGTCTGGTGGAGTGCTTGCTGGAAGGAAAACCAGCAGCGAGCTTGCAGTGGCACAGTTCCCATGCCAGATGTGAAAGGGGAGGGCAGACCTTCAACCTGCACTGAATCGGCTTCGCTGGAGACCGCAGCTTAATTTACAGGTAGCAGAGAACTGCCAGGAGGCCTCTCCAGCTCTCTTGCCCCTTCTCACAGCAAGCCACGGAGAGGCTTTTATATATATATATATTTATTATTATTATTTTTTCCCCTGGAGCTGTGAGTCAGATCAGTTCAATTCATTTGATTGAGATGTTAATAAAAAAGCAGCCAAACCAGGCCTAGCTGGGGAGAAGATGCTGGACAAAAAGCAGCTGAGCACTGAAAATAATCCTAGTTTGCCTTTTACAGCACTAAAGCCACGCTCTAGCCCAACACTTTGCATTCACTTCGTGCTAGAGCTTATTCCTCTCTCCTTCTAGTGACTGCCTCCCACTTCCCCTTGCTGTTTCACTCTTTCCAGGAGAGCTTTAGTCGCACTAAGGAAGCCCAACACTTGGTATAAAACACACATTCACAGGTTTTCTTCTGGGTTGGTTGCCCAAACTCACCCAGACCACAGGGAATAAATCCCCAGGATCTGCTCTCTAAATTTAACCCTAGCCAACGCTTCTGTTTTAGCCCTTTTTATTTTTACCAGTCTCATGCAGACGTGGTATTTAGGGAGCTGGGAGGAGCATCGCTTCCAGAGATAATAATAGAGCATGGCACGTTGCAACCAAAAGCTGTCACGTCGTGCAACGAGCAAATGGGACGTGAGCATGGAGTGAACATGGAGTGAGCACGGTGTGAGCACGGCGTGTCCTAGCCCCATGCAGATGGGACCAACACGAGCACCCGGTGTGCTGCAGCACCTGCCTCGTGCCACCACCCCTGTCCCTGTCCCCATCCCATTCACGCTTTACCTTAGGAAGCAGCCTGGGAGCAAACGTACGCATCCTCGCTCCTGGGTCAGCCTGGGTAGCTGAAAGGGAAAGCTCTTCGGGTCTCACGCAGAGTTAAGCCCCAGCTCTCTGGGGACAGCGAGGGCACAAAGCAGCCCCCAGCAGTGCTGGTTTCTGTTTGCACTGATGGGATCAAATGTGCAGAGCAGGGCGAGGAGAACCTCAGAGCACGGAGAAAAACTGAACTGTCTCGGTGTTCCAACAACCTGCTGCTTTCTGGTGCGGATTGTCCCAAAATTACCTCCGTATTGCACTTGGCAGAGTTACTGCCCTGTAGCTCTCGCACCAGATCACGGGCTCTTTGTTGTAAGAAAAGAGGTGAAAACCTGCTGTGCCTTCCAGCACTGGCAGCTCCAGGAACAGTCAATCCTTCGCTCAGATCTCTGTTTTCTCCTAATAGCAGATCAAAGCTCCTCTCGGCAGCGAGACCCCAAGGCATTCGTGAGAAATGTTTGCTGCAACCACAACAACCTGCTGCAAACCTCAACTAGCAATCAGACGAGGTGAGCGTCTCCTTGAAACACCATCAGGATTAAGTTAAATCTTTCTAGCCAGGTCTAAGCAATTCAAGCTCTTTTTTTAATTATTATTTTTTTTATTTTTTTATTTTTGTTACTTTTATTATAATTTTTTTTATATTTATCCCAGCTGTGGTACCTCTGCATCTCTGGGGTCCGTTTGGATGGAGATTCGGCCGTAACATCCCAGGGTTACCCAGACTCCTACAAGCTAATTTACAGGTAGGATAAAGAACTGCTGCTTATCTGAGCAGCTCTCTTAATCTGAGATTCACCACTAATTACAGCCAAGGATGAAGGGGGGGGGGGCTGACAGGACACAGCGTGCCTGTGGGACACATTTCTCCTGTACGTACCTGCTGCACTGCAAACACTGAGCTTTTAAGGTGCTGTCTCCTGAACCTGTGAACCAGCAGCACCAGCCAAACGGTGTCTGCAGGAAGCACTGGAGAAGCAGAGTAACACAAATCCAGTATCGTGGTGTTGACATATGGACGTGCCATTCCTTACAATGGTTTCCAGAGGAGCCGTCATCTTCCTGTGCATCCCAGCAGCGAAACCCGGAGAGGCAGGGCAAGGAGTGCCCCGTCCCATGTCCCCCAGCAGCACCTGGAGGTGGAGGCAGGAATTTGGGGTTGAGAAGCTCCCCAGAAAGCTGCAGAAGTGGGGTTTGTTTCCTGAATTCACCTCGATGCACAGTCAGGCTCCTTGGATGTTGCTCCTGGGGTGGAGAACTGGAGAGTGGTGGCCTGGGGCCCTCGTCCTGATCCCAGCAGCTGAAGTCCCTGGGCGATGTCTTTGCACAGCTGGGTTGATCCGAGTTTGTCACTGGGAAATAGGATTCCTGGAAGGTCTCTCTCGGATGCCTCTGCTTTCGTGTTTTATGGTGCGTAACCTTTCGGTGCTTTCACCACTTCTCTGACGAACTCTTCACGTGCCACCGTGCAGAGGGGTCGTGGGGAAATCCCGCTGCAACCAACTCCAAGAAGACATTCACATCATGTTGGTTTAGGTGGAAACAGTAAACTTGATTTATTGAAAAAATCTATTACATTTATTCCTTTATTACACAGGTTTAAAATATTTAAAAATAGCTCTTATGGGCATTACACTTAAATTTTATGACATGTTTATTGGACTTTGAAGAAATGTACAATATGTCATTTGACAGTATATTTTAAAAAGGGCCTTATGTACTAATTTTTTTTTTTCCATAGGTTTTATTTTTCTTATCAACATTTGTTCAAGTCATATATTAAGGGAAGAGGGAAATAAAATTACACAAAAAGAATGTCTGCAAATACAAGTAGTAATTTTATTGCAATATACCGTAGCTAAGTGGTCTGGGGAAATCGGAACAGTTTGGAGCTCAGTACAATTACAACACTGTGGAATTCAACAGAGGATTTTTTTTTTTCTTAAAGCAAGGAAATAAAAGGAAAAAAAAAAAAAAAAAGAAGAAAAAAGCTCCCTTGATGAAAATTCATCGTAACAGAATCACATGACCTAGACAGACGCACACGTGTGTACATACATTGATATATGGCTTATCTGTTGCAGAGAGGAACGTGCAACCTTTCCTGACCTTCCCACTGTTCCCGGACAAGGCTCTCGCCAAGGTGAGCAGCTGAATTCTGCGATACACCATCATATGCTCAACTGCACTGCTTTGCTGCTGGAGTCTGCAGTTTTTAGGATAGCACCTTTTTCTTTTTTTTTTTTTTCCCCCCAGCGGGAAAAAAAAAATAGACAGAACACAACACAAGAAGGGAGACGGATGGACACGGCTCTTGCAGACCCAAAAGCACCACGCAGCGTCGCAGCTCCCGCCGCCGCCTTGAGCCAACACCACGGGCTCGGGCTCGGCATCGCTCCCTCCTCTGCTAGGGAAGGAGGGGGGAAAAGACATCATATATAGGCTCTTCTTCACAGTAAATGTGATGTCCTTTCCTTTACGGTGGCAGATCCCCCTTGGCTCAACCGTCGCTGTAATACTCCAGGCCAAATAATAATAATAATAATAATAAAAACCCTGCAACATCTATTTGCCAGCCAAGAGATCTAAACAAGGAAATGGCCAGGGAGAAAACAAACAAACAAACGGAGAAGGAAGGTGGTGTCAGCTGGTTGCGATCCAAAAATGCTGCATGGAAAAGAAAAAAAAAAAAAGAAAAAAGAAAAAAAAAAGCCATCCTGGCAGCAACCATGGGCAGACAAAGAGAATTGCACACGCAGCTTCGTCCTCGCATCCGGACAGCGAACAAATACATAAATTAGCACCACAAACATTCAGCAACTGAGTACAATCTGGTGTGATTACCACCATATAAAATGCATGAATATTTTTTTTTTTGAAAAAAAAAAAAAAAAAAGGCGTAAGCACATTTAATACTTTCTACATGGGCCATAAAAGCTACTGTAATACAATTAGAGAGAGGAGCAGACCTTCTACATAACGAATACGAAGGTGGCATGCATTTATAATCAAAGACTGTAGCAAAAGCGTGCAGTCTGCGTTGGAAGTGGCTAAAGCAAAGGCCAGTGGGAGACTGGCCACTGGCAGGGTATAACCAGTGTTGTGTAAATGTTACTCGAATAGATAGCACCACAGAAAAACATTTAAAAATAAAAAGCACCTTTTTTTTTTCTCTTTTTTTTTTTGTGTTATGCTTTACACTTGGTATTCAGAGAGGACAAATGGATTTCCCCTGCCAGTGCAATCTGCCGCTGGGAATAGATTATTATTTTTTTTTTTAACATTTTAAAAGAATGCTGAAGGAAAAAAGGAGGCGAGAAGAATTAACTTAAAACACGCACATTAAGGTAAGCAGGGGTATAAAAGGCAGAGATGCAAATGGGATTCTGCTTTTAGGTCGGCATTTTGTAGGAATCTTAGCAAAAAGTGGCTTTATTTTCCTTATTTTGGAGCGAATCCTTCCAAAGGCAGCAGTGGCCGAGAGGCTTGGGGGGTCCTCACCCCACAGAGCCTCGTGCCTGGGCACAGCCCCTGGGCATGGGGCAGCACCAGGGAGGGCGCGCGTGGCGGGGCTGTCATCGTACGGACAGGGTCACATGCATGTTATGAAGCCAGGAACGTTTAACCACTTAAAATAATATACAATACACATATTTACTTACAAACATACAAAAATATAAGCACCTTTAAGACACGGGGAAGAAGACGCCCGGCGTGGCTTTTAGCAACCGAATTGGGAGGGCGAAAATTTTGTAAAAAGTGGAATCAGGCGATTCAAGGGAGATAGTACGAATGCTGGAAACGGCCATTACATCTGCTTGCTAGACCCGATCCAAATCTCACAGAAGCCAACGAGATGACCATGAAGAACTTCAGCAGGGTTTGGATTAGAGCCAGGACTGCCCCGGTTTCAACGTCAAGCCGAACGCAGGAGTTTCAAGTTTGTTTTTTTTTTTTCCCCATTATTATTTTTTTTTCTTAGAAACAAACGATAACCTCCAGCCAAGCTCTTGATATCATCTCATGGCGAGAAGAAGTCTTTCACGTATTTCCATCTCCGGACCCCCTGGTGGCTGTGCAGAGGTGGCTGCGGGAGGGAGGTGACACGGGGACAGGTCTTGGGGCCACGCGTGCGGCCTCAGGTCATGCGATTCTGGTCTGTCGCGGGAACGGTCCTCGCGGTTGGGTTCGTGTGGGTGCAGCGGCACAGAGGAACTCGGGCAAGACGAGGAACAAAACAAAAGGAAAAAAAAAATAACCCATCGCTGTCCAGTTTCAGAACGTGCATGTGACAAGGAATTCTTTTTTTCTTTTTTTTTTTTTTCTTTTCTTTTTTTCTTTTTAATTAATTAAATGGCGCAATGAGGTTACGAGGTTGCTCATTTGGAGACTAGTTTTCAGGTGGCTCTTAGCCCATGAAGCAAGCCGGTCCCACCTCGAATCCAAATTTCTGTGACGCTTCTCCGAAGTCATTGAACATGATGTCGACTATAGGTACTTGCTCGACCTTGGGCGTGTTGATTTCCAGGACAGTCTTCTGATAGCCCTTCTTCGCCTGGAGGGGAAAAGGAGGAGAGAGAGGAGCTCTGGTGATGCCTCCAACCCCACACCAGCCAGTTACCATGAATGAGCATTCACTGGTCAGCTGGGAACATGGAGATGGTATCACCCAGGTATTTCCTGAGCCAATTCAGAAGCATCCAGCACCAAAAAAACCCACAAACATTTACCCTGCAAACGCACTAGAGATGCTCTCAAGCAGGATGGTTGGGGATCACTGAGCAAACCCTGAGGGGGACGAGTGGCCCGAGCACGGACTTTGGAGCAGAACAGCTGTTGCCATGCAGACAGAAAGCACAAACGCTGCCTTCAGCACATCTCAGAGCTGGAACGGGAGCCTGGTAAAACTGTTGTGGCTGTGCTATAGCTGTGTTGCCTCCCCGAGGACACGCATGGGTTGTTGAGCAAATGTGAGTGATTTAATTTGAATATATTAGTTTGACTATTATCCGAGCGCTACCGAAAAGCCCACGTTTAAAGTTTGATGGAATTCACAAGGTGATGTTGTCTTTTTATCGTGCCTGCTAGCCATCCAGTTATTTCTGAAATATAAATAATTATTGGAGGAGCAGAAGTGCACCCGGGGGCATACAAAGCTGCACAAACAAGTGAATTTATGGAGCAGCTTTTGGCTCTACCTTACCCTCTGATTTGTGTGTCTCAAAAGAATAGGCTATAGCACAGCTACTGAGAAAGGGCTGTAAGATCAGGAAAAACACATCCAAATAATGGCCCAGACATTAGCCCTGGAGTTCCTCCAGTGTGGGCTGCGGCAACCTCAATCATGGTGAGTGCGCAGGTCCTGTCGGGACCTCTGGCAGTGCTGTGTTGGGTAGGCAGGCCTAATTTTTCACTTGGCAGGGCTCAATCTTATCAAATCTTGCCTGTGTTTCAGGAAGGATGACCTGCTGAGGTCACGGAGATGGTGGAGGAGTGCAGGAGATGCAGAGCATCTTTCTACAAGGCTCTTTGAGCATCTCACGGGGACGTGGCTCTGCACTAAATCTATCCCTTAATGATGCAATGAGCTCCCCTGGCATTTTTTACATCCTTTTCAGAGTCTGCAGGAACTTCTCCTGCAGAAGGGGGCAGGAAGGAAGGGGCTGAGACCCGGCAGCTCCAAAGTGATGCCCAAGGAGCCAGCACACAGCTCCATGCCCCCTGTGGCAGCAACTCCAGGGCTCATCCAGCCTCCCCCTCTCCTCCTGACTCCCACCGCAGTCCTTGCTGCTCCCTGCCCACTTCTTGCCCCAGCCTTTGATTTTTGGCATGGAGACTGGTCATGCTGACAGCAACCTGTGCTGCAGCCTTCATTGCGAAGCAACCGAGCAAATAAAACCAAAAGGAGCGACAGACCTGTTTCCATGCAAATATCCCTCATTAGAGAATAAGGAGAGGAATGTAGGGCACCTGAGCGGCACCGCTTAAGCTGAAAGGATTTTCATCAGACACATCTGCCTTAAAATTTGCAATGTGTGATCTCGCAGCTTCCCCGAGTCTTAAGAAAGAAAAGGGAGGGGAAAGCTTTTTCTTTTTTGCTGAGGACAAGATGTGTTAGCAGGAGACCTGAAGTACTTGAGGATAAACTTCCCCATGTGACTTCTGAGTGTTTTCAGCAGAGGGATGAATGCCCTTTCCCTCTCTGCGTGAGTGTTAAAAGAAGTGATTCTAATTTGATTTTCCTCATTGCTCCTACAGTAAAAAATGCGTGTGTGCCAGAACAGAATCACTTTCATCTCAAATTATGTGGAGGGCTTTTGCTGTCAAACATCTCTATCTTTCAGTCCCGTGGGCTTCAAGCACTGCAGTTGCAGAGGGTGAGAATTATGCAGGCTTTTGCACCAGCAAACTGGATCTCAAAATAAATACAAGCGGCACCTGCTTTGCCAAATTTTCAGCTCCTGAGGGTAGATTGCTCAGAGCTCAGTCCCAAATCAGGTGCCCAACAGGAGGAGGAAGAAGCAAAGGCAAGATGTTGAGCCCCTATGGAAGATCTGGCCATTGCTCATTGCAAAGGCAAAGAGCACTGGGGGCTGCTTTGGCTCATCCTTCGCCAAGGGCACGGGCAGCTTTCATGTAGAGCAGGCACAGAGCAAACCAAGTGCTGAGCTGGACTCCTCTGGCAGCTTGGGGACACCCAGCAGGAGCTGAGGAGCAGCTGCACCCAGCACAACCCAGAGCCCTCCTGAGGCTGCCCTCAGCAGCGTGCCACCAGCAGCACTACCACCCCAACATAATGCTTTGTCTCCAAGATTTCCTGAAAGCACTTGCAAAATTATTATATCAAAGCTTGCAGAACTCCCCTGCACCTGGGTGTCATCACTCACACCTCCCCATGTGAGTCAACAGAGTAAGAGCAAAGGCAGGAGGGAACGTTTAAAAGCAAGCAGTGATTTTAGACAGGTCCCTTCTTCATGCAGAGCCAGCAACAAACCCAATAAATGCGGTTTCTAGAGGTGTTGCAGCTTCCCCTGGCCTCGAGCTGAGCCGTGGCACAGGGAATAGCAAGCTGGAGGTCTCCCACCCAGGGAATAACCCTCAAGGCCACCCCATGGCATGGAAAATTTGGAAGCGATTTGCTCAGAGATCCCTTCTGCGGGGGCTTTCCACGTACCGCGCAGCCGTCGAAGGCGGCTCGGATGTAGGGGTTGTTGTCGTAGGACATCTCCTCGTCGTTGGAGCCCAGGAAGCGGATGGCCTTGTCGTAGCTGTCGGTGGTGGCATCGTGCCAGGCTACGGACTGGTAGCAGTTGTAGGTGATGTTCTGGTGGGCCGAGGCGCTCAGGAGCCGGAGGAAAGTCATCTGCACCACTCCGATGGGGTTCCCATCCGAATCCACGTAGGAGAGCTGGGGGAAGTGGAGAAGGGGAAACACTGGGCAGTGAGAGGCAATGCAACCCGCCTGGGGGGCTCCAAGGACCACCAGTCTCATCCATCCTTATCCCCATGTTCACGGGCATCCTGCCCTCTGCTCCTGGACCTCCCCACCCCAGCGGGGCACGGATCCTGCTCCTGCCATGCTGCACGGCACAAGGATGCTCTGGTCCTTCTGCTGCCGGGTCAGGTTATTTTTTTTGCCATTTGGGATCTGTTCATGAGCTGAACTAACAAGGCTAACACGGGGCAGGAGGAGAAAGGAAAGGGGATTTTGGCCCTGGTTGCAAAAGGGTGCAGTGCTGAGCAAATTTGGGGATATATGTCCAATGGTTATTAAAGCCAATACTGAGCATATTTCTCCAGCTTTTGAAGAGAGAAGAAGACTTACAGAGGAGCTTGGGGTTTTATTTTCCTGCCCCATTTGACGCAATTTTTGACCTCTGTAGGTATTTTGCTCCACACACACAGGGGCATTTCCCATTCATCTTTCCTAGATACCAGTACAATGGCTTTTAAACAATCTTTGCAACCTTTATATAGAAATCCTGTTCCTGCCAAAAGGGGCTGCGTGCTGCCCTGGTGGAGAGGCTGCATCAGCCACAGGGAGCTCTGCTTGCTGCCCTTGGGGCATGGTGTGAAACGCAGAGCCACACAGCTGTGCCTGCACAGGGATTTGCTCCGATCTGCACATCAGGCTCCTTTTCTCCCCCAAGGGAGAACGGCTTCTGGAAATACGTTTCTGCAAAACAAGTTACTGAAATCCCCTCCAGCCCCATAGGATTCAGACTCTTTTTTGTGCCCCACCAAGGAAGCAAACACGCAGTGGGCCAGCCAGACCGCAAGTACAGACCGACTGCACTCAGGGTGGTGCCTCCAGCCATGGCCAAGCTACCAGAGCTGCTGCTGGAAACTGTCTCTACAGGCAGCTGACTTCTTTAGTAACAACTGGGGGAAAAACACAGCACAGAAACAACGCAGAGTTCTTCAAGGTACCATGAAACATCAAATTATGGCGCGAGCTGCAAACAGTAGAACAAATTTGTAACCACATGACAAAATCACGAGTAAAAAGATCATAAAAGTAAAGAAATGTATACCAACCGGTTGTCAGGATACCGTTGCGCTGTCCTCCTGAGAGTTAAATATGACTGACCATGAGAGAGCCACGCATGCCAGGTGGAGAGAGACCAGAAAACCACCAGGACATAGAAGGAGAGGGACACAAAATGCCAGCTACTTGGCACGCACTCAACGTCTCAGCTACCCATCGACCTGCAAGATTTGTTTTTCCTTGCACTCTTATTTCAAATCAGTGCTTGGCCTGGGAGCTTGGTTGCGTGCTAAGGGGTCTCAGTTGCTGTTCTGCCTCTGCAGGCTGCACGAGATTTGCAACCGGAGCCACTGGGAACCGGCTGCACGCACAAGGCTTGGCTGGTTCTGCAAAAATCAATCTTTTCCTTTTTTTCCTGTGTGACAGTATTTGCCTGTGGCAGGTGCCATATGGCATTGAAGGATAACAGGATGGGATAGATGGCAGGTCTCGTTAGAGCTACTGGGAATTACGGGTGTGCATGAGTAACGCACACGGGAGGAAAGCAGAGTCCAAAAGAAAACATCTGCAACCCTCTTATCCCTCTAAATGCAGGTTGGCTGCCTCATGAGAAATCCTGGGAAATTAACTCCAGGTACTCTGTGTCATTGATTAATGACAGTGGGGAAGCATCAAAACGAGATGGTTTCTTTGTATTTCATGTTTACTCTGTCCATCTTACTTCAGGTGCTCTCAGAAGAAAGGCACAACTTGGCCTTGGCACGACTGCACGCCTTGTGCGAGCAGAGATTCCTTTGGGGTGCCCCATAAGCAGCCCCATGGAAATCCTCCCCATGTTTCTGGGCTCCCCTGGGCTCAGCCCCAGAAAGGCTGGGGCTGGGCTGGGCACAAAAGCTCTAGGGATGAGCAGAGCACTCCAAGGGGCACTGACCCCCATCCTGCCAGCCTGTACAGACTTCAATTGATCCAGGCAAACATTTTCCCCGTTTACTGATCTCATAGCTCCAAATACCAATTGGTGTGAAATGGAGCTATTTTTTTTGTTTTAAACAAACTTCATATTTATGGCCTGTGTGTTTAACAGTTCTGTGGTTTGCTTAGGAAGGTCTTCTATGTGCTGGTGGCTTTTTTCCAAACAGAAAACGTGAAACAGGTAAAAAGCAAGAGAACAGCAACATGGAAAGATGGAACAAAGGGCTCCAAGTGGCACTGAAATTCCTATTTAGAAAAAGGGCCCTGAGCTCTAGACTGGCCATTCAGCCTCTAAAGTAGCTGACAAAGAGACTGGAAAGAAATAAACAGAAGCAGAGAAAATGGAGAGACGAAGGCACTTGTAATATTAATTGATGAAGTGCTCTGTGACTAAGCTAGGAGCAGTTGCCCTCCAAGGAGCGATGAGGCTGAAGCCTTGGCTTTGCGGCCTTGCCGGATGGTGCAGAAAAGCTGCAGAAGCCATACCCTTCTTGTGGGCAGAATCAGAGCAGACACGTTTAGTGGCGATGAAATGGGGCTTAGGAAAACAAGGCAGTGTTTTCCTTCGTTTGCTCTTTAAGGTGGAAGTTTGCACGTCCTGCAGGAAACCTCTGCCCTGGGCAGCAGGGCCATCAGCACCTCCACCTGCTTCTCTCCGCTGAGTATTTCCTCCTTCCCTAATCCTCCTGATTTGATTGAGCTCATTACATGCATCCTGCTAATCCTACAAGAATTGATACACAGGCGGGAGATTTCTGTTTCCGAAGGAGAGCTGGATCGTGCTAATCACTTGCTGATGGGCTCTGTGGGAGAGCAATCCATCCACCACAAACCTGCTACAGGACAAAACCCTTTTACGTGTTGCTGTCTTGGCTGCTTGCTGACATCAAGCATTGTTTGACCTCACAATACCCACAATTAAGGATTTTTTTAAAGGAAAAAAAAAAAAAAATCAGTAAAATTCCAAGCTACCAAGCTTGGCACACACTCACGGCTTGAAATCTTCGTTTGACTCAATGACTTCACCTCTCCCAGGCTCTGCTGGTGCTGTGGGAGCCCCCCTTTCTTCCCCTGGGGACAACCTGACCCAGTCCAGCCATGTGCAGACTCCCCAGCCCAGCCTGGCTCCACACAAGGGTTCTCTGAGGATAGAGCTACTCTCCCTAGGGACCGCAGCACGGGGACACCCAGTTTGCCCTTGTCACAGTGGGAATGGCTCAGGAGGCAGCAACACCCTCCTGCAGGGTACAGCCTGCTCGGGGCAAAACCCATATTGGGTTTTGCTTCTTTTTTGCTTCAATTATTCCACCTTAAATGTTTTAACTGCAGCTTGTGATGGCGATTAGTCCAGCATGCAGAGTGCAACAGGTCTGGCCATACCAAAGCAGGTAACGTGCTCTGATTCAGACGAGAGGGCCAGGGTTAGCCACTTACCAAAGACCCCCGCTTGTATTGACTATACCATGTGGAAGGCTGTTCTTTGGGCCAACGAGCCATTTTACTCTGTAAAATATGACACGGGTTAAAGAAAACAGAAAGCACTGAGATGCATCTTACCAGTTTACCGCGCTTGAATTCACTGAACCAGGAGCCTGGGTTTTCCTTTGGCCAAGAAGTAATTCTAGCCTAGTTTGTGGACGGCAAGGAGGGAAGAGAGAAAGAAAAGAAAAAAAAAAAAGAAAGAAAAAAAGTTACATTCAGTTCCATAAGTAGAGTCTGCAAGTCTTATTGAAAATGTCCGACTTCTTTTAAAGAGAATGTTTCCTTAATCCTTATAAATCAGTAACGAGACCAGCCGGCAGAGCCCTAAGGTGCCAGCAGCCTCTCGAGCAGAAGGAGATGCCACTGCTTGGCACCAGCCTCCTTCACTAAGGGCTAATGATCACTAACTCCGGATACTTCGGATGCCAAACCGGCAGTGCAGGCTGTTGGCAGGAGAGCTGAAAGGAAAGACATAAGGGGAAAAAAAAGGAAATATGAATAGTAGAAGTGCTGGTAACAGACAAGGCTGCTGTCACTCCAATGTCAAATCCAGATGCTGTGGGGCTAGGAAAGGCAAAGAGCACGCTTAAGGAAAAGCGTCCATCTGCCTCCTGCAGTTGTACAGCAACAAGGGGCAGCACAGGCTGCACGTCCTCCTGCATCGGTGCCGGACCATTGCACGTGATGGAGCTCCAGCCACCTGGAGCAGTGCAGGGGGTGACCTTGACAAGAAACGTGCTGTCAGAGCATCCTTTATGGCTGACCATCCGAGCAGTTGAAGCACTTTTCGCAGTCAGAGCACAAGGAAGGAGTGCAGCTGCCGTGTGCTCTCCTGGTTTTCTGAAACCTCCCTCGCTTCTGCCGTAAATCTCTCCAAAAACAATGGGCAAACTTTATGCAGGTGTCTCAGGATTATCCCTTCCTTTCCAGTCTGTGAACCATAAAGCTGGTCAGTGTGCTGCCACTGTGCTAGGGGTGGATGAAAGGGGAGATGTCAAGCCCTGCAAGGACTTATAATAAAACCACTCAGCCAACACTTCATGCTGCTGTGGTAGCAGTTCTCATCCCTCTCCATGGAAAACCAGCAGGCTGAGCCTTTTTCTCAGTACGGCATTACTGCAATAGTGTAGCACAGTTTGCATTTGGGGAGCATCAGAGCCTGTGTCCAGAAGAGCAGTTGGCAGGGGATGAAGCGGGGCCCAACAGCCACTGGCAGAGCCAGTGGGGCATGAATCTGCTATAAGATCATGGGCAGCACCCACTTTTTTTTTTTGCTGTCAACACTTTGAGGAGATCCATGGCAAGGTAATGCAAAGGAGAATAAATCTATTTCCTATTTAAACAGCGCTAACAAAAAAATCAGGGAATATTTATGCTCTGTTATTTGCCCTGCACTGGCACATATTTCTGGTGGATAAAATTCAGCAGGCGAACGGCTTCCACTGGAGTGAACAGCTTCATCTGCACCTAGTGCCAGCTGCAGCACAACTGTGACATTGGGAGCGCTCCCCCAGGCTGCTCTGCAAAGACTTTCAGCTTGGCCAGTGCTAGAGCTGACCCCCAGGGAGCAGGGAGAGCTGCTCCACAGAATAAGGTGCATGGCTATGGGGCAAAAAACGTGAGTATGGGTGAGCTATGCACATCAGTACATGTTAACTTAATCAATCTCGTGTTTCAGTGCCTGGAACAGTGCTGAGACTGGCTGAAGCCATTTAGGAAACCAGATACCCCCGAGAAGCAGCAGGGAAAGTTACAGGAGGTGAACATTTATCTGCTCTGCCTGAAGGCACAGCCAGGACGGAGGAGGCAGCGGTGCTTGCGCACACCAACGGCAGAGTGGCAGCCCCACTGCAGGAGGGAAGACAAGGAATGAATTAAATGTGGGGAGCCACAGCTCCTGCACCAACACAGTTCTGCCTTTGCAAAGGAAAAAAATAAGGTTTTAGCATTTATCATGCCTGAAAACATCTTCAAAGTTTAAAACTGACTTACTCAAAGAAATTCTCTTCGTAAACATATTCCTTAGTACTTTAAAAGCCAGCATTGTACAACAAAAGAACTGCTCTGGATTTTTACTTGCTACTGTTCAAATCACCTGATATGGATTCTCTGTGAATATTCACATTAGGAAACAACCTCTTACCATCATGATATAGGAGAAAAATAAAGTTGTATGGACTTACTCCTTCAGACTTCTTATCCGGGAAGATGCAAGTCTCTCCACCAGCTGTGAAATTACAGTAAACTTTGAAAGAGTCCCTGGAACATCCTTGGTTAGGATCAACCCAGTATTCACCTGGATGCACGACAGGGCAGAGAGGGGAAGAAAGAATCAGCACTGTGGAGGGAGGACAACGGGCGCTTCAACAACCATCTTAGTAGGTACATTTCATCTCATTCACAGGCCACTATTACATGTATTTTTTGGAGACCTTTTGTTCTGATCCCAGGTGATACAGTGGCACCTTTCAGGAATAGCTTTTTTTTTTTTTGCATCAGACATCCCCATTCTTCTCTGTGGGTGAGCTACAATCCTCATGGGACACAAGGGCCAGAAGTTCCCCAAATCTTTCCCCTTGACTATTCACTATTAGTGGGAAACCCACAGCATATTCCCTGTCCCTGCTCAGTTCCAGGACGCACCGTCTGGGAAATCCGGGTGACAGAGCTGCAGATCTTTGCAGGTACGAGCTGGGTTATGTTGAGTGCCCAACGGATGCTTCATTTGCTCAATTTCCAGTTTCAAGGAATTCAGTGAGCCAAAAATTTCCTCCATGCCATCTGCATAGTCCATGTAGTTGTCAGCGTTTCCATCATCCACCAGCTGGCTGGCATCGATGTTTCGCCTGGTCCTCTTGGAGGCCTGGATGGGCAGCGGCTGGATGACTTCTCCAGGAGGACCCTGAGTTGAGGGGAAAGAAGGTAACTTCTCATTGGAAAGGGGGAAGAGACAGAAGAAATGGCCAAAGCAGCCACCAGCACTGACAAACAGCACTGCAAGACAGGTAAAACACCCATGATGGTGCTAATGAAAACCCCAGCCACAAGGCATGAACATGGGTTTTATCTTCTCTTGTCCTCCTCCCATTACTAATTTCTCCCTTCACCTCCTTTCTTCCCTGGCAGGACCCACAACATCCTAAATCTTTACCTGGATATCTACATTACAACACCTGTTAAATCAGAACCTCCTTTCACATTTCATGCGATGGGCTGTACTTACAGGAGGCCCTGGGGGCCCAGGAAGACCAGATTCACCCTTTGGACCTGTTGGACCCTAGGTGGAGAAACAATGGAAAAACATAAATCACTCAGAAAAAAACAAAAAAACAAAAAAACACTTGTTACTGATACTGCACTACATTATTTCTTTTAATAGTCTCTAGCAGCAAAAACTATCTTCCTATCCCTTTAGGGACACAAAGAGAGTCTCCTACCCCCTTGCTCCCCAATAAAATGTTTATTTTGTTTACTCTCTGATGCTTGGTAAGAGAAAATGTCTGTCAAATGCTTGGTATTAAGCAGTCAAATTTTGCTCAAGCTTCTGCAGAAAAGGAAGGATATTTCAATGTATGAAAACTCCAAATCAATTCAACAGGTTTATAAATCAAATAAAATCTTAAAAGTGATAAAATATTTAATTCTGCATGGAAAAAAAGACTTTAGGAAGTTGCACAGGAGGAATTTTTAGCTGCCTGAATAGATGATTTGTAGTACGAAGCCTGCTTTAGTGATGCATTTCTCACCTTCGCTTTTCAGCTTGCTACCTCCCGCTTCTATTTTTAATATCCTCTGCTTTACAATAGCAGGTTTTCTCCCAAGGACTATGCACTGGATTCCTCCTTATGATCTTTTCTACACTGATGTTCAATGAAGTACAATGCGTGGAACAGAAACCTTCCCCAATTATAACTTCTGGGCTTGGACAGCCTGAAAAGGCTGCGTTTGCTACAGTCATCTTTGGCTAATTGCCTTAATGCTACTGATGGGGAGGTGTCGCAGCAGGTTATGCACTTAATAAGAGATCCTCGGCCTCTTCATTTAACAAAGTCTATACTCACTGATGATCCTTTAGCACCTTTGGGACCAGGTGGACCCTGTGTAGAGAAGAATGAAGAAGGGAGTTAGTTTCTTTGTCAGCAGAGAAGTCAGCCTCTCCTTACAGACACAGTACTGTTACACAAGGTTCTGCAATTTTAACATTCACTTCCCTTTTTGTGTCTACTTTTCACATCCATTTGAGCTGGATGCTATTTTTATTTGCAAACAGACAAAAACCATTTGTGATGGACCAGCCTGCATCCCTCCCACAGGTCCATGCATGCCCTCTGACTTCCACCCACTGGGTACTCCTGTAACTCATTCAGGTGTTGTTAATGGGCTCAGCTGGGCAATCCTAATTCCCCACAGCATCCTCAAACAAGGTCAGGCCAGATGGGCCAAACTGGGTTATCTGGGAGCAACAAGGTGACCCCAGAAGGGCTGCAGAGCTCCCCAGGAATTCAAAGATAATTACTTGTCACATACCGGTAATCCTGGTGGCCCTGGGGGTCCAATTGGTCCAGAAGGACCTGTGATACCCTGAAAAATAAAAGCAGAACAACACTGATTTGCATGCAGTGATGCTGGCCTATTGCTATGCAATTAACATCTGCTCACAGTTGACCACCTGATTTTGGAGGACATTCACACTTGAAAAATCAATTAATATTATTATTATTTTTTAAGTGTGTGCATCCAGAGAAGGTTATGAGTGGGAAATCTCATTTAGGCACACAGTTCTAAAAATCAGTCCTCCTGATGCATATTTAATGTTACCATCCCTCCAAGCCTATTCAACTCTTTTCATACAAGCCCTGAGAAACTGCTTTCCACTAAAATGGGTCATTCTGGAGCACCTCTACATTTCACATGTAGAATAAACCACATTAATATAGAAAACAGCAAATATTCCTCAAAATTTAGCAAGACTCCCTTGCTGAGCTTGAGCATCTCTCCTATACCGCACTTGCTCAAAGGCAGCAACCCCTCCCCAGCTCAAAAACGTGTTTAATGAAGGTCTTATGGGACGTTTACCTGCTCTCCTTTGGGTCCTGCTGAGCCCTGGGGGCCTGGGAGACCTCTGTCGCCCTTTTCTCCCTGCTCACCCGGTGGCCCAATAAGACCAATTAAACCTGGATGACCCTAGGGGAAAATAGCAGATGTTAATTACGATCTCTCTCCGGAGGTAACCGAACGCCAAAGCTACTCATCAAAGACATCTCCAGGTACACAAACAAATATCTAAGCAAAGTGACAGGAGTTTGCAGGTACCCCTGACACCTGGAAGCGGCAGAGCAGTGAAAGCACGAGCTTTTTGCAATGGGAAATGCTACAAATGCAGAAACAGAACTGCTGCACCCAAGTGCCTGCTCACTTTGTATGGGACATGTACTTCATGTACTTCTGTGGGAAGGAGACTCCTGCCCTAAAGCAGCCGGGTGTTTGCACCGCCCGGTGCCCCACAACCAGACACGGACATCAGCGAGGTCATGCACTGACTCTTACCTTTTCACCTTTAGGGCCAGAGTCTCCTTTAAGGCCAGGCAAACCAGGTGGGCCCTTTGGGAGACAGGAGGGAAAACAAAGGGGAGAATGAGATTATGGAAAACACGCTCTCCCATTTCAAAACCTCATCAGATGCGATGGTCTGGACGTACCATTGGGCCTGGAGGACCGTCTGGGCCAGGTGATCCGGGGAGACCTTGTTCACCCTGTAAAACATCACAAATCCCTCAAAGCCATCGTTCATGACAGCAGTGCTCCCAGCTGGGGTTACTCAGATTAATCATAAATCCTCATCCTGCCACTGTGCCAGGGAACATTTGCCCTGTTTTCTTAAAGATGGTAAGGACAAATGTGTTTATACCCCCCTCGTGCTCCAATCTCCACTGGAAAAGGGACTTCCAAGCTCTAGGAAATGTTGCCCCGGAGCAGACCCAGCACTCAGATAAAAGATACTGGGAGCTGGTATCCATCATCACGTTATTTCCACTGAGTGTGTTTTGCCTGCTGTCAGGCACTGCAGCACAGAAACTCTCTGCCCACTTGCAGACAGCGCGTTACACTGAGAAGAAGCTGCCTTCCACAGCAGATGCCCCTAAAACACACACTGAGCAGAAATGTTCTCAGACTCTGCTCCTTTGGGGAATACTCACGACTGGACCAGGAATTCCTCGAAGACCATCAGGGCCGGGTTTCCCTGGAGCACCCTGGGGACCGATTGGGCCTGTCTTCCCAGGAGGTCCTTCCAAACCAGCTTCACCCTGTGTGCAAAGACAGCACGGTTTAATTTGCATCGGGCCATCAAGTGATCTTCTCAGAGATGCAGCAGCGGCTGGCAGGATGTCACCAAGCGAACGCAATTCCCTGCATAGCATGTAAAATTTTCCATTCGCTGATTTTCCTGCTGCTTCCCTATCCCTGATGTGCTGGGGACAAGTCTCCAAACAGCTTCACTTTTCAGCCTTGCCTATTTCTGCTGATTTACAGCAGGAACGGTTCTTTGCTGCGAGCCCTCCAGAGCGTGAAGCTTCCTTTGGTTCGGTCCTGAGAGATGTGCTAGCAGAGCACATCCTCCTCCACCAGCGTTCCTGTGCCTGCCACAACAATTAGATCTGTAATTTGCAATCCCACTTGCCGTTTCCCCACCACCCCTAATGAAACTGCCACGGTCCAATAATGCTGTGTTTGCCCTGGGATATGATGCACGGCTCTGCAGGCCGTATTATTCACAACACATTAAATTGCCAAATATGGCACTTTGTCATTTCGAAGCAAGAAAAATATTCCCATGACCTTACCAAGCTCTAATCATCCCCACGGAGTTTGTTCAAAGATGAAACATACACTTTAATTTGAGGCCAACGGCCCCAGATTCAGGCTATTTTGTTGTAGCACAGCAAAATCAAATGACTGTCTTTCAATAACAATGTCAGAGGGTGAGTGCTCTGGCACATGAAGGATATGGTAGAAGACAAATCCCATTCAGCTCTCACCTTGGCTCCTTTCTCTCCTTGCCTTCCTTCGGGACCAGCTGGACCAGGAGGGCCCTAGAGAAAGCACAAAATAGATGCAAAACACAGTTAGATCACCCTGATCTGTAACAGCATAGTGGAATTACCAAAACAGTGCTTCAGTCCCAGAGAAGAAGACAACATGGAGACAAATATCTGTGAAAAGCTGTATAAATTAGCTTCTTGATAAAAAAAAAAATCTCATCTCTACGAGTAGAGAGAAAGTAAACGAGCACCTTAAATTTATATTTTCTTTTGGGTGTTGGAATCTTTGAAAAAACAATGAAATTTAGTTGACAACTTCCCATTGATTTCCAATGGCTGTGGATGGCATGTCAATTTTTTTTTTTTTTATACATGCTACTGCCTGGCATTTACTTTAGACGGAGTCATAAAATCGGTTAAAAAAAATCAACACGACTACATTCAGAAAAATATTTTTAAACAATCATCTTACCCTTTTTCCTGGGGGTCCAGAGGGTCCTGGCTCTCCCGTGGGACCTGGGGAACCCTAGATGGAGAGTGGAGGAGAAGCCATGACTGCACCACGAGACATGGGAAGAAGGAGCAAGCGTGCAAAACTCCAGCTGAGATTCGGAGTTTGTGCTAAGTCGGGGTGTGGGCGGCCAGTACAACTCCCAGCACTTCCTTGGGGTGCAGGTGGTATCTTGTTTTATCCCTTCCCACCATGTAATACCATAAGGCATGGCGAGCTTAAAACGAAAGGCTAGATTTTGTTTTTTCGTTAGCTAAAGTTTTGCTTTTTAGATGTATTGCTAAGCAGCCTGGATGGATGGCAGTGGCCAGGCTGACACAGACAGGAAGGGATGGGACGGGGCAGGCGGCTGGGGAAGCTGTTGGGAATTTGTTGCTGTACATCTTTCTGTGCTAAAGCCCTTGGACCTGCACAGAGACACTAGGGACTGAACACAGAGCCCTTCCATCCAGTTACTCACAGTCTGACCAGGTTCGCCATCATCACCTTTGTCACCAGGGGGACCATCTTGACCCTAAAATGGAAGAAGGAAGCAAGCAGGAATATTTAGGGTACAAATGGAGCTAAATAAAACGTCAGACCCAACAGGTGTGGTTCAGCGTGTCCTTATGTCACCAGGAACCATCCCTTCCCATCTCTCGCTGGGAATGCCAGCACCAGCAAACCTCCCACATCAAATACTGTGGACAGGAACTGCTACCACCCCAAAGGCTGCGGGGTGGGCAGAAGAACAGTCTTATGGTGGGACTTCCCACCCTTTCCCCAAGTAAAGACCAGAGGAGCTGCTGGTGAATGAACAGCACACAGTCATATTTCACAAAACCTAAATATCCCTCTATGGGACAAACACTTACGGCTGGACCAGGTTCTCCGGGAGGACCGGGGTCACCAGGGAAACCAACTGGACCCTGCGAAGGGAGAAGAGGGAGATCCCCAGGTAAGAGGTTGCACCTGGAGAGCTGCAGAGCACTGTACCTGTCACCCCACTGGCAACATGGGGAGATGCCCTGTGGAGCAAAATCCCAATTCCCTACCCTCAAACCCAGTCCCAGTTCACATCCCAGTTTTGTGTCTTCAGTAATTTCATCCTGTTACAGTTCTCTGCAGCTCTGCAGCCAGGCTATACAAAGCTCCAGTACCTACACAGGGAATTTCATCTAGTTTTTCACAAATAGAGTAGACAAGTGACAGTGAAATCCTCTCAGCTTTGGAGAATGTGCAGATTAGAAGGTTTTGCGTTTCTTTACTACACGATGTGTAACATTTTTCACCTGAAGATCCTCTCAAAGCATTTAATGACTAAAACAACTCCACCACTCTCCTCCATATAATGCCTATTGTGCACTTCAAATGATTCTGAGAACAGCGCTCAGACACTAAGTTTGAACCGATAATGCACTCTCCCCAAACCCCATCTGTTAAGAGAGATGACTAACTCCCCTGCCTCCTTTGCTGTTTCATGCCATCTTTGTTTATCGCATGATGAATTTCTTCAGCCAACAAGCATCAAAGGAGCAGGCAAGACAAATACTGTACCATTGTCATCTGGCATAAATCAGTCCAGCTCTGCTGGCTTCCATAGAGCTACAGCAATTAGCATCAGCAGGGATCTGACCCCAGAGGTACTGCTCCCAGATTCACATAAATCTCCTCTCTGCTATCTTGGAAGCTTTGCTCTGGTACAGAGGACCCTTGCAATGCACAAGCTCAGATGCAAAGTGATCCTATTGCAGGCCCTTTCCATAAGTGTGTTTCCTGACAGCCTGTAAAAAGGACTAATGATTCAAGTAACGCTGCAAGATATTGTACAGTTGGGTCTTTTCCTCATTAGCACCCTAAAGGAATGGATTAATAGCACATATTAATTAGAGGGGAAATTCTCTGGCTGGTAAACTATTTAGAATTTCCACAGTAATCTCTGGAAAACGTCTCTGCATGTGGAAATCTCCACAGGGCAAGACAAGGAAGCACTATTTTGACAGCAGGGGGTACTTACAGGGCTGCCTTTGGGCCCATCATCACCTGGTGGACCTTTGGGACCAGGTGGACCAGCAGCACCAGAGGGACCTGCTTCACCCTTTTCACCTCTTTCACCTTTAGGACCCTGTAAAGGAAAAAAGGATGTTTCTATTATCCAGCAAACCAACTTACCGATCCCTAATTATCCTTTAATCAATTCTGAGCAGAACTCTCTATTTGTATCTCCAAGCACAAGGACGTGATTTAACAGTCCCTTCCCACAAAGATTTGATGGTGTTCCTGTTGTTGTGGGCAGCATGCATCCACTGACTAAACACTCTCCTATAAATACCCCGTACCATGGCAATGCCTCTGCCTGACGCCCAAACCAAAAACCCAGCTGGTTCAGTCCCCATCCACATTCATCCCTCCCCAAAACCCCTTCCACCAGCTCCCTGGGGGTACCACGGACAAAAATCTTCTCTCCACCACATCCCATAACATACTCACCGGCAGGCCAACCTCCCCGGGAAGACCAGGCTCACCAGATTCACCAGGTTCACCCTGCAGGGGAGAAAAGAGGATGCCTACAGTTGTATTTCTGCAGGGTGCTGAGCTTTCTGCTGACGTGCTGAACCCCTCGGGCCTGCTGAGAGCTGCGAGCCCCAGCAAGGCACAGGGTGAGTGCCTGTGCTAGGGAGCCCTCACTATTTTCTGTTCAGGCACATTTCCATTTTTTGGCTTATAACAACAAAAATACACGACATATATCTCTCTCAATAGATCTGTTTACTTAATTGAGGAGAAATCACTAGTATAAGTACCTCAAGGACAGCATTAAACATGCTTCAGGTTGGGAGGAGCTGCCTCTTTTCAAATGGCACCTATTTATAGACCAGGTGGATGAACAAAATGCCCACAGCCATGAATTTACCCCATCACCACCCCACTCACCTGGCCTAATCCTCACCTTATCACCTGAAAATACAGCTCAGGCTCCAAAACAAATTCTCTAATGAGCCCACCACAACTGTGGGAATTGGCACAGGCTGCAGAGCCACTCATCCACCTGAGCCCTCTTGAGGTCTCATTTCACATGAGCACATCAAGGACGATGCTCACATAATGGGAGCATTCAGCATCCAAGCCAGACCAGTAAGCAGACCTGGCTTATCTTCCTCAACAGGCTTTTTCATTTCCCTTTTCCATTTTAAATGATCACCCTGATAACTTAACACAGAAGACCTCCTTATTAGCAAAGCCCCCAGACAAGTAGCAAACTTCTTGCAGGCTTCAGTTGGGTTTGGGCGGATGCTTTACCTTCTCTCCTACTGCACCAGGATTTCCAATTCCCCCGGGAGAACCCTGGGGGCCGTCTGCTCCTGGTGGTCCAGATGGACCTCTGGGCCCAGGTGGGCCTGGCGGGCCCTGGGGAAAGGGGAGACAAACCTCAGACATTTTCTTGGAGAAACACTTACGTCAGTGATGAAAATAGGAGAAAAGCATCTTACCATTTGCCCAACATCACCTGTTTCTCCCTTCTCACCGGGTGGTCCAGGCAGGCCCTGAGGAGATGTAGGAAGGGATAATTTTTAGCCATGAACATCTCTGGTGGAGCCCCCAGCCTTCATCACCCCCAGCACTCCCTTGATGCTACAAATTACCTGCAGGCCCACAGGGCCAGGGGGACCAGGGAAACCTCGAGGTCCTTCATCACCTTTCTGACCAAAGAGGCCTTGCTGCCCTCTGGGACCTGGCTCTCCGTCAGCTCCCTATGAGGAAAAAGTCTAACGTGGCTTAGCACGGGCACGAGGTGGGTGCACAGCCCCGTCCCCAGCACCTCCCGCTGCAGCCAGCAATGCTCATCCCCATGCACTGGGTATGAGCAGTGCAAGGCAGAAATTGCAACTCTTTACAGAGCTTCCCAAAATATTTTTTTTTTATGGTAAGAAGCAGGATTCCTGCTGACAATACTCACAGCTGGGCCTGGCTGACCAATTGGACCCTGGGGGCCAGTAGGACCTGGTGGACCCTGTCGTAAAACAGAAGTGCAATGTCACATTTAGGAGCAGGAGGTGAAAAATCTCACCTGTAAAATAAGCACAGCATGCATTAAACCAGCATAAATCTCTGAAAGAGGGCAGTGGGTGGACAGGGTCCCTGGTGCACCAATGCTGGTGCAGCAGCGCTGCGCCCAAGGACGTGCTTAAACTCATTTTGCAAAACACTTTCTGGGGGCGGTGGAAGCTGGAAATCTTTCTGGAGAGAAGGAAGCCATCTGTGGTTTCTGTGTAGCATAACATGTCTGACAGATCACCATTAACCTCCAGCATCCCCTCCTGGGGGGTGCAGCTACCTGCCTCCATGGCCGAGAAGCCAAAACCAGTGCAATCCAACTTCTTCCTTCGGTACATTTACAGGGGAATTTGGTTTTAGCCATCAGTCACGCATCTTTGCTCCAGCAAAGCAATATCACACCACTCAGTCCTCTCTAGATACATACGTGCAATTTATTTTCCATCCCTCAGCCTCTGAGCACACAAAGGATGCTTCAGTGTGCTATAAGCAACCAGAAAAGTAACCGCAGCCAAACACCCAGCTCTAACAGCAAGGGCTGAAGAGAAAAACACTTCAAGCACTCATTCTTTTTTTTTGTACACCATGTGGGTATTTGATGAAGCAAAGGAGAAGAGGAAGGAGTGACAGGAAGAAGTTAAAACGGTACCGTTTTCTGTTTCCAGCAAGCCACACAACACCACCACACGTTCCTCCAAAGAGCAGCTGCTGGCGATGCCCGGCGCACTCACCTGCTCCCCTTTGTCGCCCTTGCTGCCTTTCTGGCCAGGCTCCCCGATCTCGCCCTGCCAGGAGCAAAGGGGCACAGTTAGCTTCCGTGTCCTCACCCAAAAGATGCTGATTCCCACAGAACCCCCTAAAAATGCTGAAAAGGGCCAGTGATTTGGCTGTAACCAAACCCTTCTGTATCATTAAACTTTCCCAAGCCACCGCACGATGCAGGACCCAACATCCTGCAGGCCTCGTTAGCGGTGATGAGCGATACACCCCAGCTAACGTTTTCGAAGAATCCTCCAGTCCTAGAGGGGCTTAATGAGAGAGTGGGAAAGGTAATTAATTTGGAAAGGCCAAGCGCCTGAGGGCAGGCCACCTGCTACAGGCTCGGGGAAGGCTAACTGGATTTCAGCAAGTGGTTTGGCTGACAAATTTGGCCTGATTCTCTCCCAGACCTGACTCTGCTCGAATTGCAGGACTGCGAGCACAACAAAACATCCCTGTTTTAGCACACAGCACGGTGGCACTGGGGCAGGCGCCCCCACTCCCTCCCAGTGACCCCATACAGCAGGAGGACTTCTCCCACCTTGTCTCCGTCCTCGCCAGGGGGCCCGACAGGACCTGCTGGGCCCGGCAGTCCCACTGGGCCCTGGATGCCGTCCCGACCCGCTGGGCCTTGAGGACCCTTCTCGCCCTGGAAGCAAAAAGAGCAGACAGGTCAGGCAGAGCTCACCTCCACCCTCCAACCGACCCATTGCAGTCCATTAACATTTTATCCAGCTGAAAACGACCCCAACTGCACGGACACGTAGAGCAAGACATGTTTCCAGATGATATTTCCTAGATCTCAATCTCTCTCTCTCTGTGCTCGCTCTCTGAACAAGACAAAAATTCTATCTCCAGAGATAAAGAACAAACAAACCTAAACGGCGAATACCCAGATCACAGCTGCAATTTCGCTGCTGTAGCAATACAATTAGATTTAATCTGAACCCTCTGCCATCTCTCTCTGAATGACAAACAAGTCTCCAACTAATTTTTATTCCCACAGACCAGTTCTTACTGATGCTGGTCCTGACTGCCCCAGCTCCATCCCTGGCTAATCCCTAAATAATGGCCCTGAGCTCTCTCCTGAGCCTCTGGACAAAAGAAAATACATGAAGCAAATAAAGCAATCTCTACTGGCCTCCTGCTTAAACATCTTCTTGTATTCCTCAAGCCTGGAGCCTTTACTCAAATTTGTTTGTTTATAGGAACTGAACAGTGGATATTTTTCAGTTTCCTTGTACATAATTTAATTGCATCTGAATCCTGGATGCTCTCTTCTGAATAATTAGATGCCACATAAATTGCCTATTCATCTGTCCAATAACACATCATATAGATACTTGGCAGGACAGATGTTCATAAAGCTGATTCACCAAGAAATTCTTGCCTCTGGACTAGCTGTTGGAGTTCCAAACAAGCCAGCAAATGTGGAATACACTGCCTGATAAACGCTTCTGATAACAACAATCAATCAGTGCAAGTATCCTCGTGCAGTCTGAAATCCCTGATGACAGCATTTGCTCATTTTGCTGGATCTGAGGCTGAGCCTGGGCATGAACCAAAGCAACCCAGACGTCAGAGATGGATCCAGCAACGCTCCTGGGGCACGGATTCAAGGCACATCCTTCCCCCTTAGGAATGCCACGGCACTGGGCTCCTCAGGGACAAGCAGAGGCATCCTGCCCACTCCATGCTGCCTGCAGGTGACATCTCACGTGTGAGCCGAGGGACTGAAAGATGTGAGAGTGTGCACGGCTGCTCTCAGCATCTTTGCGCGGGCTCCAGCAGATGACTGGCATGCTCACACCACAGGAGCACACAGCATTTGTTTCTTGTTTCCTTTTTTACATCCAGTCCGGGGACTGTCTCCATGCTCAGCTCTAGTTCTACGTGACCCACAGCTGTTAATTGGTGTACTGGTACTTACTGGGGCTCCCTTTTCCCCTGCAGGTCCCGGAGGTCCCTGGGGGCCAGGTCGCCCTGGCAAGCCGATGGGGCCGGCTGAGCCCGCGGGGCCTCGCTCGCCAGGAGAGCCCTGTTTGGAGAAGGAAGGAGCAAGTATTACTGGGTTATCGAGCATTATCTATATGCAGAAAGAAAGAAATGCAGCAGTAGGACGCTGCAAATGCATGAACTTAGTAAGTGAGCATGTCTGAAGGGGGTGAGTTCCATGCGGTGGCTTGGCACCATCAGCCCAAGGGGTTCTGCAGATCTTAATTAAAATCCTTGAAACTGCTGAGTTCTCCCCTGGCTGGTGCAGCGAGCTCAGTTCCTGGGGGCACATAATCAGCTTGGAACATGCGTGTGACCACTTCATGGTTAACACAGCCAGGAGAGTTCGATGATGAGTATTTTCTTCCAGAAGGGCTGCACGTCTCAAGTGGGAACAACTTTCAGAAGAAAAGCTGGTGACTTAAAAGCAAAATTCTGGATGTCCTGGATCATCCCAGTTCCCCCAGCTTGTCACGTATGTTCATAGCTAACCCCATAAAATAACTGAGCTATTACATGTGTGTCTTGTAAAATAAAGCAATATCCAGAAAGCCATTAGTTAGCACAGTAACGGAGGAGGCACTGCGCTGTGACTAACCCTCTGTTTTGGCTTGCCAAGCTTGTAAAAGTGTTAGGTGGTGCCTGGGAGGGCAACGATACTCACTGCTGGACCGGGGGGGCCTGGGGGACCTTCGTTGCCTTTCAGTCCTGGAGCACCCTGGAGGGAAGAAGATGGGAAAATGGAGTCATCTGGGGAGCTGTGTGCCATGCTGCTGGGGTGTCCTTCCCGCTGGAAGGACAGAGACTTACGATGGGGCCGGGGAGACCTCGCTCTCCAGGGAAGCCTCGCAAGCCTGGGGGTCCATCCTTCCCGGGGAGGCCGGCGGGACCAGGGTCCCCCTGTAACAACAAGGACAAAGAGCTAAGGAGCTGCAGATGCCATGGGGGCACAGCTCCTCTCCCTGTGCCAGAGCCTTGACGAAGCCCTGTGAAACGTCATTTCTTTACTGGATCATCCCTCTCCACCTCTGCTAGAGGGGCAGCTGTCCAGCAGTGCAAGGAGGGGAAGCCAGCAGGCTGCTCATCCTTACCTTAGTCCCTTCCTTTCCAGTGAGGCCAGGGAGACCTTGTTCACCCGGGGGACCTGGAGGACCTGGGTGTCCCCGCTCACCCATGGGACCCGTCTCACCAGTCGGACCCTGAGGACAGAGAGCAGGGAGAAGGCGGTGGGTGTCACCAGAGCAAATAGAGGAGGAAGGGCATCAGTTTGCTCCTTTAGGCTGCTACAGGATGGAAGATGCTTCTTCCCTCATCCGTCTCCCGCAGTGTCACCAGGAATCCCCACAGAGATGCCTCCTTTGGCACCTAAAGGATCTCTGGTGCGGAAGAGGACAAAACTGCACTGAACAGACAGGAGGTATTGGAATGAAAGCGTTCACATAAATGAGATCATCACTCAAATTATTACGCTTAGTTGTCTTTTTAACTGAAAAATTCCTAAGTATTCTACAATCATGCTGATTTGCCCTAATATGGGGAATAAATAATGGATGAGGCTTGTACTACACGGCGGTTGCTGCCTGCCGCTGTGCCGTACACGGGCACTGATGGTGACGAGTGTGCCACGAGGCCCGGACCAGAAGGTTCCCCAACGGCCCGTTTTGGACAACCCTGCACGTCGGGGTCCGTTGGGACCGTGGTTGTGATTCGTGTCACGCTGCAGGGTGCCACTTAGCCTAAGCAGAAGGAGAACGCCGCGATCGCTCGGCAGCCACACATCAGACTAACTACACGCTACCGAGCCAAAGGAAATTGCCACGGAACCTAATTTGCACTTGAGAAGACAGACACAGTCGGGGAATTGCCCCTAATCATGGAACTTACAAATCAGAGAATTTACACTATCATTAAAGAGGACAAATTAATTGCTTTGTAATTAAAGAGCAACCTCCCTGGCAATTCAGGAAAGAAGACAACCAAACCCCAGTCCTTCTCAGCCTAGGACTCCACCTACACAACCAATGCACGAGCCCTGCATGCTTGTACTTAAGGGGTACAAATTCTGGTCGCGTAGTTATTATTTCCAGATTGCACTGAGTTCATTGCAACTGAAATAAAATTAAAAAAAAAAAAAAAAAAGGCACAATTCCGACAGAATCTGGCAGCACTTCATGTTAAACAGGGATGCATTTCTTCCTAACGAAATGTCACACCACTCTTGCATCATGCTCCTACTGCTCCGATTGCCCGGTAGGTTGCACAGCCCTTCTGAATCACGTCGAACTCTTTGGTCCTTCTGTCAGGCTGCACACAGCTGGTCTGTGTCTCCCATCCTGCATCCGTTTTACACCAGAGCAGCTCTGTTAAGTTCTCAGGAGCTACCTCATCTCCAGCAGGGCTCACACACCTTGTCTAAGCACCATCCTGTTCTCTCCTACCCTACCTGCATGCTGTACCCAGGAAAATGAGCCACAAGGGGCTGATGCAAGCACCAATATTTGTTCCTTACCTGAGGGCCTACAACGCCAGGGGGGCCAGGAGGGCCGGTCTTGCCTTGGAAACCCTGTTAGAAAAAGGGAGAAGACAAAAAGGTGACGATTCTGCCATGGAGTGCTCCCGTGAGGCTCACGGCCAGCTGCTGCCTGCTCCTCCCCGGCGGAGCTGCTGACCGTGAGCGATGGGCACCCGAAGGCAGAAGGAAGGAGAAATCAAACAGAAGGTGTGAAATGTCTATCTGTACATTCATGGGAGCAAGAGAATGGTAGAAAAAGGAACTATCAAAGCCTTTCAGCTCCAGTGGAGGGTTCTGGGTGCTGCCTTAGGGATGAGTGGGTGTTTTGGTGGATGGCCATCAGATCGTCAGCTCAGCTCTGCTGGTTTGGTGAAGCTACTGTGGTTTGGCTGAAGGACTGGCCATATAAAAAAATAATAATAATTGCTAAACTCATAAAACCTACAGAGGAAATGGCTATTAATGGCTATTGCTCTTAATGCTGAGCAATTCTTCATCACCATTTCCCTTCTCCTGCTCCCAGTTCCAGAGCAGTTCCCAGTTTGAGCTTCACTCCTAGGGAGCTCTGAGGCTGGGTGACCACAGGCAGCGCCAGTCCCCAGCCCTGCAGAGTTTTATTTCCTTCCTCAACGTCTGCTGAAAGAAATCACAGACGTGTTTCTCTCTGGATGGTCAAATGATGAGTAACGAAGTCTCCACGACAGCTACTTATAATGACATTTAAAGAGTGGCAATAATGAACTATCACCACTGCAATTGTTTAGTTCTCCTAAGCCACTCTTTAAAAAGCACATTAATTATCATTCTGACTGTAGCATGCTGACAAGCTTGAGAAATGTCAGTTAGGGCATACAGGCTATTTCTCACTGCCACAAAAGATGAGCAGATAAGTCCCAAGCCAATGGTACCATGTCATGCTAAGAAACTACTCAAAGCTACTCTGGCTGTCTGCAGATCACAGAAAATATCATGTCATTGATGAGGAAATGGCAAGCCATCATTAGGAAAAGAATGTACAATTTAAGCTCTTATCTTAGAAAAATACTTCAAGTGCCTCCATGCGGGACTTTTCTTTTTAATCTGAAGAAAGGAGTTTCCTTTTATCCTGTCTGAACCATGGGCACAGAGCTTTTAGTTTTTTTTTTTCTCGTCTTTTACAGATTCCATCTTAATAAATCTAATACGGCCAAATATTTTGGCGTCTTCAGCATGACTGTTTGCTCCTAAATGAAAAGCAAAATAAAGGGAGCTATTTGACACACAGACTTGATTCAGTCTTCTGGTGTTAGGTTTTCTTGCATGAAGGTACAGGGTGTGCTAACAAGCTTACCGATGTGGAAAACACATTTAATTTGTTTTTATGTTCACCTCCTCTTTTTGGCACTGTGCAAGGCAGGAGGACAAAACAGTGACTTCTGCTACCTGGGTCTCTGCATGTGTCTGCATGCATCCCAAGAGGATTCAGGGGAAAGTGATCTTTGCTTGTTCGTGGTGAAGATTAACAGGTTTTAGAAAGGCAAGTTACTCCCGAAGGCAGCTATCAGGGAATGCTTTCAGACCCAAAATGATTGAAAGCCCATTCTTCACTCATATTCATGCAGACTTGAGAATTTGGTCTTTTATTCTGGTCTCAGAAGTTGATAACAGCAGATTTAAGTAAAATTTCTACTGCCTTTTCTGATTTCAGCTTAGGTGTCCTGGATGTTAGAGATAACTCAATGAAGGAAGACTAAATGTCACAGTCAGACTCTGGCAGGTGAAAGCTCTTCTCTCCATCTTTAAGTTAATCCTGACCTGAGGTCTGTGCGCTCAAAATACCACAACCATCGCCATAAAGTCTGACAGAGCATAAATACCCGGCGTGGTACCGAGCAGTGTTTGCATTGCCTTGCTTAGCAAATGCCAGGCAAGTTAATTAAACTGTTGTGTGATAAGTTGAGGGGGAAAAATGCACAATGTGCAAAGCCTTCTCAATGCTGTTTTGCTAGGAAAGGTGGTGAAGAAAAACGTGAAGCTGAGTGGAGGAAGTTGGGTTTCCTTCCCATAAAATAAACGCAGAACAAGGAGTCTATTTGCTAACATGCAGCATGCAGTCTGGGGAGAGGCACGTACCAACAGCAAATGAACTGGATTGTAAACAGCCGAGGAAAAAGAATCAGCATCCCCAGAAACGCCAAACAGAGAGGTACTAATTACTGCATGCAGAAAAATACGCGGCAGAACAGTCATTTTTGCTTAGGGTATCCTTCGAGGAAAAAGGTGCAGAGAACAGACCACCAGAGACGCACGACAGCCATCATACCTTCCACATGCCTCATCATTCTCCTTTGGTGAGAAACACTGATTACATCTGTGCAACAAAACCTTTTAAAATTGACAAAGCAGTATGCGCACGACGCGGTAAGGTACCTGAACGGCCAGAAGCTGCTCCGTGGGTTGCAGCAAGGGACATTTGCCTGGGGGGGAGGCCTTAAGCAAAACTCGGCGAGATCCTTGTGATTAGTTTTGGCTAAAAGGCAGCGCAGCAGAGATGCTCTGACTGGTGTGCTAAGGCAGGGCTGAGAGGTGAGCGTGCTGCAGTAACTGGCATGGACAGACAAGCTAGAGCAAAACCATTGCACCACAGATCTTGGCCAGGAGTTGCCTTCCTCCTGAAAGAAGCACTGCCAAAACGGGGTTGTAACTCTTTCCTGCTGTGCAACAGTTCTTGGTGCTGGCCACATGGTGCATGAAGAAGGCAAAAGTATTTATTTCTACCCATGGCGGGCTCCAGAGACAGTAAAACTGCCCCTGACCTAAGGCAGCTGCGTGCAGAGAGCTGAGCGCTGCCTAGCTGAGGAGTGAGCCTGTCTCGCACAAAAGATCTCTGTTATCACAGACCTAGAGTTGTGAGACCTAAAACCTGCACTTTTCCAACGGGAAGAGTGGGGAAGAAAACACAGATTCACCCACAGTGGTCCTACGAGTGGGGTAGAGGCACAGCCTTCCCTTCGTCCTCCTTGGAGGACAAATGACTGGTGCTCTGGTGAGTCCTTGGGGTGCACAACATGCATGGAAATCACCCCCAGCTCCTTCTCCACTTCAGAAAGTAAGCACCATGCTGAGTCCTGGGGTGCTGACCCAGCCAGCATCCTCCCACCTAGCCAGGAGCTGCCCCCACAGCACGCAGAAAGCCAGCTGCTCCGGCACTGCTCGCTGCTTCTCTGCTCAAATCCACTTCGTGTATGACCCACGTGCCCCCCACAATAGACTACGGGGCCAGAGAGAGGGCTTGGTGCACGGCCTTCACCCCAATCATCATTAGCCCGAGCCGTCCTGCTCAGAAGAGGGTTGCTTCCTGTAGACCACCCCATGCAGCTGGGGACACGCAGACCTCTGGGGGAAACAAACGGGCGGCCCCATCTCCCCAGCTGCACGGAGGGGTTTAGAGAAACCAGCCAGCAAGACGAGGCTCAGGACTAATGATCTGCCCAGGATTTTTGGCTACTTACAGTTTCTCCTCTCTGTCCGGGGTGACCAGGCAATCCATCCTTCCCAGGAGGACCCTACGGCAGAAAACCAGGGTGAGAAGGACCAGAACCAGGTGCTCAGTAGTAAAAATATGATAAAGGACTGTATCAAACCTGCTTGCATCCTTGCATTAATTCCTACCCATTTTACAGTGAAACGGGGGTGCTCAGAACCCTAAAAGATATGTCCTTTTCCCATACACACTCCCCAAAATCTTACAGGTTTATATTACAGATCCAGACATTGAGCGAGCTGTCACCACAGGGAAAGAAATCACTCCAAAAACTTTTCTGCGGCTCCCCACCAGTGTACAATAATTGCAGAGACAGACGTGTTACTCTGTTGTGCTGTCATCCCAGTGTACAGAGGAAAAATAAAGAACAGAGCAACCGTGAAAGATCCTAGTGATATCGAGTCATTAGGAAATGAACATTTATAATCAGCTGTAATTTACTTGCCTATTTAAAATCTTAAACCGCCGGGTTATTATCATGATGGCTCAGTAATGCCTTTTATTGGGCATGTCACCACTTGTCAAAGAAGCAGCTAAGACTGAGATGGCACAGGCAATTACAGCTGGCTGGAAAAAAAATCTTTATGTACGTTTTTGTATGTTCTGGAAAGAGAGTTACTCACAGGGGGGCCTTTTGGTCCGGGAAATCCAGTTGGTCCTTGAGGCCCTGGTGGTCCCTGGACATAAAACAAGGCAGAGAGCACATGGTTAAGGAATGTATATGCTTTACTATGAAATACCAGCTCTGTGTGAACAGTAGATGATCACAAAGAAATGGAAAAATGGCTCGTTCTGCCACAAAGAAATGCTATTGAAGTGCAAGGCACAACTGCATGGGGCCATCCCTCAAAAAAAAACCTTGGAGAAGTAAGAACCACAGGGCATGTGTAGCCAAGCATGCTGGCCAGCTGGGCTAAGAGGGTCATCCACCTCTCGGTGCCACCTTTCCCTCCCAAAGCTATGAAAAATAGGTCTTCTCCCATCCCAGCTCAGCTGAGGGCTCCAGGAGCTACCAGCTCATGCAGGGATGGGAAGGAGCCTGGCTCTTTTGGGGCTGGTGCTGCAGGCACCCTCTGCCCTTCGCAATGCTGCGGTATCATCAGCAACTGCCCCTTCACCCAAAACCACCAAAATGTGCAAAGCACAAGGCCAATTCCATGTTTCCTGCCTGGGAAATTTCATACAGAATTTAGAGGCAAAAGAAAAATTTTTAAAAATTGCAGGTATTGAGGTTACAGTCACAAAAGTCCCATTGCTTCACTGTTTTCCACCAAGCATGCTGTAGGCTGGAGAAAGCAGAAGAGGTCCTGGAGGATCCAACTCCTCCAGAAACCAGGCTCTGGCCATCAGCACAGACAGAGTGGGGGGCTTTTCCTTTTTCCCATGGAGCACCGTTGGCACAGGACACCCAAAGGCCCACTTGAGCCTCACTTGGAGAGCTCAGAAGCGCTGTGAGGGCTGTGTGTGACTTGTGAGACCTCTCTCCACACCAATAATTTTCACCTGTTTTTTTTTTCTAAGCACTTTCTTAGCCCGTATCCTGGCTGCAGGGAGCTCCCCAGTCCTCTCTGCTTCCTGGGGCACTTGTAGGGTGCTTACTGCAGGAAAACCCCCTTGCTGTGAACCCCCCACTTCTGCTGTGTTAAACCAGCAGAGGTTGCAGATCCCTGCCCCAGCCCCACGGCGCTGCCTTACCCTTTCGCCAGGAGGACCAGGGGGGCCATCGCCACCAGAGTTGCCCTTTTAAGGATAAACAAAAAAAAAAAACACACAACAAAACACCATTAAAAATACATGCATCACCACTTCAGCTGCTTCGCACAAAGATTTCAAATGGCATCGACCCCAGGGTGAGAGCCCACCCCCCAGCCCCTCTCTATCAATAATTCTCCATCAGGGACAGCATCCAGCGACAAACGAGCAGCTGCTCATTCCCCCCCCACTGCTTAATAAAAACACAAGGAAGATAACATCAGCGGGCTCGGGACATCTCCACCAGCTAACAGCCTCCCTCAGAGAGATAAATGCCGCAGCAAAGCCGAGGTATTTATCAAAAATTCATGCCGATACAAAGCCGAGGCATTTATTTTTAACGCCGGCGGCGCGGCGGTGACAGCGCCTCATTACGGCAGCTTTGCTTCCATCACGCCCAGCAATTGATGGTCACTTCATCCACTTCTGCAGCAGGTGCTAGAGCTGAGAACGCCTCCAGGTTGGCTGGCAGAACAATGACTATTGTGTCTGATGGCCAATTGCTGGCTGGGAGTTTGCATGCAAAGCGGCTCGGCATGGTGCAAGGGTGTGCAGGGCTCGGGGGAAGCATCAGTGGAGTTCAGGGTTGGGGTGGTCCCTGGTATGGGGTGACCCCTGGGTGCAACGGGGCCTCAGGTCAGGCTTCGTGCTGAAACAAAGCCATTGCATTTTTAGGACCTGTGCACAGACTTCTCAGTTGGGTTACGAGGCATTTGGCTGGGTAATGCAGATCAGGAGGGCTCAGCTTCCAAAATACAACGGAAAAAGGAGAGAAGGGAAACGGAGGGCAATGAAGCAGATGGTCTGTAATGCTGACACTTTTTAGGACGTAGTTCTCTTCCTAATTACCATCATAGGCTCTCCCAAACCTTACCTTTGGGCCAGGTTTCCCAGTGCTTCCCCTAGGGCCTCTTTCCCCACGTGGACCCTTGGAAAGACACAAAAGACGACAGTTTAGTGCTTTGGGTAGCAAGAAGAACTGCACTGTGATAGGCAAAGAGCTCAAGCACCTGAGCTGCACGAGGACAAAGAGCAGTCCCACCAGCAGCACCAGGATGCCAGGAGCCTTCGGCAGTGCTGGCTGAACATCCCATTTTGTTATGGCTCCAAACCAGAACCACTGGTGAGCCCCAGCCCCAAATCAGTGCTCCCTCTGCTTGGTTTTAAGGCTGAAGGCCAGATAAAGGGCCAGATCCTGCCCAGGTAGGACATGAATCAGAGCACACCTCGTCTGGTATTAACAAGCTTTCAAAATGCACGAGAAGTGATAAAAAAGATAAAAAATGATTACCGTTGGACCGCGCTGCCCCCTTGGACCTGGTTTGCCAGGTGTCCCCTGCAAGGAGAAGGAACGCAGGTGAGTCACGGGCCAGCAGCAGCCACAGGCTGAGCTCGCAGCAGGGGAATGCACAACGGAGACCTATCGCACGCAAACTGCCCCCAAAACCTCCTCAGTTCTCATTTGCAATCAAAAAGACAATAGCAGTTTTACTCATAGCTCTTGGTTATTGCATTTGTTGTCTTTTGTAATGTTTGGACACATCTGAACAGCAACCCCAGTGCCCGGATGGCATCTAACACCTGAGGGACAGCCTCATAAAAGTACCCAAAAAACACCACAAGGATGAGGCCACCTCCTTGGACCACGCAGGCTCCTAAAAAGCCAGCAAACACACCAGGGGCAGCCAAAAGCTCTTCTGCTCTGCCACCCCAAAATCCACAACCCCCTTTCCTGCTGATCTTCGCCCTCCCCTTCTCCCAGCTCACGCAGAGCATGTGCTGATGCACACACACGCTGCAAGACCTGCGTTAAATATGTGCAGAATGACAGCAGCAGAGCAGGCACCCTAACCCGAGCAGTTATTTTACGCTACACAAGCCAATTAAGCTGCCCCACATATTTACAAATCTTTCCTCATCTTTGTGAACTTTGTGCTAAACAAGTAATTTAAGACATTGCTTTGCAGCAGCGACAAAACAGCAGGCTTATGAGCTCTGACAGATGCAGTCAGTTCCCCGTAATGGGGGACTGTGATTAATTCTGACAGAAGAAAGACAAAGACGGCTGGGTTCTAAATCTGGCATTATGCTAAGCTCCATTACCATACGCCTAAAAGAAAAGTAAAAGCCCAGATCTTGCTATCTGAGGACGCTGTTTTGGCTACTGTCATTATCAAAAAAAAAAAAAAAAAAAGCCAATAGGTTTGACTTTCTTCCTTTGGACCAGCAGCCTACTATTTTTTACCAATCACCTGTTAAAGGAAGGAAGAGAAGGATTTTCTATGTAAGGAACACAGATGCTTAAAATATCATTTGCCATTTTCTGCCCCAAATCCATCATCTAAAAATCTTGCCTTCTCGTATTTGGCACTCATTAACCGGGCAAAAATAAAACAAGAGCTGGAAAAGTTTTAAATCAACTTTCTTCCAGCTGCTAAAATTAGCCCTGCTGAATCTTCCTCGTTCTGCGGTTCCATTTAATAAACACTGCTGGCATATTTTTTTAATTAATTACAAAAAAATCATTTTGAAGCACTCCATCTGGTTTTCCTTTCCCTACGTGAGGCTGAATTTGGATCAGGTGGTGCAGAGTGCAGCCTCCCTGCAGGTAGCCCCCCACACTCCCTTCCTTCTTTCTCAATTCTATTTTTAAGCAAAATTTTCCCCCTGCTTATTGCTGTCATTAATCATGCATACAGCGCTGTGTACTGCTGCTAAGAATTTATATAGCACTGTAAATGCACACAGGCCTACATTTTTCAAACAGGGATATCGAAGGAAAGGCATCTAAATTCAGATTATTTTTTAGGCACCCAAATGAATGGCCTGGATTTTGGCTCCCCCCCTGCACACCCTCCAGGCTCTGTCAGCCAGGGCGTGCAGGGAGATCTATTATCCCATGCTAATGGCTGGGGATTATTAGCTCTAAAAATAAAGATCACTTACTCACATTTCCAACTATTGATTTCATGATCAGGTTGTGAAAGCGCCCGAGCCAGCCCACCCAAACTCGCCTCGGGCTGCTGGGTGAAGCTGGGCACCAGGGAGCCGCTTGCCGAAACTACCAGGATATTTTGCAGGGCACTCCTTTCCAAAGACACCAAGCACCCTTTGCTTCCTAATTTTTAACTTTGCCAGCTCCCTGTGTGCAGCCAAAAGCTGTGGTTTCAGCTTTGGGGAACTTTTGCACTGCCAGCACCAAAATTCAGCTGCTGGTGCTGGCCTGGCTGCTGATGCTCCTTGGGCTTCCTTATTTTCACCTTTTTTTTTTTTTTTTTTAATTATTTTAGGGGGAGAATAACTATCCATGTTGTTGAAATAACGAGATGGAAAGCTTATTTCAATGCCTAGATGATGACAACTGTAGGAAAAACCTGTGATTCTTATTATTCTAGACACGTAAACAACCGTGTGGAGTATCATAATAGTAATACCTTGTAAAAAGAAAAGACAAACAGAAATGATTTTTGGTTGTTTCAGCTGCAAATTGGGTTACCCCACAATGCACTGGAGAAGCAAATCTTACAAACTCTCTTTCTTGACTGCATGTGGACATGCTCATAAAGTAGCAAATTTACTGGTCTCGGGAGAAGCAGAGTGTAATTTATCAAGTCTAACTCAACGAGGCTTAAATTCAGTTGATGGTCTCCATTTGGTTCGTGCAGTGTGATCCTAGCTCAGTCTATTGTTCTCTATATAATCGCTTTCACTTATTTCAAATCAGATACTTGGGAGGAAAAAAAAGAAGGATACCAAAACAGTCATTGAAAATCTGTATTTCTGCTACCCTTATAAATTTTTCAAGCTGAGCTCCTTTTACTAAAAGGAGAGATTTGTCCATGAAAGTGTTTCTCTCTCCCACGCAGACAAACATAGCAATAAAACAAGGGCGAGCTGCTGGACTAGGTGCAGAGTGGTGTAAATGGTCCAAGCGAACACTGGAGAGAATTAGAATTAATCCAGCCTAATCCTCGATTATTTTTTCTCATTCTTACAGACAACCAGCTCCCACTGTGCTCCCGAAGAAGCCTGCTGTCCGAGCGGGCTGGCTCCACATCCCACCAGGTGCAGCCAGATGAAGCAGGAGGGGTGAGGATGCTCAGGGGGTGCACAGCAGCACGTTTCCCTATCACTGCAGTGCCCATGCCCTGGTTTATGTCACCCAGAAATGCACCCCGAGGATTTTTTTTTTTTGCATATTGGATAAGGCGGGTGGTAATTATACGGCTACAGTAAATTTGAGGCTGCTGTGGCAGCTGCCTCCCTTCTCCTGCCTGACTGGGAGGGAAGGGGATTTGTAGTTCAGAATGAGATGAAAATTACTCAGTGGGGAAAAAAAAAAAAAGAGGGATATAAACCAAATTTTGGTGGCACAATATTAATGCAGTGCAAAGTGATTTATATTTTCTGTGCTCCTATCACACACGTCTGTTAGAAGTCATTTGTATTTAAATGAGAGTAAAATGGAAACTAATTCCACTTACTCTCCTTACTCCCCCTATTTTTTCCCTGGGACTAGAGCTCACGAAGAAAATGACTGCATTTGTACTTTCCATCCCCTAACTCAACCTTGTCATCCTCAAAATAAAATAATACAAAATAAAATAAAAGATCACTGGTGCATTTAGACAATTCCCTGCTATTCAAGCACAAAGCTGAGCAGGGGGTGAGAGGTAGAGCTGAGTTCAGGGGATGGAGCCCCTACATTTTGAGGCTGTTTAGGAATTTAAAACAGCTCCACTTATTAAAAGGAGAAACATGTTAAGTGTGTTTTCACCTACGTACTTTGAATCTCAAGTTAGGTTAAGATGGTTCTGGCTGCTTCTGAATAGATTCACCCATCTCTAACAATTACCATTAATTAAAAAGCTCTTCATGCCCCGAGCAAAGTCTGGCAGCAAGGAAAGGATTCAGGTTCAGAGAAATCTCTTGAAATATCTTGAGGGAAAGCTTTCTGCTGTGTAATAGGCGTGCACTGTGCTGTCACTGTGCCCACCATGGGCATCAGCAGCATCCTGCCCTGGGGACCGGGAGGTGACAGCTGCTAGCGAGGGATTTTACCACCATCAGTCCTGCCCAAGGGATGCTCTCTGGAGGGAAAAATCAACGAAGCAGCCAGCCAAAGCAACTCTTACCCGTGTGCCCTTCTCGCCGTTGGCTCCTGGGAATCCTGGGAAGCCGATCGAGCCCTTTTGGGGGAGAGAAAAGAGACGGATGGGTTCAGGACACTGGACGGGGTGGCTCTGTCTGGCTGTGCCAGGCGCCCGCTAGCCTGAAATAACCCTGGCCAAACTTGCTGACGTCTGCAGCTCCTGGTGCTTTTTTTTTTTTTTAACCTTCCTCTAACAAAAACAAAATCGAAGACAGACCCGAAATGACCTCAGAAGCCAAATTTTCTCCAAAAATAACAAACCAAAATAAAAAGGTCCATGCCTCATTAGAAGTCGCTGCAAAGGCCCAAGCCCACGCTCGCACCAGGTGCCTGGGGAACAGCAGGCTTTTGTGTTTAGCTCCTAAGTCACTATGTTGCACATGAAAATTTAACTCCTGGCTTGTTTCTTTCTGATGTAATTGCCTGGAGAATAGCTGCTGCTGCTTTTAAAATATGAATTAGCTGAAAAAATGCAAAAAAAAAAAAAATTACCCCAGAAAAAAAAAAAAAGGCAAATTAAAAAAAAAAACAAACCATCAACACCACAACCAGAAAACAATCCCTTGCAGTTAATTATGTCTCCAGTGTTAAACAAGCCTGCTTTTTTTTTTTTTTTAAGCAATGAACATGAATAATAAAATATGATTCTAAAAAGAAAAAAAAAAAGTTAACAAAAACATAAGTTTCCAAAGCCTCCAGGGCATGTAAAAGCTGGGCTGTAGCCTCAGTCTATGGGGTGGAATTTGCAGCTTTAATTTAAAAAGGACATTTGAAAATGGCCCATATGAAGGTGGGCGTGTAGGTAGGATATAAAGGATGTTTGCAAATCTGTAAATATCAGTTCTATTTTAATTTCAGGGAGATCCTGATTCATTAGCTATTCTTCTTAATTAATTAAAGTAGCTCAAAGCTTTGAAGAGACAAGGCCCAGTACCGGGAGAAGCCCCTTTATGCCTATTGCTAGCACGAAAGCTCCCACAGAGCCCTTATCTGCTGCCTCAGTGGTCCTGCATGCCCTGACGGGGGCTGTGCACACTTTGCAGCCCCCATCCCTGTGCATCTCCTCCCATCACGTTGCAGCACCCCCCCCGTTACCTTTGGGCCCTGCCTGCCCGGGTAGCCGGGCAGTCCTGGCACGCCGAGTTTTCCCTGAAACACAAAAAGAAAGTGGGTCAGTGGGGGCAACGAAGGCCTTGAGAGCAGCTGTGGGTTTGCGCCAGCTAAAAGGGGAGAAGTTAAGCATGTAGAAGTCAAGAGCCAAGGTTGCTTAGGTGGTTTCCCTCCCTGGTCTTTTTTTTTATTTTATTTTTTTTACCAAGACTTTGCACCCAAGCAGATAACCCCAAAGCGACCAACACCTCGATGCACCCAACTCACATCACTGCAGTAACTCCATCTTCTCTGGGACCCCTCTGGTACTCACATTGAACTGCACACACCAGCCTTCACACACAGCTCCTGACCCTCCTCTTCATCCCTCTGCCCCCAAACCACCCCTTTTGCCCCATGCCGGGAATCGCTCTGTCCACACACCACAAAAAAGCCCCAAAGAAGCGTGTTTTGCTGTAAAACCCACTTGGGTGTCCCCATCCCAAAGACTCACCTTCTCTCCAGCAGGACCAAGAGGACCGGGATCTCCATTAGGGCCAGAGCGACCTTTGGGGCCTTCAGGACCATCCTCACCCCGTGGACCAGGAGGCCCAATCTCCCCCTGTAAATGACAAGATGGGCACTGACACAGCGATACACGCCATCAGATACTCCCTGGAGCTGCTGAGACAACTCTTGGAGAAAGTGGCTCAGCTGAGACTGTCCTTGAGTAAACTGCAGAGCGTTATCAGAGCACCAAGCTCTCGCTCATATGGCTTGGCTATTATTTCCGACTATAGCCATCTTATCTGGTGGCCCAATTATCCCATCTACATGAAGCATTTCTCCACCGAAACAGCCTTCATTAGCTCTGATTGCAACGCACCCTTCCCGGCTCCCAAATCGTGGTTTGACGTGCAAGCAGGCCCCGGGAAGTGTTTAATTGAGGCCTGAGCCACGGGCAACTGGAGAATAGAGATTGGGCTGGAGCTTTTGTGCTGAAAATCATTAGGAAATCTGAACACGGGCAGATGGAGCCATTAACATGAATTGTTACAGCGCTGCGGGCTGCAGCACACACAACAACAGTAGTCATTTTGTCAGTGAGCAGCAGGAGATATCTCCATGCTGTGAATATGGGCTGTGGCCTTCTCGCTCACCAGGTGAGCCACAGATCTTTCTGTGAGGCTTTTGGGTGCCTTTGTCCTTTCAGAGCTCGCTGTAGATCACACAGATCATCATAAAACAGAGTTTGATGGTGGGAGCTGGAGCTGTGGGCTCCAGGCGAGGACAGCCGTCCCCTCCCCAGCAGGCCTTGAGGTCTGCTGACACCTGTGGAAGCACCAGCTCCAAGGTGACACGTGGAGTGTGAACCAGGAACCCCACCAATTACATGTTTAAATGCTGGGATTTAAATGGAAGATTTGATTTGTACTTTTACCTCACGCAAGGCATTCATTTTTTCTTTAAGCATGGGGAGAAATGAGCACAGAGCTCTCCCTCAGCTGGGGGGACACCAAGCCCCAAGCAATGCAACCACTCGAAGAGATGGGACAAGAAACACCCCTTGTCCCCAATAGCTGGATGCTAAGGACGGACAAACACACTGCAAAGCCCTGTGCTACAGCTGCTGCTCACATCCAAGCATGATTTGGGGTTTCTGGCAGTGTTTGTGTGTTCCTCTGTCTTTAAAAGCCCTGAAGCCAGACAATGAGCTCTGCTGCTACAGATAAGAGTCTGATGTAAACCTGCACCCCTGGCAGCTTGCACCGCACTGCTCTGGGTTCTGTTAAAGTGTGTTCCCAGTAACTTTACAACCCATGCTGATGGCATGGAGACGCATCAGGTGAAGCAAATAAAGATGCCTACCAGACCCGAGATGCAGTACTATGGGAGAAAAGAGAAAATGAAAATAAATGTGACACAACTAGATTGTGCAGGATTCTTAGCTGTCAAAGCAGCAAGACTGGGCCCTCTTTTATTAATCAGTTTTAGTTTACCGTCAAGATGGGACTCTAAATTTAGGAATTTATAACCCCTGTGCTTGATGTGAACACGAAATTCCTGCCTGGAGATCAGATATGCCAGAAAGACCCTGACCAGAGCCTGCCCTGCTGCCCTAGTGCCGCGTCTGCAGGGCTTGAAGGAGCACTACGAGACCTCGTCAGTCACAAGCTCTTACCCGGTCTCCCTTGATGCCCATGTCACCTTTGAAGCCAGGGAAGCCATCTTCACCCTAAAAAACAGAGAGGGGAAAAAACAGACAAAGTGTATAAATGAAAAAAAAAAAAAAAGAAAAAAAATATTTCCCTAGTCTTGCTGTGGGCCCCCTGCACAAGGAGAACAATGTCAGGTCCCTGCACTGCCTGTCACATTGGCTTCTGTAAGCCCTGGGTGCACACAAGCAGACATGAGGACACACACATGGAAGCCCAAGCAGGCTGCAGCTGTCGAGGTCCCAGAGGCATCCCAAGGAAGTATTCCTTCACATCCCGCTCTGGCTGCCAGTCAGGATATCACAAATCTGGCTCGATATGAGTAACAACACCTTGCCAGTACTGGGAACCAATTATTTCTGAAGTACAACTGGCTTTATTTTCATGGAGGATGTTTTACACCATGCTTCAAGGGAACCTCTAGGACAGTGGCAATATTTCTTTCAGCCAAGAAGGTTTAATTGCAGAGCTCAAATCAATAATGTATTTCATCCTCCAGCAAATCTTTCATAGGCAATGAGGACACCATTCCCAGAAAGACCTTTCGAGTCTGGAAGGTCCCTGCCAGGACTCCCTAGCTAAAATGCCTAGATTTGCTGATTTTTTGGGGGGAGCAGGAATGAAGGAATACAGAGCTGTTTAGGGCTGGAACTAGGCAAGATTTTTCTCTGCTTCCTTTGGGATAACCCAATTCCATCTTTGACATACAAACAGACAGACTGTGTCCTCGTTCTTACTGACTTGGGTCTCGCAAGTGCTCTGCTCTAATGACCAGGCTGGGTAGCACATCCCATGTGCTGTTCTCCCTGGGTCCAGCAGTTCCCCAGCTGCCACATGCTACAAAACTTCATGTCCATGGAATCGTGCCCAGAAAACTCAAGCTGCTAATTTTGTCAGGAGGAAATCATCCCAAAGCTGAACCTGAGCTATCCGTAACAGCTATCTGCAACAGACAGCCCCGGCCCCAAGCAGGTCCTGGGGGCTGCACTGCTCCCAAGTGCAAATAAAACAAAATTCTAGCAAAATTCCCCTCATGCACGAGAATTTCACAGACAGCACATTGCACAGGATGGGTCTGCAGAAACACTACGAGGCTATAGAAGATTGATCCAAACACAGGGTGTTAACTCACCTTTTCACCTTTGGTGCCTTTCAACCCGCGAACACCATCTGCTCCCTTGGAGAAGACAAAACGAGATGTTACATGGTATGTGTAAGCTTAAGAATCATTAACGATGGTGATTTTTGCTTCCAACATTAATGATGGCATCTTGCAAACTGTGATGGTCTGAAATGCATTGCTAATTGAACATCACCTGATAATTTCCAGCTGTGAGTGCTTGGAGACTCAAACCTCTTAGTGGGGAAGGTGTGGTTGGTGATCTCTGCCTCTTCCAAGCCTAACCCCTGGAACCATGTTCCCAGGGATAAAACTCATGATGGAAAGTTTGTTTTCTGCATATATTTTACCCCAAAAAACATTTCCTGAGTGCTGAGTACACTTGTGCATTCAGAGGAAGGCGGTGCAGGAGCTGGGCAGGGGCACCTGGGCTGGGAATTCAGTCTGAGCACACCGAGGAGATTTCCCTGTGGCTCTGCAGCGTCCTGTCTAGCACCCACAAAGGTTTAGCTTGGTTCTTTTTTTTTTTTTTTTTCACCACAGTTCTCACCTCCGTGCATGCACTGTTTTATTTTATTTTTAAAGCATTCTGCTGTCAGCTGAAACCCTGGCGCTCCTCAGATCAACGGCAAAGCCTGGATTTCATTCCTCCTGCCTGACGGGGCCCCTTTTGCAGAGCAAGTAAACACGTTTGAGGCTGCTCCTGAAGCCCCCATTCAGCTTCTGCTTGCCCTGCAAGGCTTCTGCTTGGCCTGCAAGGGTAGCCCCAGAGAGGGCTCCACCTCGGCTGGAATTCATCTCTGGAAGATGGACATGGAGCTCTGCAAGGGCTGGGAAAAGCTCACAGGATCACCTGCTTGGGGCACAGCTCGCTCCCGAGCTACCACTGCTTACAAAGGACGTGCCCAAACAGGATTTTCACGCCCTGAGAAATTTCACCAGGTTATAAATCAGACACGGTGATGCTGAATAAAACCCCAAACAACGAAAAAAAGAGGTTAAAAATAAAAATAAAAATAAAAATAAAAGATGACAACAACCATGACAACATGCAACAAGCATGCCTGAAGCAAACTGCTGACTGAAAGGAGATTCAGTGTCTCCTGGAGGCGTTTGCACAAACACGATTGCTGACCAGAAGCAGAGATGCTGCAGCACAGACGATGCCTGGCACAGAAGCCTTGCTTGGCACACCGTGTCCTCAGCCTGCAGCCAGCTCTGCGTGCTCCCTGGCCATCAGAGGGAAAAATCACCTTTCAGTGTGGTTTTTGCTTAGAAAAATCATTTAGGCACTGAAAGGAGAACAAAACAAAACTGATGTGACTGGTGCAGGCATATGTGACATTGTGCAGACGTGGTGCAGAAACCCTCCAGGGCTTCACTAAGGCGATCAGTCCATGGAGGTGCTGAGTGCAGTCAGGATCTGTCCCCTGCTCTGCCACCAGCCCTAACCTCACCAGCCTCCAGGCTCCTCATCTATCCTGCCTCTTGGGATAAAATGCCACCCTAAGCTATCCACACCAGCTGAGCAATGCAACCTCTGAAATAAAAAAGCCAAAGATATTTTTCTTAAAGGAATATTTTGTGCAGGGCATTTTAACGTTTTTTTTTTTTTTTCTCCCTTAGGCATGTCAAGAGAAAGTATAATTAAAAGTACATCAAAATTTGTGCAGTAGAACAGGGCTCTGGTAAGTGAGGCGAGATCTAAAAATTATTTATAGCTGCAAACCCAATGAGACGCATTTTTCTCAGAACTGGAGATTCATTCATTTAATAGGATGCTGCTTGTAGGAAGCAAAACCTCTTCTGTACGCACTATGGATTTGGTGCATGACATACTTTCTGTAGATCACTGTAATGTGGAACAGTTCCACTTTAGCGGTAAACACAACAGCAAACCATTCCCTAATGGACCACTATGTCTCAATCTGCAACCTTGCAAGAACCGAGATGAAAGCTTGCTTTGGTTAAATACATTCAGCTTAAATTTTGAAGGCAGAACGGCAAATGGGTTTGTGCTACTGAAAAAATATACAAGGGGCTTTAAGAGGGTTTAAATTCACCTTTCGTCACCAATCTAGCACAGATCCCTGCGGATTCACTGGAGCTTTGGGAAGCAAGATGCAACTGCACCTGAACTAATACATCTTGATGGGGCATAATAGCCGGAGCTGAATCGGGAAAAATACCCAGCACCTTCTTACTGGTGTGCAAGCGCTGCAGGCAGCAAGGAGCAGGGAAGAGCTGGAATTCAATCTACTGAAAAAGCACATTACTGAGACCTACAAGCGCCGTCTGACAAGGTTTTGGATCAGGAGCATGAAAAGCTTGCTTTGTTTTAGTAATAGGCTATTTTGTTTTATTAACAAGCCTTGTTAAAGTCTTCACATTCTGGCTGAGATTTACTTTGGCTGTAAACTGGAAACGACTGGAATGGGACTGAGCCATGCTCACAGAGAATTAAAAGAGAAATCTCTCCAAAGCACTGAAGGATGCTAGAAGGTGTTGTTGGAGAGCAGGGCACCTGCAATCCTTGTGGCCTGCAGGAAGACACAAGACTGAGGCTGAATGGAGCAGCAAACAGGGTGTCACCAAGGTGGCCCTAAGCACCTGTGCCCACCAGCAATGCTTCCTTGGCAGGTAAAAGCTTCTGGACCTGCCAGAAGGATTTGTTTCCTCCACAGTGGGCTGGAAGCTCTGCAGGTTTCCCTGAGGCACTGCTACAGGGCAGGTAATGTGCTACCCATGGGGGTTCGAGATTGTGCCCCAAAAGCATGCTCTCCTACCGTCCCTCACCATCCGTATGGCTGCAGGACCAGAGCACGCAGAGGACCCTTCCTCAGGGTGCTTGGTGGGACTGAGAGGGCCTTGTCCATCTCCAGCATGAGGCAGAGATGTCTTAAGTTTCTTCTTAAGGAGTTTTAAGCAAGAAACAGGGGGGACACTGTTTTGGCATCCTCCTTACCTTGACTCCACGTGGTCCTGGATAACCAACGGGGCCCTGAGGACCTGGTGGACCCTGGGGTGAAAAAAAGGCAAAGAAAAACACATCAAGTCAATGCGAAGGTGCAGCAGTAAGGAGATTGTGTGGAAAACAAATATCCCAGCCATCTGGCTGCTTCAGACTGGGCGGAAATGGCAGTGACCATCTGAAAACGGCTCAAAATAGCACCGAGTGCTACAGCAACATCACTTGGAGCAGGTGCACTCAGCTCAGCCAACAGCAAAGATCCACACAATGGGAAAGGATGAAGGAAAGGCAGAGCAACAACTCGGTACAAAGGGATTTATACATAAGATCAGTGACTTGTGTTTTGGATTGAAAAAAAGAACAAGTCTGAGAGAGAAGAACATGCTCTTCTGCTGCCTCCCCTCTCCCAAACCATCCTGGTTTCGCAGTAACGCTCCAGCCCAGATTGGGCATGACACAGCTCAGGGCGATGATCACCAGATCAGAGGAGTTATTGCTCAAGGCACACGCTTTGGATGCTGTCCTTTGGCCTTGGCGACATGGCAGGGAGGTGCTCACAAAGCTCCTTCCTGCTACCAAAAGCTGCCGACCACCAGTGCCGCCGTAAGCTGTGCCGGACACAGCACCCACCAGCGCCCTGCGGGTGCTCCATCACCACCCCACCACCATGCTGTCCTGCCTGCCAATAAATCACACCTTTTATCAAGCCCAGTTGGCTCTTACTCTCCTCAATCAGCCAGCTAAACAACTATTCTCTCACTTCCTCCAGCCTGAGACAGGCACTTTTTCCAGCCTGACAGCCCAGCGGAGCCCAGACCCCGCACAAACATCAAGCCCTGCCCCAAGATCACGGCTGCTGGAGAAATAACTCAAGCAACAAGCTGTGTGCCGGCCCTGCACCTCCACCTGCTGACTCCCTGACGTTTGCTAAATGTACCCCCACACCACCACTGCCCGGCTTCTCATATTCCGCAGCTGCGAGGGTTTTGATTTCTCGGCCATGAGGGATGGCAGCAGGACAAGGGGCACAGCCAGGGCTGCGGCCGCTGCTCTGCACGGGGCTGGGGGACTTCGAGGCAGCCGGGCTGTGCTCCGGTAAAACACTTTTGACAAATGCAATGTTTTTCAACTGAATGGGACGCAGAGGGAACGCAGGCGGTAAATCTCCCAGACAGACAGACACCCGTATAATTCAAGGGCTCTAGCCCGCGGCAATATTCTCAAATATATTGTTAGAGAGGGACTTCAACCAAGGGGAGGGGAAGAAAATGGAAGGCCAGGAATACAAAAAGAGTTATTTTCTGCATTCCCCTGTGCCACAACGGGTATTTATTTATGTCTGCTTAGGCTTCCCTGTGCAGTTTCAGCTTTCACATCAGCTGGGCACTGCTTGCCAGGAAGGAGGGCAGAAGGGACGGTGTTGTGCTGGATTTCAGGAGCAACAACTGCTGCATCACCAGAAAAATCGCAACTGCCCCCTCTCCTCTCCTGCCACCAAAGCACCGGAGAGAAAATGCTTCAACAAAACCACTACAAACACCTTAATGGAGATCTGAGGGCTGAATAAGCTGCAAATCTTACAACACCCCCCTGAACCTGGGGCATTTTTGGGGTTGTCACAGATGCTGAAAGAGCGCTTCGCTATTTCTGCACCTCCCTTTCCCTGATCTCACGGAGAAAGCTGAGTAAAAAACAGCACAACGGAGAGACCCAAGCAGACGAGCTGGGCTCAGCTTCTGGCATTGTTTCAGTGGGGTTTGCTTGTCCCCAATCCATGCCCTGGCAGCTCTGTCCCCCCGACACATCCCTGCAGAGCAAACCCCGTGCAGCACACGGACTCGTCCCCAGCTTGCACCCCGCTCCTGCCCGGCCTTGGCAGCATTGCTGTGTTGGCCAAGAATGCGAAACTGCTCAACGCAGCTCTGCTAGCACAAGTTCTAGTGCTGGCAAACGTCTTCTTGACAACAGTTTGTTTTATTTTGGGAAGAACCATGACCCGTAACAGCGAAATCTCGCCCTCCTACAAGCAGCAGCTCCAGCAGCTAGCTGGCTGCAGCGCTTTTGTGCCGCCCTGGCAATGGATCTTCACTTTTAAGGCTAATATTAAATTCTTAATTTGTATTTTGTGATACTTAACAGTAATGAGGATCTTGTTGACACCTACCTGACTCCCCTTCTCTCCAGGAGGACCTTCCTTGCCAGGATGACCCTATTAATACAAGAGACAAACAGAAGAGAAAAATGGGTTTAGTGCATGCTGAACGCTTCGGAAGCCAAAAAGCTCGCACAGGCAGCTATGATTTATTTGCAAGACAACAGTTGCTCTCCAGGAAGCTCTTACTGATAAAAAAAGCCCTCTGAAGCCAGCATTTCCCAAAAGAAAGAGGATTGCATTTGGTCTGTGTTGCTGTTCTTAGATGTTTAAACCTTCTTACCCTTTACCTCCTTTCGGCAGACAAGCACAAACCATTCTGCAATATTTTTCTCATATTTGAACATCTCAGTGCATTCAGCAGCAAGCAGCACACACATTTTGCAGATTAAAAAAAAAAAAAGATAAAATTATCTCTGTATTTAACAAACTTGTGAAGATCACAAGATGCCCAGACTGGTCAGAGCCCCTCGCATTAATTTCCTAATTCCTGGAGTCGGTTACAAGATCTCATGACAAAGCCCCAGCTAACCTGCATCCCTGTCAGCCGCTGGCTGGTTGGATGCTAGCCAGCATTCCCCTGGGGATTTGATGCTGAATAACCCAACAGCCAAGAGCCTCCACCACATTCTCATTCACAGCCTTTAGGAGCCTTTTGCTGGGATTTCAATCAGCAGGAAAAAAATGGTGCGAATTGCCTCAGGTATAACAGGAAGGATTAGTGAGAAACTGGGGAAATCCTTGAGAGAAGTTCTGAGTGATTTTTCTACTGCAGAAATCGAGATGGAGCCGGGTCAGAAGATGAATCTTTGTCTGGCAATGCAAACAAAAGCAATAAGCCCTCCGTGAGGGCACTCGCTGCACTCCCCAGGACTTTCTTTTTTCTCCCATTTTTTTTTTTTTTATTTTAAAGGAGATGAGAGCACATCCAGCTGCTCTAAGGCCACTAAGACCTTCTTCACTCGGTAGTTTCTTTACATACGAAGTCTCCTCTAATACTCAAAATAGAGCAATGTAACAAGTAAAATCACAAGACTATTTTCCATAATCAGTCTTCATAACGGCAATGTCAGACAAGCAGGAATTCATAAAACAAGCTGGTTTAATAAAGAAACAACATGACAGCTGTCAGCTATGCGTCAATAACATGCAGAGAAAATACAATCTGAATTGGCCCTGTGATTTTAAACGGCACCAACAGCATCAGTGCACAAAGAGGGGTGCATAAGTGCTTGCCTTCGGCTCCTGACATCTGCCTGCAGCCCGGGGGAAGCAAAATGGAAGTGCAACAAGACTTCAGAAGCTCCCGTCCACTCCACACTAAATCATCACCGTTTGCAAAATGCCCGTCTCCATTACTGTTACTGAGATCAAAAATTGATGAGCAACTTGGTTGGCTCTTGCAGCGAGATGCTTCAGGCCCTCGGGGATTTGCAGACGCATTTCAAGACCAATTTCTATAAAAGGCACACAGGCAGGTTTTGTCCTTGGGAAGAGCAACCCTTATGCTTGCAAACCTACACCCTGCTCGCAACCGACGTGGCTACCAGTGGCAAAGGGCCAGCGTCTGGGCATAGCCGTGCACGCTCAGCCTGCTGATCTCACACAGCCTTCAGCCTGCACAGAAACAGACCCAGCCAGCGCCTTCTCCAGCTGAAGCTCCCTAGAGGCTGCTGCAGGAATTTCACATCGAAAGCTTCAGCCTTGGAGATGTTCCGGGCTTTGCTTTAGCTGCTCTATTGACTCAGCTAACAATTGTAAGGATGTTTGAAATGCCCCTCATAGGAACGATAATCCCAGGGTGGGAAATGGATTTTTTTTTTTTTTTTTTTTTTGCCATGCTTTGCATTTGCATCAGTGGGATGTAACTATTTTACATTTGTCACTTGTAAAATCAGGTGTCTCTGAGGTGTGCAAAAACGAGATCAATTTTAAAGGCCAGAGATTTTAGCACCAACTTCTAGAGGAATGAGCAAAAGCTGTTTAAAGAAGGATTAGGAGGAAGCTGCAAGAATATCGTGCTGATATGCCATTTCAGCCTCTTATCAGCGTTCTGCAGCAGTGCCCAGTGGTCCTGAGCGAGATGAGGACCACCGTATGCTAGCACTGCAGTACACACACACAAACACACGAGACCATCCTTACCTTGGTGAGCTGCCAGCCTACATAAAACATAAACGAGAAGCAGGAGGAGGGGAAAGAGAAGCCCAGAAAGACGGCAAGAATTGCCCTGTGCTACACTGTGAGGCTGAGCAAAGCTCAAAGCCAACTCAAACCCCTCAGCCCAGGTGAAACGTGGGCAGGCTGCAGGTTCACATACTTCACAAGCCCACGGTGCACCCAGGAAGGATGGGTGGGTGCAGGATCACCCCTGCAGTCCCTGTGCCAAGGAAAGACCTGGGAGAGGATGACTTACCGGAGGACCATCTGCACCAGGCATGCCAGGAAGACCGGGTTTGCCCAGAGGCCCCTAAAAACAAACAGAAAAATCATCAGCTGCAATAGCCAGAGCCCCCAGAGCACCAGTTTTGCTTGCTTTAGTTGTGAAAGGCTGCAGGGAGGTGGGTCTATTGGGAAAGCTGCCATGACTTGCAAGGAGTCTGCAAGGAATCTGGGATTCCAGCATCCCAGGAAGGTGCAGCAGTAGTGCCAGCACCTTACCCAGGCCTGGCAGAGCTCAGAGGGAGACGTTTGGGCACGAGGCTGGGAACAGAGCCCAGGGCTGGGAGCAAGTGGCTGTCCTGAGAAAGGCACCGCGCGTAAGCACAGGTGGGAGCAGGTCAAAGCACAGGGCTCGCTGGGCTAGGAAATACCCACCCTTTGGTGACAAGTGCAGGAAGATTAATAGGCAAAGGGAGAAAATCAGGTGTGGAGCTGCCCCCATCGACTGCACCTTGCTGCTTTAACGTGGGGAAGTGGTCGCTTCGGTAATTAAGCAGTCCCCTGATTTCTCACGCTATTGAGGAGTGCCACTGCTGCTGCAAGTGCGTGACTCAGCACTAAACCTGAGAGCCCTTTATCTGCTGGAATTGCTAATGTGCTCCTTCACTCTTCCCCTGCTGATCGATAATTTCAGCACGCTGCGGGCTGCCAACACGAGCAGGGAGCTCTCCCGCACGCATGCTGGATGGATCCCCTGCCTGTGGGAGCTGAACGAGCACCCAACAATAGCTGCTTTGTCATCTCCATGGGCAAAAACGATGCCCTTGCTTAAACCCTGATGGCCCCAGCACTGCTGGGGGAATGAGGACAGCAGCTACTCCACGTCGACAGCGATGGGAAATCAGAGAGAGCTGGCATGGGTTGGGAGCGGGGAGGAGGCAGCACGAGGAGACCTTGGCAGAGCGATCCAACCCTCAGCTCTTCCCATTACCATCCCCATCAGACTTCCAGGCACTTAGCCCGCAGAAAGAGACAATTTTCAGCCCTCTGCTAATGTTTTGCCATCGGCTGCCTTCAGAATGTTTCTGTTAAAGTAGGAAATGAATGCAAATATTATGAATTCGAGGTAAACTGCATTTTCTTGTCTCTCTTCTGTCTGGAATGAGACACATTAGACTTTCATGGACACGGCTGCAAACAGATGTTGCATATGGGGCAAAGGAGCAGCTGAAGCAGCAAATGCATATTAATGGCAACAGTTGTCTTAAGTCAGAGCTGTGGCATTTTAACCTACTTTCTCTCCTGGGGGACCGATGGGGCCTTGTGGACCTGGAAGACCCTGCGAAAAGAAAAACCTAGGGTCATTAAGGAACGAGTTATTCATTCCAAATGCATTTTGGCAATGTCTCAGCCAAGCATCATTCTAGTGCCTGCGACGGCTGGGGATTTCCCCGGCTCCATTCATTCTCAAAACGCCTTGCACCAGCTGATAAAACCTCATTTTTGTAATTTCATTTTCTCCCCCGGGGAGCCATCCCGCCTCGCGGTGTGCAGCCAGGTTCATCCCCACGATGGGAGCGGAGCCGTGCCGAAGGCTGACAGCAGGACTCGGACATCTGCGTTATCCTTCTGGCTCCCAGCATCTGGATGGGGGATGCTGAAAGTCAGACAGGAGCCACAAGACGTGGCTCGGCTGATGAGACTGCTTGGACCTGGGTTTGGCTTTGTACCGTGGCAGCGAGAGCCAGGTGAGAACAGGAGGGATCTGAAACTGGGAGCATTTTCAGGAAGATTTTGGGCCAGCAACGTACATGGAGCCAATTCCCAGCAAATCTCCTTATTGCTGGTCCATCTCTTTCTTCCAAACCAGCATTCCTGGTTTTTCATTCCAGTTTTTTCCCTCTTACCTGAGCACCTGGGTTGCCCTGCTGGCCTGGGGGGCCCGGCTCACCTTGAGGACCCTGTGAGGAGGCAAAGGCAGAGCTGAGAGCAGGAAAACAGTGAGCAGAGCTGGACGCCTGAACAGCACCCTTGCATCTCGAACCCTTCTCTAACCCACTGTTGGCAACCAGGAGCTCCTGGGCATTGAGCACAGCTTCACTCCATGGTGGGGCAGGAGGAGTGAAGTTATTTCACTGCACACACGCTTCTGTGCATGGCCATGTTGCCCAAACGAGCTGTGAGGGGCTTTCGTGCTGCCTAGCTCTGATCAGGTTGTTCTGCAGGAGTCCCTTCAGCCTGGTAGAGCCAAGGAGGAGGCACACAAAGATTTTTTTCCCCCTCAGTTAAACTACAGTGCTCCGATGTTCATTAGAACAGCACACGTCTTGATGAGAATGTTTGATCTTTCACGGGGAAATAATGTGTAATTCCATCAGAAATTATAATAAATTAACAGCCATTTGCTGGTTTGCTGTAGGAAGATACTCTCGGTGGTTTTCACAGGCCCTGATAGGAATCTAGACCAGGCTAAAAAGCAATTAGCAAATCTAATTTAATGGAGTACATTTTACACTTCACATATGCTCTCTCTATATAATATCTGAACCGTCTGTAAAACTTGCAGTGAAAACTTACCACATTCCCCTTGGGACCTGTTTGTCCATCCATACCAGCCACACCCTGGGAAAGGATTGAAAAAACAGCATTAAGAAAATATCTGCATATTTCGCACCACAAAAGCAGGGAAAATGCAATAAAAATAAGAAAACATCAGGAGGCCCTTTAGACCGTGTGGAAATGGAACAATTTTCTAAAGGTGTTTTGTTAAGCAGCCAATTCTATGAATCCAGCAAAAATTAACACTTTAAAGAGTCATTTTGGTATTTTCCCACTGGTTTAACCTGCCTGAAAAAGCAGAATCAGCACCAGATGAAGAAATCCTGGCTACGTACTGCAGCCGGATTGCTTCCGACAGCGAGCAGACTGGTAGTAGCTCGTGAGAAGGAACAACTGGACACAGACCTCGCTCGGGACAGGAATGCATTGTTCAGGTGAAGCCAACGAGGCTGTGCCAAAATAAGGATTTGACCCAGATTGTTCTTAACAGTGTTATGGACAAAGCAAAGCCTCCAAGGCCAAGGTTTCCTCAATAACAAAACAGAGCCTGTGCCAACAAAATAATCCCCCTTGTACCAGAGGGCCACAAAAAAAGGCAGCCAGGGTCATGTCTGCCCTGATCATCTTCAGTGAGGGTGTAACGTGGTAGATGGTCGATGCAGACCCCCTGCTGGGGCTTCTGCGTTCTCCCATTTGCTCTAGGGCAGGTTAGGTTATCCATTTTTAACAGCATGCTCATGTGAGACCAGTTTTGGAGCAGATCCTGAACCCTCATTTAATTTCAGCAGACTAGGAGTTCAAAGTGAGGATGTCTCCACATCCCACGAGGGGTTAAGCACCTCACCACGCTCACCATTAAAACCCTGACCCCCTCAGCTCTAGCGGCAGCCCAGGTCCTGTTTTTAAATCCTGGGACCTCTGTGAGCTGCAGTGCTTTGCAGAAGGAGCCCTTACATCAGCACTTCCCTGGCCAGCAGTGCACGACAAATAGGGTGGCTGCCTCCTGCATAAAAACTGCACGTTCTTGCCTTGGCTTTTGCCTGAAACCTGAACAAATTGCTTTAAAGGTTCAACACCCTATAGGCAAAAGTTAATAGCAAAGCCACCACGTTAATAGCTCTCATTCTGCCCTCCCAGGCTGAGCTAGGCATTAACTTCTACTCGGGTGAGCCAAATTTTGGGCTGCCACATGCAGAGGTGACAGCACTGAAAACAGGGCAGAACACAGCCTTTGAGCAGCAACTTTTATGAACACGTCTTCTCATGGCACAGACATACAGAATCATGCAGATGCATCATCTGCTTGAACGACTAATTGGGGCAGGGTGGTTTGGCTGAGATGACCCTGGAAGGCAGCAGCCCTGGGAACTTACCGGTGGCCCTGGTGGTCCTGGTGGCCCCTTCGGTCCCAGCAGTCCTCGGGGTCCCTGTTGGAGCAAACAAGCAGGGTTAGTGCATCCCGTGCTCCCCCATGGGTGCCAGGCACTGCTCTGCCCAGCACAGCATCGGGGCTGGCCACGACCCTACTGGTTTTGCAGTAACAGCAGCTGTCTGGGTTAAAAAATCAGTAAGAGAAATCCTGTGTGCATGCACCCTTGAAATGCTTTTTGTCAAGGTAATATCCATGCATACAGTTATCCCTTGGATTGGAAGAAGGCCCACTTCAGCCACTTTTTTTTAATTTTTAAATAATTTAATCATATTCCTGGATTACCCTGTAATGCACACAATGATGCAAAACGTGTCACAGCCAAGTCATTCCAGCCGGAGAGTGCCATGAAGAATGAGCTTATTCCACTAATGGATCATTAAGGTTAGCATTTCTAAATCTCTCCAGATTTAATTCTGGTCATTGACAATCTGTACAATGAAGTAAGGCTGGAAAAGGTTTTAAGCCTGCAGCATAACAGTGCGTTTTCAAAGGCATTTGGTTCTTAAACCACACTTTGCCATTCCTAGCTTTCTCACCAGATGAAGCCTAGCATCATCTTCAGGGAAATCGGGGAGATTTGAGTATTGCATTGATGTGTCAGGAGAACTGTATCCATGTGAGAGAGTGAGTCTGACAGCTAATGCTTCAATGTACTTTTCCTGACTTTGCAAATCCCGCTCCAGCAGCCCCTCTACCTGGTGGGTTTGCAGCAAAAGGAAAGGGAGGGGGCCTTGTGTGCCCACCTGAGCGCTCAGATGCAGATCTGGAAGCTCATCTTTTAAATTCAGGCCCTTTCTTCAATTAGAGATGGTAAAAGGACCCTGGACATTTACAAGGCTGGTGTTCATTCACTGTCACGAAGGAAAACTGTTCTTGACTGATGGGCAGTTTTATCTGTCTGCCCAAATATTGCACATCCCTTTTTATGACGCAGAGGAATTAAAATGAAATGTTAGAGGACAGAAGAGCAGACATTATGAAAGAGTCTGATCTCAGAGGCCACGGGGATTTTGTTCCTGCAGAAAAGCAGTTTGCAGTGCCAACGGGATGCATGGGCACGGGGCCCTTCCCAGCCACCGGGGTCCTGCAGGGGCTGGGGCTTTGTACCCTGAGTCCCAGGAGAGCAGCTCCTTGGCTGATGCTTGTATAAACCAGCTATGGGAACTGGAAGGAAATGAGGCAGGATGAAGAGGAATGAATTTCTAAGTCACACCACTAGTATCAGTTACGATTAAATTTGGTAAGACCCTATTTTGGCTCAGGGCAGGTAAAAACATGCAGATTTGGGACGTGTATTTATGACCAGAAGTTTCCTGTAATGCAATTTAAGCCTTTCCTCTGGCCATCACTGATATTTTTTCTTGTATGGCTGCTATAAAAATAAGCTTCCCTGCATGCACGATCATCATTTAAGTTCCTCTTTTGTTACTCTGTTACCTGAGCATATAAATGCTTTTAAGAAGTTAATAACCCATAAGTTATTGCTTAGACATGTGCCGAGGAGATAGCTGGGTTGATTAATCTTTCCCAGAAGTTAATCAGACATCTCGTCTATAATTTAGTTCCAACGAGTCCGTAAATGCCAAGCCTTCCCTTTCTCATGTGAAGTGTGTCCAACACTTCTCATCAATTACTCTCGGGCCACCATGCTGGGCCGCTCAACAACAAAATAAGACATTTTGAAAGCAAAGCTGATGGCCAGTGATAGATAGTTAATGTCCTTTTTATAACAAAGGAAATGCGTTTGGGATACTATGAGCAGCCAATGACTGTACTACACACAGAAATCGACGGTCAGCCAGAAACAGAGTTCATCATTGCCAACAAAATCAGAAATAGTTGGTGCTGGGGACAGAAAATGCCTTCAGAGTCTTGATTTGAAAACCCAGCTGTTTCTTTTTGGTGGGGTGCTCCCCAAAAACACTTGTTGGGATTGTTCAGGAGGTTTTTGTTCAAATCATGAGCATCTCCTTTTCACCTTACTCTTGATAGGAACTGTCCCCTTCGCTAGCCCTGGCCTGGCTGCTCCAGCATTAGCAGCAGCATATGGAGCTGCAGGCCCAGACACTGACAAACTCTGCAGATTTATAAAGTTCTGTGTGCTGTGAACAGAACACCAGCCCCGCTGAGGTCATGGCAAATGTCCCCTTGTGTTCAGTCCTGCTAGGACTGCATCCTAAGATTTAGATGGGATCACTCACACTGCACTGATCTAGGGGTGCAGGTGATGAGCCGCATGGCTGATTGCTGCCATTGCCCCTGCAATAGCAGACAAAACCATTCCTCACTGCTGTTTGCTACTAACACTCGCAAAACTCACATTTCACATACACTCAGCATGCACACTTCACACCCCAGCCCACTTACCTGACTCCTAAACAGTCCAGATGGAGGATGCATGCAGGAAAAACGAGAGACCAGCCTAAGCTAAGCTTTACCTTTAAAATGACAGGGTTTAAATTTCAAATATTAGCCACTGAGCAAATAGAATCACCGAGAAGTTTGCTCATCAGTAATACAAGATCAGAAAGCATCTTCTCTCCTCAGTAGGCATCTTGGTGAAAAAAGTAGAAGAGAGCTGTTAAGGCAAAGAGACTCCCAACCATTCACTTGGATCTTCAAGCAGGAGAAGCTGTTCCCTGCAAGAACTCGGGGGTCTTGATTAGCACCACAGGAGCTGCCCCACGGGACACCTAAAGCACCCTGATCATGTCCAGCCCCTGACCAAAGCGGTGCTGCTGCACACCGAGCCCCAGGAGGTACTCACAGGCTCTCCAGGCAGCCCTCGGGGTCCAACTTCTCCATCATCTCCCTGCTCGGCAGCGAAGGCACAGAGGGAAGCAGCAAAAGAGACAGAGCAAAGCAGTTATATTTCAGTCACATCACAGGTGTTTCATTCTTGTTAAATAATAATCACACCGAAAAGCAGCTTCCCTGGAGTAATAAAAGGGTAGCCGTGCATAAGGAAGACCTCGTAAGCCGCGAGACTAATATTGCGTGTGCAGAATTTACCGAGGATTAGAAATGCTGTATGGATACTTCATAATTCATGTCAGTGTTTATAAAGATGGATTTTGCTAATAGCCAAGATACTGTAGGAACAATTCGGGCCATGTGAGTCAATAACCACAAGATTTAGTGCCTACTGAAGGGGAGCATGGGAGCACTGCCCGGGGAATTTGATTTAGCCAGATTAACCCACTGGCTCCTCAGATAAGCCAGAGGCATCAAAGGGGTAATTCTTCATCGCTCCACACCCACCTCTTGTTGATGCCCACCAATGGTGCTTCCTCCACGTCATTTTTAAACCACCTAACTCATGAGGCTCCCCCAGGGACACCGTATCACAACCCAGCACACCCACACTCAGGAAATCAATCCTAGCAGCCAGCCCATGCAAACCCTCCTCTGCTGATAAAATGCATTCTCTTCCCCTCAGCTATGCCCTCTCTTCCCCTTACATGGTTTCTCTTTCTCTTTAGGATTAAAGTTCTCCAGAAATTTGTTCTTTCCCCCAAAGACGCAAGTTAGGTCTTTTCGACTTAAAAGCCCTTTACATCCACGACTAATTAATCCTCACAACTTTGTGGTCAGGAAGGCATTATTATCTGTGCTTTACAGATAGCCAAAGGTGGAAAGAGAACATTGTGGAGGGGGATTAAAGCCTGGGAAATCCATACTCCTCCAGCTGAACTGCACACTTCCCAGAACTACACATTCAGCATTTGCAATCTCTTCTCTTAAACTGGCTCTTCTAGGCCTGTATCGCTTAGTTTGAGCTTTTGCTAAAGGCCTTGCGATTATCGACTGCACGGTGTTAAAGTGAACAATTTAATCTTTGATTCCCATGTCTATCTGGACTCCTTATTTCCCAAGTCGTGCTGCAATTTGCCATATCTTAGAAAACAAGCAGCACACATTGTCGATGACATGATTTTTCGTAACAAAAACAGAGTTTTCTGACCAGATACTTAAAATGCACATTTCTCATCACTTTTCTTCCTCCCATCTTGCTCTGTCTGCCCCATGTCACTCTCATCCCGTGGCACCACGCTGCAGGGACGAGCTGCTGCTGCTGCTGCTGCAGGGGATGGCAGCAGGCAACGTGCGCCCGGTGCTGCCATCGCATCTGCTTCTCATTTACAGGGCTCAGTTATGAATTCAAAGGACTGCTGCAGACACAGACAAACTTACCCTCTCCCCATCCTCTCCGGGAGCCCCTGGGGGTCCGTGGGGGCCTGGCTCGCCCTGTGAAGGAAAGGCAGAAAATCCTCAGAGAAGGTGGACACAGTCTGGCAATGGAAAACATCGGGTAATAGCGAGAAACCTAGCAACAGGCTCGCCTTTTCTGTCTGCAACATGTGCTGAGGATGCTCGTATCCTCACTTTCCTGTGCATGAGGCACAGGATTTACTCGTGACATCTCACTAGGGGTCTGGGAAGCAAGCAGATACTGTGGCTCCTTCAAGAAAAGGGGACTCGGGCTCTGCACACAGATATTCCTTCACCCAAGGCATCCCACTATCCCACATCTCGCCAATTAAGCATCTCTCTCAGGCACTGTCTTCCCTTTCCTCTGTAGCTTGTAATCATAATGCGATCTCTGCTGCTCAAGAGCTCCCCAGCTTTAAAAACTAATGGTTTAACTGGGGAGACAGTGGCTCTCTCTAGGGAGAGGAGGCAGCCTACCAAAATAACTAGCTTCTTGCTTTTTTCCCCATTGTTTAATTATAAGCCAAAGTGAACGATCCCATTGTATTTTTGGCAGTTCCCATCCACATCTGCACTAAAAGCAGGTTTTGCTTCTAATTTTTCAGTCTGCATTTTATTAAAGTGATCCCCCCCCTCCACTTTCAAGCAATCCCAGAAGGATTTTGCAGCTTCCCAGGATGTGAGTGCTGTGACTGGGAGCAATGCTGTGACATCCCACATTATCCTCCAGGACACTCTTGTTCTCGTTGCACTGTTCTGGCTCATCCCCAGCAATAGCTGCCCTCCTCCCAGCCATGTCTTCCTGCCAAGGTTTCATTACAGACTGCAGCCAGGAAACAAGTGGAATATAACTTACTCTATTTCCCTTCTCACCAGGCAAACCAGCCAAGCCATCAAACCCTCGGTCACCCTAAAAGAAAAGCCAGGTTAGTACACGTTTCCACCTGCTGTTGAATATCTTTCCAATTTGTTTCCTTTCTGTGTCAAGGAGGGATTGATTTTCTCCCTCAGACATTCAGCCTTCACCTCCCATCAGACCAGCGATGATTTCAAAGTTATAGATTAAAAAAAAAAAAGAAAAATGCTCAAATAAAGCCATTTTACCTCCTCCCTTCTCCTCCAGCACCTACAGACTTATTATTTTTCCATGTGAATTCCGGAGTCCCATCATCTAAAGCATCTCAATTCTGGACAGGTTATTCTAGTGCAATTTATTTCATTTTATTCCACAGCATTACAAATGATGACCCACTGGTAGCCAGCTGGGCACCAGTATTGCTGCCGAGAGGTCCCCAGACACCACCTTGGCCTCCACCACAACCCATCCCATACACACCCCTCTAATCCTGGCCAAACGGGGCTTTGGCCATGCTGGGGAGCACGATGCCAAGCCCAAAATAAGGAGCAGTGCTAGGAGGGCGGGCGTGTTGCTCTGTGCTTGGCACCACGCTGGGAAAACAAAAGTTGTGCGGACACACTGAGCACACAGCTGCTCGCTCCTCACGTCCCCTGCCTAGCTCTGCAGATGTTCCCGAAGGAAACGGGCGACTCTTTGGGAAGCTGAAGTGTGAGGAGGAAAAATTAAAGCCCCAGTAGTTCAGAGAGCTTCCTGGGGCTCAGACCAGTGTGGGTCCCCCAGCGCTGGGATGCAGCCAGGTCCTGGTGAAACCCAGCAAGGCACAGCAGGGCTTCTCCTCTGCACAGCTGCTTTTCCTCACTGAATTTGTGCCCTGTTCCAATTCCCTGTATTCTGGGGGGAAATAGGGGCAGGAATGCACTGAGACAGACTGTCTGTGAAAGCCTCAGCTCTTTGGAAAAGGGAAGTCCCAAAGGCATCTGCAAACTGTGGGTGATGTTGTCACACAACACCTGGCACAGATAAAAAAGGAAAGTCCCATTTTCTTTGTATAGTGGGGGACCCCCTGGTCAAAAGGCAGAGCACACACTAGTGGTAAGTGGAATGAGCACCACTCCTTCCTCCCACAAACCTTTCACCTACGAACGAAGAAGTTGGTTACATCAGAGCATTTTGGAGGATAAATCGACCTGGCCAAGGCTGATGGAGATGCACCAGGGTAACTGATGGCTCCTTCGTTTTTGTCAGCTCATGGGGCGTTGCTCTGGCTCTGCTCACAGCAGATTTAGCTCGTTTCCAGAGCTGCTCATTATTCTGTTTTCCCTTCTTCCCTGGCATCCACTCCTTGGAGGGCAGTTGATGCTCATTAAAGCACTTTACTGGATAAATGATTTGCAGCCTCCTGTCTCTGTATCAAAACCCCCCATCTTTTCCAGCTTTAAGTATCTACATAATAAAGAACTTAAAACCTTTAATACGTGATTCCCTGAGCAAACTTTCTTTGCATTCAATTTCAGTGGAACAGCTCCTTCCTTGCTTGATAATACCAGCAGATCACAGCTGAATGAAAGGATTTTGTCTCAAAGATAAATACAAGGCATTAAAATTCCTCACCACGCCTTCTACATTTCCTCACCCACTTAATAGGTATTTTTTGGTAGTTATATTTCAGGATATTTCCAACTGCTCATTCATGTTTGTTTTTTGTAATTAGGATTCTGAAGTATTTGTTCTACAACTGCAGCCAAGGGAGCATGTTTCATTCTTAAGGGGATCCAGCAATTTAATAAAGTTGCACCAAAAAAAAAAAAAAGGAAAGAAAAGAAAATACAATCTCTTGCTGTTCTGCCTTCTAGGTGTGTGTTTAATTTCCCTCAGCTCTCAAATGTGGAGCCCACATCTTCACAGGAGTTGCTGGACCGTTTCAGCCACCTCCTCCAAGCAAAGAGGGCTCCTCCTGCAAGGGTCCTCCCGTTCCTGCTTGCTAACCAGCTGATGCAAATTCCAAAAACACACAAAGACGTGACGCTACCTTTGGTCCTGTCTGGCCTGGCATTCCCCGGGCACCGTCACTGCCAGCTCGTCCCTGCAGCGGAGAGAAGCAAAGTCAGACACAAGGGGTAAAGTAGGACTGCAGAGACATCTGCTCTTTGGTCTGTGGCTGAGCAAAGCTTTATTGAAGCCAGAGCTTGCCAGCTGGGCAGCAACTTCCCTGGGCAAAGGGAAAATGTTGCTCTGTTCTTGCAGCAGCATCCTGGGTCAGCCTGGTGGGCTGGAGTATGGCAAACAGCAGGGAAGCTGGTTCACAGCATGGACATTGGGATACAGTCATCAATTTGAAAAAATTATCTTCCTTTACACTTTAAGATATGCTTATGCCGATGTTCACAAATTGAAATGAGATAAAAGTTTATGAAAGCCGGATGTGAGTCACACAAAAAACTTCTTAATTTCTTCCTCTGGTAAGCTCACACAAAGAGCTGGAGGACTCCGTAAAATAAAAATTAGCATTTGTGCAACGGGAATGTCAACAGAGCAAGTGAGCACCGCTTCTGCTAGCTCAGATACCCCCAGGGACCAGGTCCTCTCATGCTGCAAAGACCAGGACTGCCCGAAGCAGCCCAGGGTGCTCCTGCAGCTCCCACCCCAGCACCGTGGAGCAAAAATCTGAGAACTAAAACATGGGAAGCATGGACATGCAGCTCTTCCCATCCTCCCTCCTCCCTACCCCAAGCTCTTATCCCTGCGTGCGTCTGCCCAGCTGGACCGAGAAGGCCTGGACCAGCCCCTGGCTGGCCGCCAGCCCACGCTTGTGCAATGCTCTCAGCGCTCAGGAATTGCTTTGGCCGCGGGACGAAGCGCTCCCGGGACACTCACCCTGCGGCCTGGCTTCCCTGCCGGGCCGGGAGGGCCCTGGATGCCTCGTGGACCCTGTGATGCAATGAGGAGAGAGAAAGAAACGCCGTCAGCCAGCAGCATTACAGACGGACCCCGTGCAGCTGGCCGGAGCAGCGGCCCCGCAGGCATCCCCAGCCAGGCCCCATTGGGGTGGTGAGGGTCAGTGGAGTGACAAAACGGGGTGACAAAATGGGGGGTGAACGCGTAGAGCAGAGCCCGGGGTTCAAAACACACCAGGTAGATGCAGGATTGAGCATGTCTGGATGGGAATTGCATGTGTAGACCCAAACGTAAGCCTTCGCCCTGTGAGCAGCCCTGCGCTTGTCATGGGCTCAGGGTGGTGGAGACAAATCCCTGCCCCCCATTAGAAAATTTCCCTTTGATGCAGGATTTACGACTCCGGAGGACGATTTTGTGAGCAATAAGGAACTCCCCACACTCCAACATCTCTCATATTTACAAGGCCACCCACACCACATCTTTTTTCCAATGTTTGTGGCCAGGGAATGGCTGGAGCCGTGGGGAAGGCAAGAGGCCCCTGCCCCTCAGCAGCCTGCGGGACCCCCCCTCACAGCATGCCTCTGGGGTGCTCACAGAGGGCCCTGGGGGAATCGAGGGCCTTCAGGACCCCTCTGTGGATGCCTTTGCAGGAAAGGAGAACCACCTGCAGAATTTTACCCTGCTGGCTTGGAATTATGCCTTGAATCTGCGCTTGGATACTTGAAGGGACATTTATAGGTGGAACAGATGTTCCCACACCTTCATAGTTTCACCTTGCATTTGTAGGCTCTGAGCTGCTCCCCCACAGCAGCCCCTGAAGCAAGGCTGGCTGCTCCACACCTGCATTTCCCCAAAGCCCCCTCAGCCCCCCGATCTTGCCATACACACCTGAGGCCCCATTTCTCCAGCTTCGCCCTTCAGTCCTCCACTGCCCGGGGGTCCCTGTGGGCAGAGAATGGGATTCACTGCATTTTGCCACAACAGAACCAGAGGGAAGAGCCAAAGGGCATTAAGGAGAAGGCATTCATGCAGGTAATGAGAGCAGGTGCTGAACCAGTGCCAGCTTCGTTCTCTCCTTGCTTCTTTACTCACCATGGGGCCGGGCCGCCCGGTCAGACCCATTGGGCCCGCGGGTCCTCGCAGTGCCAGCTGAAACAGAAAGAGAGATGCTGCTTTAATTGTGTCCCTGTGTCACTACCTCAACGGGACATGGCCACACTGCACCATGAGCTGCGTGTTCCCTGCATGCTCTGAGAACCAGGAATCCTTGCAGCTATTTCCATAATCTCAATAAATTTGATCAACTGATCAACTTCTTCTTGCTTCCACAAATGGGCCAAACCCCTGGTTGGTGTCGGTCTGCTGAGGGAATGTACGGACCTACAGCCCAGCTGCCTGCAGCCCCATACAGGTAGATACCTATAAACACCCCGGTTGAGACCCATGGCAGATAGAGAGCCCAGATTTTCCTGCATTTGAACCCTTTTCCATCAATACACACAAACAGAATACAATGGGCACTTTTAGCAATAACCTACTGAAGGTAAATGACAAAATTTTACCCAAACAAACTACAGGGGTTTGCTCACATCCTGGTTTAGGAGGGCTTTTTCTTTATGAAACTAGCAGTTTAATTTTGGAGGATTTTTTCTTTTTTTTTTTTTAATTACTACTTAGCATCTTCCAAATAGAACAATTCAATTTGCAATGGGGGGCGTTTAGCTCAGTAATTAAGGAGTCATGTAACCATGCATCAAGTCGATAATTTCCGTGGAGGGTAATGGGGCCGTCCACAGTTCATAACATCACTTGGACAATTTGTTCCCTCGTGACAATTCGACACTTTAAAAGAGTTGTAATTATCTGTGTATAACAGGAATTAAAATCTATCCGTGACTGAACTTGGAATTGTGTAAATATTGCACAAATGCTGGATTATGTGGCATCTTTTTACAACTCCCCATTAAAAGGGAGCTGCTCCGGAACACTGCTGGCTGGGACAGTGTCTACTTTCAGTGTCTACTGAAAGCCAAATTTTAAGGGAATAAGTCAACCTAATAATGCAATTAACAACACCACCCAAAAAAAAAAAAAAAAAAGCACCATTCCTGCCACATCCCATAACTTCTCCACAGAAAAAAAATTATCTCCCTGTCCACTTCAGTATCAGGGTTTTCAGCTGAAGTTGCCTGATGATAGGTTGATGTTTGTCAAGAAATGGATCTTTCTGTTTATGGAAATTATCAAATTTTCATCCACAGCCCCAAAATTGCCCAGGATTTATTATTTTTTTTCATTTTTTCCCAACGTTTTACTGAAAATTAAACAAAAACACACACACACACACAAAACAAAACAGAAAAGAGAATTTTCTTGGGGGGGATACTTTGTTTTTTCAAATCAGTCACTATTTTTGACAGGCAGAAGAAAACAACAACAACAACAACAACAACAACAACAACAACAAAAAAAGTCTGAGAAAGCAGATGCTTCTCATGAAACGTTCATCTGGTCAAGAAAAGCAATTTCCCAGCAAAATAAATGCTGATGGAAAAACTGTAGGCAGCCTGGAAATTAAGACTGACGAGGTAACACGAGAATCATAATCCACCAATATCATTCTCAGAGTAAGGTTAATGGATAGGAAAATGCAGTGGCTGGTGGCATCAGGGCCCTGTGCTCTGCCTGAACATGAGAAAAATTGAACTCCTTAGTTAAAGGAGAGCTGGATGGAAAGCAAAATAGTCCCAGCTGAGCCAAAGCCCTCATTATAAACCCAAAAGGGCATGTGTCACCCAGCTGGGTGGAGATCCTAAAGGACTTTATTTCACTCAAGGGTGAAAGGAATTGCTTTTTAGCCCATCAACAGCATCTGAGCTACGAGACCCAGCTGCCGGCAGACGTGGGCTTTGGACGCTGGGAAGCACAGCTAAGCTATGTCCTTTGATGGCTGCATTTGGCTGGAAGAGAACCAAAGCGCCCCAAAGCCATCCCCTTTCATTTTTGGCCTTGCTAAACCATCTTGTATTTTCCCCTTTACTGCTCAAAGCCAGGATCTGGTCCTTCCTGGACAAGACTGGGACAAATAAATCAGAAATGCACTCAAGGGGTCCTCACGTTTTCCCTTCTGCTGTAATTGTGCCTGCTGCTTTTCTGCTTTTAACGTGCTAATGATCAAATGTAACCTCAGACAAGCACTCATGGAAGGGAAAATTCAAAGCTGTCCTGCCTGGAAACAAAGTCTTATTTTGAACAGCTGAGAATGGAGCCTTATACACTGACATACTCATCCAGCTAGGGAACAGGAATCATACTGGGAACGTGCATGGCCCATCTTGCTTCACCAGTGAGCCTAAATAATAAACACGGCTGGGGATTATGTGATCATTAATCAATAAGGTCATTTGACAAAACAAAACAAAACAAAAAAAATGGTGTAGATACTCATCATGTATTTTCAATAAATATATTAAAGGAAATTGCAGGCTGCCTGCTGAGATTCATGGAGCTGGGAACAGCTTACATCTGTGACATACATTTAATTATTGAGTGAGATTTGCTGGAAAAAAAGAAAAAAAAAAAGAAATCCCCTACAGCATATGCCACGACTTTTCATATAGATTCTCAAAACTGTCAGCATAAACAGCAGAACGCTGCAGCAGGTTTATGTCTACTTCCATCAGCAGAAGGCCATCTCCAAGGTCCGTAGGTAATTTAAAACTGAGTTTTTAGAGCCTGGCCTGTTGCTGGTGCTCAATAAAAGGCCAAGTCATCCAGGTGTTATCACCTCAAGCCATGCAGCAATCCCAGCTCACACCTAGGTCAAGAGACTGTTACCAGCATGGATGCTGCAAGCATGGAGACATCTCCTCTGAGAAGTTTAATCTTGTCTTCCCCACCAACACAGACCTGCTGCAAGAGACACCCTGCTCCCCTTCACTTACCCTGGCCTGCTGCAGGATGGCTTGGGCTTGGGCCTCCTGGGCCGAAACGAGTGGTCCTTTCGAGCCAGCATCTCCTCCTCCGCTAAAGCGGAACTGATGGGAACAAGACAGAGAAAGCAGGTCACGGGGTTGCTGTGTCTCCATACTCACGCTAGCCTGGTTCCTAAATAGCTCTGTTCAGCATGACTGCCCCAGGCCCATCGGTGTCCTTCCAGACCACCCCATTAAGCAGCGCGCTCTCGGGTCGCCCAGCTCGCCGGCACACACAGACTGTTTCCCATGGACATAACAGCACAGCAAACGCTGCCAGGTCAAAGCATGCACAATAGGAGGCCTTGCAGGCTTTGAACTGTAAGGACCTCACGCACCACCGCTCAAAACTAATGCCGAAGCTCTCACAGGCCTGAGAGCCCCCGTGCAGATGCTGGTGGAGATGGGGTTGTATCGGGTTATTGGGCTGGAGCTGTCTCGTGGCCATGGGACCGAGGCTGCCTTTCCCAAGCACGGCAGCATACTTCAGGGAAACTCATCCTAATGTTTAAGCCATGATCCTTACACGCAAAGGATTTAAAAAAATAATGATTATTTTTAATTTTCCTGAACTTGAAAGGGAAGGAATTGTTTAATGTTTTCTTCCGTCTCTTCCATCTCCAATTCCTTAATTGCACGTGTTTTGGGGTTTTGCAAGAGGAACTCAGCAGAGTGCAGAACCTACTTGGAAGGCTCTTTCACCTCGACTTCACCTCTGCGTCTTGCTTGGTTGGCTCTAGGTATACGACCACACGAACTTGGCAAGCAGATCCAAAGAAACAATTTATAGGCCTACGGTTGGTTTCTGTAGGGGCCAACAAATGTATTGTAATGGCCAGCTAAGCTCCGTGTTGAGCTCTTGGCCCAGGCTCTCCTCGGCACCCTGCCAGTAACCTACACACATATCACCCTGCGATTTGGAGCCCGTACAAGAGTGCTGCGGTTTTTCACTAAAGCCTCTTTCCCTTTGGTACCTAACCACTCATTTTCAACAGCTGGTTTCCTGAGGGCTTTTTCTCACATCAAAGGAGACACAAAATATAATCACTCGCTTAGTGTCCCAGGATCAAGAAGGCTGACTTGGTACTTGCTAGCTTCATGTAAAGGAAAAAGACAGTGCAAAGTAACCACTGGTCATCAAAAGGGACCAGATACTAAAACCGTAAGAACCTGGATGAACTGCTTTGAACAGCCATTAGAGGTTCCTCAACTTAAGAAGCAGAGTTCTGTTCAAAATTTGGCCCTTGAAGGTGTCTTTAGTTGCTTCCTCATGACTTTCACCCTCCACCACTTAACTCCAAGGAGCCCAAGTCATTTAAATGCCTTTTTGGGGGCTATATTCGTACTTACAGGCAACATAAGCATTGTCCCTGGTGGTCCTGGTAAACCATCTGCTCCTGGAAGACCTGGACGGCCAGGTGGTCCCTATAAGAAAGAGAAATAAAAGTAAACTTCTGTAACACCATCTCAGTTAAGCTTGTAAAGGCGTGTTGTGACACAAAAGGCTCCCTATCTTGACAGCTCATGTTGAGCACGCTGGCATCCTGATGGTCTGGCAAATTTTGTGGAAGCACATCTGTAAGCGCACATGGTTTTTCTTAGTAATTCCCTCTCCTTACATCCTGGCCCCTATATTTTCAGTGTCTGCCATAAGCAATATTTGAGTGAACAATAAAACCCTCTGCGTTGTTCCAAGTCAATGGAATCAATGTTTAGTAGGGTCTCTTAAAATCTATTAAAAAGGTATATGAAACTTCATAACTCAGGTCAGTGAAATAGAAATGTGGAAAGATAAATACATTTCCGTGCATGTTCAGTCATCTGGGTCATTCCATTTTTCTCTCTTCAGTCTTTTTTTTTTTTTTTTGTCCTGTGAGGCTACTTCTGTCTACAACGAAGTGATCCTGTCAGCAGCTGTAAATCAGCCAAACTCCAAGGATCTCAACAGAGCTGCGCTGATTAACATCAGCTGAGTATCTTTAACTTACACTAAAGAAACAAGTACGTAATAAAAGATGTATTGATGAAGCCATAAATAATCGAATATGGCCAATTTCCATAAGACAGCCCACAAATTATTCACACTCACAGTTGTGGACTCGGCAATAAGTTTAAGTTAACCCAATTTTTCACAACCATCCAGCAAGCCTACATACAAACGAGGATGACATCCAACCACTCGGTGAGCATGCAGAATTGCAATTTTCACACCAGCTTAAAGGGCTGAGAGTGACTTGATCTTGACCCAGGAGCCCTGGTGCTCACTTCATGGCAAGGCAGACAGAACTGCCTGGCCAGAAGCTCAGGCTTGAGGACTTGGACGCTCCCCTGGTCAATAAATGCCAACAATAAAGTCATCTGTGGAGGACCAAAGCCCTTAGGAGGGCAAGCGATGAACGTCCACATTAGTTTGTATTCTCTCCCATTTGTCCGAAGCTCTCAAGCCCATACAGACACCAAACAAAAGGGAAAATAAAATCCTGCCACAATCTCAGACACCTATGGACACAGAAGAGCCAGCCCTTGTCCTGAGAAGATGCATGCTCACCACACAACGCAAAGGAAGGGGGGTGAAGCTGGGAGAGGGAGGAGGAAAGGACAAAAGGGTACAAAGTCCCTAAAGCAGAGGATTTAGAAAAGGTAGTTGAAGTGTTTCCCTTGCCCCATTGTCTTCCTTTCAGATCTGGGTGCTCGTTGGGTCTATTTCTGTGAAGGGGGCATCTAAAAACATCCTTCAGATCTGCCTTGGTTTGGGCTGAAGGTCTCAGGCCATACTGGAACTGATGTTTTCTTCCCCCACATCTCATCTCAGCCGTGCAGCTGCCCATTTCTGCAGGAGCACCGGACTCAGCTTCACCTCGCACCTCTTTGCTCCCTCCCCTTCCTTCCCTGCCTTCCTTAACCCACCATCTCCTTCCTCCTCTCCCTCTTAAAAAGGAACATAAAGCATTCGAGCCAAAGTCCCGAGCCCTAAATTAGAGCCCAGCCCTGGGGAACGACAGCCACCGTCACCCCACCCCGCACCACAATCACAGGGCGGCGCGGTGCCGCGGGCCAGGCGCCCAGCTCCGCACTGCAACCGGCCCGGAATAACAACGCTGCTCCCAGCGCCGCAGCGAGCCAGCGCTGCAGCCCCTGATTTATCATCGAAACCACCCAACGGCTCCCTCAGCGCCGAAGGAAGGCTGCGCGACACGCCAGCCCATCCATTTTTCAAGACAAGCTCATGATGTTACATTCCTGGTGTTTACTTAGTCTGGCCGACACCGGAGTCCCTGGCTCTGCTGGCGAGGTGCAGAGGGCAGCCCCATCTGCCGCACCAGCAGCATGATAAATAATTTAGGCCAGGCTCGTCTTATATAATAAACTTGCTTCCCTCTCTCCCCTCTCCTTTAGCTCTGGTCCCCTGTATGACGGATCAGGAATGAGCTTGTTTATCTCTTGTTGTGTACTCTGCCCGACAAATGTTGGCGGGGTGTTTTTCTACAAAAACGCCTCATTTTGTTTCAGGTTGGGTGCGTGAGGTCTTTTCCTTGCGGGGTGGAGCAGTGGGGGGCAGCGACACGGAGGAAAAATCCAAACCACAAAGCACTTTGTAAATTTAAATTGAGGCTGGGTTGCAGAAACCTCTGAATGCCTTTAAGAAATACAGCACGCCAGACCCTCCGTTGGTGTAAATCTGTGTCACTCTCATTATGTAAACAGAGATCTGCTGATATACAGCAACCAGGGATGGGAACTTCAACTTTCATTTGGTGCAGTGCTCCAAGATGCCACGCTGAGCACAAACACTATTGCAATATTTCAAGGGAACGCTTAAACTCACATCTGTGTTAGTTCTCATGATCGTCACATAGCAGACAGTGATGGACAGACACACGGTGGGTGTTGAGAACGGTGCCCAGCAGCAGGCACACAGACCCACCCACCAGCCTGCAGTTTTGAGCTTCAAGTCAAGGATTATTTTTCTACCCTGGCCATAGAATTTCATGAGAAAAGATCTTTCTCACAGCATTTAGGGTTTTCTGTGTAAGGCACTGCTTGCAGTCTGATGGAAAAAAGGGTACCCTGAAAGCTTCGAGCCTTTCAGAACCGCAGGAAGGATTTTAGGGATCCTATTAAACTCTGGAGATGAAAAACTATTCTCAGTGGAAATAAGGCCATGGAGACATTAGGACTGCATGAGCTTGGAAAATGTAATGATGGCTTTGAGACCAGCTTTTGCTCAGAGCTGGAGGGAAGCTGAGCAGAAGCCCAGCAGCACCAAGGCACCCACATTTATTTCCCAACACACAATGGGGTCAGCGACCAGGGTGAGATTTGTTATAATGCTACAGACCATCTCGTTTAAAATTAAAGATATAAATAAAAATCTCCCCTTTTCTTCATTCCATTCTGGAGTACCCACAAAACAGCTCTCTGGCCTCCTAAGTGCCATATTTCCTTCTTCCCACCACTTGAAAGAAACTCCCCATCAGCCCTCTGCTACCTCCCACAAACAGGCTGCTCTGCAGCTTTGCTGGTGATGCGAGCTCCTCTGTGCTTTGTAAAGTAACTGGGATAAATGAACAAACTGACATGATGAATAAAACAGAGCTAAATGAGTGTTGGCCAATATTAACATAGCTGAATATTGTTGGTATATTAATTCAGTGCACCTGCCTGATTGCAAATAAGTCCTTATCAGATGCTGGCATAAGAAATGTTCCTCACTGTACACATATAAGTGCCATGTAAATTCATGAGCTATGCGCAGGGTTAATAATAAACAAATTAAAGAGGAGCTGCTCTAATTGAAAAGAGTGTTTTAATACAGTTTCAATTCCTGGCTCTGCAAGTTCATCACTTCTCCATGCACAATATGTTGGATTACATTCTGTTCTGGACACTCTGTAAAAGCAGGATGTGCTGTCTGGGCTAGAATGCAAATGAAGCCTTTAATTTCAGGGTGTGTAATGACAACATCAGGGACAGTGTGTCTGCTGCTGGTTGGCTTTGCACGGCCATTCAGGAGGAGCCCGGCCAGCAAACATCTGCGTGGACAAGCGGCAGAAGCGCTACCTCCCTCCTCATCAGGGTCAGCACCCGTCCTGGCACACAAATAATTGTTAGGAGCAGGGGAAGAGCATCAAGGGGAGTAGAAGAGCAAGCTGGACAACACGTAGGACCCATGGAGGCTGAACATGAGGGCAAATGAAGACTACCAAGGGCCTGATGGAGCCGCACAGCTGTGTTGACTAATCCTAGGCTGCTGCAAGATTTGAGCTGCAAAAACACTGCTGGGACCTTGCCTGGGTGAACTGTGGATGGTCCCCTACAAACTCCAACACCAAAGGCTGTAGAGCCCTGCCAGGGCAGTGCAGGAAGACCCAGATCTGTGGTGGCTCGAGGGTTAAGCAAGCCTTGGAGCAGTGGCCCTGGCACCCAGCCGCGGGCTCGTGGCTGCGTATTGACTTTCTGAGCTCGCAGACACCGATCGATGGAGCTCAGGCAGGGCCTCTCGTTCTCAATCATGTCACAACCACAAGAAATGTTATTACTGTTCCATCAAAAAAAAAAACAACAATAAATACACCAGGAGTGTAAATGAAGCGAGGGTCTTTACAGAAGGGCTCTGGGGGGTTGTGGCAGCACGGCAGCCAGCAAGCTCCAGCCAAGGCCCCCGGGACCAGCAAGGCAACCAAGAGCCTTAATTAAAAATACGGGGCCCAAGCCAGGTTGACTGCCACACGACCCCAACACCTAAGCAATCTCCTCAAATACACCTGAAAACCACACCAGACACCTTCCAGCGTGGGCCAGCAATGGTTTTATTTCTCCCAACACTTGCATTTTGCAACACGCACGTCCTCAGGCTGGGAGGTGAGCAAGGAAGCTTTGGAGCCAGCTGGTTGCCTCATCCTCCAGCAGGCAGGAAAGGTGGCAGTGCAGCTGGTCCTGCTGTGCCCCAAGCATGGCAGCCAGGCCACGGGGGACATCCCGCAACAACGGGGTGTTCCTTTCAGTGAGCACCAAAATGCAGTTTCCTATCTCTTGCTTTTTTTTTCCTGGTGAATGGGTGGGCTGGAGAACCACCTTGATGGGTGGGAGAGGAAGGGTACAAGGGCAGTGCTGGGGAGGACAACAGCTCAGGGGGACGTGGGGCATAAAAGAGACCCAGGAGTGTTGTTCCAGAGTGACCCCAAGCCTTTCCTGCAAGGGATGACAGCTTTTAAAAGCTGAGGGTAGGAGAGTCTGGTGAAAACCAGCTCAGCCCCTACTTAATGCAGAAAGCCCGGCTACAGAGGATTTAGGGAAGAACACTTAGCTGTTCTAGCTGGAGTTTTCACATTGTGCTTCATCCCATCCTAGGGTGGAAATGTGCTCAGCCCTTTCCTGAGGGGCTGCCACTGGTGCTGCCTGCCTGCAGGGGTAAGGAGGAATAAAGCCCAGGGGATGTGATGCAGACCTGAGAGTTACTGCAGAGGCAGCCATGCAAACCTCCAGCATCGCTTAAGCATTACAAACAAAGCTACACTGAGCTCCTTTGTAGCACAGAAATCTCGTTCTGATTCTCTGCAACGGAACAAATCCTCCCTCGTGTTCATTCTGGGTCTTAGGTTATGCTACTGAAATAGAAAATAAAGTGGAAAAAAGACAAACAGCAATGCTACAACATGAATCCTTAACAGGAGTCGCAGCAATTAGCTGTGCTAAGATGTGCATCAGAGCAGCACAACACCCTTGTCTGCGTGGACCTTCCCATTTGAGCCTGAGCAGCTTCTCCCATCCTGTACAGACAAAATCCAAGAAACTCAGCAGAGCAGGAAACCCTGCAGATGCAGAGGGTCTGGGTCTCCCTATCCTATCCCTGCTGCAGGTCAGGGACAGATAGGACAATTTCCTACTCAGAAAGCAGCTGCTAAAACAGCTGATGACGCCGTGGTGTGTCAGACCCTGCTGTGTTATCTGCCAGGAAAAGCTGCTGAGGCCCTGGCCATCAGATTGAGGAGTGTTTGCTGATAAGCGCTCCCTCCATCGCCGAGGCATTCTGCATTCACCGGGTGACAGCACTGACAGCTGCGGGACGCGGTGCATCCAGGCACATCTCCTGCCATCAGCATCACTGCTGCTCTCCTCCCGCCCCCGCTTTCCCAGGGAAAGGCTGGAAAAATAGACCTCCAGCCAGCCTGCCTTCAAAGAGCCATCTGTAGGCATGCTTTCTGCCCTTTTGGTCACTGAGACTTCGTGCCTCAGGCCACAAAGTGCCCTGTCCTTAGGGCCGCTCTTATTTTTAGGTGAACTTCTAGCGCCCGCTAAAATTGCTCCCAGCAGCAGCCCTCGAGCCTGACGTGGCCCTGGACACTTGCCTTGGTGCAACTGCCTGGCCCCATTACAGCTCATTTTGTTCAGAGAGGACAAGCCAAGCTTTTCCTGCATGCCTAATGCGTGCACACCTCTTGCTGAGCTGAGGCTTGAGTTCAGCAGCCCTTAAAATAGGGGTGAAAAACACAGCGGGATGGTGGTGCGACACCAGGGGCTGTGCTGGATGCGACCAAAACCAACCCCTCTGCTGCAGGACCCGCACCACCAGCTGAAATGAGGATTCAGAATCACAATGAGCTCCGTTTTTCTGTGCTCATGGCTGTTTTGTGCGCTGGCTCACTCTGTTCACCCAGTGCCCAGCTCCCATGCCCTAATGACTAATAACATGCCAAAGGGTGCAGGCAGAGAGGAGAGGGTTTGTCAGCTTTAGTCTTGGTTTTAGCCTGGAGAAAAGTGTTTAGTGCTGCTCACTACCGTGGCTAGTCCCCAGCCACTTGTCCCTGGGTGCAAAGGTCTGCCCTTTACCCTGGCGCAAGCATCTTTTAGGGCTGATGTCCTCTTCACCCAGCTCTGAGGTGTTAAGACCAAGGACTCAGAGAGGAATCACCATCAAACACCTCATGCAACCAGCAGCATTTAGGGTTCCAATAAGGCACCATGGTCCCGCTTTGAACACAAAAAATGACAAAAGGCTTCTAAGAGGAGAAAAACGGGGGTACTCACTCTCTCCCCAGGGTCTCCCATTAGGCCCACGGGTCCAGTTGGTCCTGGAGGTCCTGGAAGGCCCTAGAAGAGAAAAAAAAAAAAAAAAAAAGCCACTGAATGAAAATGTGCATTATTTGCAACATTCATAGAAAGCACAGGAAAAGAATTAGAGCTTTGTGTTTATTTTTGCTCTAGAAAACAGACTCCAAAGCGCTCTGTACACATGCATAGCACATGGAAGCAACACATCCCGGGCACCGATGGGCGCTGAGCCCTCTGCTCAGCTCCCTGCAACGCACACATCCAGCACCATGCACCCTCCACTGAGGTGTAAATAAAGTGCCACTTACTGCCGGGCCTTCGGGACCTGGGGGGCCCTCCACAAGCATTCCCTAAAGAAGAAGGGGGAAAAAAAAAAACAGTGATTAGCAGAGCACATCCTCCAAGTCACCTCAACATCAGGGCTGGAAACCCAGTGCTTTGTCTGGCCTTAAGTATTTCACGTCTTGCTGCTGGGTCTGGGCATCCTAGAAGCTGAGCAGTTCCCATTCTCCCCCAATGACACCACCTGCCCACTGAAAAGCCAAATGCCATTTATCTGGACCACACAGGGCATGGCAGAACAGCCCTTTCCCCCAGCACCAAGCCTCCCCATAGCACAGGGGCATCTTCCATAAAAAAAACCCTTTTCCCTTAGCTCAAGGACAAGCAAACCCAGGGCGCACACAAACCTCGGCTGTGCTGCAGGGGGAGAAGGGCTCGTTGTCAGGAAGAAGCTGTCTCTAAGCCCAAGCAGCTTTAAAAAAAAGTTAATAATCAAACTGCAAGGTGCTTTTTTCTTTTTTTTTTTTGAAATTACTTTTCTAGCAGGCTGCACACCGTGATTTACTCTGTGTACCTAGGAAATCACTGTGTGGGCAAAATGGTAGAATAATGTTATTTCATTCCTTTTAATCTAAATATTTTGTCATAACTTTAAATCAGATCTATCATGCACTCAGTAGAATTGAGAGGTGTTTTTTGGTTTTTTTTTTTTCATTTTCCCCTCATTGGTATGTAAGAGGCAGGGAAAAAAACCTCCCAATAAGCCAGGCAAACGTTTTCCAGCAGGCATCAGGATGCTGTGCTGGGCAGAGTCCCACAGCCAGCGCTGCCTTTATCTCAGGACCAGTGACCACGCACCCAGTGGGCACCTCACTCGAGCCAAAGCGCTTTCAGCCCTTGCCAGCTCCTCTGTGGAACTGGGGAAATCGCTCCCAGGGGATGCAAGCAGCCTAGGAAAGCCTGCAGATCCCCACGGGCTTGCCTGGGAGAAGCCTGGGGGAAGCAAGCGCTTGGTCTTGGGCCACCCTTGGCTGGGCTCTGGTGCTAAAAGCATTGACTGAGCCCACGGCAGCCACGGGAGCAAACAGGGCTGAGCTGAACGGGTCTGAAATGGGGAGAAGAAAACCCAGGCCTGCCCCCAAAGCCACAGTGCCTAACCCCAGAGGAGCAAAAACTAGACCAAACATGCTGGCAGGAGCCAGCCTTGCTTCCATTGCTGTTTCAGCACCATTAATGCAGGGCCAGCGTTATTTGCTGTCCCTCCCCACTCCCATACTCTCCATTACCATGTCGTTTAAATCCGCTTTCCGCAGATTTAGGTGCATTTGGGAGATGTTCTACTAGCACCTGTGTTGTTCTTTGTGGGTAAAGAGAACAGCCCACGGCCTTTGCTCCATCCCCGTTCTGAGAGCAGTGTCACTGACCGCCACGGAGCCACAGCCCTCTTTTGGGTGTAAATTAGGGGGAAACCTTACACAGCACTGCCCCAACCCTCACTAAGTGAGCTATTTGCTGCTGTGGGCTAGCAAGATGTGGCAAGCTAAGCCGACAAAGAAGGCTCCCCGCAGGAATGACATCTGCTAAGCACCAGCTCCTTTTCAGTCCCCAACGAGGACGTTGCTCAGAAAACCCCAGAGCTCCCAGCAAGCCCACAGGGGCACCCTCAGTCCCATCCCTGGTGACACCGAGACCAACGATGGCACATTTTGGTGTGGCAGGCTCTGAAACACAAACCGATGCCAACCCTTCCCTTCACCAGGCTAGTAAATGTCTCCAGCCTGGTGCTGAGAGCCACAACCCACCTCTGTCCCCCCCCAGGGCTTTTTTTTGGGGCTGCTGGATGCCAGCATCACCACGGCCTGAGCATACACAGCACCAGGGCTTTCCATGGCTGGCTGCAGGATGCTCCCCGGCACGGTGGGGTCTGGGCTAAGGAGCCAATTCACAACGCAAACATCCTCGGCATCTCCCCGTATTTATCTGTCGGTTTACGTTGAGCCCTAGCTTTAGGGACATCTGGAGAGCCTCCTCGGCAAGGGATCTCAGCTGTTTACACAACGGGCTCAGCAACACGAGGGGCAGAAACACGAGGAGGCTCTGGGAGCAGCCAGGCAGGGCAGGACACCCCATAGATGGGACACGAGGGGGGTCCCAACATCCCCGTGCCCCCAAGCAGGACCATCCTCACCCCACTCCTGTGCTGCCCTGCTGCCTCCAGCGAGCGTCAGCACCGAGCAAGGATTGAGGGCCGGGCGGCGTGAATGAAAAGCTGAGAAAATTCGGCAGAACCCGCCTTCCCTGCTTGGTTTTTATTTCCCCTGTTCTGCTGCAGCCCCGATCAAAACGGAGATAAGGAGCACGGCGAATGTGAATTTCTCTCTCCGCCGCGGAGGAACCGAGCGGAGAGGAGCGAGGCAGCATTTGGTCTTGTTTACTTTCTGGCAAAAAGCTATACGTGGCTCCAGTGTTTTGAAATAGCAAAGGCAGCCAAATTCTTTCTGGATGATTAAACTTAACTATTTTGTTCGCTCTGTAACGTTTCGGATTGGTTCTGGCCGAGGGCAGGCTGCTGGGGCTGCCTTTCCCCGCGTCTTTCTGCTCGCCCCCCACCCTCCCCGCGCCGCGGTTCAGCGCATCGCTCGCTCCCTGCCCTTTGTTTGCAGCCCGAGAGCGGGACCCAGAAGGGAAAGGGAGGAAGGAAGGCTCGGAGATGCTTTTATCAAGCATACGGGGAGGCTTGCAGAGCCCTGCTGCTGCCCCCTCAGCTCCTCCATGGCCCCACCGGCACCAGCAAAGTCTCCTTGAGAGGGAAAGGGAGGAAAAATGCAAAGGAAAATGAGGGGCTGGGGGCGATGGGAAGTGCTGCTGCCACGCTGGGCACTGCACGGGCCCTCTGCCAAGGGAAATTAGGTTAATTGAGCTGCTGGTGTGCAGCGAGCCTGTGCTTGGCCCTTCAGGGACGCTGCTGACGGGGTGACCGCAGGGATGCAAAGCCCCCGGTTCCTGTCCAGGGGCACCGTGGTGCCCAGCGAGGGGCAGACACACATTAACTGCCCAAACTGAGCCAAAAGTGGCTGTCCCAGCACGAGCAGGGCTGGGGACTGCAGAGCCTCCAACCCTGTGCACACCTACAGAGGGATGCTCGCTTGGAAACCCACATTTTCTGCAGACTGCAAAGGGCACGGGCAGTTTTTACTGTTCTTCAGAAAGGAAAAAAAAACAGCTCGGGAGTGGGCCAGGGCAGAATCGTAACGAAGGAAAGTGTTGAGTTTCCCTCCTGGGACAGCACAGGGCTCCTCTGGAAGTGCAAGGCTGGGAGGAGCCAGGAGCAGGAGGAAGAGCAAGTCTCTCCACTCAGCTCCCACCCCATGTGCAGTGGGAACCCTTTTATTTCCACAGAGCCGACCCCATTAGCTGCACCATTAAAGGCGGCCCCGAGCTGTAGGTTCAGGTCAGGATGGGACCTGGCCACCAGCTGCGGAGGTCCTCAAAATCCCACAGAGCTGGGGACGGCCTCTGCCAGGCACTTCCATTTTACACGGCCTGGGTTGTTACGGCGAATGAGAGATGTCATGGGAAATTCTGCACTTCCTTCCTAATTTAGGCTGCTTTGTGAAATTAAAAAAAAAAAAAAAAAAGAAGAAAGATTACAGGATTTTATATTAAAATGAAGCAAGTAATTATTTCATGGGAAGTTTTCCTCCCAGCTACACGGCAGAATACAGAGCACCAAATCACACAGAGCACACCCCTTACACCTTTTTCCTTGGGAGATAAAAAGAAAAAAGAACAGAGATCGTCCTTACCGGCTCAATAATCGCAGGCTCCCCCTTCTGTCCTTTCTCACCCCGCGGACCCCCAATCTGCAGCACGGGACAGAAAAAGAAGGGTAAAGAGTTGAGAACGTCGCTCACACCACCAACACGGCCCCACACAGGACCTGGGGATGTTTCTGCCACCAGAGGACTGCAGGTTTTTGTAGGGCAGAAATGGGGCACCTCCACCTAACCAGGTCATGGAGCCATCTCCCGTGCAGCAAGCACATCCATCACGGTGGATGAACCCAAATGGGATAGGACCACTGCCTTTTGCAGCACTCATCTCTATGATATCACTGTGGGAACGTTCAATAACATTAAATAAAAACGTTTTGAGCTACGTTTATGTCCAATGGAAGAAGCACTCACCCCTTCGTATATGGTGTCCTGGTTCGCAGGCATCCCCGGCCCAATGTCAGGAGACACGGTTCTGTCGTAGTAGTTGTAGTAATTCCCATCATATTCTTTTATTGTTTCCTCGGTGAAATCTTTATCCAGGTCGTCTCCTTCTTGAGGGTTCTGAAAGCAAGAGGAGGAACACGTCAGGATGTGAACTTCTATAGGATGCACGCGCTGAAAACCTCAGGGTAGACAGTGGGTTTGGGGACGTGAAGCAGCTTTATAATAACAGTTGCAAATAAAAAGCAGGAAAGTTGAAATCTGGAGTTTTAAGGTCTCCAGTGATCTGCAAGTCTTCTCCAATGGCAGGATGTTCACATCGACGTGTACCCTGGCCCTCCCTGGGATTTCTCCATCAATCCCAGACATAACCCTGGGTGTAACAGCCTGGGCAGCAAAGCAGCAAGGAGCAAGAGCTCCTGCCAGGACAACCCTACAAGCTCCAGAGGCTTGAAGAAACATGGAAGCGAAGTTTCCAACACCAGACCCTGCTCATCTCTCTCAGCCTGAATGTTGGAGTCGCTGGATTATTAAGCACACACAAAAAATAAATCACATCCAGTCTCATTCTAAAAAGTCATGTCAAAAACGCAACGTGTCATTATGAGAATCTAATTACAGGAGGAAATGTGGAAAAATCCAAGCTTGCTTATACAAAAACCTCCTGTTTGTTTTGTCTGGGATCCAAGGCAGTTGTGCTTTTCCAAAGAGCGGTAGCAGAAATTTTTACAAATTTGATTCATTAATCCCTAAATCCTGTCTGAATCTTCACAGCAACAGATACTATGGTCTATAAACAAGGATATTAAATAAACAGCAGAATTTCCTTGCTTATGTCCATCTCCTTGCCCTTTCTGTAGCTTTGCGGGCAACTGTCTCTGGCACCCTTCAGTTTGAAGAACACCATAAAGAAGAACATGTGCTGATAATCATTCTGTTTCTTCCCCATCAATAATCAAAATGGTCCAGAAATTTAATTATTTCCAGCGCTTCCCAGAGAAATCATCTCCTCACCGCTACGAATTCAGAACTACTTAAATGCCACCACCGCTTCCAGACCTTGTTTCTGTGCCCAAACTGCTCAGAATCCATAAGCATGAGCATCTGTACCTAAATGTAAGAGGGTTTAAAGAATAATCCTGGTGCTAAGGCAAACATACAGAGATTTTAGCTCTTTCATATCACTTCCTAGCCCTGCCCACTTTATCATTTAATTAGCAGGGAAAAATTAATGACAAATCATCCTGTCTCATATTTTCTTGGATCAGAGCATTGAAAAACTGGGAACAGAGGTAAAATCCAAAAGGGCACCACAGAATTTCATAGTTCTGGCCCTGCTAGAAAATAATGCTCTCTCAACACCCTGTCCCTCTCCCCATCTTTTTTCTGTATCATTGCCAACTTCTCAGAGCCATTTGGAAACTGATTTTGCCTGATTCCAACAATAGTGAATTATCCGTTCATGGTATAGAGTAGAAAACTTTAAAAGCAAATTTCTTTGCCAACATTTAACATGAAAACTTTGGTTACGGTTCTCAATCCAAAGTCTGGGCAAGGCCAAAATCTGGCTGCAGGTTCTTTTATAAAATTTTGACACATTTCCTAAGCAGCCTCTAAACACTTTTGAAAATGGTTTTTGATAGCATCACTAACAGACTTGAGTTGCTTCTAGATCAATTTTTTGACATAGCAAAAATTTGCAGCTTATGTTTATGGACATATTTCTTTTTTTTTTTTTTAAACAACCTGATAGTGACTCTTGCTTAGAAAACTTGGAAAAATGAGCATTATTTTTCCTTTGTACCATGCAAATGGATCTAGTGCTATCACACCTCTTATCCTGTTAAAAATCTTTTATCTGGGTTTGCACTTTGAAACCTCAAAACCTGTTTATCTTTCTATAAAGCTTTTAGAGATAATACAGCAAGCTTTTTTTTCAAATTGCATCTCCTGACATTAACATCAAAAAGTCTGTTTTGATACTCTGATATCCCCAAATCAATTTGCATGGAAAGAGGTAATATTCTGAATAACTGTGCAGAGCAGAAGGGAAGTTCTCTGTGCTGAGATTTTGCAGATTTTTGGGGAAAAAATAAAAATAATCTCCTTTAACAATCAGAACACAGCCCAAAAAAAGAAAACAAGAGGTCAAAAAATCACTGTGCACAATACTGCAATTCTCTGCTGATAACAGCTTCTTGTAAATCACCTTTTAGCCTTCCCTTTTAAGAACATGATGCAGATAGGAAGCCCTTGGTATATGCATCTAGACAAGCAAAGTAAACTGCCTGATGAATTGCGGGCAATGAACAAAATATATCTGTCCCCTGCTCCTTTTGTTCAGGGGAGTATTGCCTACTCCATCTCAGAACTGCTCACTGGCATTTATCACGGCGTTATTAGCCATAATGAAGCTCAAGCCCAGGAGAGTTAATAGACTGCACCTGCCTCCAAAACCTCACACATCACCCCCTGAAAGGTCCACTCGTGTAAGACTGAGTCGCCTTGTAAATTCAGATGGAAGAATTGCTCTCTTCCCAAATCTCTTGCAGGTGAACTCTGGTGCCAGACATCCCCCCTTCCACGCTGCTCGTGGGCAGCTTGCTTGGCTACTGGGTTAAAGGGTCCTTGAGAGTTCACAGCTGCAGGTGGGGCCCTGACCTTCCACATCAAGGTGTGAACCTGAGACCCACCCACATCCTCTGCTGGGATCCCTGCACCTCAGGCTGCCACTTTTGGGGAGCCTGCGCCACGTCACGCTGCATTAGCCTTTGCCTTGGTGCATGGAAATCTCCCTCAGCTGGGCAAGCTGCGTCCCTTTCTCTGCTCATCACTGAGCAATTCAGTGGAGCAACTGGGTGAACTGGAGCAGGCTCCCACCCTGGAGCAGTCCTGAAGCCTTCCCCTTTCACACGCCACCTCTTCTGGAGTTTCTGGGGACAAGATCTGGGGACAAGGCATCTTGCACGCCCTCACCTGCAAACTGCTGTGCTGAGAGCAGGCTCAGTTTTCATAAAAGAAAGCTTTGCAGTGGGTTTCCCTGACCTATCCTCCTCTTTTATTTCCTTTTCCTAAAGGAAAAAGTGCTAACGTGGCCCTTGAGCCTCTTATTTCCTCTCTCAATTTTTTTTTAAGGTCACCCTATCCAATCTTCAATTCTTCTTTATTAGAAAGTTCAATCTTAGCCAGAGATTTCTGGCTGTTTGTCAGGAAACTAAAAAAAAATGTTTCCCATCCTTTGGTTCCCTCAGGTTGGTGCTCACTTCCCTCAGACGTGCTGGAGGCGTTTTCTGTTTCTGCGTATCACTTTGGGCCGCCCAGCTGCCTCCTCCGTGGCAGCTCCATCCCCAGCTGCTGGGCTCGATCCCATTGCCCCACTGGCCCTCACCTCCTGCCGTGCTCCAGCTGCTTGGCTCTTCCAGACATTTTCCCCCCAACGCCTCTGAATTCAAGTTTTTGGGTCCAGCTCCAGTTGTTTTGGCCTCTTTTGCCACCTTTCAGCATCTCACAGGAAGCCCTGAGTGCTGCAGTCCCATTCCTCTCCACTCAAGGAGGAACCACAAAACTCTGCCAGATCCTAACAAATACCCCCAAAAACATCATCCTACTACTAGCTCCCCTTGCTGATGCTCCTGGATCATCTAAGGATGAGACCAACATTGGACTACCCAAACTCCTACATAAAAACAAAAACTGGGCAAGACTTCAGGGTACAACAGTCTCATGCGTGACATATTTCAGTTGAAGCATATTAAATAACTAAACATGCAGTTACTCCAGAGAATATCAGCTCTAGGATCCAGACTGATCCCATTTTTAGTAGATCTGTATTCAAAATAGAGGTCGATCTGTGGACAACTGTAACAGTTTAAAATCCAGAGCAGATTCTTCCAGGATAATTGTCCCCAGTCAAATCCTAAATACCTGTATTCCACACCCTGGAATATCTCAAGTAAGAGTATCTCTTATAAAGTGTCCTCTTCCAAGAGGCCAAGCCACCTACAGATTTACCATATGGATTATCACATCTCCTTTGCTTAGGGCTATGAAATATCAGAAGTAATAAAAAACAAAGAGAAGGGAAAGGCATTCATTTGACTTACATCGGTCTCGTTGTAGGTGACGACGGTACTCGTGGGGAGCTCAGCTTCCACGGCGTTCTCGGTGAGTCCACCCTGGGGGTCTACTTCCTCGTTGTAGTTGACGTCTTCATACGGGAGAGGTGTGAAGTACTCCTCGTTGATGGTTTCGTAGTTGTACTCGTCCACGAGGGGGTCGTCCACCGCAGCGTCCCCTTTCGTCCGCCCCGTGGGGTTCCCTGTGTCAGGTGATGGTGTGGGGGCAGGATAGTCCTGTGGGAGAAACACAGCTAAAATGCCAGGACCAGAGAAATAGAAGGGGTGTTCTGCACCATCCTCCACCCCCCAGCTCATCTCTTGATAACGGTGCTGTTTTTACCAAGCACCCCATTGCCAGGACCCCGCGTCGGTACCTGCTTGGTCTCAGGTCGCTCTCCAGCAGCCACTTCGGGGGGGGCAGGTTTGGTGGTGGGTGCCTCAGGCTTTACAGCTTCATCGACGTCTTCATAGTAGGGGTACTCATAGTAGTAGGTGTCACCTTCTCCCTCCCCATCGGTGTACTGCAAAGAGAAAACACAAAGCAGAAAATAAGCTGGTGGCACCCAGCGCGCTCCTGGCAGCCCTTTCTAGTTTTTATTTCACATCAGCAGGCCATGCCGTGGTGCAGAGCAGTGCAGCCCCATTTTTCCCTTCCTATTGTTCATCAGCTTCTGCAACACCTTCACCAAGAGCCTGCCTTTGGGCTGATTGCTTTGATAATTGCTGTCATCTCAGGTTCCCAACAATCTCTCACCTGTGGGGCATGTTCCACCTTAGCAGAGAGAACTGAAGCCACCTTGATAGCATAATCATAGTCACCCATGATAGCATAATCAAACAAAAAAGTGATTTTTTATTATATGTCCAATTGCTGAGCCCTCTCGGGTCACATCCCAGACACACAGAGGGGGATGAGCGCACACTTGGAGAAGCAGGGCAGCAATTTTCACTCCTCTGATTGCACTAACGGTGTGCGTGTGATTTCCTATCCGCCGTGACCCACAGGCGGAAGGGCTTCAAAACCAAGATATTTTCAGGGTTTTCCACAAGGCGTCAGTCATTCTTCAAAATGAAATACAAACCAAACGTTTGGTTACAGCCAGGCATGGCAAATCTCTTTGCCAGTCCATCGCTCTTGCTGGCAGCAGACGCCGGCACATGGAGGAGTTATTCTTACACAGGGCCTTACGACAAGCCAGCTCTTGCTGCATCGCTGGCTCCAAAAGAAGAGCTTTATTTTTTTCCTACTACCATATATTTTGACCATAGAGTCTATTTTATTTTGCTTTTTTGTTCCTCCAGCAGCACTGATGGCACAGTTACAGCACGTCGCTGCCGTGCTCTGCCGCACGCTGCTGCAAGCCCTGCGCTGCTCCCCAGAGCAGATTTTTAACCTAAACCCAAGCTGGAGCAGGGCGATGGCATCGCAGCTCAGTGGGGATGTGGCAGGAGCCTGCAGCTCCGAGACCAGCTGAAAGAGAGCGCGCACACAAGCACCTACAGATCAGGCAGAAGCAGCAGCCAAGGAACTGAGAAGCAGCTGAGGGTGCCAGACACTTTAATTGCTGTGAGCTGGGCTCAAGACCTCTCCTAAATGTGTAAAATTCAGGTGATGGTCTTCTGGAAATCAGCCACGTCCAGGCATTTCCAACTGAGCAGCAGAAATAAAGAGTCATGCTATCAGGTTTTTTTGTTTGTTTGTTGTTGTTGTTTTTTCCATTTCTTTTCATAAAGAAATAAATCTGACTGTAGAAAAAAACTAGCTAGCACAGCAGCATGTACAGGAGAAATCATTACAGATCAGCTGGGAACATTTCTGCCAAAATGAAATTCAAATGGCAAATGCACAGGCAAAAAAAAAATAAAAAATCACTTCTCCTGCCCTTGCCACCTGTTTCAAGAAAGTACTAATAAAAAAAGTGCTTAATCTCTTTTCAAGTTTAACAGTAAAAATTGGAATTTAGGAACAGGTGCATGTTTTGGACAGGATTCGACCTGCCTGGGAAGGTCGGTGCTTCGGAGTCAGCTCAGGCTCTCTCTGCTGCGAGCTTTGAGCTCAAAGCAACTATTCATTGCTGGAGACGGGAGGAGTGCAGAAAGGAAGGGAAACTCCTGGGGGCAAGAGCCAAGCAGGCAGAGGCCAGGAGTGGTGGATCCTAAAAACAAAGCTCTGTCTGGGCCGCTGCCTTGTGCTGGAGCTGTAGGGCAAATGGGATGAAGGAGCTGAGCGTGTTCATAACCATGGCATGGAGTTGATGCTGCTACCCCCAAACCATCTCCCATCTCCCCAACCTTCGTGCCCCTCCACTCACATATTCGTCCTGGTTGGGGTCCTGGGACTGGGGCGAGTCGGGGATGGCGGTGTCACAGTCGGGGCTGTAGTGCTCGCAGTAATCGTGGGCTGCTCGGGGGTCTGCCACGATCAGGAGCTGCTGGATGTCACCCTGCGGGGAAGAAAACACAGCGTCAGGGTGTGCACAGAGCCCGCAGGTAAGAGGATGAAACATCACAGAGAAACAAAAAGCACAAGCCCCAGTGCTGGGCTGCTTCCCCAGCTGCTCGTTAACCTCAACACTTTTTTTTTTTCCCACCCCAGCACCTTGTCTCATAAAAGAGATCAGCTCCTCACCAGCTCCTGCCTCACCTCAATTTTCCACCTGCAGCAGTGGCAGATGCAGAGAGATTAGAAGTACACCTGATAATCAGAAATAAAATAAAATAAAATAAAATAAAAATAGAGGGAGTTTGCAGAGGCTGCTCGAAAGCCAGGTGCACTGCAAGCTCCCCAGACACCAGGCCTGCACAGCAAACCCTGCACAGCCAAAGGTCAGAGCAGAAATTGCTCTTAGGTTTCCTAAAAAATCACGGCACAACATAACTTTGGTGTTATGTTTATCCATAACACCAAAAACACAGCTTATTCAGTAGACGGTTACATAAGACAAGACCTTACTACTTGGATTTTTAGAGCTGATGCTTTAATTAGGGGGAAAAGCCTGGTTTAATAATAGAAAAATATCGCTGAGGATAAAAAAGGAGCATGACAGCAGAACTGAGAGGACAACTCGGGCACGTAATAGGAACCAGAAGCTCAGACCGGAGCCTGGCCAGAACATCTCAGAGCCCCATGGAAAACCAAAGGATGTTTTTGAAGCACGAGGCCAGGGCTGCCCTCATGCATACGAGCTGGGTTCATGGTGGGGGACAGCCCCCCAGTGGCACAGTGTCACCCGAACACCACCTTCAGACCTCACCAAAAATGTGCTGTTTGCATTTCTGGCAGCGATCCGCAAGGAAAGCAGGTTTGCAAGAGTCCAGAGCCTCCATCTCTGGATACTGAAGCTCCCTGTAGTACCTGCACACCCCTCAAATGCTATGAGAGTTATCCTAAAATTCAGCCATGGTTTAAAAGCTTGTTAGTCATTGCTTCCTCCGATAACCTTTAGAAAATTAACAGAGATGTCTGCAAAGCGGTCTTCAATTACCATTAAAAAAAAAAAAAAAGATTATTTTTTTAAAAGTAATTCCATGGACTTCGGTTTTGTCATTGTTGCTTTGGCTTTTTTTCGCAGCGTGACCGCAAAAGAAGGGGGATGCAGGACCAGGAAAATGGAAAATATGTTTTTGTCTCAAGGAACATCTCCCATTTCCAGCCAGCCCTGGCCACCGCCTGCAGGGTGACCTGCTGAGGGGTTGGGGTTTCTCACCCCATGGAGCATCATCCCAGCCTCCCCACGCAGCCCAGAGCAGCCTGCCCCTTCGGGTGTACCTCCAGAGGATGCCCAACCTGGGCAAGACAATTTGCTTGAAGCTCATGATGTGAATGTCCTTGCAACTGCTATTTCTGAGCGCAGGACCCCAACCATCCCTGCCCTCGCTCAGGACCAAGTTAAGCCATTTATGCCCTTCTCCACTAGGCAAAGCTCCCCCATTTGCATGTGTGGAGTATCTGGTGCTCTTGGGATAAGCTGAAATAAAACAGCCGCAGAAGCAGACTCAGTGCTTGTCTCTGAGAGGCAAGGAAGGAAGCCTGAAAGCTTTTTCTTCCTGATAAGGCTGGATTTACACCTCAAGGAGAGCTGATAGCCTGTATCCTATAAGTGACCAGAACTAAACTGGTGTATTCACGAGGAACAGATAAAGCAAGGAAAGGCACGTTGGATAAACACAGCGCAAAAGATTAAGCAGGAGAGAATTTGCTAAAGCTGAGTTCACTTTTAGTCTCAGCTGACGGCAGCTCCTGAGAAGAATTGGGAAGAAATCCTGGCCCAATCCTGCCCTGCTTCCCAGCAGCAGAACAGGAGCATCCCATCCTCTGGCAGCTCCTCTGAGTACACAGGACATCGCTGCAAGTCCCAGCACCTCCAGGGTCAGGCTTTGCAGCCACAGCAGGCACCCCAGACTCACCCAAAGCAACACGCTGAGGGATGGCATCAGCCCAGTAAGCAGGGGAGGAAGAACAAAGCTCCCTCTGCTAGCTCTGGGTTGAGAACTTGAAGTCAGTGTGTATCCGAATAAATCTGGCTTGCAAAGGGTGCCAGGAGAAGGCGAGCTGCATCAGACAGCTCCTTCAGAGCTCACCACGCTCCATGAGCATCACCCAACACGATTCCTATTCTCCCACTTCCTTTTCAAACCCCATTGCCCCACAGAGCAAAGTTCATCCTTCTCTTGTTCCAGCACGCAAAACCAGAAGGAAAACTCAGGGCACCAGAAGCTGGAGGAATGAGCCCCAGGGAACATCCGAGCTCAGTGCCCTGCCATGGGTCGAGCAGCTCAGCGGTGGGGGCAGGAGGAGAGCTCGGGGGCTGCCAGATTTTTCCTCTTGGTTTCGTTAACAGCAAGTGCACAGCGCTGGTGGGCATCCCTGTTAACACTCGTAAAAAGCAGACAGGAGTGAAACCTTGTTAGCAAAATTCCCCATCAACTGACCTCATCCCTCAGTGCAAAACAATAAAACGGGCTAATTTAGCCTCTAATAAAAAGCCCCGCCATCTGAGCTGCACAAAAGATGCACAAAGCTCCGCTGTCAAGAGCCCCATTTCTTTGATTTAAAAAGCCGACTTTAAATGGAGCAAGCCGTGCTGGGAGGTTCGCGAGCCTTTTGTGTCCTTTCAAGTGTGTTGCTGCTAATAAATTTCACCGAGAGATAGCTGCCCCCAGCCCCACTGCCGGCCAAAAGAGGCACGGCCGGCCCCGCTCCACTACAGGTCTATTTGTCTCACCATTACGGTCTCATAAAGCACCCCGGCCCCTCTCCTTCCTATTTCAGCATCTTTTTTTCTCAGTGAGAGTTACGATACCAAAGATACCCTTAAGTCACCCCCCCCTTGACACCACCCTGCAGCAGCCACAGATTTTCCATGAAGCCTTTGCAGAGGAGAGGGCTTCCCGTGACACTGCCTTGCTCCAAGATTTTACCTGCCAACTTATTTAGGTTTCAAATAAAGAGGTATCTCAGCTGGGGAGCAAGTCAGTAATGCATTGGCATTGCTTTGTAAAAAATCGTGAGCCTAACTCCAGCCCCCCCCCAGCACACCTGGGGCACCTCTGGACACAGATGCCCAAAAAAGCCCGTCCAGGCACGCTGTAATCCAAGACCTGCATCACTTGACCACTTATTACTCCTATAAAAATCTCTTTTGTCTGAAGATAACCCATATTTCATCCGCCAGAAGAGCTACTTTTAAAAAAAGGCAAATAAATCAAACGTTGACCTTTATTCCTAGAACTTCCTGGGAAGAGGCAGAGGCAGAACAGCGCATTTATGAAAACGATGGTGAATTGTGAGGCTTTTTTTTTCTGCTCCACCAAACAGATGTAAGTGCTAACTGTCACGGCCAGTACGAATTTGTTTGACATTTATGGTAAAGCCATTTATGCCTGATGACTCATTTGCTTTATGGATTAAGTTCCATCAAGCCAGTTTAACTCAACTCCCCAGCCAGCTCCCAGACACGACTGGAAAAGCTCTTCTGGAGCATTTTTTAACACTTATTCTATATGTGTGCAAAAATGTCACATCACTTCCAATGACATCAACTTCAGTAACTTGGAGAAATTGCTGTGGTTCAACAAAACAAACAGCTGGCGAGGATAATCGGAGTGACTTCATCTGGCATTGGCAGCAGCTCCATAAATACTGGGATTCTTCAGGGCTCCCACTGCAACGCACTGATAATTAACCGGGCTGTTGTTTTAGTGCACTACCACAGAAGTCTTAGGGACACTGCACTATAGAAGAATAACGACTACCTGATGAGCCTTTTAAAATTCCCACTTCTAAACTGGAAAGCCACAAACCCAGGATGCGTATCTTGAAAAAAATCTTACTTATCAGAAGCAATTGGGACGTTACTGAGTTTTGCTACAACAAACTCGCTGCTTTCATAAATGCAAACCCCATCAGATGGCTTAAGAGTGGCAGAAGATCAGCGGGGCCCTACGGTGAAGTGAAAGCTTTGAGATCCCAGCAGCAAGTTTCTAAAAACCCTAATCCCTGTCTCGGAGATGGCCTGCCAGCCTCAGATGTTCCACTTGATTAAAGCTGTCATTAGCACTTGTCCGTGGACAGAGGTTTCCTGCTAAGGACACCACGGCTGCCCCGTGCAGGGCTCCACGTGTGCAGAGGAGAAGTGATGTTAGAGAGGTTGGTGACAAAGAGAAGCAATAAATGACCCAAAATTCACCATGGCCCCTTGCTGGTACAGCAGGACACCCAGTTGGACACACGGTGACTGCTCGGTGTCAGTGCATCCTCCGTGGTATTGGCATCACCCAAGGATTTGTCCTTTAAACGCAGCTGCTGCAGAAGAGAACCCAAACAGCAGCAATGGGGTCAAACAAAGCCTCATCCCCCTGTTCCTGCATCCTGACCTGCCCTTGCTGGGTGAGCCTGAGTGACTGGCACCCGAAGGGCATCCTCCAGGCCTCCAAAGATGCTGCGCTACAAAATTGGGTTTTTAAAGTTTACAAAATTGGAAGCAAGCAGTTGGAGATCTGGCTCAGTAAAAAATAAATAAAATTAAAAAAGGGAAGGGCTCGGTTCGCACACAGCCATGAGTCAGCTGCGAATACTTGGTGGTTTGGATGCAGACAACCCGGATGTTTGCTTCCCTGTCCTGTGCAAAGGGGGCTGCAGGAATGGACGGACGGTTTTGCTGCGAGACCTCTGCTATTTCCCCTCCCGGGCTTGAGTCACCACAAGAATGGCTCCCTCCTGGCTTTTGGCACTCAGATAAGAGCCTCTTCTGAGTCCTTTTTAGTGAAAAAACAAGTTTAATTTTGCAGAAAAGGGATAGAAGTTTCACCAAAACCAAGCACAGCTTCAAGTAAAAACCTTTCTCAAGGGCTGATGATAGTTCTTCTTTCTCACTGCAGCTCTGCATTGGAGAGGAGGTACCCCAGGACACCCAGCCCAGTTCTGCATCCCCACCCCAAAGAGAAGCTGCTAGCGTTCCCCACATTAAACTCTGAAAACAAATGAACTACAAACAAGAGCTACAGAACTTATTTGAACAGCCTGCGTGCCTCCCTCCCTGACCACAGCAACGAGAAAACAAGCCCTTTAGCTCTAAGGTAGTTAACCTGCTTAGGAATTTCAATTTTTCATATTTTGTAGTTCCAGGAGGAGCCCGATTTCCCATCGCAGGGGGATGCAGGGACTCGCTGCTCTCATCAAAAGGGCGGGCAGGGGAACACCACTGCATGCTTGAGTTAGCCCTCTCCAGGTCGGTTCTTAGAAATGATGTTTTTCATAGCAAGAGGATGCATTATGGACATGGTTTAGTGGGTGACAGTGGCAGTAGGGTGATGGTGGGACCAGATGATCTCGGAGGGCTTTTCCAACCGTAACGATTCTGTGATTTCTTGCGTGCTTGCACAGGCCACAGCACGACACGGCGTTGGTTATGACAGATCTCAGCCTAACACAGCAATACAAATCACCAGCAGCTTAGCAACAGCTCCTTAGCAGAAGACAAGGACAAGTGATTCTCCAAGAGCTCAAAAGCCAGATGGCTTTCCTAATTCTGGAAAGCTCCCCCAAATAAACCGTCACTCTGCCAATACCCAAATACCAGTCAAGGACCCAAGTCATTAACAGAGGGGGAGACACTACAGGAAGCTTAATTTTTGAGTGGCTACTATTCTTTTCCCCCCGACCTCAGCTCCAATAGCCAGGCAATGTAAATAACGTCCCGAGCTAATGTAAGCACTCCTCAGCCAGCGCCTGCAGCCCCGGGCTCAGCGCCGAGCACCCGCAGCAGTCACCGAAGCAAACGCAGAGCCCGAGCTTGTGCCAAAGTCCATTTTTGCTTAAGTGACAGCGCGGAGCTAATTCCCAAAGACAACATACACAGCATTAATCAGCGCTATGGATTATTTACACAACAGTGCTCTACAGGCAATGCACAGAGCCGTCCGCTATTTCGGAGAGTTTCCTACTCGTAATGGGCGAAAGATTTTCTTGCCTTTCCAAATGGCTGAGTTTGTCATGGCCATTAATCATCCCCAATTTCTTCCTGAGACATCCGTGGAATCCTCCCCAAACTCCGGCAGCCCAGAGCCTTTCCCTTCCCAGTCCCATCCCTCTACCAGTAGCCTTCCAGTCACCCTCCCCTTGCCCACCCGACTCCATAGCTCTCACGTCCCACCCATAGAGCATTTCGTGTAGGGACAGTCAACACCCCGAAGAGAATGGGATGAGAAGGATAAAGCCTGGCGATGCTCAAAGAGCCATTTAACAGCAGGCAAGAGCCCAAGTTGAGCTCCGGCCTTCCCACGCCAGCACCAATTCATCCCCCGGCACGGCGCCTAATTGAAACCCTCGTCCTTTCAGAAGGGATGCTTAATCACCAGCTTAAAGGTCCCAAAAAGCAGCAATTGTACGTAACCTTACTCAACCTTGAGCCCAGCTGCCTGTGAAGGGGCTGTGGTGGTCAGATGGAGCACTACGTGCACATCGCACGTGCTGTTACCCCGTGGCTTACCCTATAAGCCCAAAATGAGCATTGCTTCCAGAGTGCGACGTGCCTTCCCCAGCTAAAAGCCAATGCCCGGACCTTGGAGAAGAGTTTTTACCCCAAAATCCACCAAACGAGTGGAAAATCCCAGAGAAGGCAGATTAGCAACCTACCGCTCAACTAAGATCTAGGAATTTAAGGGACATCGGGATTGTTTTCCTCTCCACCCCAAAAAACAGGCAGCTTGGAGAGCAGGGGGCACCGGCAGCAGCACAGACAGCACCAAAGCCACAAATTATTCACTGCGAGGCTCCTGCAGCACCGCAGTGCTCGCTGGTTTTGGTTCTGAGGCAGAGAAAACCCATCCAAACCCGAAGAGCCAGGCTGCCCCAGAGGCACGGCTGCTGGCAGCAGTGGGCTTTTCTCCAGAAAAAAAAAAATAAGCTGGAGATTAAAAAAAAATAAAGATGACCACGGCAGCTGAGAGGCTCCCGCAGGAGCATCCCGGGTCGGGAGGCAGCAGCAGCCCCATGCACGTAGCAGGGACACGTCCAGCTTTCCCTTGACTCATGTCTGGTGCCGTGAGCTGCCAGACAGCGGCTGCACCGCAAAGCTGACGAGGACTTTTAATAACTCTTAGGGCTAATTGCACCAGGGAGCCGGACCCACCCAGAGGAAGCCGCGCTGAGAAACAGCTCCTCGGATGCTGACTCTTCTCACGCCCCATGCAGGCGGCCTTACAGCAGCTGCTGCGAGCGTGGTAGCATCACCATCGTGTGCTGAAGTCCTCAGAGAGGGAATATTTGCAGGCTTTGGTTTTTCTCTCCCTTTTCAGGCTCCCTGCCCTCCTGCTAACCCAGGTCCCTCTCAAAACTGCTGCGATGGGGTGGCGTGGGCAGGGCGAAGCAGCCGCCAAGCAGTAGGGACTGCAGGAAAGGAAAAGGCAGCCAAGATGACTTGAAAAAAATAAAGCAAATACAAAGGCTGCTAGAACACCAAAAAAACAAAGAAAGAAAAAAAAGATATCCTTAAATCAACAGCCACCGTGCCCAGATACTCAGCTCCTTTTTGCTATTTTTGTGCGTTTTATGTCTTTTAAACAAACTGCCATCTATTTGCTAGGATTTTGGGGCGTGAAACAAGCAGTTAGGGACACGGAAAGCGCATTGCTATCAAACAGCTTCCTCAAACTGTGCAGCCCCAGCCTGGAAGGAAGGAGGGACGGGGAGAGTGGTGTTACAAAAGGCTGCTTTATACTCACTCCTTCTCTAAAGCCTGGCCAAGCACCGTGGTAACACAGGCAAAAATAATATGAGATGTGTCTGTAGCTATTTCACAAAGAAGGGAAAAATAATAGCAGAGCTCAGGTTTTTAATGGTGAAAAAGAAAAGAAGAAAAGCCCTAACAGTCCCAACCTCTCTCTGCCCCAATAAAGAGGATATTACTCTCAAATTTTATTTTCTTATTGTAAGGTCAGTCTTTATATTTGCAAAGTGAGCGTTTTTCAGCTTTTTCTGGGGTAAATTGTATGTTCTCAGCAGATGTCAGAACAACCCCCCCCCAGCAGATTAGAAACACATGGGAGGAATGAGGAATCCAAACCACACGTTTTTATTAAACTGCTTGACTCCTAGTTCAAGTTTCATCACACCGAAGTAAATATTTTCTCCCTGAAGTAGCAGCTGCAGGTTAAGTTATCCATAATAGATATTTCATATATGTCCGTTCATATATGATGCATAAATGCAGGTGCCCCTGTGTGCACATCTCATCATTGTTAAAAAAATCTTGAGATGTCAATGTGAGCCCACAAGGCTAAAACTGATTTTGCTTTTGTTTTTTAACCTGCTTGTGAACATGCATTTTTTTTTTTTTTTTAACAACAAAAAAGAAGCTGCCAAGACTCCAAAAACTTTAGAAGTACCAGATTTAAAGTTGTATATGCAACCCTAAATCTATCACTCTGTATAGACATTTTAACTAATGGTCTAATTACCCTGCAACATGAGACTTTGAGACTTTTCCAGGCTATTTCCACTTCAGTCAGCGTACAAGTGATGAGAAAGCTTTTTCCATCGCCCCCCTGCTTGCCTCTCTAAGCCTGGCTCTGCAGCCACTATCACACAACTGTGCTGTGCACCTAAGCACATGCACTTAAAGTAGGCATCTCTGGATGCAGATGTTAAGCCCTGCTGACTTGAAAGAGCTCCTCCACTGATAGAGGAGTTTTCCAGGAAAGATTTGGATACTTGGAAGACACTGACTTCCTAGGGAATTAGCTTCCACTTGAAGCATGGGGCATGCACCCTGCTAAAGCCAAGCCTGAGGCGTTCCTAGAGGTTTTTCTGGGGCCAGGGCTTAATCCTCATCACCAGCCTCTTCCTGTGAAAGCTGTGACTTGGCAGGCAGGGTTCCTGAGGGGTGTTTGAGGAGCACCTGGGTGTTTCCCCGGAGCTGAGAACATGCTGCTTGCTGCAGCACCTAGCATACAACACCCCCAGGGACAGACCTGATCCGGGGGGCACCCTGCACCTCTCCACCAGCCTTGAACCCTGTCCTTAAAGCACTGACCCAGGCCAGAGGGAAGCCAGTTGAGTATGTGCCATTTATCCCCCTTCACCAGTCACCCAAATCAGGCAATAACAATCTTTACAAGACTTCCACCTGCAGCAGATGAAAAGCCAAGCCCCACAACCTGCTCCTGTTCCCCTCCAGTGCCCCCATTTCAGCCCCAGCAGTGCAGGAAGCCAACACCCTCAGTGCCACAGCTCCACGGAGGCTTTGGGGCTGGGGGATGAAGAACTCCATCCATCTCCTCCACAAGCAGCCTGGTGTAGCTCTCCTGGCCAGCTGACACCTCTCTCTTTTAAGAAGCCCTTGCAGGTCTCCTGCAGTTTAACACCTTCCCGAGGAGACAAAATTGACAGCAGCCAGAGCCCCTTGGTTTGCTGGGGCTGTCACCAAAGCCCCAACAAGTTCTCGCAGTTTTGGGATAGAAACCTTGCAGTGTGATCCGTTCTAGACCATGGTACAATCCTGGTTGGAAGAAATAAATCCTTTGCTGGCTTCTTTTTTGAGCTGCTGGCTGGGCAAAGGTGTTCTTTCTATTTCTGGGGCAGGGTAAGAAAAAAAAATAGAGAAGATAAAAAGCTGACTGCAGAGAGCTCTTCCAAGTTGACTCAGTTTTCTTTGGCTGCCCCAAAACTCCCATAACGTGGTAAATAGCCTGAATCTCTTTTCCCCCCCTCTAGTTTTGACTGAAAAGTAGGAAACCTGATTCTGAGAAGAGCTGGAACGAGGGAGAAGCAGCTTCAGCCTCCCTGTGTGCACGGCCAGCTTGGCAGAGGGACTTGGCACACGCGTGCCATCACCTAGAGAATGTGAGATGTTAAGGTCAGACCTGGTGGAGGTCCTTGGCAGACTTGCTGTGTGTGTACTCCTTGTGTGGGATCTTATACCTTGCCTCCCAGCATCCAGCACTTGCGTTTCTGCCAGCACAAGGAGCAGAAGTGTCTGTTTTAATAGGGTTCCTACCTAGAGGAAGCGTTTGGAGCACACCTCCTGCATGTACAGCGGAGAAACACCTTCAAAGAAATGACCCAGCCTCCTGGCCACCTCTGGAATTACATCGCTAACAACTACTCATCCTCTTGTGTACACCAGAAACCCCGCTGAGTTATTTAATCTGAAGGTTTAAACTCTAACACATGAGGAAGCATTCCCCTCTAATGAATTCGTTAGGACAGCAGAGCATTTTTTTTTTTTTGGCTGTTTTCCCCTGAAAGCAAGCCACGTGTGATCTCTGCGCAGCTACAGGTGTGTCTGTCTATCTCAATAACTCTCCAATCTGATGGCTGATTTCAATCACATCTGACAGAGGAAAAAGGCTCAAGATAATTAAATTCCTATAAACGTCATGGAAACGGGCAGCCAGGTAAAAGAAAAGCTCACTGTCTGAAGGGGGGGCTGTGCAGCACAAGCCCACTTCTGATCAGCAACAGGGGTGTTCAGAACAAGACATCTCTGATGTTCCTGCCATAGGAAAAGCTTGAAGCAACCACAAGACAAATTAGAAGGACTGCAGACTTGACTCATCTCACAGCATCTGACGGTCCCAATTGCAGCAGCAACTGGAAAGAGATGAGCTGAAGCACCACAAAATAAGCAGTTCTTGTGTTTCTGCCTATACATAGCAGACACCCTCAACTCCTCAATTTTCCAGATCCAAGAGGAGTGGAGGAGAAAGCCGAGCATCTCCTGGTCCCAGCTAGCTGGGTCCCCTGGCAGCTCAGAGGGATGGCACAGGACAGAGCCCAGGGTCATCAGGCACTGGTCACGTTCAGGCTGGCACTGCCACCGAGGTGACCTCGGCTGAGCCTTCGCTCGGTGATTTATCCATCTGCACAACAGGCTTGTAATCATCACTGGCTCGCCAGCAAACACACTAAGAGCAAACCACGGAGCTATTTTTTTCCCCCCCTCTATCTGACCACACGGCGGCTGGCCGCTCTGTGATTTCTCCTTTCAAACTCTTCATTTGGTAACTTCAAATCAACATGTCACGCTCCGTGCCGACAAATTACACCACTCATCCCTAAAAATAGACGTCCCACAATCACCATGTGCTCCGTTGCCACTGTTTTTACCCCTAGCCCAGACACAACCCTCATGGCAGAGCCACTGTGGGGTGTGGGTTTATTCCAGATTACGAATGTTTAGCTATAAATAGCACAAATCTATAGGATAACTTTCAAAGGAATGCTTTAAAAACTGCTCACAAATTGCACTGAGTTCACAGGTATTCTTTTTAATAGCTGCAACCACTGTTCCTCTGCAATATCAACACTATCTAAGAGTGACTTCATGGCAGTAGATTATTCGGGGGATGGGATATCATTTTAACACATCTATACAGAATTCAGACATTAGTTTTTGAAGTCAGTAGCTATTCCAAACTGCTCGCAAAATAATGCATGAGTAAGTGCACAGCACAAGTTTCTCAAGCAGTTCCTCCCAGCGGTTTTCAAACAGGAGCCGATTTGGCTGAGACGCAGTGCAGCCTTGTTCCCTAATTGGAGCATCAAGTCAGATTATGCTCCTGAACACTTTCAAGCAGCAAATTGGACAATTCAAAAAATTTCTCTCAATAGCCACAAAACTTCACGGTGCATCGGCAGGGCTGAGTCCACCAACACCAACTGCTGGGACAAACTGGGATGCAACTGCAACTGGGGAAGTTTGGCTTCATGTCAGGGACTGCTGCAAGAAATGAGAGATTTTCATGAACGCTGCCTCTGTGTCGCTCGAGGCTGGGTGCAGGTTGGCACTGCCAGGATGGCAGCTCCACAGGCAACATCCCCCAGAACTGGCAATCCAGCTGGAGAAGCGAGAGCTGACAGCCTGCACACTGTGGGAGGCATTTCCAGCATGGGAGGACAGTGCCAGCCTGGCCTTCCACTGTCCAGCATGGAAATTAAGGGGAGAAGGGGAGAAAAAAAAAAAAGGAAAAGACCAGGCCAAGCCTCTGAGAAATGAATAGGGCAAAATGAATGGATGCCATTGTCTGTCATGATCTGCCAGCCCTTTAACCAGCCCTTAATAAAGCTGAGAGATGAAACAATCAGCAGTTTTGCAGTAACACCCTCATTTTGAAACCCGTGTATTCCAGATAAGTCTTTCTGAAGCGTACGTGTTCAGGCTCAGGGGGACTGCATTTTGCTTGGAGGATGACCTTTGGTGAGAGAGACCCATGCACACCGTTCTCATGTGCTGCTGGATTACCTTAACCCATGCTTACTGGATCTAAAAACATGACTCCACATGCCCATAAAGCCAGTTTTTAAGCTTAAAAAGTGGATCAGGACCCCTGAAAGAAACTCAAGCCCCCCATGTCCCTTGCCTTGCATGGCTCCTCGAGCACTTCATCCCCCTCTCCTGCCAACTCACCCACCCTCCAGGTCCCATTCTCCAGATCCCATTTCTCATCACACATGGGTCCCTCCCTCACAGCAGGCACCCTCATGCCCCAGCTGATGTCCCTGTCCCCCACAGCCCGAGGGGTCAGCACTGGGCAGTGCCCTTTGATCCAAGCTACATTTCTGCATGCAGCCTCTGAAAACTCCACTTAAACCCAAATTAGAGAGAGGAGAGGCCGCCGAAGGCTGCCCAGCCTTCAAATTTCTTCTTGTGGTCTCGCAGCCCTGACCACATACTCAAGCTCCCTATTTTCTTTCCCGTTCCATTTCATGCTGCATTTCCCCCATCCAACTCCATCTCCTGATGTCACCGGGTTACCAAGTGCTGATCCCGCTGTTCCAACTTTCCCCTCTTCATCCAACCCAAATAATCCACTAATAACCGAGCGAGGGGCTGGCTTTTTCCTATAAAGTTATTTTTCAATGACATATGTGTGAACCATAAGGGATAGTTTAAAAACAGATTCTCCCTCATTACAGGCTGCAGCCCGGCACATCGCGGCGCTGCTCTTTTGTGTCTTCTCCCCCCCTCCCCGTGCTGAGCGTTGCTGTTTCCTGGCTCCGGTTTCACGTTGATTTATTTCCCTTTCGTCTATGGAAAATGAGGAATGGGATCAGCTCCTGCTCGCTGCACCGCCCACACCAAGCTGGATATGCGAGCGTTGCGCGGGGCGCTCACACGGTGGAAAATGTGTCGTGGAGGAGCAGAGCTGCTGGCCCGAGCTACGTGTTTGAGAAGTCGCTGTTGGAGCCACAATGAGCTGGAGTAGGGGTAGTTGCTTCATTTCTACTTAGCCCTACCTGAGCAGGGTGGCAGGATTGCCCTGGGAGGTGCTGAGCCCAGGATCTGCACCCAGGATCACCTCCGCTTTGTCTCCATCCCTTCCCACGGTGGGAGAGGCAAAGGGAAGGTGGTGAAGAGTCTCCACCTTGGTTGTGAACAAAAAGAGTCAAAAGACCAAGCCATAGTCACCAGCAAGCACCCAGTCAGGGCCATCCACGAAGGTCCAAGCGCACAGGGCTTTTGGCAGCTCCACTGCACAATTCTCAGCTTTGCTACAGGGGCAGAAAGAGCAACCAGGTGCAGCCCCTTGACGCTCCTTCCTGGATTTCCCATCCCCTCCCCTCCCCACTCCGACTGCTTCCAAGCTCCAGCACAAAACCCCAGGCAAGCTCCAAAGCTTTGGAAAGCTCCAGCTTCCCCTGGGCTCACTTCCATCGCCGAAGGGGGGCTTTGCTTCCAGCAGCACATCAGGGCTTCCTGCTCCCATCCCACACCAGCTGGAGCTCTTCTGAGCACGGAGGTACCTAAGCTGCATGCCCCTTGCTTCCATCCCATTTTTTTTCCCCCCCTCATACTTGGATTAACCTGGAAGCTGAGCTGCCGTTCTCAGCTCTGCCAAAGGGTTTTCCATTCACACACTGCCACAACCCCAAGATCCACCCTGGGGTTTTAGCCGAGCCCTCCGCACCGAGGTGGCTCAGGATCAAGGGTTTTGTGTACACAGAGGCTTTTAATCAGGACTTGGAATGTTTTCTGCCCCAGGAGGTAAATACAGAATCCAGGTTTTATGGATTAAAGGGAATGGGGGGAAAATAGACCTGGTTGCCAAAGCTATCTCAGGATGTAAGTGGGATTACGCACTTAGCCGTGGGGATATCTGCTGACACACTCAGAATTCAACTTAACACCAAATTTTGGTTGGGAAAGTGTTCTGCATTTGGCAAGCAACCATCACCAAACCATGGAGCAGGGAGGGCAGGACGCATCTGCTGGGACCACCCCAGAAGGAAACGTTGGTGCAGGTTCCTATTGCTGCTTCCCAACATTTCTGCACATTTGGGCATTACAGCAATGTCTAGGAAAGTAATGCTTAGGAAAGAGCTGAAAATGGGTAGTGGAGCTAACATGCACAGGTCTGTGTGATACCTCTTGTCCATACACCATTCCCCCTCCCTCTTTCCCAAGAAGACTCAATTGCTTGTCCTTCCTCAGATGTTCACGCATCTCTTCTCCATACTCCCAACCACTTCAGCAATTATGTTTGAACAGTGTTGACTGTCTCCAAGAGATGCTTTTTCTCCTGCAAGAGAACCTCTGTGCAGCATCTCCCACCCCAAAAAGCCTTGTGCTGAAACAATCTTGCTCAGCTCCCGTAACACAGCTCTTTGGCACTACCCAAGCTTTTAACCCCAAGAGCTGGGTTTGGGCACCCTACGGCCCGAAGAACAGATGTGAAGCTCAGCCCAGGAACGTGGTTATCAGAACAAACCCCGTTACAGACCAGGAGTGGATGCGGCATGCCAAGCGTGGCCAGCAGTAGCTGAGCATCACAGCTCGCATTTCCAAGCAGCAAGCTGGAAAAGGGTAAACATCATTTGCAGATAAAATTTGCTCATGCGAGGCATCAAAGCCCCAGGAAAACCTTCCTATGTTTGCAGACATTCCAGAGCAGAGAACAGTGCGCGAATGTAATATTCACCACCAATTCTCTCGTCTCCCCCACACATTTCGCTCCAGTGGCCAGAGCACTGTTTGTTCAAACAGGCCTGACCTCCTGAACCGGGGCCAGCATGCGGCTACGTGTGGAGAACAATGAGCCCACGGTGAGAGACTTTTTTCCGTGTTCTTGGAGGGAATAGAAAACACACACACACACACACAAATACACAGACCCCATCCAATATTCTGCACAAGTCATTAGGAATACCCTCTTCCAGCTCCCGTCCCCGGGGTGATGTATTTATTGCGAACATATACATTCGATCCCGCTTGGCTCTGTCGAAGTAAGTAGTACACCTGCACACTGGGGATGTCTGGAGTGGGCTAGGATTTTCCTTTGGGCTTTGGCACGCAGCCCAGACTGCTTCAAAAAAAATAAAATAAAATAAAATAAAAAGGCCTCACCATGTGTAAGGAACATGTGTTTCATTTGTTCGTACCTCAATGACAAGGGAATGGGTTGAACGCAAAGTCAGCTAATAGAGGCTTCTAGTTAGGACAGGCTCATCTAGGCTGGGTTTACTCCTTCCTTACTTCAGTGAGATGCTACGTATGTAAAAATCTGACTTAGAGAAGTCACAGATATAAAGCAGGGTCCTGCAAAGGCGGGACAACAGCAATCAAGTCCCAAATTACAAAGAAACCTCATTTTGAGCACTGCCAGGTCACCCAGGACACAAGCCCGCTTCTTGCCTGCCTTGCACACCAGAGCTCAGTGCCCATGGCCCTGCTCCTCGGTGTAGGGGCTCTCCCCCGAGCTTGGCTCAGACAAGCCCGTGCTTCCTATAACAATTTGCTGCAACCATGCAAATCGGGCTTTTTGTACGGGGAAGGGAATGCGCTCCCATCCAACAGGCTTCTGCTCCAGAAATTCGCTTTTATGCAAATAAAACTAATTGGTGTGACCTCCCACACACAGAACGAGCTTTCCAAATTAGCAGGAAAGGGGAAACATGCCCTGATTCGGGCTGGTGGCACGTCACTGCTCTTGCTGCTCTCGGTAATCGCTTTTACATATTGCGCAGCAGCGCTGCCAGTAAAGCTCAGCTGGAAACTTCTCCCCAATAGCACAACTATTTGGCTTCTCCCCCATCGCTCAAGCTGCAGAAAGTAATCTCTCCCAAACTCCCCAACGCATCCCGGTTGCTCTCTTCTCCAGCACCTCGCACACACCGCGTCCCTTCGCAGCGCCTCCTCTGCTCCCCGAGCCCCGTCCCCCTGCCTGCTCCCAGGGGACGTCCTTGTCCACAACGCCACCGTACGCCTTGGCATGTCGTCACCGGAGGGGAGCAGGTTTCCAGCATTACCTCACCCTGTCTGGGCTCTGCAACCAGCCCTCTACACCTCAGAGTTTCCATGGAAGAAACCAAGCCCCCTTTCTCCTCCCTCCCGCTATCCAGCAGGGGAAGGGAGCTGCAGCCGAAGCCATGGGCTGGAGGAGTAATGACAGCGCACCAAGCTGCATCCATCACGTGTAACAGGCCTGCCTCTGGTGCTGCCTGCCAGAATTTGAGCACAAAACACTGCCAACTGAGCACCAGGAACAGCCAGACAGCTCTGCTCCCCAGACCCCACAATCCCTGCAGTGGATGGACTACTCTGAAGGATGGGCTTCACCTTCAAGAGGCCTCTCAGCTTTCCGTGCCAGCTGTTTGAACTGGTCACTGCTCCCTGCAGGAGGTTCTTCAGGCCAGGGAAACTTGGGCAACAGCCTGCTTGTCCTCTCCAGGCCAAACCAGGCTGTTGTGCCACAGCCCAGGAGAGCAGCAGGGACGGGGAGCCCTCGTGGCACTGCTCAGCATCCTTCCCACTGCTCTGCTCCTCTGCTCCCACCTGGCATCTTTGCTGGTACCTTCCAAAATGGCAAAACCTCAAAAACAATTAGCCTGCAGGAGTTACTAGTAAGGAAACTAGCGTGTAAGCTTCTTGTTAGAACTGTAATAATAATAAAATTGTGTCATAGTGCTGCTGCTGCAGCCACTGCCCAGGAGCAGGCAAGGAAGCCAAGCAGTGCCCCCAGCCCAGGGTCCTGTATCCTTCACCGACCACTTACAGAGGGTATTTATTACTAGATTTTAATGACTGCTAATTACTCCATATCTTCAGCATTTGCCACGCTTTCCAGACAAATAACAAAGAGGGAGCCCTCACGAAATTGCTCCTGAGTGGATATCTTTCTCCATCTACAGGTGACCATCCTGTTTCTGCATTTAGGTACATGACAGCAAACTGCAGCTACCTCAGCATGGGCCAGTCCAACCAGCACAACCATTAATCAACCAGTAAGAGAAAGGTGTTACCTTGAAGCTAGCATTAACAGAGAATTAACAGTCCCAAGAACAAACCTGTGCTATCAGGGCTCTGCTCCTCTGTCTGCAGAGCCGGGGCTTGGCTCCAGGCAAACTGCAAGCAGCGAAGCCACACAGCTCCCTGGGCCTGGTGCGTAGCTTGGCCATATTAAAAGATAAATGATGCACTGCATAACTTCAGCATCAATAAAAGCACTTTTATGGCCTGTTTGAACAATGAAACACGTCTCTCCCCTTGCACTGGATGCGACCATCGGCCAGAAGGCATTCGATAGCAGCAAGCTCCAGTAATTACCTACACAAGCCAAGCAGTTTCTTTTACAGCTTATGAAATGGAATTTATCACTAACAATAAACAAAAAAAAAAAGATGAAAAAACATTAAATATTTGTATTTTGTAATTATGACTAATAAAGCTGCATCATTACAGGCAACCCTGACCCAGTCACAAAGCTTGACTGTGCTCCAGATGTCTGAGCTGCCAATTACCCGGCAAGTCTAAGTGAAAAACAAGAAGTTTGAGCAAAGTGCATGCAAACAATTAATCCAATGTTTCCACCCAAATCTTTACTCTTCTTACAGGAACCTATCAGACAGGGATTGTATGACACGGTGTCACTTTCGGATCAAGATGAAGCTATCTGAAGCACAGACTAACTTTTACAAGCTGTTTTGCAATTCTGCTTCTGGACAGGGCTCTGTCCCTCCCTCTGCTCAGGCATTTGCAGACACGCTGATAAAACCAGATGACATCCCTGGGCACCTGTGTAAGACAATCTCGAGTGCAAGCCCTTGCCAACTGGAGCCGAATATCACATTTGGGTTTTGATTAGACTGACTGCATTGCTTGGCCTCTGGCACTAAAATCTCACCATTAATTGCAAAGCCATCCAGAGGCATAATCTTCAGCAATTGAAGACATTTTCTAGGCAGCATTGCTGTTCTGGAAGAACCTTGCTCTGTGATTTAATCCATATGTCTCAAGTGCACCATCTCACTAAAGAGGATCCCTTTGAAAAAACAAAAGCAGAAGAAAATGACGAGAAAACCAGCAACTAAATGGAGAATTATTGGGAGACTGGGGAAAGCTATAGACATCTTCAATAAAGAACCCAAACGCTGGCTCAGGACATTTTATTTTCCATCATCTCACACCACAGTATATGCTGGTGGTGTAAAACATCGACTCTTTGCACTCCCTGAAAGGCTCTACAGCAAAAGAGGTGAAATCAGATTTGGCAGGGCTAGGAAAGCAGGCAGCCAGGACTGTAAATTAGCTTCTTTCAGCAGTCTGCCGAGGTAGGGGAAAATACACAGGAGCATGTGTCTGCGGCGCATCTCGACAGAGAAATTCAGGTTAGTATAAAACCCTAATTAATTTTCAAAGTGTTTTTCAAAGGTTGACTAACCTAAGCACAAGCTCCGGCCAGTTCCTTCCTGCCCCTCCAGACTAAACCCAGATTTTGCAGAGGATGGGCCCAACACGATGCTCACAAAAAGCCCCCCTAAGCTCCATGTAGCCACTAAGATGTATTTGGTTTGAGGAGATTGGGGAGCTTCTTGCTTCTCCTGTAAAGAAGTAAATGTTTCCATGTGCTCCAACGCCTTGCCACTGCTGTTTACGTTCACACGAGGATCTAGGCATGAATCAGATTCAGAGCTGAGGCTCCCACAGTAGGTTTTTCCCCCACAAGATAAAGCCTGCAAATTCTGCAGTACCACCAATCCAGCTTTCCCCAAAGCCCATTGTATTAGTAGTGCAGTTATCCTCCTGCAAGAGCTGATCAAGGCTATTTGACTTGTTAACAGCAGATCTGCCTGCAAAAGTAGAGCCCTAAATCTGTCCTCAAACACCAAAAACTACAGCAAGATGCACTTTCATTGATAGGAAGCCTATTTTCAGTTGTATACCTTTTGCTAGAGCAAAATTTATTGATCCAATCTTGTAACCTTGGAGCCGTCTGGAAAAAATAATGTGCAGAAATGTAAAAGCTATGAACTTTTTCCAGAGCTGGAAATGCTAAAAGCCAAGAGCACGGGGAGGCAGGGAGGGAGAAAGCCATGACGATAGCAAAACGAAATCTGGGATTATCAGACCCAGTGATAATTGTTTTTAAGTGTAAACAAGGCAGGAGATGAAAAGGGAGCTAGCATTTCAGCCCAAGAGCAACAGAGCACCTGAACGGCACCAATGTCTCAGCTAAGAGCACTGGAGCGTCAATTCTGCTTTCTCTTGTTGCGCCTTGAAACGTTCCCCAGCCCTAAGAGCACCTCTGGCACCTCGCCCAGCCTTTCTGGCTCACCCCGGCACAAATTGCTTTCCTTCTATTTCCGATATCTTGATTTTGCTAGCGGTCTTCAAAAAACCACAAAGGAAGAGAGTGAACAGGGAGTGCCATCCTATTCGCATCGCCCAGCCCCGTGCAGCGCACCACGTCTCATCCCAGGGCAACGTTTGGCTCACGCCACCAGCAAACCCTCCTGTCTGCTCTTGATTTCACTGCCTTGGCACAAGGGCACGCACAGGTGTCTGAGACCCTCTCACTTTGCACCTCGCTTGGCAGGAGCAGAAGAAACCACTTGGTTTTTACAGGACCAACCAGGCCAATGACACAGTGACAAATTAGCTCCTCCTGTTTCCAGAGAAGCCAGGTGTAAAAAGCAATGTTATGCACTGAACTTTTCCACTCATGGGAAAACCAATTTAATTTCTTCTACACCAACATCAGACGAGACCCCAACATTGCTTTTAGAGGGTCAAAATGCCACTTAGCTGGTGGAGCAGCCCTATAAATTTTTGAAACAGCTGAAGCAAGAATAATCAACATGAAATGTCCTCAGTTGTTGCAAGGGCATCCTCATCAATTTTATTTTATTAAAAAAAAAAAAAAAAAGGTATCTGTATTTGCAGCACAGTTTTAAACAATGCCAATTCCAGCTCTGCCAGCTAGGTGCTGTACAGTTTTGGTTGGTTTTGTTTTTTGTTTTTTTCCCTAGGCACTGCAGCCTCACACAGCTTTCTTCCTGCAGATCTGGAAAAACACAAATCCAGAGCTTCCAGCAGAAATATGGACAATAATGCACATTTGGGACTTCGGCACAGTCTAGACAAATTTCTTTTTGTTCATCAGCCCGTCGCTGTGAAGTGCGGGGTCTACAGAGGAAGGCTGAGCAGTAAAACAGGGCCGGGCCTCATGCTGTTGCAGAAACCAAGCTTCTGGGGGATTATTCTGGGGGATTACCAAGATGCTCCAGAACAGCATCGCAGAGGGGTTAAGTTCACCTCACCCAGCACAGACGGGATGTGTACCCGCCCCAGACGTTATGCAGCACTTTCCATTCATAAAGACCCTCCAGCTGCAGGTTATGGGATTTCTTTCTTCACTGCTCTAACAGCCATTTCTGGGACAAACACAGCACCAGCGACCTTCCTGAGCCAGGACCTGAACTGTGTTTCAACCCACGCCTGCGAAACCAGAATGATTTCTGCAGGCAAGAGCTGTCTGAGCTGCTTTTTCCCCAGGACCACCACCACCACGGCTGGCTGGAAGAGCCAGCCCTCGGGGAGATGCTGTCCCACACAGCGCTTGGGGGGGATTAAGGGGGCTGCACACTGCTTTTACTAAACACAAAGCCTTGCCAGGCTCTGCGTTGAGGTGGGCAATATTCAAGCCATGTTGCTCAACCTGCTAGGAAGGAGCGAGGCTCAGCAAGACCCCTGGCACTGCCTGAACCCAGCAAAGAGTTGTGCATGGAGCAGTCACAAGTGCCTCCCATGGGAGCCCACAAAGCATCCCAAAAAGCTGCAGCTCTGGTTGATGACCTCTTAAAAGAAGAGCAGGGAGCCACCACCCAGCACATCTCTGGGTTGATTTCTTTGGAAAGTTCCCCCTGACTTTAGTGCTCAGCCTTCTGGGCAAGTCCCCTTCCCAACCTTCCTTCTCCTTTTATTTCTCTGCGTAACAAATAGACTGCTAGAAATTGCTTCCTAATGCGTAAACGCTGCAAAAGAAACGGTCATTCCCTCTAAAAATGAGATGCTTTCACATGCCTTCTGCCTTCCTCCCAGTGTTGCTGTAGCCGCAGGAACTCTGCTTACCACAGCCTGCAGGCGGAGAGAAAAGTGTTTGTCTTGCACCACGGGCTGGTCTTTTCTCTCTCGTGCTCTGCAAAAGGCCCTTTGCTGCCTCACAACGGCGTCCTCTCAGCCACAGCTTGAAGCCAGCCGCCGCTGCCCGAGCTCGTCCTGACATTTGTAAACTTGTGTTCCGAACAAGAGCTCAGCACAAAACTCAACTTGTACAACCTAGGCTCTTGGCTTGGCCCCTCTTCAAACCGACCCGGCGTTCCCAGAGCCGCACAGAGATCCACACAGCCTCCCAGCTAATTGAATTTTAATGAGAGGAAGTCGTTTTTCCACTGGAAGAATGTCGCGCTAGAGAAATATTTTGAAACTCCTCGAACTTTTCCTGCTGGGCTTTTTCTGCAGCAGGGCACGAGCAGAGAAGTCACCATCCGTGCGCCCAAGCTACAAATGCAGCAGAGCCGCTTCCCTGTGCCCCCAGCTAGACATGGAGTTTAAATAATTCTGACTTTCAAAACAAAAAGTGTTCGGGGTTGTATTTAGTTCCAATCCTGATGAGAGTCCAAGCAAGGAGGGTGGGAATTCCCCCTACTTAGGGATCTTGTTGATCCCAGCTGAGACAAAATCTAAGCCCCCGCGGCCACTGCCTCCCATCTCACCCACAGTTAATGGGGCTGGAGGAGCTCCCAGCAGCAGGGGCAGGCACGCAACACCCAGGCAGCTCCATGGCCACAGAAAATTTCAAAACTTCATCATCACCACGTTAACTAGCTGAGGTTCACAGGGCATAGCTCCTGGACTGACTGTGGGAGAGCTGCGTGTGCCTGGAAATCCCACTGCCGACACCTTCCCCATCATCCTCAGCCACAATTTGCTCTACACAGTTTCTGCTTAGGCTTTTTCTGCTTAGGCTTGCAGATTGCAGAAAAGAAAGGAGGGGCTAAAGGAAATTAAGTTGCTGAGATATGAAGGAAATTAGGATATAGTCCACTGCCTTCATGAAACCTATTAATTACATTCGGTTTAAAGCTGCTGGTATCTTGATTAGTGTGCATGAGAGTGTATGTTGAAAACCCTCTTTGTTTGATGAGAACGACAAAAGAGAAGAGGATAAATACCAGAACGGAAGAGGTTGCTTTTTTTTTTTTAAAAAAAATGTACTGATAGTTTACAACACGCAGGAGAAAGCTGTAGGAAAAAAAACTTGTTAATTGTCGAGTTCTGGTAGAATAACCACAGCGAGTTTCTCAGGAAGTGCCTGCAATGATCTCGGAGCTGTGTTTTGTACCCAGAGCTGACGACAAGGCAACAGCCTCCAGTGCAGGGGAACAATTGCTCTATTTTATGCCACCTCCCAGGATCTAAGAGGTTTCACAAGTCCCCTGAGCTTATACTCCTAGATAAATTATTTCCAACAAGGCCAGGAGGCTTTGTTCTCTATAAAGCAGAAGACTGTGCTCACCAAGTGGCAGCAACATGAAGTAGCCTAAATTAGTTTCCGTACTCAGTTTGGATGCAACAATTTCTTTAAGGAGATCTACTAGATCCCTAGGTCCAATGGTTCAGAAAAATTGCTCAGAAAAGCTCATCACTTTACATAATGGCTTCATTTAAAATACAGCAACAAATGCAATTGCTCCGTTTTCCACAGAATATCCAATACTTGCAAGATATGCTCCAGTGCCCACTAAACCCAGCTTTTACTTTCCATTTTAATTGTTAGACTTCCCAGGGAATGTCTATTAATGCAATTTTGAAATCCAGTTCGAACTTTCTAACTGGGATTTTGGCAGCGGTGCTTAGTCCATGCATTCTTGCTGTGTTTACAGCGCGCCAGCTCCCAGATGTTGGTAACGTTAAACAGACTGGAACTTTCCTTCCCAGTGACAGCGAAGTGCAGACAAAGGCTGGCTTCGCTACAGCCCTAATTATCCACCACTGATAGATGTTCCCCATCCCTGTACTGGGTTAGGAGGCCCATGAGATACAGCACTTCCTCCGTGCAAACGCAATAAATAAAGAGATAGAGAAGTCAATAGGTCTTCATTTACACTCCATTGCACTGGCGCTGATTTCGGGGAAGCAATTCTAGCTTGCAAGCAAGATCAGGGACAAGATTATTGTACACAAAAGCCTCAGAAGTACAGCAGACCACAGAAGTTGAAATTGCTAGTGAAATGCATATATTAAGCTATCTGTTGAGCTACAGGAAAAGCTCTTCTACCATATGTACTCGGTCTATAAATAATTCTCTATCTCTTTGCTTAAATCACAAGAGCTCATGGGAACATTCCGCCCATCACGATTTTGGTTTGCTTTTGAAAAAGCAGGCACTGTGTGGGAGGTGACAGGGCTGCCAAAGAATCTGTCAAGGAGACTCATGTCACGGTGCAAGAACCCAAGAATCAATGACCAGGGCACAGGAAAAGAATAAGTTCTGAGAACCCCACAGAGTACCACGAGTTGTAAGGGAGATGCCTTCATCTGTCCACTGCCCTTCAAGTATGATTTAAATCGTAACACAGGGATGAATGAAATCCTGTCACTTCCCAAAGTTGGAGCCCTTCCCATGCTAACCGAGCTGAGAGACAAGAGGCACAGACCTACAAGGTTCGTGTAGGGGCTGGTCTAAAACCCCAGCAAGGGTGTGAAACCAGAGAACCAGGGGAGTTAACTCCAACAGTTACGCAGCCCACTAAATAGTGCAGAAAGCATTTGCCTAGTCAGAATGAAGTCCTTAAAGTTTAAGTTACAAATTACAGAGTTCTTCTGTGCAAAAATCCAAGACAAGTCCCAAAAAAATGAGCTGTAAGTCCCCCAGCCAGCGCCCTCCTCATCAGCTCTGTGGAATGCTGCCAGAGCTGCTCGTTGTCTTGACTTACCTCAAAGACTTCCTCATCTAATATCCTCGTTCCAAATACAATGATGCCATTGACGTCAATGATGGGATGGTCACTTCGGTCCAAGAACTTGGTTATTTTCTTTTTACAGTCCAATATCAAAGTGACATTTTTCTTCTGCACACTGATAGCTACTCTGTGCCACCTACAAAAACAATTCACAGATGTTAAACAGAGCCTCGGACTTCCGAGAACAAGCCAACAATTGTAGTAACAATGAATCCTTCATAAAATGTTCCTGGAAGCCTTCAAGACAGCTATTGCCTGAAAACTGATGAAAATCAGCCTTGGGCAGACCCTAGACTTATTTGAAATAGAAGTGACAGTGCTGGCAGATGTTTCATTTTCACCCTCCAAATCAGGCACAACACCTTTTCTTGCTTCACCTAGAGGCAGAGGAACCACCCTAATAACTTGCTAACTTCCCTCTTCCACCCTCCTCAGGTCCTGCAAGGGACTCAATGTGTTTTTTTTCTTGACCAAGTGATTCTTAGTGCCCTTTGTACCAATCAGTGCTCCTGTCCCTATAAACACCAGACAGTCTGCACAGACTAGTATGTGATTCACCCTTTTTTTATGCAGTGTTTATTTGCCAAAGGGTACAGTTCAGGAAGAGGACTTTTAGCAGCAGTCAAAGCTGTCTACATACATTATATATGACCCCTATTTTACATCATGTTCAATGCATGCTGGTATTGATATAAACAATGTACTGTTTTTCCCCTTTGTGCACAAAATTTCACTTACTTGCCATCTGCTAGGTTAATGCCTCTAAAGAGAGGATAGTCTTCTGGGCCTGGCTTTCCTGTATGGTCTTCATACAGGAATACAGGAGATCTACCCATCTCCACACCAATTTGCTGGATCCCTTGCTCATTGTAAATTGAGATCAAGAAGGACTGACCTCCTTTCTTCGCTTTTACAGTGGTTAGAATGGAGAAGTCCTCTGGGAATGGGGAAGCTGGAGTGGAAAAGCAGAGAGGTTAGTCAGGTTTCCTTGAAAACAAAACCCTACAGAAACAGTGCTGTCTAATGACCTATGGGGAGAACACCGATTACTGTTTATCCCTCCAGATGTGTGCACCCTAAAAATGTATGTTGGGAAGCATTTAGTTGCCAGCTGAAGATCCATCTTTTCCTCCAAAGCCTACTGATACAAGGCTAGGACATGCTGCAACCCAAAGTAGATTGCACGAGCAAAGCCAAAGCAGGGCAGTGCCTCTCAAGGGCTACCTACCCAAAAGGCATATTGAGCATCCAGACACAGACCTGGGCATTGCTGGGGATCTTCCCATTAATGATCAGAAAGCCTTTTTCCAGTCCTCATTGCAATATGTCACAGATAAAAAAGTCACACCACATTTGAACTTTCAAGCAAAGCACAAGTGAGGAATCTACTGATCTGGGATGGGAACATGACGCTGAGAAAGCAGAGGTTCTAAAAGAGCTGTTGGTTTGAATCTATTCGCACCAAACCCTTCCTTTGTGCATCCTGGAGCATTTAGGAGAGAAGGCAAAACCTTTCTCTATTTCATTTATCACACAATCTCCAAATTAACTTAATATGTCCAAAGGACAGAGGAAATGAAGCATTCCATGCCAGGCAAATAAATCCCTTCAACATTGTGTGTAAGGGAGTATGGGAATTGCATCGGGTTTCATCTCTTTTAGACCAGAACAGAGCATTCTGTGGCTTTGGCTTACAGGGTTGGTACAGGAAAAAATATCTGCTAAGTCTGGCAAACAGTAGAAGATGCTATTTTGTCTGCATATTAAGCAGCTAACAACTTTCCTAGCTTTCTCTCCACTCAGGAAAGCAGACCCATCTCTATTTTTGCAAGGTTTGCAGAGTTTTGCACTGGCATGAAGATCACTAAGTCACGCTCTGTTCAGGATACAGCTCCTTGGGTTTTACTATTTTTTTTCTGCCATTCATGCAGAAGCATTAAAAACCAAAAAGCCTGGACGCACATCCAAAACAGGTCTTTAATAATACCAGGAGCATTGCTAAAGGATCTTCCTTGATCAAATTATTACCGGAGACAGGACCTATTGGAAGTGAGGGTACCTACAGGGCATAACCTGCTCACATGCTGCATTTCAGCAGCTTGAGACTTGCGGGGTATTTCTCCTCCAAGGTCCAGACTTTCAAAAACAAGGAGTGCATTGTACCACTGGGTATCTGCTTGGGAAATCTTACAGCAAGGCACAGCAGAGCAAAGTGGGGTGGCCCAACCACAGGCAGCGTGGTGTGTGTGCTGTGACCATCTACACATGTGGCAGCTGGCAGCACACAGGGAAAGGAGCAACACATTTTTTAAACTGCAGATCTGCAGCCATATAAACTATAAAAAGATGTCAAGCTCAATGCCCAAAAGCTTCAAATAAGTTTCCTCTGCCCAATAGGCTTTTCTTAGGTGGCATCCCAGAGCTGCCTAGGGGATTTTGCCATGAGTACAGGACCCAGGGCATGAGTTTCTCTAACCACAGCAAAGCTAGGAAGTTCACAAATCACCCTCTTCTGCCTGGGAGTTGCTCAAACTTTATTAGCTGGTGCTTTAAATGCATTAAGCTTTCCAGCACAGGATGACAGAGCAGGGCAGAGGAGGAGGCAGGAGAAAGCCCGCTGAGCAGCAGGCTCTGCTAACAAGCACTGCTACAGACAGCACTGCAACCAGCACCCAAACGGGGCACCTGTGGATGCCTATGGAGACGCTGCATTTACACCCAGTTAACATCCCTCACCCTCGTTAAATAGCATTTGGAAAGAAGCATACAGCATATTCTGAATGGAGGACTCTGTCAATAATTAAGTACTGTGATTATAGCCTGATTTCCCCCCTAGGACAAAGGGCCAGATATTTGGCAAAGGCAGGCATCTGATTTTCGTGCCTCCCATAGGATGAGCTGAGCTTTATCTCCCTCCTGCTGTATACAAATCCTCCTGTAGCACTGAATCAAGACCATACGCCTTCCTGGTTCTAATTACAGGCTACAGTTTTGGGCCTTTTATGTAGAATAGTTCATGTCCAAAATTTCATTATGAATCCACAATACAGTACCTTTCAACTTGAACAAGCTGCCAACTCATTAAAAAGCTGCTTTTAATTTTTTTCATTATTATTAAGATGTCTCCATGGTGACGTGAGTTTCTCAACCCAAATAACCATAACGGATGAATTATAGCTGACATTACTGTTACTGCTCTGCTGTCCTGGCAAAATAACAATGCCTTCACTGTCACAGAAGTGACCCAGGCTATTGAACAACGTATGAAAACAAATCCTCATACACAAGGACATATACATGACAATGAACATATGAAGCACGTGGAAACTGGCCCAAATCCCCTTAAAGACAAAGGAGTCACTCTCAACAATAGGTTTGGGATTAAGCCTTTGTTTTCAATCCATTTTAAGCAAGCTTGTTCTGAGATGCTGTACATCCACCTCTTTACTTAACAGCACCACTCCAATGCTGAATTTGGCTCAGTGCTTCTTTACCCCATGGCCAATTCCTTTTAAATTCATTATGCTGCTTTGCAGGAGGGTGCGTAAAGGGAAGGGCAGGAAAGTTTTTGTTGTGCAATAAAAGTGAGCAAGAACAGTGAGCTGATCCAGCTCCCGATACAAACACAACACAGATCTGCTCTGCAAGACGGTGTCATTTCCATAGCCACTTCTCAAAGGAAAACAACTCTTCAGTGTCACCAAGTTCTGGCCCTTTTCTTCATCTGAGAAAGCTTCCAATTTTGGAATGGCTCCTTTTCTTCAGAGATAACTGTCCAAGCTATAATAGAGATTCCTGAGCCCTTAAATACATACAGAATGTATATGCAGACACCCACAGGCAGTGCAGAGAATACAGAATTTGCTGAAGGAATGCACATGACATTTTGCTGGCTGCCACTGAAATTTTGCCTTTCTTGCCTCTGCTGGAAGAGCACAGTTTTGCTGGGAAGCAGAACTTAGAGAGCAAGGACAAAGAGCATCTCAGATTTTCTCACTCTTGTGGGTTTGAAAAACAGACAGGCTTTATATATATAGATATATCTTGCTTTGTTGGCTGCGGCTGCAGAAGCAGAACGCAAAGCCAATAAAATTACCATCTTAGAAAAACACCAACTTCTAATTAGCACAAAATATTGTGTACAGTGTACATTTTCCTAGGGTGCTTGATAGCAGAGAGGGTAAGTTATCCTACAGCCATCCCACCTGTTAATGTGGGATACTAAAACCACATGCCCCAGTACACTGCCCTACAATTACTTTGTCTTTACCTCCCTTCTCACTCATTTGGTGGTGAGCTACAGTCACATCTAGTTAGAGATGTGCTGAAAAAGCCTCTGTGGATTTGATGGAAAGCACCAGTGCTTCTTCCCTCTGCTCTTCCCTTCCTAGCTCCTGTCAAGCAGCAGGGCAGAATGTTTTGGAAGACTCAAGAGGGACAGAGCTACTCCAGCTACTCCAGTTATCCAGGTGAATTGATTGAAAAGTTGCTTGATGACACCACAGAAACACCATCCAGATCTTTGCACCCATGGAAGACCATAGGTGCAAGCCAAGAACTCGAAGAGGATGTACAAGTATTAAGGTGGGTCAAAAGCAAGAACATCTCCTACAGCAGGGTTCTTGGACCCCAATTCAGTTCTGCATGCTCCTGGGTCAACCTTTCTGAGGTGGCAGCATACTGTCTTGGCTGTTATTAGCCAAGAGACTCCAGCCTCGCTTTTTTTTTTTTTTATTCTGGGGTCACCATTGTTGCTGCTTTCCACACCACAAAGGCCCTTAGACCAGATTTCACGGCTACAACCACTGAAAAGCTCTTAAGCCAGCTCTGGTTGTATACTCCAAACTGGAAGAGATTCCTCAAGCAATTCTGAGCTTGAATACATCAGGCCAAGCCTGGGAATGCTTCCAGATACAGAATGCACGACAGCAGGCACACGCGTGCTGGTTACATTGAGCTGATCCTGCCTTGGGACAAGATCACTGACACAGGGGCTGCTGCAGGGCCCTTGCAGCCCATCCCTGGGATGACTGCTCCCCATCCATATCCATGGGACGTTCCTCTGGGACAAAGGCACAACCTGGCCAAGGGGTGCCATCAGGCATGTGATAGATGCAGCAGACACTAAAACAGGGCTTGATACAAAACTGAGCAGCTCCTCCACTAGTGCTGACCCTGCCACGAGCTGTCAGCCCGCAGCCCAAGCACACCACACCTAGCTCCGTGCCACCCTCCTCTTTGTGTCAGGCTCTCAGATCTTAAACAAAAGATGCTGGAAGGGTGAATGGTGCACTCCTGCTCACCACAGAATATAATTCACCTGCTTACTGTCAAAACAAGCCAATAATGAAGTCTGAAAATAACCTCAGCGATAATGCATGCAGTGAGGGAGATACACAACTAGGGGCTGCAAACACATTTGCAGTCCAGCCTCAGAGTCCTCATTTAGGCCACCGACAGCCTGGCTCTGATAGATGCAGCACGTTAATTAAAAAACATTAGTAGTGGCATGCCACATTACCTCTGATTTAGCTAATGGATTTTGTACCATTAATTCTCTTAAACACCAAAGGAGCGTGTGCATGTGTCTGTCTGCTCTGCTTCAGTCATCTGCTGCTTCACAAATGAGGAACATCTTTGTGCCTTGTTGCTAAACCTACAAAGGCACGTTCCCCACCGAACCTAGGAAGCCCTCCAACACCTGCTCTCAGCACCTGCACCCTTATTTTTATACCATGGAGATACAGCAGCACTCCTGGAAGGAGAGCTTCCATGGTGGCCATGTGTTCAAGACTCTCATGCAGTGAGTAATTCTCCATGTCTGCTGATATGTCCAGTCTTAAAACCACATTTCACATTAATCACCCTTGGCTTGAAAAATTAAGTCTCCAGCACATCCCAAGCAACAAGCAGAACAGTCCTTAGCCCACATGGCCTCCAATGGCGTTGCAAACTCCTGCGTCTCTGTGGCTTGCTCTAATGAACCTCCAATTTCCTTCGAACAACTTTTCTTGGGACATCTGTTCTTGTGGGGGCAGTCTATTACTTTTATATGGTGATTATTTGTGTTATGAGACACCACAGCCGCAGAATAAGACCCTACTGTGCTTGGCACTCTACAAACAGAGCAAAACACGGTCTGCATTCCTTCGTGTCTTCCAAGTCTCTCTCCCCAGCTGGATGCCACTGTGTGATAATGAGACAGTAGAAAGTTTCTAATATAGGAAGGAACAGATGTAGGCAGTGGCCACATCTCCCTCGGTGAAACCTGCCCCCATATTCAAATGCATCAACAAAAGAACTTACTCTGGTGTTATTTGATGGTTGAAAGCTTACATTCTCCCAAAATAGCAGAGTCACTCCCTGCCAAGGGAGCATACATGCACAAAAAATGAAGGAACCAGGCCCTGTATGTGCCTGGAGAAACACTAAGAAAAGGATCAGGTATTTCTATATAACAAAAAAAAAAAAAAAGCTGCATACTCACCAGGATACAGCTGCTTTGTCGGTGCACTAAGCTGAGCATCTTTTGTTACTCTATAAGCAACATCTGCTTCTTTTGAAGATCTTCTGCTTGTGCAAAACCCTGTTGTTTTTGTTATACCATCAGGTAAATTATGAAAATCTAGGACCTTCAAGAGGTCTGCAGGTTCAGCTGCAAAAAAAGAAAAAAAGAAATCAAGAATTAACAGGCAACAGGACTGGCACTTCACATCCAAATCATTAGCCTACATCACAAATCATTCCACCCCTTAAATAACAGATGACAGAAGTTTTCAATGCATCTGCAAATACAATGTTAATATCAGCTTCAAAGCCAGGATGCTGTATTGTTGGTCAAAGACACTAATTCAACGCAGAGAACAGTTGATCAGTTGTCTGCACTAGGGGAGAAGAGAGAATATACTATCTTATTAGCTGGAGTAGTTATATATTTTCTGGATGTCTTTGCCCAATCCCCATCACACAAGCACATCCACAAAGATAAAGTATCACAGAGGAAATTCATGATCTCAGGGAAAGGCTTTAAATCAGGAAGTTGCCAGAAATTTGCTGATGCAAATGTTTCCATTCTTAAATTGGTTGATACACAAAAAAGAAGTGAGAGCAAGTATCCTTAAGGCTTACACGCTTGTACCATGCAAAACAAGGGCACGATGATGCACAGCAGCTAGAGTAACAGGTAAACCCACAGCCATGCTTCAGGTTACAAGTAAGCTATGTCAGACAGCCACACACCAGAGTGATGTTTCAGTGCTCAGGTGAATCCTGCTGCCTGCAGGCTGATTCACACCCTCGGAGGGTTTTGTGCACAGCATCTAACCTGCCCAGGGCAAAGCAAGCAGATTTGGGGCAGGAACACAGCACAACTCCACCACCAGCAGCCGAGTGCCTGCCCTGCAACTGCACCCAAGCCCAGATGAGGGCTATCAAATAATTCCCCCCTTCGGCAGGTATTCCCCTATGAATTCCCACAACCAGCAATGCACATGAGTGCAGTTGCACTTGCCAACAAAACACAAGCTTTACAGGAAAAAAAGCAGTTACTCCCCAGCTTGCAAAAAAGAAAAAGTTTATCCTGGTTTGTGGCCTCATGCTGTCTGTCACCTCTACCAGGAACTTGCCAGGGCACAGCACAGCCACTGCAGCCCACCGTGACCACATCCCATCAGGCTCCCATCCTTACTGAGGTGTGCAGCAGCAAAAACCTCTAGTTAAAAGTTAACGGAGCTGCTCACACCCCGTGCTCCCGTGCCAGCAGGGCCAGGGCTGTCACCTCCAGGCAGTTCGGTCTCTCCAGCAGCAATTAAATAGTGCAAGCCATCTCATTAGTTTCCTAATCTGGTCTTGCTCATGTCAGAAGAGATGGCATCACCAGAAGTGGAGTAACCAGATCCGACTTTAAATGCTTAAAAATAAATTGTTTTGAGTTTCAAGCCGATACTCGCAGCGAAGCGCTGTCAGGAAGACAAACCAGCCAACTCAGCAAACCCCTGGCAGTGCCCAAAGCCAGCGCCTGCACAACAGCTTCATTTAGCCTTGCCTGGACAATACATCACAGCTGTGTTCTTTTGCCACACGATCCATTATTTATCTTAGTGATGTTCCTCATCAGGTGCTCTGATGCTTGCAATAGCCCAGACAAGCCCTGGGCTGGCTGCCCCAGCTTCCATCTGTGTCCCGGGACATCTCGCCACACCGATGGCCAAGGGTGCAAAGCTCATTACCAGCTGCTAATAGAGGGTTTGCAAGAGGGTCTTCCAAAAGCCTGTGCCAGAAACCACTGCCTTCATCCACAGGGATGGACTATGATATATACGTTAGCATTGAACACAAAAAGGCCAACACTGGAAAGAAATAGGAACAGATCTTTTACAAAAAAAAAAAAAGTTTTGGTTACCAAGAAGATCTGCCTAATATTTGCATGGAAAACTCACGTACATTGTTAGGCAGCTTTAAAAAGTTTCCACAATCCTGAGAAATTGGGTCCTCAATGAGAGATTGCAAACATATGGCAAATCCAAGTCAACACAGCAGATAATAAACCAGCTGAGAGAGTCGGGGCCAAGAAGCATACAGCTGTGATGTTTCCTCATTTCTCATTCTTGTTAGACAGAATATGGATGACATTTGTCTAAGCAGTCTTTGCAGCTTGGATCTTCCCACTGCCTTTAACCATGCTTTATTTCATGCAGAAATTCCTACGTACTCACAGCCCCAGCTGCCTATAAGCAACAAAAATGATTATAGTGTAAGTCCAGCTCTGTTTCCAGCTCCCTCCCTCTGCTCCGGGAGATTCAGCTCAGCCAGAACCGAGCTGCCTCCAAAATTTATTTACAGAGAAGAGGGGAAAAAGGCAGCGAGGCAGGGGGAGGGGATGCAAATTCCAGACTCCTGACATCAGCCGCGCTCCCCAGGCGCAGGCTGCAGGGGATTTGGAGCCTCGCTCGCAGCGCTGCACGCAGCCGTCCCGCAGCGGGGCCAAGCTGGCTGCAGGAACAGAAACTGCTGCAGAAAAATCCACCACCCAAAATCCCATCTCCTAAAATCCCATCTGCTGGGGTGACCAGAATTGGGCAAACACTCCCAGCAAAGCAGCTCCAGAGCACTAGAGCCAGTTGTGGGCATCTTGCATTAGTGTGCAGTGCTGGATGGGGTGAGTGCTGCTTGCTGCAGCTGTGCAGTGCATGGAGGGGAAGTGCAGCACGAAGACAAAAAAACAAAAAAAGCAGATTTTGCCAGCTCTATGCATTAACTGAATTATACCACTTTGAAGTCAGAAGGCTGCTGCTTGCTAAAAGTTCCTGCAGCAGTCGCAGCAAGGCAATGAGTTCAGAGCTGGAGCTCCTCCAGCAGCCACCAGCAGGTTGCAGGCTCTGCTCTCCAGCCCCTGCTCACAGCCCTCCGACCGCCCTCACCCAGCACCAGAGCACCCAGCACCCTGTGCAGGATGGTTCAAGCATCTGCCTGCCAGCCTCTGCTGCTCTCCGTCTCCAAACACAACATGCAATTCATCTTCGTTTTGAAGATCCTCTACGCCTCTAACTGTGATGGATTAGCTCAACGCAAGAAATTAAAGTAAAACAACAGCGTGGGCACCACTCAAAGTAGGAAACAGACTGCACAGGTGAACAGCAGGAGTGAAAGCTTCTGTTAGAGATGTGCACGAGCATCACCTCTGCTTACTCCTACGGAGCTGAGGAGCCAGCTCGGACCCTTTGCTGCGCGCTCCAGCACTAAGAGCTCCGGTCTGAGTGGGATTTGAGTAGGATTTAAGCAGCATGAAAGCCTCCAGCTCTTTCTAGAAAGATGCAATTCACACAGGAGCAGCTCTTATTCATGCCCAGTTAACCAGTTTATTTCCCCTTCATTTTTTTCAGCCAAATTTAAACCCAGCAATCTCCTGTTAGGAGCTGCGACGGAAGCCGCAGAAGGACAGAGACCAGCCTGACCACGGCCAGGCCCTGCAGGGTATTTCTTACAAGCTTGCACCGGGCTTGGCCCGCATCCAAGAGCTGAATTAGTTGTTGCTATATGAAAGCTCCTCTCTTTTTTTTTTTTTTTTTTTTTTGCTATTTTATGAATAACATTACTATGCAACATTACACACTGGGTCATTCTTTTGCTTGAGATGCACAGGGCTGCCCGAGGAGACCAGGAGCTCTGTCCCTGCTGCACCAGAGGATGGCAATAAACCCAGTAGGCAAAGAAGCAAACCATGAATAGGTAAAATCAGACCAAAATCAGAACTATCTTGGGCCAGAGGCTGCCCCAAAAGCCTGCCCCCAGTAGTGGGAAGCCCTTGAATGAGACAGAGCACCACTCCCCACCTTTAACAGAGCCGAGATGAATGACACATTGAGCCTGCAGTGGGAAAAGCTGGAATTAAATCCTTAATTCCTCCATGTCTAACAAGAGCTTTAACCACAAAACCAATCTGTGTTAATTAGGTTCCTAATTTTTTAATTACCTGTTAAAACCTGGGCTAGAGGCTGCAGGTTTTAGCTTTACCTCCACCCTCCGGGCAGCAGTGACCAGCTGCCTCTCTCCTCTCACACATCACAAGGAGGCAAATCAAGTAGCAGTCACTGAAATAAGCCCACCGGCTTCAGGCTGCACACAGGCTCCAGCTCGGCCCTGCCACACTCAAATGCAGCCAAACTGGTCAGGCTCAGCTGTGTGACACAGAAGCAGGGCAGAAGTCTTGAATCAAGTCAAGGAAGCCAGGGTATCCCTGACATCTGAAGGTGCACGCTGCAGTGCACCGAGCACTTGTGACCATGGGCAAGCCCCATTCCCAACACGACTGGGATGCTCATTCTCACCTTTCCCTGTTATTTAAATTAAATTACAAGAGGGGAACAGGTCTTAAACCATACTGAGCCTTCAGGACACATGCAACAATAAACAAGGATTATTTTTTAATGCCATTACACTTGCATAGAGAAGAAAGGTGGAGAACCAGACTTTTAGACGCTTCACTGAAGGCCAGTTAAAGACTTTCCACGCACCACATAGTGGTTACACAAAAGGTTAAACAGTTTATTTTAGCAAGTTTAACAAAAATACTAGTAAGAATAAGATTGCAATCAGGTTCAGGCCTCATGGCTACTGCCTGCTCTATCCCAGAATAAAGGAGCTACCTACTCTTGCTGGAAGCTTCCCATACATTATCTGCAGACACCTTTGCTGGAAGTTTTTGGGGAGAACAGCCTTTCCCATAGACTTTCTGCCTGCATGGCACAATACCCAAGCTCAGCCAGAGCCCATTGGGCCTACGGAAAGGAAAGGGAAGGAAATTCCCTGAGGACAGGATCTCCAAAGGGATTCAGCCCAAATGGAACAAGCAGTCAGATCTGATTCCACCACACTGAACTGCAGCGAGCTCTTCTGAAACTGGGCTGCTTTTTCCAGCAGGCTTGATAACAAACCCAAACCCTCCTAAAATAACATTTTCTGGCCAAGGCACTTTGTTCCTTTCTCACCTGCAGAAGCTAAATTCCTCACTATTTCTTCACTCCTACACGAGCGAAGAGGTGCCAGCCCAGAGAAGCACACACTGCACTGGTTCCCTGCTCCTCTCCTTTCACCACTCACTTGGTAGTTCGCCAGCTTAATGTTCTTGAAAGCACGATGGATCACCAGGAAAATAAGACATTATATCCTGCCTCCAAAGAAAACAACCCATGGAAATGGTGCTGCAAGATCAACTTGCAGCTTCTAGAAACCACTCTGAAAATCTGAGCAGATGCAGCCTTCGCCAGAAGTCATTAATCTAAGCCATATTTATGCCTGTAATAATAATAACAACACCTGAAGCAATGCTCCTGAATGGGCCCCAAACCATTTTACCAAGTGTCAGGATACATGAGTAGCTTATACATTACCTGGGGGTATCTGCAATTCCGGTGTCTGAAGGATTACCAAATTACAAATAACAAGCCTTGAAACAATTCTCCCCCATCATTTTTCAAGGCATTTAAGTAAATCCCCAAGGAAATCTGTAGTATTTAAAACTGCCACTGAGCTGAAGAGTGAAGCTATTGCAGCCTGGCAGCACTGGTGACAGGCATTATCCACGGCCTCCCTGCTTCACAGGGGGCACTCAGCTCCAGCTTCTCCTGCCCTGCCACGCTGAGCGGCACCAACACGCACTGGGCAGAAGAAAAAAAAAAAGGTGGTTGACAAGAGCATGGAATGGATTCCACTAAATTATAAAGTCTAAATTTTTTTTTTGTTTTGTTTGTTTGTTTGTTTTTTTTCCACGTATATAAAGGAGGATAAGTCCTTTTTATTTAAAGTGGCCTTTTAATTACGTATAGGAAATTTTATAAATCTTGTAAGTTGCCTTCTAGTTTTTCCAGTGTGATGTTCAAGCTTTTCCAGCTACCACTCAGGATCATTTGTTAAAATAAAGCTATAACATGACTCCAGCAACAGAGACCTTCAGATAGAAAGCAAGAGAACTCCACCAGGTATTGAGATCCCTCATGCAAATCCCAGCAAGCTGCAGTGCTGCAACACTGCATCTCAAATGCAAGTTTACAACAGGGCACACCTGGCACAAGAATCAGATTCCATGTCATTGCAATCTGTGCTGTACCTGCAGCACCCAGTTTATCCCTTGTAAGCTAGCTCCTAAATCAACAACCGCTTCTTTTCACAGATCTCTATGCATTTTCTAGTAAAGCTGCAGGGGATGCTATAAAAAAATATGGCATTGCTGAAAATACATTTGCTTTTCCAAAAGACCTCAATGGAGAAGTTGAAAGGGGCTTTAGCAGCAGTTTAGTACTGTACAGTGCAGTATGTGTACAGCAAGCAGCCACACACCCAGCTGTGCCCAAAACTAGGTTTAAGAAAGCCTTCCCCTTTCACTTAATACTATTATCATCTTGGGGTACTTATGGAGCTTATTCAGTGATATCTAACATCTTGCATGTCTTCAGCATGTTCACTATGTTCCTAGAGTTTAGGAGCTAAGAAAATCCCCCTTTCTCCAACTCTTTACCATGTAATACCCTTCAAAGTGAAGATATCCCCACCTGTATCCTGAAACTCCTGAAACATACTTTTTTTTTTTTGTGCACAGGCAATGTATTTTTGCATTTGTGTAAGAACTGCAATGTTTGAGTGTCTGGACAAGAGGTCACCACCCTGTAACAGTGAAGAACCGTTCTTCTATATCTGGTTTCATAACAGTTGAAGGGCATCCAAAGACTTTCAGGACTTCATGACACAGCACTTAGTCATACTACAGCTTACGTGCAATTATTGCCAAAGATCTGAGATCACAAGGTGAAGAATGAATAAGCATTTCTGTTCCCAACTCACTCCAGGTGCCCTCTGCAGCTTTGGCATTTAATACAGAACCCAGTCTGGGCATCTGTACCCGAGTGTCATCACTAAAGAACCAGGCTTCCTAGGAAGGGAAGCCTTCCCATATGAACAGGCTATCTCAGCCCTCAGCAAGTAGTGACAGCAAACAAGGTGAATAAGGATTATTTCAGAAAAGTGTCTCCTTGAACATTACCTTGAATCCTAAAGAAAAGGAGGAACAGTTTTACTGGAAAAATGGAAGAGGTGCACTGCAGGTCCCCTGCCCACAACTGTCCAGGATTAACCAGCTACCTTAGGTTGCCTCCTTTATCTTGTACAAATTCAGAGATGTAAGTGTTGCCCCTGGGTTCTCACCACCAACACCAAGAGCAGAATACAGCCCCGAGCATGGACAGATCCAGCTCCTGGACCCAGACAAGTCACTGGTTCACCTGTACAGCCTTGGCTGAGCCATTAGTGCTAGGTGACGTGACAGACACAGGGTGGATGGATGCTCAGCTCCCTGGCTTTAGTGAAGCCAGAGAACCCATGCCTTCATATTCCCATCTCATTTTTGTCGTCTTTAAGCTAGAAAATCACCAGCATCTGTGTTTTGAGATTACGAGACATTTTATAAGGATTTACAGGTACTCAGATGACAAGTATGACATTATTACCGAATTTCCCCCAGTTAATAGAGTCAATATATCCTGCACAAACAGCATCAAGCAGAGCACCAGTGTCTCACTTATCTTCTCAAACAGGGAAGGAGGACTCTGCAGGGCTGTCTGAACTCACAGTAAAAATGCCCTCCTGGGAAGAGATAGAGGAGATTACAGCTTATTTTTAAAAAGAAAAAGTAATTTCCAACAGAAGCCCAAAAAGTCCCTGAGCTGTGAGAGGTCGGAGCTGCTGGCACAGCATCACTGGAGCGACCAGGGACAGGAAGAGCCCGCTGTGACCCAGCAGCAGTGTGCTTTAATCCTGACCCTGGAAACCCAGCCAAGGTCCAGGTCCCTCTGAGGGAGCTGAACCTCAGCACCAGAGCTCCCACCAGAGCAGCACGCTGGGCACCTTGCTGCCCAGTGTGGAAGCCAGCTGGAGAAAAACACAAACAAACCCTTTGTCTTCCATCTTCACCAGTTTGGCTTTCCCCCCACCCAGTGCTTTTCCAAAATTGTTTGTTAGCACTAAAACACTTAATTATTTCCTAGCCCGAGCCAAGGGGCTGCCCTTACAGGCACAGGGAGCAGCAGCACCAAAGCCAGACCTGCTCAGGGGGATGGGTGCCTGTTCCACCATGTTCAGGGTTTCTCTTGTTCCCAAGCCCCTGCCCAGAAGTTTAAATATCCATGATTATAGCAGGAATGATTCAAGCACCAAAAGGTAAATGCTCCTGTACTGATATCTATACCAGACAGCTGAATGCAGATGAGAACGAAGCTGCTTCACTTAGCAACATCCGCTTCGTGCCTGCAGAATTTCAACAATTTTTGCTCCTTATCTATATGCTTTTCACCACTGTTGGACTTGGGCTCCAGCCCTCAGATAATTAACTATCCAAACAAGATGGCAGAGGCTAAGACAACAAAAAAAAAATAACCTTAAGCTCCAGTTGCCATTGTTCGAGCACCCTTTGGATTGAATTAGTAGCCCCTTGAATTCTTCAGCATGCCAGCAGCCCAATAAAACAAAATGACATTTGGACAAAGGAAAGGCATTTTAAGAAGGATAATCAGGGAGTCTGAACTGCAGGATTGAAGCTCTGGAAGTTCGTTCCCTAGGAAGGGGCACGCTACAGCAAAAAATGCTGACTACGTCCAGGGTCAGATCCTCATCTGGTACACATCAGCTCAGATCCAATAGCTGCAACAAATCTGTCAATTCACATCGCTCTAGATAACTGAATATTTCACCAATGACTCATGTCGTCCCCTTATGGGGTTTTTTAAAGGCCCAAGTAGTCCCAACTGTGAACAAAGGAAACCATTATACAGAACCAGATTCAAAAGATCATATGCATAATCCCAAAAGGGATAGAAAGAAACCCAGAACCGATATCAGAGCAGCCCTGCAAGACTACATTAAAACCCGAGGATCAAATAATCTTTGTTCCTTTCAGCATAAATCATTTTTTTTAAAAAAATCAATCATTTGGGTTTCTAACAAAGCTGTGGTGTTAGCAGCCAGCAGCAAAGAGCAGGCCTTCCCTCCACAGAATATAATTAAACCACGCAAATAATCTCCGCTGCAAATGCCACGCAGAGAACCTCAGGACAATTCAGAGCGAACAGGCGAGCATTTAAGACTTCAGGGAAACTCCCAGCCCCATTCAAGATCAGGAGCAAATATCCCATTCATTTTGAAGAACGAAGGATTTCAGATTCTGCTCTAGAGGAAGAAAAAATACAGCTTTGCAGGGTTGGCTCCATGAGCAGAGGGATTTGAAGCACGAAGGGTACTGAAGGGGTCTGGGATGCTGACAAGCCATCTCCTGACAGGGGAAGCTCTGGCCAGGGCAATTCCTGGGAGCCCAGCACCACCAGCAGTAGTGATACCCATCCAGCCCAGTGATACCCATCATGGGGATGCTGGAGGTGGCGGCTGCTGCACACTGACAGCACGTCAAGGGAAGATACTACAGGAGGGATTTCTGCCCCCTCTGAGGAACTGCTGATCCCAATTCCCACACATCCTGGGAAAAGAGGAGCACAGGAGAAAGGCGGTGGTGGTGGCCTCCCCAGAAGGGCAGCCCATGGGGCATTAAACCAGCACATACAATCCCAGCTCCCACCCATCCCTGCAGAAATCACTAGGATTTATATTTATTTATTATTTATTATTATTATTATTTTAAACTATCTGTCCCCAAAGAGGAGGCTGCTGAAGCAAACCACTCCAAAAAAAAAGCACCAACCCTTTTAAGGCAGAGCACAAGGACGAGCCCAGCCGCCCCCACCCCGGGCCACGTCAGGGCCCAGCACCACTGTTCAGTGTCCAAGCCTTTTTACGGGTCTGTCCTGACAGCAGGGCCAAGGGAAGGAGGTGAATCACCGGCCTCGCCATCCCGGCCTCTGCTCACACGCCTGGGCTGTGGATGCCGCGCATTCCGGCCTGCCCACGGCCCTGTCAGGCCCAGCCCCGCTCCCCAGGGCAAGGGGAAGCTCTCCCCTTCCCCACCGCTTCCCTCCAGTGTTTCTGGGTCACAGTGACATCTCGGGAAGCTTTCCAGCAGGATTTTGGTTACTGGCAAGAGCCTTGCCCTTTACACGCAGTAACGGCGGGCAGACTCGAGCTCTCGGAGTTGTTAGAGCTGCATTATTAGGGCCACAAGCATGCACTCAGCAGATCTGCAAACAGGAACTGTGATGGGGCATGACTTCATCTTCCAAATGATTAACAGGGAGGCCCAAGAGCTCGGTTTTAGGAGCAGTTTCTCAATGCCAACCACGAACGGATGCAAGTTCAGTGCAGATGAACCTGCACCCTTCTTTTCACGCCCCAGAAATTCTCCGGTTTCTTTATTCAAAAAAAAAAAAAAAAAAGAAAAACACTTAGATCCTCACAAGGCTCTGGACCACCACATGTGCAGACATACCAGAGAGAAGTCACCTCGAAGCGGCTGTCACCTGCCTGAGCACAGCCTCATCACAGCCTTTTGGAAATCAGCTCCACAGGCACAGCACTGAGCTTTTCTGGGTTGAGGGTGGGCAGAAATACTGATAAGAGATGTCCCCATCTGCTCAGCACCTCGTGCTTTTCTGCAGGAAACAAGGAAGAACCAGCAGGCACCTGATTGTGGGAGCACACAGCCCAGCTCCACAGCAGGAGGGCTGCAGGCAGCATGTCTCCCACACCAAGCTGTCCCAATGAGCACGAGCTCTGTGTCAGCACAGGACCACACGTGCAGAATAGGATGCTTCAGGGGCTGGGGACATCAGCATCCCCTGGGGACCCAAGTCACACTCCACCATAACCATTCTGCACAGCCCAGGACAACCCAGCCAGGCTGCAGGTCTCACCTGAGGCAAAAGGTTTTAAGAAAAAAAAAAAAGAAAAAAAAAAAACATTCTTGCTTTTCTCAGTGATCATTTTCTGGCTGGGGCTTAGGGGACAGACGCTGACTTCCCTGCACTGCACAGGGCTCAGCAGGGAGGGCTCTGCGCAGCTCTCTGGAGCAAAGCCCCATGGCAGGTGTCTTTTAAGGGGAAAGGCAAGTTCACCATTTTGTCTCCGCTCCAAGGAGCCCAACGTGTTGCCAGACACTCTGGCACTTGGACAACATTTGCATTTTCAAAGTACTTTGTAATGATCAACTAATTAATGCTCTTTACAGCCTGCAATTAGGGCCTGATCCAACAGTGCATTCAAGTCAGACAGTTTGCAACCAGTTTTAGCGCAGTGCAGAGAGGTCACTCCTGCACTGAACACAAGTTGACATGCTCACCTCCCAGAATGGGAAGGGAGAAGAACATAAAGCTGCTGTAACACCATCAGAGCAGGCGTGAGATCCTGCATCAGCTGCCACAGCACACTGCCAGCACTGCCCAGCCATTCCAGGATGCTAGAGCACATCACTGAGCACCTTGCTTCCTCTCTTTGCCATCCAAAGCTACCTGGAAGTTAACCAGGAACAAGGGTATCGCCTTGTTCAAAGTCAGGCAGATGTGGATCAAGGCCATGACCCCCCCTCTGTGTGACTTCTCACTCAGAACTCCCCAAATACAAAGTTTTCCTGCTAAAGTAATGCTTGGTAGCCCTCTGGGTTATTTCATGTTGGCTAACTGTCCCTCAACCCATCTGTATTCTGGATGCTTATGAGGATTATAAGGACTCAGTGTATAGGCACAGGGAAAAGGATCTACTCCACGCAATGGTCCGTGACATAGCTAGAAACCAAGCCCAAGTAAGATAACTCCTGCAATGTCTCACCCTCCATGCATAAGATCATACAGAGATGGTCAGCTAATCCACATTGCAGTCAGCCCTGGTGGCTGCAGATCTGCCAGGACAGTTTAGGAACAGCACAAGCCATGGGCAGGGCTTTTCCCCCTCCTCTCCCATACTAGTGGCTGCAAGCAGTTAAACCAGGATGAACATAAGCAGCCTACATCTGCACAGAATGGCAAAAAACACATCTCTCCTGGGATCTTCATGGTCAGAGAAAGCTCACTGGACACTTTCTAGGCAGGAATCTGTACCGAGAGAAATGGGACCACACTCACACTCTTTGCAAGTACAGTGCAACAAATTCTGCTCCCTCCCAGCACTTTCCTGGGGTACCTGGGGAAAACAGGAGATGCTAAAGAAGTACCTAAAGAGGTACCAGGGAGCAGGCTGTCCAGTAGCCATGGCAGAGCTGCTGCGGCATGAGGACACAAGGGACAAGAGGTACAGAGGGACAGCATTCTGACAGATCACAGTATCACACATTGGGATGGACCCACAGGAACAGAGTCCAGCTCCTTGCTCCCCAAAGACGGATCAACACAGCTTGGAGGGAGAAGACAAAATGGACAAGATTTGGGGGAACATCCACCATTCTGGAATGTTCTCTATATAGCCTTCTTGTAGCCATGCCCAGCCCTTTAATTCCGTTAGCACAGCAAGCAGACTGCCCATCCAGGAGCACTGACACAAGCAACCACATAATTACAATTATTTCCACCACCGTAAACACCGCAGCTACAGCTGGGGCTGGCAACCAGCATCAAATCACCAGTGCATCACCTCACCACTTAAACAGGGAACAAAACCACACAAGGGTTTGCTGCAGGGCACCACCCCACGCCCTGCACAGGTAGCCCAGCTGGGATGCTTCCACAGCAAACATTTCAGAGCTAAAAGCTCATTTTCATGCACTGTGGGTGTTTTGCTGTCCGCAGAGTTTATGGGACTGAGCATAAGCAATTTTAATTTTCAAATGTCTTATTGAATTTTTAAGGAGCCCACTGAATTATTTCCAGCACTACTGAATACGTAGATATTTTTGAAACAAATATGAAACCAATTATTCTTTTCAGATGTTTAAATCAATAAACTGTTAGCATTTCCTTTATATCTATATCTGATTTTCCTCCTCAGAAATGTATAGCTGGAAGACGAATTTCAAAACTCTGCTTCACTCGATGAAAAAGATTTCTAAAGCTTTTTTTTTTTTTTTTTTTTTAAAAACCATGAACCTAGAGCCAAAAGTTTCATCAGTTCTCCAACACCACAAAACATCTTTGATGCCCACAAAGTAACTATGCAGGCAGGAGAAATTCACTTACATTGCTAGCCCCTGATGATTTTTCTCTCTTCCAACCCATATTAATTCAGCAGATCTTATTCCTGATTAGGTGGTTAAATGAATTTGTTACTGTCAGTGGGGAAAGGAACAACATTTTACGTTAAGCCAACTGAGTTTTTAGGGACTAGTTAGAATAATATATAATCTGCTGATGGCCAGCCATGCACAAAAAGAGGCTCATCCAAATACAACACTCCAGCTCCCATTCCTTTCTAATCTCAGCACACAAAAAAAAAAACCACCACACAAGTAGGCTATATATTTCCCTTCCACCTGAATTAAGAAGCAGCACACAGTGAGGCTTTGCAGTCAGAGCACTGTGAGATGAGCAGGATGCCCCCACCCCACAGCCCCAAAGGCTGGAAGGGGCATTTGGGGTTTTTAACCCCCAGGAGCTGAGCACAGCAAGCAGCATTAGTGCAACACCACGAAATTAGTGTGCAGCCTTGACTGACCTTTCTGATCTCTGACCCTGGGTCAGGAGGTGAGAAAGGCAAGCCATCAGCCCCCTCGTTAACTCAGAGCAGCCTCTCCATTACACAGCTATCAGGAGCCAAATAGGAGCTAATTACCCTACAAAAGCCTCCTCCCTCCCTGCACCACCCTACCTGGAGCAGGAGACCGAAATCCCACTTCAGGAGCCACTTCAAAAGTGAGGGGGTTTTGATCGTGGAGCAGTATTCCTATAAAATCACGGCTTTTTGCTTAAAACCCACAGCTGCCATCAGGGCATATTGTGGCAGTGACCAAGAGGGACAAGAATTGATTTTTAGAAAGCTCAGGTCACCGGATCACTCATCGCTGCACAATCATTTTTCCCCTTTCAGATATTTTCCATTAAATTGCTTGCAATGATTTCTGCATTGACTGTTCTTGGAAGTGCGCTGCATTTAGCAACCGAAATGTCATTTCGGGTCTTCCATTATACACGAAGGAGAACTCAAACCCAAAGATAGCAGCTAAATTGAAATATGCTACTATAAAAGCTAACAAGAAATATCCAAGAAAACCATCCAAAACGCTTTCCCAGGACTCTAACACTGGCCCAGACAAATATTTACATAATTATTCACATCGGTTTGTTTTAAAGAAGGCCTTTTGTTATTGTTCCTTTGGCATTAGCCATCTAATTAGAGGCCAATGGCAGTTACAGAACTCGCTGCAGTCCTCCAGCAGCACCGACGAGGAGTGCTGCTTCAGTCACCTCCTGCTTGCTGGGTGAGCCCAGGGGAGGGAAGTGTCAAAAGGGAATAATATCTAGGGCATAACATCTTCCTACAGACACCAGGGGATGGAGGAGCTAAAACTTCTGTGGCTGGCTGCGTGCTGGGAAAGCAGAA